>NC_044041.1:197809281-198409281 GCF_901765095.1 Microcaecilia unicolor
ACATTTGTACCCTGCTTTTCCCACTCATGGCAGGCTCAATGCGGCTTACATGGGGCAATGGAGGGTTAAGTGACTTGCCCAGAGTCACAAGGAGCTGCCTGTGCCTGAAGTGGGAATTGAACTCAGTTCCTCAGCTCCCCAGGACCAAAGTCCACCACCCTAACCACTAGGCCACTCCTCCACTGTTGCTACTATTTGAGATTCTACATGTAGAAGTCGGCCCTTGCAGATCACCAATGTGGCCGCGCAGGCTTCTGCTTCTGTGAGTCTGACGTCCTGCACGTACGTGCAGGACGTCAGACTCACAGAAGCAGAAGCCTGCGCGGCCACATTGGTGATCTGCAAGGGCCGACTTCTACAAGGAATGTTGCTAGTGGAATCTCAAATAGTAGCAACAGTGGAAGAGTGGCCTGGTTAGGGTGGTGGACTTTGGTGCTGGGGAACTGTGTTCGATTCCCACTTCAGGCACAGGCAGCTCCTTGTGACTCTGGGCAAGTCATTTAACCCTCCATTGCCCCATGTAAGCCGCATTGAGCCTGCCATGAGTGGGAAAGCGCAGGGTACAAATGTAACAAAAATAAATAGATACTATTGGAGATTCTACATGGAATGTTGCTACTACTGGAGATTCTACATGGAATGCTGCTATTCCACTAGCAACATTCCATGTAGAAGGCTGCGCAGGCTTCTGTTTCTGTGAGTCTGACGTCCTGCACGTATGCAGGACGTCAGACTCACAGAAGCAGAAGCCTGCGCGGCCACATTGGTGATCTGCAAGGGCCGACTTCTACATGGAATGTTGCTAGTGGAATAGCAACATTCCATGTAGAATCTCCAATAGCAGCAACAGTGGAGGAGTGGCCTAGTGGTTAGGGTGGTGGACTTTGGTGCTGGGGAACTGTGTTCGATTCCCACTTCAGGCACAGGCAGCTCCTTGTGACTCTGGGCAAGTCATTTAACCCTCCATTGCCCCATGTAAGCCGCATTGAGTCTGCCATGAGTGGGATAGCGCGGGGTACAAATGTAAAAAAAAAAAAAAAAACACAACAGAGAAATGACTCGGCTCAAACCAAGAGAGAGACTGATCACTTTATCTAGTACATTTCCTGGAGCAAAAAACCCAAACGCAAGCATTTGGTCATCAGCAGTCAAGTATGTGACTAACGCTTAGAGTGGATTTGAGTGTGAGGACTTACGCCAGCTGAAACCTGAAGTAAATCCTGGCTCGCAAATTGGACCCCTAACCCTGAATTCCATAACACTGCACCTAAATATTTGGAATGCCCCTGACCCACTCATGCCCCTCCCTTCGCTTTCTCATTTTTATCTTCATTTAGAAAGAAAACTTTTCTTGTTAAGAAATATGTGCTCTAGTTTTTGAAGTAATCCGCGGATCAACTATTGTAGTTCCCAGACAACTGTTCTGGCATCTTGATGGATATAATCCGCTTAGAAATGAAAGGTAGTAGAGGGATGTAAGCCATGATGTTAACGTTAATGCTCCCGGCTAACTCATAACATAAGTATTGCCATACTGGGAAAGACCAAAGGTCCATCGAGCCCAGCATCCTGTTTCAACAGTGGCCAATCCAGGTCACAAATACCCTGCAAGATCCCAAACATGTACAAAACATTTTATACTGCTTATCCCAGAAATAGTGGATTTTGCCCAAGTCCATTTAATAACGGTCTATGGACTTTTCCTTTAGGAATCCGTCCAAACCTTTTTTAAACTTCGCTAAGCTAACCGCCTTTACCACATTCTCTGGCAACGAATTCCAGAGTTTAACTACACGTTGAGTGAAGAAACATTTTCTCCGATTCGTTTTAAATTACTACATTGTAGCGTCATCGCATGCCTCCTAGTCCTAGTATTTTTGGAAAGCGTGAACAGACGCTTCACATCTACCCGTTCAACTCCACTCATTATTTTATAGACCTCTATCATATCTCCCCTCAGCCGCCTTTTCTCCAAACTGAAGAGCCCTAGCCGCTTTAGCCTTTCCTCATAGGGAAGTCGTCCCATTCCCCTTTTTCATTTTCGTCACCCTTCTCTGTACCTTTTCTAATTCCACTATATCTTTTTTGAGAGGTGGTGACCAGAACTGCACACAGTATTCAAGGTGTGGTCGCACCATGGAGCGATACAAAGGCATTATAACATTCTCATTTTTGTTTTCCATTCCTTTCCTAATAATACCTAACATTCTATTTGCTTTCTTAGCCGCAGCAGCACACTGAGCAGAAGGTTTCAACGTATCATCAACAACGACACCTAGATCCCTTTCTTGGTCCGTGACTCCTAACGTGGAACCTTGCATGACATAGCTTTAATTCGGGTTCCTCTTTCCCACATGCATCACTTTGCACTTGCTCACATTAAACGTCATCTGCCATTTAGACGTCATCAACTCTGTGGTCAGTGCTAAGCCCCGATATTCAATGTCAGGCCATTTCCGGTGATCGGCGTTGAATATTCAGTTTATTTTTGGCCAGCTTAAAAATAACTGGCTAAGACAATATCCAGACTTAGCCAATTATCTTTAAACCGACCAAAGATACAGCAGGTCTTCACGTGGCCAAATTTGGCTGTGAAACCTGGTTTAAAAATTGGTGGATAGCCGGTTATATCAGCCGATATAACCAGCTAAGCCACTAACCAGGGATATCCAGCGGGTGATAACCAGTTATCCCCATTGGCAGATAGCCGGTTAAGTGCTGGTTGGAGGCGGGGCTAGTGGTTGGGAGGCAGAGCTAGTGCTGGGCAGACTTCTATGGTCTGTGCCCTGAAAATGGCAGAAACAAATCAAGGGCAGGTATACACAAAAAGTAGCACATATGAGTTTATCTTGTTGGGCAGACTGGATGGACCGTGTAGGTCTTTCTCTGCCGTCATCTACTATGTTACTACGTTACTATGTATTTAACCTGTCAGCAGCGGTTCTGACCACTTAAACAGCGTTGAATGTCTGGGGGACAGTGTTATAGAATACCACCAGTGGCGTTCCTAGGGGGGGGGCGGTGGGTGCGGTTCGCCCCGGTGCATGCCGCTGGGGGGGTGCCACGCACCTGTCGGCACCGCTCGTTCCATACACCCTCTGCCCCGGAACAAGTTACTTCCTGTTCCGGGACAGAGGGAGCATCGAACGAGCAACGCCGACAGGCGCGCGGCACCCCCCCCCCCCCAGCAGGTAAAAATGCAACCGGGGGCTGTCGCTTCACCGAGGGGGAGGTGTCGTTTCGCTGGGGGGGGGGAGAAGGTATCGTTTCGCTGGGGGGGGGGTGCTGCACCTGGGGGGGGGCGCATCGCTGATCCGCCCCAGGTGTCAGCCGCCCTAGGAACGCCACTGAATACCACGTAGACAGATGCATACATAAATCCAAATTAGTGACAATTAAGTAACAATTAACTCCAATTAACCTCAATAATTGGTTGTTTCATCCAATTGACTAATTAGTTTACACGCACATCTGGGCTCTGCGCTCAAATCTGGGCAACCTCTATTGAATCCATGAGCAAGTGTGTAGCTGCCAAGAAAGAAAGCCTCAAAAGGAGAAAATGCACCAATATTTTGACCTTCTTGGTACAGAGTCCGTGGCTTATCAAGAAACACCACAACGTCGTGTTAGGTTTGCTTTTTCTTGAAATAAACTCAGTGCTTGCTATAACTGAGTAGAGAGTGTTAAACTGGTTTCACGTGTGTGTTATGAGATAACAGTTATTTCGCATGCCAAGATGAAGCAAATTAGGTAATTATGATCGCACTGCTCCTTTTGAAAGCAGTAAAGGGCAGGAAACTGAATTAATAAGCAAAATGATGTGGCTAGGAAAGAGCGTGCACTGACTCGGTCTTAAGAGTCTAGCAAGTTCTTTAAGACCACAGAACTGCTTGGGATATTTGTACAATACCTTCAAAACTTTCCCAAAAGTCATATACATTTTACAACCCATCTCTCAGCTTGAGTGATCATTGGCAGGACTCTTTCAATATAATTTTTGTCTTTTCTTTCCTGTATTCTGTTACCATCTGACAAAAACTGTGAAGATTTCTTTCAATATGCTAAAAATTGAAAATCAAAACTTTGCAATGAATGCTGTTTCTTCTGGGTTAAGACTCCATCTGCTAGACCGGCTGTCCCCGGTTCCTTTGGGTGTTGAGCTTTCTTGGCATTCTTCACTGTGGCTTCCCTTGTACTGATAATGTTGCTGTGCTTCTACAAATCTGATAAATGTAAGAAGGGTCTTGGGTTTTTTTTTCATAGCAAGTTTGGACTGCTGGCTGAATGTGGAGAGTACCTTGGAGAACCAGACACATGGACTTTAAGAATGGATTTTTAGCTCATGGAAGGCTGCTGACTGAACAAACAGTTTACTCATTTTCGTAAACTAGATACTTGTTATCTTATTATAAAAATGGTCCTCAAAATGAAGTTTTAATGTAAATAATTAAAACAGAGCCTGCCGGAAACTCCTGGGAATTTGCATGGAATTGTTCCATTTCCTAAAGTTTTCATGCTTTTATGAAGTGTTAGGTATGCAGGGGAGTAGCCTACTGGTTACAGCAGCAGGACAAAAACCAGGGTTCAAAGGCCAATGATGCTCCTTGGGCAACTTGCTTAACTCGTTATTACCTTAGGCCCAAATTTAGATCAGAATACCGATTGTGACTGAAAAGGCATGAACTAATTCTTTGAAAGAAAATGTGAATGAGCTTGCTTAGCTGTGGCTTAACCGAATTGGAAACCAGAATCCAGACTAAGACAGAGTTCTCTAACCTGGATAGCAAGGCCCATCACTCTTTACATATTTCTCTGAGGGACAACGTCTCCAAATGGGTTAGATCTACGCATAACCAGTTCTAGTGAAGTAGGGGTAAAAGGTTGACTCTTCCAACACAATCCAGGGAGTCGAAAAGGTTTGTCGCACACAGTGTTTATGTCATAAATACATCAGGAAGACTCTACAGGGAGCCATGCTTCGGCATGACCACTACCTCAGGAGTCTGTAGATGTATGAATATGGTCATGATGATAAGTACATAAGTACATATGTAATGCCACACTGGGAAAAGACCAAGGGTCCATCGAGCCCAGCATCCTGTCCACGACAGCGGCCAATCCAGGCCAAGGGCACCTGGCAAGCTTCCCAAACGTACAAACATTCTATACAATCAAGCCATTGTGACATCACTAATGAGGTTGGCTCTTATTGGTGGAATGAGCCACTATGACATCACAATAGGTTAAATCACTGCTCTATGTAATAAAAGTGAGCCAAGTAGAGGACATAAGTACATAAGTAATGCCACACTGGGAAAAGACCAAAGGTCCATTGAGTCCAGCATCCTGTCCACGACAGTGGCCAATCCAGGCCAAGGGCACCTGGCGAGCTTCCCAAACGTACAAACATTCTATACATGTTATTCCTAGAATTATGGATTTTTCCCAAGTCCATTTAGTAGCGGTTTATGGACTTGTCCTTTAGGAAACCGTCTAACCCCTTTTTAAACTCTGCCAAGCTACCCGCCTGTACAAGCACTGTACATTAAGCAACATGAATGCAGGTGGTTACGACTGTCTCCATGCTATGACCTCTTCTGAAACCACATTGGGATTCATGTAGAATATTGTGATGAAACAAATAACTCATCAATTGTTGTGTTACCACTCTCTCCACTAAAAATGGTATAGAGGCCACCGGTCTATAATTTGACACTATACTAGATTGTAAAGAAAAAAAAATTGGGAATAGCGGTAAGTATAATTAATCCCTTCTCCTTTGAATATTACCCTTATTAAACATCTCCAATAATCCCTGATACAGGAACATCACAAACTGAGAGGGAACCATGGTGCAAGACACACATCCGATAAACAATGAGATTCTGAATATTTACAAAAACACTGTTGAACCAGGGATGGGACGACTTCCCTATGAAGAAAGACTAAGGAGGCTAGGGCTTTTCAGCTTGCAGAAGAGACGGCTGAGGGGAGACATGATAGAGGTATATAAAATAATGAGTGGAGTGGAACAGGTGGATGTGAAGCGTCTGTTCACGCTTTCCAAAAATACTAGGACTAGGGGGCATGCGATGAAACTACAGTGTAGTAAATTTAAAACAAATCGGAGAAAAGTTTTCTTCACCCAACGTATAATTAAACTCTGGAATTCGTTGCCGGAGAACGTGGTGAAGGCGGTTAGCTTAGCAGTGTTTAAAAAGGGGTTAGATGGTTTCCTAAAGGACAAGTCCATAAACCACTACTAAATGGACTTGGGAAAAATCCACAATTCCAGGAATAACATGTATAGAATGTTTGTACGTTTGGGAAGCTCACCAGGTGCCCTTGGCCTGGATTGGCCGCTGTCGTGGACAGGATGCTGGGCTCGATGGACGCTTGGTCTTTTCCCAGTGTGGCATTACTTATGTACTTATATCTGTAGGAACTGAAAAACCGGTCCAAAATCTGTTTGCATGATTCAAGGTTCTGAATAAAATCTAATGGAGCGACTTTCTGAGTAGGAATCTCCTTTCTAAAAAATACAGTTAACTCTTCTGCCGAGGTTACTTCATCAGTTGTTTCCAATAACTTTTTAAAGCTAGTTAAAGTGTTCACTAGTGAGTAAAGTTTCTTAACACCAACACATTCTGCCCCAATATAATTAGAATAATAACCTAAGTAAGCCTGTCTTATGGCAGATTTACATATACTAACAGCCTTCTGCCATTTTTGTCTATATATTTCCAGAGACTCCTTAAGCAAGCATTATCCTGAGTTGCTAGCTTGTCTGAGATTTTACTCCAGAATAACTAACTATCAATTTTACCCCTTGAAACATGTGTGTCTTTTAATACCAGGTCTAAAACTGTTCATAGCTTCTGAACTCTGGGTATTGTGACAAGGCAAGCCCCAGAGATTCCCCAGTGAAGCAGTTGAGCCCAGAACTACGGGTCCCAGAAGCCCTTGCAAGAATGAGTGAGGAGAGTAGTCCTAAAAAGATGGAATGGATTTCCAGTCCCAGCAGGGGGAGCAATGGCTCGAGGCAGGGTGAGCCTGTTACTCCCTTCCCCACTAGAGGGAGGGAAGGATGAAGCTCAGTTTCCCTGGCTTGCCATAAGTATAATATTCCCCCCAGCTGTGAGAAGGGGAGAGCAGATTTCCTGGAGGCTCTCAGTCACCGGGAGAGAAGGGAGAATGGAGAGAGAGATTCCATGGAGTATGTGGAGGAAGGAAGTAGCCTGCCACTAGAGCTGCCTGAGGAGCCAGCTACCATGGAGTGGGAGAATTCAAAGGTTGCCCTGCCCAGCACTTGAAGGCAGTGGAGGAGGCCACACCGGGCGTGGTGCTGAGAGGTGGGAGAAACGGCCAACCCTGCTCCTTACAGGGTTCCCTCTATGCTGTGAAAAGGCAGGTGATTTGTGGTATTGGTTTGAGGTGCAAAGACTGTCCATGAAGATTTGTTCTGGACTGTTGTGCTATATTGGAAGTGTGCTGAACTCTTACTAAATCCTTCTGAAGGTGGGGGAAGGGAAAGCTAATGCCCTAATAGAAGACCTGAGGTCTTGAGGAGCTGAGCGTTTGCTGAGGGATTTTGGAACCTGGACTGTACCTTTTTTTCTTTTGAAGATTATCTTATGAGGACTGTACCTTTTTCTTTGAAGACTATATTAAGAGGGCTGTACCTTTTGTTATGAAGAATATATTATGATTTTTGGTATGAAATTGCCTTGATAATAAGATACTTTGGCCCTGAGTCCCAGTATCAGCAGTATTCTGTCCTGGAACCCTGGGAGCCCCGCAGGCTTGCTGGCTCCACCCAAGAGGAGGAAGCGGACCCTCCCCCCCTTTACAGTATCGAGTTTGGTCTAAGGTAATCAATTTAAACTCTCAGATTTTTTCCGCACTTTCAGAGAAGGTGGATATGTTTCCTGGGTTTTTACCACACAGCACTCCAGCTTCTAGCCCCCAGCTATGAAAAACCATTAATAGAAAAGGTTTTATCTCCCTAGAGAGCCAGTTAGAATACACATGCACAGTAATGAGAATACAAGAAAACTATGCTCTGTGGACCAGTGTGTACATTGAACTGAGAGTCACTAATTTTGTCTAGGTTTTAGACTAGAATTGATAGTCTGCCACCATTTCTTGAGTGCACCTGAAACTGGCTTCAAAGGTGTTGCTGCAAAAAAGGGACAGAGTTCGCGCTTTTGAGCTGAAGCAAATCCATTGCGGCAGGTGCTTGAAAGAATCTCGGTACTGCTGGTAGGGCTAAAGGAAAATTGAAAATGGATGCAACGTAACATTTTCCCAGTCTCTCTTCCCTTCTTTTCTTGTTGAGAGGAACGCATGTCAACTTTTAGAATCTAGCGCCAGGTGACTTTTAAGAGCAATTCCACTATAAGGCATGCATAAAATACCAATTTTGCAGAATAGAGGCAATTGGGCATAGAATTGGTGCGATTTAATTGGCTCTTACATGCTTGTGTGCTTAATGTTCTATAAAGTTGGCACAATCCCTCTATGGCATATACCTAAAAGTGGGCAGTAATCATGGTGTGGCACCATGCAATTTGGAGAATACTGAAAGATTCCAGAATCCCAGTGTAGCAAAATTCTGTACAGAATCCCAAAGAGTAGCAAGATTCCAGAATCCCAAAGACAACTACTACTACCAGTGCCATAGCGAGGGGCGGCTGACACCCGGGGCGGTTCGCCGCTGCGCACGGCGCACCCCCTGGATGCACGCAACCCCCCCCCCCCCCGTGGAGTGCATTCTTACCAAAGAGGGCGGGAGGGCCGCTCCGCCCCGAGTGCACGTCGCTGGGAGCTGCGTCGGCTCCTCTGGTTCCCTGCTCTATCTGCCCCGGAACAGGTTACTTCCTGTTCCGGGGCAGAGATTCCGGGGCAGAGAAAGCAGTGAACCAGCGAAGTCAACACCCCCCCCCAGCGGTGTGCACCTGGGGCGGACCGCCCACCACCCCCCTTCCTATGCCACTGACTACTACTACTACTTATCATTTCTATAGTGCTCCTAGATGTACACAGTGCTGCACACTGAACATGTAAGAGACAGTCCCTGCTCAACAGAACTTACAATCTAATCAAGACAGATAAATAAGGGATAAGGACAAAGAATAGCAAGATTCTGGAATCCCAAACACTACTATTACTACTTATCATTTCTATAGCACTACTAGACATATGCAGCACTGTACACTTGAACATGTAAGAGACAGTCCCTGCTCAACAAAGCTTACAGTCTAGTCAACACAAACAGGACAAGTAAGGGATAAGGACAAAGAGTAGCAAGATTCCGGAATCCCAAAGACTAGCAGGATTCTGTGCAGAATCCCAAAGAGTAGCAAGATTCCGGAATCCCAAAGACTACTACTACTACTTATCATTTCTATAGCGCTACTAGACATATGCAGCACTGTACACTGAACATGTAAGAGACAGTCCATGCTTGACAGAGCTTACAATCTAATCAGGACAAATAAAGGAATTACTTAAGGTTGGAACGATAAAACAGACTGGGTACTGAACAATGACTAGGGGTTTGGAGTTAAAAGCACCCTCAAAAAGGTGGGCGTTTAGCCTAGACTTGAAGATGGCTAGAGCTGGAGCTTGACATACTAGCTCAGGAAGTCTGTTCCAGGCATTATGGTGAGGCAATATAAAAGGAACAGATTCTGGAGTTGGCAGTGGGGGAGAAGGGTACAGGTAAGAGAGATTTACCCGATGAACAGAGTGTAGGGAGAAAGAAGTGTGGGTAGGTCCTGGGGAGCTGCAGATTGAATGCATTTGTAAGTCAATAAGAGGAGTTTGAACTGTATGCAGAAATGGAGAGAGAGCCAATGAAGTAGTGACTTGAGGAGAGGGCTAATGTGAGCATAGCAACAGTGCTGAAATATGTCATGCAGCAGAATTTTGAAAGGACTGAAGAGGAGAGAGATGGCTTAATGGCAGATCTGTGAGAAGCAAGTTACAGTAGTCTAGGCAAGAGGTGATAAGAGTGTGGGTAAGGGTTTTGGTAGTGTGCTCAGAAAGGTAGGGACGATACTACTGTGCTGTATGGCGCACTTGGGCACATTAACTAACCCCAGATGTTGACATGGAATATGTGGTCACACTTAAGTTTTGGCGCACCAGAGCGGCTTTGCACTTCTATAACAGGTTAGACGCATCCTAACACCAATGTTGAGTTGGCCCTACGAGCACCTCTTTGGGGCACTTACATTTAGTATCATGCCACCTTATAGAATTAATCCCGTTGATACATGAGAAGATCATGAAAGCAAAGTGATCATGCTCTATCTTGCACATGGTACTTCCCAAGTCACTCCACCATGTTGCATTACCGCTGTAAATGCGATGCAGGGTGCGCTTTTCAAAGAGTTATCTGCTCTGTGTCTGCTGATCACTTAGGCTAACATTTCCCAGTTGTAGAATAAGAAGGGCCTGCATATTTTGTATCAATGTTGCTGTTCCATTTCTAGCTTGCTTGACTTCTTCCCAAAGGCCTCCTTCCCTCTCCACCGTTACCCTATTCTAGGTAAATACAGCCGCCCATTGTCTACGCAGTACCATGTATGTGCTTGAAAAATAAAATGTTCTAGCATCGCATGTGTATAGGAGCTTTTGAAGGACTTGCAATATATAACAGTACTGAGAATGTAAAAGCAGCATACAGGGCTATCGCAGGTGGTGGCAGCAGTGGGATCATAAATCTGGCTATGGCAAATTCTATAACTGGGTACCTCCATTTAGGTACCCTGAAGATGTGTGGTGCGGATCCTATTCTATAATGGAAACTTGGCACCTAGGACCTAGGTTCCCTTATAGAATACTAGGGGTTGAATTGGGTGGTTGTCCAAGGGATCCCTGTGCTTTGATAACAAGTACTTCTAAACTGCTCTACAACCTACTCAGCTTACCTACAGCCAAGTCTTTACTGTGTCACGAGAGCAACGAAGCCCCCCCCCCTTTCCAACCCCTGAACTAGGTCCTCCACCTAATAGCCCTCCCTCCTCCCAATGCTTACCTGTAGGTTTTAATCTGAAGCCTGGACGATTGGTGTTGGTGAATCCTACATGCAGGATTATGGCAAGGGTGGGCAGGGGTACTGGCCTTACCTTACACCCCATGTTGTGTGGCAGCTGCCCTGCCTTCAAGACTACAAAGCACAGTGCAGAAGAGAAGACAGATTCAGAGAATAAATTCTGCTTTCCTCCTGCTGACAGAAGGCACTGGGGTTTGTGGAGTAAAAGTATCATGGTGAGGATGACTATGAGGAAAATGAGTGTGCTCAGAGGAAGGACAGAAGGTGATGCGTACAGCTGTGTGGAGGAGGAGGTGGAGGAGGAAAACGTATACATGTAATTTGTCCCAAGCCATGTGTTTCCCCTGGCCCCTTCCTGATCAGCCTTGTGTGAGGGCATGTGACAGGACATTTGTTTCATTCTGAAAAGACATAGTCATTCCCACAATAAGCTGTTGAATCTTTAATGTCTGCTTGTTATCTTCAGTGCTTTTATGAAAATGTCTTCAAGAGGTATCCATTATCCTTCTTCAGTCATTTTCAGCACTGTATTTGAAATGCAAAAACTCATGAAAAATTCCCACCGCTCTTGTTTGGCTCTGAGTGGGAAGATGCAGAATCGACTTTTAAATAAGCCACAGCTAAGCAGGCCTCCTTCTCCGCCTACCCAGTGCTCTACCAAAATGCGAACAGGGGTGGAACGGAGTATTAGCAGAGCACTGCGTGTGGTCATCACTGTTCCTCGGAGTGGAACAGCATTCTATATGGAAGCCCAGTTTGATTTTTATGCCACGGCCTAGTTGATGAGATATTGGCTGGTGTAAGGGAAGGGCCAGCTGTTGACTTCTGGAACATGTTCTCTCCCCTCAGAAAGGGTCTTTTATTTATTTGCATTTGTATCCCACATTTTCCCACCTATTTGCGGGCTCAGTGTAGCTTACAATACATTGTGAATGATGGAAATACAATTTGTTGCAGTACGATTATGGGTTGCATTGTGAAGAGTTATGGGAAGACAAAGTAGAGTCAGGATATCATTTGGGCATAGAACAATGGAATATAACAGTGGGGAATTGATAGGGCGATAAAACAAAAGCAAGGAACATAAAGGTCTAACAATTTTATCTGTGGGTAGAGTTTTAGATGTGGTGAAAATACGGGGGAAGAGAATTCAGAGGAGAGTGTATTGATGCGTATCTATTAGTGTGTATGGACTTCATGTGTTTTGATCCTTGCAGTAAATTTTCTCGAAGAGATAAGTCTTCAGTAGTTTGCGGAAGTCGGTTAGTTCGTAGATCGTTTTCAGGTTGTGCGGTAGTGTATTCCAGAATTGCGTGCTCATGTAAGCGAAGGTTGATCCATGCAGTACTTTGTATTTTATGCCTTTGCACTTAGGGAAATGGAGATTGAGGAAGGTTCGGGACGATCTTTTAGTGTTTCTGAGTGGCAGGGTCTGGGGTACTTTCATTGTTTCTGTCTAAGTTCAAGTGCAGGGTGAGAGCCTGAAGCTCGGGACGGTCCCTGTTTTGCTTTCTTGGCTTAAATTAAAAGAGTCTATACAATATAAGAAGTTAACATCCTGCTACCCAACATCATTTGGAACTCAATGATGTTACGACCTTTTGAATATGCATCCTTTTACCTAATTCAGCATTCATCTAGAAAGTATAGCAAGTCCCCACTAGTCAAACTCGACTACTTACAGGTCAGAGACAGGAGCCATGCAGTAAATGGGTCCACAGTCCATTTTAGAGGGAGCTTCTCCTTGAACCATGACCACAGCTAATCATGCTCAGTTGACAGCATCCCATATCTAAAAAAGGTTGATCGATATCTGTTCGGTCAGCCATTTTAATATATAGTTGATGAAGGACAAAAATATCTTTCCAAAGGATCAAATCAGAATTGTATCCTATGTGACACGATCGTTGGCACCCTTGCCCCACACACTGTGCTGAAGATAAGAAGGGGAGATAGTGGACAGGGAGAAATTTTGTTGTTCCTGTCTACCTTGTGCCCTAGCGGCTGCACTGCTCACACAGCCCTGCCTTTCCTTCAGAAAATTATATTACTCGACTGTCATAAGTACATAAGTACTGCCATACTGGGAAAGGCCAAAGGTCCATCAAGCCCAGCCTGTTTCCAACAGTGGCCAATCCAGGTCACAAATACCCAGCAAGGTCCCAAAAAGTACAAAATATTTTATACTGCTTATCCCAGAAATAGTGGATTTTCCCCAAGTCCATTTAATAACGGTCTATGGACTATTCCTTTAGGAAGCCGTCCAAACCTTTTTTAAACTCTGCTAAGCTAACCGCCTTTACCACATTCTCCGGCAACGAATTCCAGAGTTTAATTACATGTCGAGTGAAGAAAAGTTTTCTCCGATTCGTTTTAAATTTACTACATTGTAGCTTCATCGCATGCCCCCTAGTCCTAGTATTTTGGGAAAGTGTAAACAGACGCTTCACATCTACCCGTTCCACTCCACTCATTATTTTGTAGACCTCTATCATATCTCCCCTCAGACGCCTTTTCTCCAAGCTGAAGAACCTTAGCTGCTTTAACCTTTCCTCATAGGAAAGTCGTCCCATCCCCTTTATCCTCATCCACAGCCCAGTGTTCCTCTCATCTCTGTTATCCACCTCTACTGCATGAATTTCACAGATCTCGGTTCACAAATTGTTCAAGTTTCTGACCAGCTTTTCTCTTTGTACCTGCAGGACTTTGTATTGTTGGAAATGACCTGGTTCTTCTGAAGTAGAAATCTCAAGGATTTTCATTGACAGATCTGAGACTTCAGAATCTAAATAAGCCAATGACACACAGTTCCTTCCTCTCCTTCTCAGCGCTCTACCAAAATGCCAACAATCAATGCCGTAGCATTGGAAGGGAATTTAGCAGAGTACTGCATATGGTCATTAATCTCAGAGAGGAACAGGGTTCGTTAAGCAAGCCCAGTTCAGTTTTTCCATGGCCTGGTTGAACTTGGCTATAGAGTTAGAAGAACATGTGAAAAGGAATATGTCAAAGATAAAACAGCAGGACACAAACATAGTAACATAGTAGATGACGGCAGAAAAAGACCTGCACGGTCCATCTAGTCTGCTCAACAATTTAAACTCATATGTGCTACTTTATGTGTATACCTGACCTTGATTTGTTTCTGCCATTGTCAGGGCACAGACCGTAGAAGTCTGCCCAGAACAATGCCCATCCCCCAACCACCAGCTCCGCCTCCCCCCACCAGCTCTGCCACCCAATCTCCCAAGAATCCACCCAAGAACATAAAGTAGTCCTACTGGGTCAGACCAATGGTCCATCTAGCCCAGTATTCTGTTTTCCAAATAGTGGCCAAGACAGGTCACAAGTACCTGGCAAGTTGAATGAAGAAATATTTTCTCCAATTTGTTTAAATTTACTACCTAGTAGGTTCTTTGCATGTCCCCTAGTCATTGTATTTTTGGAATAAGTAAACAAACGATTCAAGGTTACCAGTTCTACTCCACTCATCTATATATATATAAAACTCACCCTCAACGTTCTGAGGACACTGACGTCAGTGAAGCCAAGCCCTGACTTCCTTCAAAAGGTTTGAAGGTTCGTGGTGGTGAAGCCACTAAAATCGCTCCGGGCCCCGCCCTCGAGGGCGGAGCAATGGTAGAACAACGAAGGGGTTGGCAGGGAGGCGGGGGGGTGGGAAATCGCTACGGGCCCCGCCCTCGAGGGCGGAGCAATGGCAGAACAACCAAGGGGTTGGGAGGGAGGGAGGCGGGGGGGGGAATCGCTACGGGCCCCGCCCTCGCGTCAAACATCATGACGTTGAGGGCGGAGCAATGCCACAACAACGACGAAGGGGGAGGTGTTGCCGACGAAAACCTTGCTAGCGCCCGTTTCATTTGCTCTGAAACCGGCCTCTTTTACTAGTTATTATATAGATCTCTATCATATCTCCCCTCAGCCTAGCCTCTTTAGCCTTTCCTCATAGAGGAGTCATTTCATCACCCTTCCCTGTACCTTTTCTAATTCTGTTATATATATTTTTTGAGCTGCAGTGACCAAAATTACACTCATTATTCAAAGTCGCTGTCTTGAATGCAGACATGGAGCGATACAAAAGCATTACAATATTCTCGGTTTTGTTTTCCTTTCCGTTCCTAATAATTTCTAACATTCTATTTGCTTTCCTATGTGAAACAAGTTTTATTGAACCAATAGAAAAATATGACAGTACAAGCAAAATACATATGAGCTCAGGCATATAACATAGTATAAACAAAGCTGCCCCCTCCCCCCCCCATTCCCAACGCTCAAAGAAGCAGCAAAATCTGAAGTGCCTGGACTCTTATAGCACTCCAGAAAAGCATTTAGCAAGGTAACAGTCCACAATCCCATCCTCATTCCAACATGGAAAAACAGGTAAGTGTAGGGAACAGCGATAAATGGAAACCAGCAGCCAACATGTGGAATGACATCCCTCATGCCTAGAAGAAAAAACAGAGGTAAAATGTATCCCCCTCCCCAAAAAAAGGAAAACCCCCATATGCTTCATCTCTCCAACAAACCCATGGTCTTAACCACCACTGCAAACTGAGTAGACTCAGCAGACGGTTTCAATGTATCTGTCATCAATGAACACACCTAAATTCTTTCCCTGAATGGTGACTTCTAATTTGGAGCCTTCCTTCATGTAGCTATAGTTTGGGTTCCTCTTTCCTACATGCATCACTTTGCACTTGCTGACATTAAATGTCATCTGCCATTGGATGTCCAGTCTTCTTGCAATTTTTCCACAATCTTTTTGTGAATAAACAATTTTGAATAACTTTGTGCTGTCAGCAAATTTGATCACTCATTATTCCGATTTCCAGGTCACTTATAAATTTGTAAAAAAAAAATCAGTGGTCCCAGCATAGACCCCTGGGGAATCCCACTATACCCTTCTCTATTGAGACTATTTTTAAAACCCTGCTAAGCTAACTGCTTTTACCTATGTTATGCAGTTAGTGTGCAGAAATTCTAACGCACGAACTGGATAATGCAGGAATGCCTACTCTTCATCCCGACACATGTTCCTTACAATATATTTTTTCTAAATAGGTAATGTACGAGTTACCACAGTCAAAGAGGCAAAATGAGGCAAGTTTTACAGTAGGCTATTCTCACACAGCTAACCTTGTGTTATGGACTTGGCACCCTTTAGTAAAAGGGCCTCAGTGTGTGTATTTGTAAGGGCATGTACACAGGTATGGAGCATGGCTGGGATATGGGTGGGGCTCCCACTTCCCTGTATAACTTACAGAATACTGTAAATTATATGCTTACCTGACACATTGAAGCACCTGCATTTATGACAGCCCAATGGCTGCTGTAAATGTGGGCAAAACCCCTAGTATTCTATAAGGGAACCTAGGTCCTAGGTGCCAAGTTTCCATTATAGAACAGGATCCGCACCACACATCTTCAGGGTACCTAAATGGAGGTGCCCAGTTATAGAATTTGCCATAGCCAGATTTATGATCCCACTGCTGCCACCACCTGCATAGCCCTATATGTGCGGCAGCGTTTTGATGGCACTTCCACAACTGAATTCCAAATTTTCAGGCACACAGGGGCATAATTGAACGGGAGTGCCCATCTATAAGGGCGGCCATATGTAATGACGGCCCTGTCAAGCGGCGTACCCGACTGTATTATCGAAACGAAAGATGGCCGGCCATCTTGTTTCGATAATACAGTCGAAGCCCAAATCTCAACATTTGGGCCGCCCATAGAGATCGCCGGCATTAGAGATGGCCGCCATTGGTTTTCGCTGATAATGGAAACTAATGGCGGCCATCTCAAATACGGCTAAATCCAAGCCATTTAGTCATGGGAGGAGCCAGCATTTGTAGTGCACTGGTCCCCCTCACATGCCAGCACACCAACCGGGCACCCTAGGGGGCACTGCAGTGGACTTCACAAATTGATCCCAGGTGCATAGCTCCCTTCTCTTGAGTGCTAAGCCCCCCCAACTCTCCCCCCAAAACCCGCTCCCCACAACTGTACACCACTACCATAGCCCTTATGGGAAGGGGGGCACCTACATGTGGGTACAGTGGGTTTCGGGTAGGTTTTGGAGGGCTCATATTTACCACCACAAGTGTAACAGGTAGGGGGGATGGGCCTGGGTCCGCCTACCTGAAGTGCACTGCACCCACTAAAACTGCTCCAGGGACCTGCATACTGCTGTCATGGAGCTGGGTATAACGTTTCAGGCTCGCATAGAGGCTGGCAAAAAGTTTTTAATTTTTTTTTTTAGGGTGGGAGGGGGTTGGTGACTACTGGGGGCGTACAGGGAGGTCATCCCCGATTCCCTCTGGTGGTCATCTGGTCAGTCTGGGCACCTTTTTGAGGCTTGGTCCTGAAAATTAATGGACCAAGTAAAGTTGGCCAAATGCTCGTCAGCGCCGGCCTTTTTTCCATTATCGGCTGAGGCCGGCCATCTCTTAACCGCGCCCCCATCCCACCTTCGGTACACTGCCGACACGCCCCCTTTAACTTTGGCCGGCCCTGCGACGGAAAGCAGTTGAAGCCGGCCAAAATTGGCTTCTGATTATACCGATTTGGCCAGCCTTCTCCCGATTTGTGTGGCCGCCCTTCTCCTTCGAAAATAAGCAGGACTGTGACTGAGTCAAAGGAACTGCGTTCCCTGATGAGTTTAGGAGAAGCTTTTCGCCTTTAAATTCCTATAGCCTGGTTGTTTATTTCTTTCCAAGGGTTACTTCCTCCTTTCACTTGCAGGCAATGATAAAGATTTTAAAAAGCATAGTAGATGACTATTGAACAAAACCTCCATTAAATGGCATGATGATTGTTATTATTGAGCGGAATGTACATTATCCATCTAATAGTCTGGTGTAAATGGTGGCAGATACTCCACACATGAATATCAAAGCTTAATTACTGTACGTCTTAAGTCCCTTGAATAGAAAATGATGTGCAGTAATGAATCATTTCGTCCCTGGAGAGCATGATGGCCTGTATATTAAACAATTGTTTACCTATATAAGTAAGGTACATTGAAATCTGTTTTTATTATCTGGTTTCTATTTTTTAAAGCACTTTATGCTAATTTGCACAATGTTTTCCTTCAAATGAAGGATTACATTTCATTACAGCGCACCATGCTAGCTGTTTCATCTGCCAAATTTGTTCTTTGCCAAATATGCGCTGGTGGTTTACCTGTGAGAGTTGCACTCAGTTCCAGTCCTTGAAGACCACAAATGGTACCAGATTTTCAGGCTACAATGAATATATATGAGACAGATATGCATACAAACCGGGCGAATTTCAGGCGGCGTGCTTGTCCGCCCCACACTAACACTCAACCCAGTTATTCAATGCAAGGTTTTTTTCCGGTGACCGGAATTTTTTTTCCTTTTTTTCTTGCCAGCTCTAATTTAACCAAGGGGGATATGATGGAGGTCTATAAAACCCTGAGTGGTATAGAATATAGGTAGAAGTGAATCGATTTTTTTCACTCTTTCAAAAAGTACAAAGACCATTGGACGCTCAATGAAATTATATGAAAATACTTTTAAAACAAATAAGAGGGAATATTTTTTCACTCAAAGAATAGTTAAGCTCTGGAACTCTTTACCAGAGGATGTAGTAACAGCGGTTAGCATATCTGGGTTTTAAAAAAAAAGTTTGGACAAGTTCCTGGAGGAAAAGTCCTAGTCTGTTATTCAGATGGACATGAGGGAAATCCACTGCTTGCCCTGGGGATTGGTAACATGCAATGTTGCTACTAATTGGGTTTCTGCCAGGTACTTGTGACCTGGATTGGCCACTATGAGAAGCACTGGGCTAGATGGACCATTGTTCTGACCCAGTATGGCTATTCTTAAGTTCTTATGTTCTTAACTGAATATTCAGTGCTGGCTGGTTAAGTAGTGGGCAAAGATAGGACTGCTATTTATGTGGTCTGATTTGCCTGCTAAATACTTTAAAAAGGAAGAAATATTTTATCACTGAATGAATAGTTAAGCTCAGGAACTCTTTGCCAGAGGAGGTGGTAACAACGGTTAGCGTATCTTGGTTTTAAAAAGTTTTGGGCAAATTCCTGGAGGAAAAGTCCCATAGTCTGAAATTGAGACAGACATGGGAAGCAACTGCTTGCCCTGGGATTTGTAGTACCGAGTGTTGCCACGATTTGGGTTTCTGCCAGGTACTTGTGACCTGTCTTGGCCACTGTTTGGAAAACAGGATACTGGGCTAGATGGACCATTGGTCTGACCTAGTATAGCAACTCTTTTGTTCTTATGCCTGGACTAACAAGCAAATCTAAGCTGTGTACAGACTATTACAAACTTCAGATAAGAACTCCAAAACTTTGATAGGAAAGATTAAGGTCACACATTACAGAGGGGAGGAATTAGCATTTTAGAGGCAGAGGATTAGAGGGACGGGGTGAATACAGAGCATGCAGACAAGAGGCTGGGCAGCAGGAGAAGGGGTGAGCGGGTGACATGGGATTCGGAAGGGTGAGAGTGAGAATGGAAAGCTGGAAGGTAGGTAAGAGGTATGACAAGGGAAACTGAGAACTTGAAGGTGAATGGGGGGTGGTGGGGGGGAGAAACCTATATATAATTAAGGAGAATCTGAAAAGATGATAGGCAAGGACAGAGAAGCGGAAAAGACAGCAGGGGTGCAGCCAGACTTCAAGGTGGGGGGCACATTTTGGTCACTGCCCCGCATCCCCTCCGCTGCCCACTGTTGCTTCTGTAACATCTGGCTTCTGGGGGTCCCCAACCCCTGCCAGCTCAACACCGCTGCCCGAGGTGAGAGGGCAACATTTTAGCCCCCTCCCCTCCCCTGCCGCCACCACCACCAACAACTTTGACCCCCACCCCTGCCGACGACCCTGCCGAGAGTCTCGACCCCCCGCCAGCCGAGGTCCTCTTCTTCCGGCGCAAGGCTTCGTTCTGTTTCTGTGAGTCTCAGTAGCAGGTGTATTTGATCTTCTAGGGACCAGTGTAATGTTTGCAGTGATACCTAATTCTAAGGCCAGTTGTGGGGAGTAGGGCTACCATGAAGAGCAGAGCCCTGAGTGGTCACCCCAATTCATCCCCTTGCATAAGGAAAGCTCTCTCGCTCACTCTCGTGTATATACACACACACACCCCTGGAAAGAACTATGAAATTGAGAAGTGCTCTCTTTGATGGCTCCCAGAGAAGCAAGTCACGTGATAAATTTACCTCCATAGTGGAAGAGATAGGTGAAGAGGTTAAGCAAATTTTCTTTCTGTAGTTCCCATTAAGCTTCAATCAGAGTTACAGAAAAATATCTTGTGCTTTCACACATTCAGGTATTGGTTTGACTTTAATAAAAGTCAGCACTGATCTTGCTAAGGTCTCTGGTGAAATGAGCTCAGCAGAATTCCACTAAGTCCTTTGAGAGGGAAAAAAAAGCCCTACTTAAACATCACATTATCCTAATAATCCCATGGCATTGCAGTCATTTCAATTATTTTAAAGGTCTTAATTTGCAAATTGTGATATTTGGATTTTTTTTTTGCCTTTTTTAATGTTGTTGGAGGAAGCGGGGAGTATTTATAAAAGGATACTGCTTATTTACAGAGGTTGCTTTGTGCTAGAAAATGTTTTGATCGCAGTTTCAAAAAATTTCATGCTCTATGTTGAAGCACGTCGGGATTGATTTTCAAAAGCACTTAGCCGCCTAAGTACAGAGTCGAACACTTGGATCTGGATTAACTGAAAATGTATCGGGCGTAGCCAGACACCCAATTGTGGGTGGGGCCTGGGCCTAAGATGGGTGGGCCAGCAGGGCTTGCCGAGAGGGGGGGGACAGGAGGGGACAAAATTCCCGGGGCCCGGGCCTCCAAGGGGGCCGGCACCGCAGTCCCACCCGCCAACCTGGGCTCCTTCCACCGAACCTCCACCAGCAGAAGTGCTGTCTTCTGTTCTGACTCCTGCGTGCGCGGCCCACACAGACGCGCTCCTCTCAGCTGATCTTCGCTGTACTCTGCACGCCGGAAGTCAGACGGACAGCACTTCTGTGGCGGGGGTTTAGGTGGAAGGGGCCCGGCTCAGTGGCGGAGGCAGGTGGGACTGTGGCGCCTGGGTCCCCTCGGGGGGGGGGGGGCGCCGACAACCTGGGGGGCAGTGGGGGCGGGTGCCGGGGGCCCGGGTGCGGCCTTGTCCCGGGCCCGGCCCAGTCTCTCGCGGCCCTGGGGGCAGAAGAACTCCACCCTGTCTCACAAGTGATTTGGTCGCTCCCTCTCTCACCTGAATGCCATATAGTCTCTCAAACATCCTCCCTCCCCCGCATACCTTTTAAATAGCAGATTTTCACCATCGGCGAGCAGCAACTAATACACACTGCTCATGTTGGCCCCACAGCCTTCCCACTGGACGCACCTTCCTGTTTCCGCATAGGCTTGAATACGTCAGAGGAAGGCTGCGGGGCTGGTCCAAACAGTCTGTATCAGTCGCTGCTGGCTGTAGGCAAAGATCTGCTATTCCAAGGCCTGCAGAGGGACAGCTGTTGGGAGTTTTTTGGCTGTGGGGATTGGGGACCCCTGCCAGCCACATCATAGGGTGTGCTGCTGGTGGGCCTGAGCCCAAAGTGGGTAGGCCTGGGCCCACCTAGCCCACCCTTGGCTACGGCACTGAAATGTATATTTACTTACTTCAAAAGTAGGTCTACTTGGGAGCTGGGGGGAGGGGAAGGGGGGAGGGGGAGACACACTCAGCCTACCTGGGAATTTTCAGTTTAACTAGCCATTTCTGAGTGCAGTAAGTATAAGCATAGTTTGTTACATTTAGGACAATTTCCAACTGCAACCTAGCTAGACATGGTTATAAAATTTGCTTATATGTTATATCTAACCAGCTATAATACAGATGGCTATCTCACTACTGAGAATCTTACTGAAAATTCACCCCATTGTTGAAGAACAGTGCTTCTCAAACCTGTCCTGGGGGGACCCCCCACCCCCCAAGCCAGTCAGTTTTCAGGATACCCACAATGAGTATTCATGAGTTTAACTTTGCATGCAGATCTAAAACCTGACTGGCCGGGGGGTCGCCCAAGACAGGTTTGGGAACCACTGGTGTAGAAGAATGAATTCAGCATTGGCTTTGAGCAGGGATTCTCAACCCAATTCTTGGACGCAGCCAGCAGGTCAAAGTTTTCAGGCTATCCACAATGAATGAATTCATGAGGTACATTTGCATGGATTGGTTTATTGCATGCAGATCTCTCATGCGTATTCATTGCAGCTATCCTGAAAACCTGACTGGCTGGGTGTGGTCTGAGGACTGAGTTGAGAACCACTGGCTGAGAGCAGGGGTTCTCAACCCAGATCTCCAGGACACACCAAGCTAGTCTGGTTTACAAGATATCCACATGAATATGCATGAGATAAATGCACTGCCTACATTGTATAGTAACATATTGCCAATCCATCTCTCGCACATTCATTGTGGTTATCCTGAAAACCTGACTGACATAGTGTGTCCTGAGAACTTGAGTTGAGAACTCTCCTCTCTACTGTGGCACATCTACGTCTGTCAACGAGGCTGTTTCTTCTTACAACAATATTCTATCCTCTGCCTTAGACACTTTTGCACCCTTGATGACCGCCCTATAAAGCGTTACAAAACCCCAACCTTGGCTGAATTCTAATATCCGCTACCTACGTTCCTGTACCCACTCCGCTGAACGCCTCTGGCGGAAATATGGGGCACTTGCTGATTTCCTACACTTTAAGTTCATGCTAACCTCCTTCCAATCTGCTCTTTTACGCGCCAAACAGGATTATTATATCCAACTGACCAACTCTCTTGGCTCTAACCCTCGACTTCTCTTACCACATTGAACTCTCTTCTCGAGGTGCCCCCTCCCCCTACTCCCCCTTCATTATCTCCCTCAGACCCTTGCTGAATTCTTTCATGACAAGGTCAAAAGATAAACCTTGAATTCTCTACCTCGCCACCTCTCCCTCCACTAGTCCGTTTCCCCTCTCTGTCCTTCCCCTCAGTCCTTTTCCTCCGTTCATTAATTGATTTGTTTGCTTTATTTTGTCTATTAGATTGTAAGCTCTTTGAGCAGGGACTGTCTTTCTTCTATGTTGTGCAGTGCTGCGTACGCTTTGTAGCGTTATATAAGTGCTAAATAGTAGTAGTGTAGATAGTAGTAGAAACCCTGCTTAGAGGAATCAGCATGCTCTTGGTCGAGTCTTACTTTTACAAGACCAACAGACTCATTCAAAACTCACCCTTCAAGTAGTGCCAAGGTGTGACCTCCATTAGCTTAGGAAATCCGATCGGATCAGAGCCCAGAGTGGCATGATTGCATACAAAAATATGGACAAATTCCCTCATTTTTGTAAATTATTATGGAAGACTTATCCCTTTGGTCGTGACATTGTTTAAAATTCAGGGCCTGAAGCCTTCTCTCCCAGAATGGAGGAGGCATGAAAATTCTGGCTGTATATCGTCATGTCTGTCTACAGCCTCAACACAATTTAGTTTAAGCTTGTGCTTTGTATGTTACAGTTCCAGAACACAGAGCTGCTTTCTTCTCTGGGATAGGTACCACTACATTTGCAGGATGCTGTACAAAATGCACTCCTTCTGTCTTGGAAAAGAAAACGCTATTCTGTTTCCGAAAGATGGTGTGATTTATGTAGATGGATCAGTAGGTTTAAACCAAAGCTCTGAGGATATGAAGTACATTTTACAAAGATGTTTTTAGAAGTGGGACCAAACTGCGGCTACTATGTCAGAGACTATCATCCAAATTTGTTCAGCTAAGCTAGAGCTGCAGTGATTTCCAGATGACCTTTTACCATCCTTCTTCTGCTTTCAGAATGTAGGGTTATGGTGTCCAACTCCCAACCACTCGTTGTAATGTCTTGAGATCTAGACCTTGAAGTGTTATCTGTTTATACCAAGCTCAGCACGTGATAAGACACCCTAACTAGCCTCGTCTACCGATCTCCTTTATGAACACATTGACTGTTCACAGAAGTTTCAGTTGCTGCTTTCGTGATATTTTATGGATGGGGATGTTGTAAGGATCCTGCCAGGTCCTTGATACCTAGATTGTCCACTGTTGGAAACTGGGTACCGGGCTTGATGGCCCTTTGGTCTAACTCAGTACGTCAATTGTTATGTTCTTATGTTAATGGGACTTTGAGTCACCTTGGCTAGAAGTCAGTAGAAGGATAAGAGCAATCGTTTAACTTGGCTGCAAGCAGTACCCCAGCATAAATTAGCAATTTTCTTCTCGTAATATATCTGGGCTTACTTTTCTTTCTCTTGGAAGCTGTACTTGTACCAGATCCCTGCGTGGTAGATCTTCACACCTCAAAGTCTGTTCAACAGCCTGCTGACTGCCTGAAGTCAGCATGAGGCCTAGGCAAACTTTTGGCTCTTCTGAAGGGTCGTATTATGCATCGGCAAGACCCCACTAATGTACTGTAAATGTGCTTTGGTTTTCTTTAGACGGATTACACATAATAACTATCATATGATTTCACATCAATAAGACAGATGGGAGGGTGGGAACACAACTCCGTCTGCATTGAGGGGAAGTTAATTTATTTGACTGTGGGTAATAAGTAGGAGATGAAACAGATAAAGAATAAGCTAGGTTGCCGGTGAGGGGGATGAGCCCAATGGTTAGAGCAGCAAGCTGAGAAGCCGAGAGTTCCGAGTTCAAATCCCGCTGTGGCTCCTTGTGATCTCGGGCAAGTCACCGAACCATCCGTCGCCTCTGGGGACAGGAACATTACTACTGCACCTGAATACAGCATGCCTTGAGCCTACTACTCCAAAAACATGTAAGCTAAATCTAGAATTCATTCCCTGCCTGCTGGTTCCGTAACCCGCAACTGTGGGATGTCTCTATAGCAGATGGCAAAATGGGAATTGAGAAGGAGGCTCCACTGTATGGGCAAGTCAGTGTGTGTACTCTGAAGCTAAAAATATACTGCTTTACACACCAAATGGCCAAGTCCTGTTGCTACCGGAACAGTGCAGATGAAAAATGCAGTCGCTTTCTGCTCTGAATTTGTGGAGCGCAAGGCTATTCTTTAGCACAATGATGGACTGACAGTGCACCGCTGGCCAAGCAGATATTACAGTGTGAAAAGGTCTGGCACTAGCAGCCTTTAAGCTCTCACAGGCAGATGATCAAAAGCAACGCCGGTGCTAGAGGCTGTTAGCGCCATACTAGCGCCAGCATTTGCCACCGCCCCATGATCAGAGCTCTTGAGTGCGTGAAACAATGCGCCCGAGGGCTCTTAGGCAAGTAGCTTGCAAATGCATGCTAATCAGCGCTTAATGCATTCATCCCCAATGATCAGTGACCAGCGCACCAAGATTGGGTCGCTGGCCTCGACAAACCCTACGCTGGCGTTAAGGTTTGCAGATCATTGGGGAGGAATGGTGAGCCTGTCCAGCATGCAATTGCATGCTGGCAGGCCCCCCATTCCCCCCTACAGCAAACCTGCCAGCGAGGGCAGTTGAGGACGTCCACAATTTGGACGTTTCTGTAACGGGCAGTTGAGGACGTTTCTATGAGAAAAGTTGTCTTTCTCATAGAAACATCCAATTTTGGACGTCCTTAACTGCCCCATTACAGAAACGTCCAAATTTGGACGTCCTCAACTGCCCGGCGCTATACCTCCGACACCCCCTTCAAATGTGACCCATCCCTGCAACAGGGCAGTTGAGGACGTCCATCTTCCGATTTAAAGATGGACGTCCTTCTCTTTTCAATGGTCTCCAGCCCAGACCTGTCAAACAAGTGCGGGAGGATTGTGCTGAGCGCATGCTCAGGCACAATTCTCCCGCACTTCTACCCCATCATCAGAGATAATTGCGCTGCTTAAATTTGCATGCATTACCTCTGATCATAGGTCTAATAGCGCCCCGCGCTGTTTGGAACAGCGCAGGGCTTTTGATCATCTGCCTGTCAGTGAATGAGATTTTCAGTGTGGGGAGGGGGGAGGTCTACTTTCCGAAGACTAACAAGTGTATTTGCTACTAATATTGAGTACCTCTCGCTTATGGGTTGCCATACCAGTGGTCACTCAGGTGTTGAAGTGGACCATGGGTAGAAGCTCTCGGATTCCAGGGTATCCAGTTCTGCCTGCGGCAGTGGATTTATCTAAGCTGGCAGAACATGAAGCAGATGCAGGACATCTGCCAAGCTGTGGTTCCAAAGCCGGTCTGATTTTATACAGAAAATCAATTACAGGCTGTTTTCACATGTTTCAAAGAGTGTGCTCAATTTGTACTGCATCGTGATGAGTGTTTGGGCTTAACATTCACATACAACACTGAGGGATCCCAGGGTTTATTTAATATAAGAAGAAAACTCTTTTATTTATTTAGAAATCATCTGAAAAGAGAACATAGTCCTGCAATCTGTTTGTACAGAAAGCTGCAAAAGGATGTAATAAAGAAACGATAGCTAATATCAATGCACACAAGTCCAATAAATTGTAGAAGAAATCAATTCAGATGATAAGCGAGAATAAAAAAGGAACTTTAGTCCATCTAGAAGAAATAGCAACAGGCTGGGAGTTAGCGCAGACTCAAGTATCTATTTAAAGAGCCCCAACCCCAGAAGCAGTAGGTGGCGAAGAAACCTCTGACATCCAAGGGGGGTTAGCAGATAGAAAAGATGAAAGTTGTATAGGCTGAAAAAAAAAATATATATATATATATAATAATTTGCTCCTCCAACATTGTCTCTCACTGGGATCGTAACCACCTGCTGACATCACTCCTCCAACGTTCTCCGTCCCCCCTCCCTCCATGGGACCCTGGAACTGGGAGGGAGGAACAGAGGGAAAGAGGGAGGGGGACACTAGAACTCGGAGGGGGGAGGGGGCCTGGAACTCGGAGGGAGCTGGAGGGGGCAGGGGAGAGATTTATTTATTTTATTGCATTTGTACCCCACATTATCCCACCTTTTTGCAGGCTCAATGTGGCTTACAGGATGTTAATATGATATAGTCATTACATAATCTTAGATACAGTCGATAATAAGCTGAAGGTAGATGAGGGTTTAGATGGAAAGGTATTAGGTAAGGTCGTGTGAGAGATGCTGCACATGGATGGATGGAGGGGGCAGGGCACAGAGGACGTTGCCTGCATATGGATGAATGCAGGGGCGAGAGCATATTGCAGGGGAGGGAGGGGACCCTGAAACTCGGAGGGAGGCAGGGAGGGGATGACCCTGGAACTCGGAGGCAGGGAGGGAGGGGATGACCCTGGAACTCGGAGGGAGGGAGGGAGGGGGACAACAACCCTGGAACTCGGAGGGAGGGAGGGAGGGGGGCCCTGGCACACACTCTCATGCTTACACACACACTTTCTCTCTCACAGACACACTCGCACCCAATCTCACTCTCTCTCTGTCACACACACAGACTCACACATTCACTCTCTCTCTCTCTCACACAGTCACTCTCACACACACTCTCTCAAACATACACACTCCGAGGAAAATCTTGCTAGCGCCCGTTTCATTTGTGCCAGAAACGGGCCTTCCTTTTTTACTAGCATATATATATTTAGTAAATATCTATTTCACAATACCTTTACATGGAAATTTTAGGAACTGGAATAGTTCAGGACATAAAAGCAAACATTCCCTCAGTTTTTTCCGAGTCTCTTTAGTAATATTCAGGATCAATTCGAGTAGATAACAACCTTGTGTCTGAAGCACAGGCGTAGTAACCGACCCCTATCAAAAATTTTAAAGCCAAAGAAACCGCAAAAGTAGCTGAGGGTAGCTAAGTCCACGGCAGAAGTCTCTTAAAATATCAGATGCCGTATTTCCAGGCAGATAAACCATAGCTAATACTTTTTTTTACTAGAGGGGTTGCAGCTATGTCTTTATTTGGGATTTAGCTCACACCCTTTTCAGTAGTAGATCAAGGTGAGCTACATGGGGTATTTCTCTGTACCTGCTGAGCTGATAATCTAATTTTCGGACCTGAGGCAATGGGGGAGGTCTCTGTGACTTGCCCAACATCACAAGCAGCAGCAACGGGATTTAAACCGGCCATCTCTGGACGTTAAGGCTGATGCTCTAACCACCTGGCTACTCCTCCACTAATGATACATGGCTAATAGAATAATGTATAGCTAATAACATGTATAATACTTATAATTATAATCCTTGCACTAACTTAAATCGTATGAAGCTTATAATTAATTAATTATTTTCCACCGCACTGTTGTTATTATTTCTTCTTTTAGTGTTATAATGATTGTTCTTTGCTGCCCGTTAAAGTCAACATGTTATTCTCCGTCCTTATTACTTTCTTCTGATTGTTCAACTTATAATTATCTTAATGTGCTGGTACTACTTTATTCCTTTCACTGCCATACTGATTTCATGTTGCAAGCCGCATTGAAGTCAAAATAATGCAAGAGTGCTGTTTACACATGTTCCTGGTTACATAAATGTGCAGTGGACTGCGCAATGCAACAGCAGTGCAAGAATCCTTTTACAAAGGGGTCCTTTTACAAAGTCGCACTGAAAAACGGCTTGCAGTAGTGTAGGCGCAGATTTTGGGTGCGCGCAGAATCCTTTTTCAGTGCACCTGTTAAAAAAAGCCCTCCTTCCCCCCACCCAAAAAAATGGATGTGCAGCAAAATCAAAATTGTCTTGCGTCCATTTTGGGTCTGAGACCTTACTGCCAGCCGTAGACCTGGCAGTAAAAGAATTTGGGCGGTAATGACCTACACACCTCAGATGCCTCTTGGTGTGCCAGAAAATTAAAAAAAATATTTTTCAGATGCATGTAGCGGACGCACGCGCCAAAAATGACATTAACGCAAGAGCCATGCGGTAGTTGGACGGTAACTCCATTTTGGCACACGTTGGGCGCGTGTAGGCACCTACACGGCTTACTACTACTACTCCTCATCATTTCTATAGCGCTACTAGACGTACGCAGCGCTGTACACGAACATGAAGAGACAGTCCCTGCTCCACAGAGCTTACAATCTAATTAGGACAGACAAACAGGACAAACAAGCGATAAGGGAATATTAAAGTGAGGATGATAAAATAAGGGTTCTGAATAAGTGAACAAGGGTTAGGAGTTAAAAGCAGCATCAAAAGGGTGGGCTTTTAGCTTAGATTTGAAGATGGTCAAAGATGGAGCTTGACGTACCGGCTCAGGAAGTCTATTCCAGGCATATGGTGCAGCAAGATAAAAGGAACGGAGTCTGGAGTTAGCAGTGGAGGAGAAGGGTGCAGATAAGAGAGATTTACCCAGTGAACGGAGTTCCCGGGGAGGAGTGTAGGGAGAGATGAGAGTGGAGAGGTACTGAGGAGCTGCAGAGTGAATGCACTTATAGGTCAATAAGAGGAGTTTGAACTGTATGTGGAAACGGATAGGAAGCCAGTGAAGTGACTTGAGGAGAGGGCTAATATGAGCATAACGACCCTGGTGGAATATTAGTTGTGCAGCAGAATTTTGAATAGATTGAAGAAGAGAGAGATGGCTAAGTGGGAGACCTGTGAGAAGCAAGTTGCAATAGTCTAAGCGAGAGGTGATAAGAATGTGGATGAGGGTTCTGGTAGTGTTCTCAGAAAGGAAAGGGCGAATTTTGCTGATATTATAGAGAAAGAAACGACAGGTTTTAGCAGTCTGCTGAATATGTGCAGAGAAGGAGAGGGAGGAGTCGAAGATGACCCCAAGGTTACAGCTGATGAGACAGGAAGGATGAGAGTGTTATCCACAGAAATAGAGAATGGGGGGGAGGAGGAGAGGCTTAGTACAAGGGGCCCTGAAAGCGGGAGGATGTTTTGCAATATGCGGCTCTTTTGTGCATTCCCAGTGTTTTTGTGCATTTCTAGACAACACACATCAGCGTCTGTTCTTATGCGCCTAAAATATGTGCTTCCACTTTCAGTTTTGTTCGGACTTGCTCACGTTTGTTGCTTCCTATCTGCGTTGAAAACTTACAATTTGTGGCCATCTGTACTGTGCATGTTTACACCTGTACTCTGCATTCAGCATACACCCGAGGTGGTTAACATATAGGTCTAGCTTTTGCAGAAGCACATTTACGAGAAGACAGAAAATCCACAGCTTATATGGGTGAAAATCCAGTGTATCTGAACCAGCAAGTGGAAAATGGCCAGGAGTTCTATCCGTTGGATTTTTCATAGCTGCAGGAAGATTTAAAAAAAATCTTCACAATTGGTGGAAGTGTTTTTCAGACAGTATTTTCAAAATATCCATCATAAATTTAACACAAGTTTCTCTAGCTGATCTTAAAGGGAGTTAAGGAAAATTTAATTAATCTGATGTTTGAAGATCTAGCTTCGTTTTCCAGAGCCTCAATTTTGGCCGTCATAATCACATTGTCTTTTATTATACAAGTTTCACACGACTGCATTTTTTAAATTTTTCATCTTTAAGGGGTCCTTTTACTAAGGTGCGCTGAAAAATGTCCTGCGGTAGTGTAGGCGCGGGTTTTGGGCGTGCGCAGATCCATTTTTTTCAGCGAGCCTGCAAAAAAAAAAATGCCTTTTTATATTTTTGCTGAAAATGGACATGCGTCAAAATAAAAATTTGGTACAAATCCATTTTGGGTCTGAGACCTTACCTCCAGCCATTGACTTAACCGTGCAGTAATCGCCTACGCCCGTCAAGTCAGAGTACCGCCCAATTTTCACTGCGCGCCAGAAAATAAAAATGATTTTTCCGGCACGCATAGCGGATACGCATAAAAAATGAAATGACAGCATGGGCCACACGGTAGCCAGGCGGTAATTCCAAGTTGTGTTGGGCAGATATCGGCGCCTACGGGGCTTAGTAAAAGGACCCCTGAACTCCCTCAATGATTTCTTCAAATCTTTTACCTCTGAAATACAAAATATCAACTTTTTTCTTTACTGTGTTAACAATTTTGATTTGTGGGAGAATGTTCTGGTTGCAGATTTTGTGCAAACTAGTTGGGTAAATTGATGTCTGACTTTGCGCAATCTATACAGAATCTGGGCATTAGCGTGTAAGGGCTTCTTTTACAAAGCTGCGCTAGCGATTCCTGTGCGGCCAATGAGAAGAAGCCTATTCAATTCCTGTGGGCTTCCTTCCATTTGCTGCGCGTGAATCGGTAGCGTGGCTTTGTAAAACAAGCCTTAGTTGCCTCATAGAATTTTTAGTAGAAATGATTTACGAAGCCGGTCCACTGCCCACGTTTATCAGTTGCTTTTTCGAGGGCATATAGATCCAGTCCTGGTTTTACGCCACTGCATGCAGGGATTGCTGTTCTCTTTTGATTTCTTCCACACCCCCCTCCCCAAAACTTCAAGTCTAGCCATTCACCAGGGTAAACCCAGAACTGGCTTCCTCTGAAAAGCTGAGCTGGCTGGTCTCTCTGCTTGGCTGCCCATAAAATACTGTAGCAGTGATCTGACAAACAGTGGTACCTAGCATGGTTGAATTTGAACTTTCACCATGCAGTGGCTTCTCTAACGCTCTGATTTTATTATTATTATTTGTTACATTTGTATCCCACCTTATCCCACCTCTTTGCAGGCTCAAAGTGGCTTACAATACATCATGAGTAGTGGAGGAATGTTAGTAAATAAACATTTGGTATTGCAGGGTTTTGGTCGACATGATGATAATAAAACAAAGTTATAGTATACAGGCAGATATTAAGAGACAGTTCTGAATATAGATGGGCGAGTTGTGTACATTCACATTGGTTGATCTTTGTGGTAGGCTTTATTAAAGAGATGGGTCTTCAGTAATGAGCGGAAGTTCGTTCTTTCGTAGATCGAGTTCAAGCTGCGCGGCAGTGCGTTCCATAGCTGTGTGCTCAGGTAGGTAAAGTTTGACGCATGCATTAGTTTGTATCTCATTCCTTTGCAGCTGGGGAAGTGCAGATCGAGGAATGTGCGGGGATGATCTTTTGGCATTCCTAGGTGGTAGGTCTATCAGGTCAGACATATAAGCTGGTGCGTCTCCATGGATAATTTTGTGAACTAGTGAGCGTACCTTGAATGCGATGCGTTCCTTGAGTGGGAGCCAGTGTAGTTTTTCTCGTAAGGGCTCGGCGCTTTCAAATTTTGGTTTGCCAAATATGAGTCTAGCTGCAGTGTTCTGGGCTGTTTGGAGTTTCTTGATTATTTGTTCTTTGCAGCCGGCATATAGTGCTTTGCAATAGTCTACATGACTGAGCACCATTGATTGTACCAAGTTGCGGAAAACACTCCTTGGGAAGAAAGGTCTTTTTCTTTTTAATTTCCACATTGAGTGGAACATCTTCTTGGTTGTTTTTTTCGCGTGGTTCTCTAGTGTTAGGTGTCGATCAATGGTAACTCCAAGAATTTTTAGGGTTTCTGAGACAGGAAGGTTTAGGGTTGCCCGGAGGGGCAACTTTTCAATAAACATCCTAACTGTACCAGAAAGCCATATGGCATTAATGAAAAGCATCATGATTCTGATCACAAACTGCAAGGCTTTAGGTGGCTTCTTAGGCTGGTAGCATACTAGCCACAGTGGCTTCAATTTAGGTCTGCTAGGCAGGCACCATTCTTTCCCATACACAGTCAGAGGCTGTCGGCAACCCAAATCCTATTTCTTTGCACATAAGTTCTGCTAGATTTTAAATTAAATATATATATATATTAATGTATTGCCTCGGTTGTATTCTGGAACTCAGATGTTGGCTGGGAGGAATGAGTACTCCACGGTTTGCTGGAAAACCGGAAAGCATGCCTGTTTTCAAGCCTGCCAGGACCTATTTATAACTGAGACTCAGAAAAATAGCAGAAAGAGATTCCCACCTTAGTAATTCCCTTATATCTTATTTGCCCTGTTTGTCTGTCCTAATTACATTGTAAGTTCTGTCGAGCAGGGACTGTCTCTTCATGGTCAGTGTACAGCGCTGTGTACATCTAGTAGTGCTATAGAAATAAGTAATAGTAGTAGTCTTTAGGATTCCGGAATCTTTGCTACTCTTTGGGATTCTGCATGGAATCTTGCTACTCTTTGGGATTCTGCACGGAATCTTGCTACTCTTTGGGATTCTAGAATCTTGCTACTCTTTGGGATTCTGCACAGAATCTCGCTATTCTTTGGGATTCTAGAACCTTGCTACTCTTTGGGATTCTGGAATCTTGCTACTCTTTGTCCTCATCCCTTGTTTGTCCTGTTTGCCTGTCCTAATTAGATTGTAAACTCCTGTCGAGCAGGGACTGTCTCTTCATGTTCAAATGTACAGCACTGCGTACGTCTAATAGCGCTATAGAAATGATAAATAGTAGTAATAGTAGAAAGATGTTGGTCACTCTTATTTATTGCTCTTCCCAGTTGCTAAGAGTGAGTGGAGAGAAAACTGTATTGTCTGGTTTTGAGTGCCCCTCTGGTGTTAAATCACTGTGTACAATTATGACCTTTGGATTTCCTGTATATACCTGTGATTTCCAGCTCAGGTCTGCTCCTGGTAATTTCTTTACCCATGCAATTACTGCAGCCTCGAAATGGAAAACGAAGGTCAGGATGTGTTCCTTTATTTTGTACAAATGATATCATCGGACAAGGGCAACATCAGTTAATTGCCCATGAACACCCTGAGCTTCCAATTCTATTTTGAAAACCAGACCTATGAAGAGGACCACAAAGATTGACATGAAGAAAGATTACCCAAGATGAATTAAGGATTTGCTTGTTCCCTGGTGGACATGAACATTGATTAGGATCATGCAAATTGAATATTTTCACCATCCTGCTGAGACTCAAAGAACTGTGAAACCCAGAATGCTTCAGAATAGGCCAGCGAGGAAACTGAAAAGAAAAGGTTAAATTTGAGTGTCGCATGCTCAGTTAGAACCCAAGTCAAAGACACTGTAGTTACCTGTAAAGTCTTGATGTGATTTTTGCAGTAGTGAACCAGGTTATGTCTGTAGGCATGCTTGGTTTGATAATTTATGGATACCAGGTCTAAGAGGACTCTCTCTCTCTGACGCCGCAAAGTACGAGGTGAAAGCAAGTCATCAGTCGATACAATCTGACATTCCATAGCCCGAGATTTATTGGGGCTCTCAGAATTTGCGGAATACAATGAAAGCAGGATCTGAAGAAAGCTGCTCATGATATATTGGACTAAGTTATCAGAACATGGATAAGCATCTCATGCTATCAGTTCTGAAGTCTGGAGGGGAGACAACTCAGCACTCTCACGGGTTGTTTACGCAGAGAGGCCGCCCACAAAAGCACAAGGAAAGAAGCTAGATCTTGTCTCCAAATGGTCATTAGACTCGGCCAACTCAGTCACATCAAGTGAAATGTTTCTGAAACAATGAAGCACATAGGACTGAATTCAGCAAATGGCGACAAAAACTAGGCCCTGGGAAAAACTGCGCATAGCACCAATTCCCCCGACCTGAAATTAGACACCAGGGACTTGCTGAAACCAGGTGTGAATCTTGGCGTAGAAGTTGGAAGTGCATCTCCCTAATTCTATAACACTGTGCGTACGTTTTGGGAATGCCCATGCCCCTCCCATGGCCACGCCCCTTTTTCGGTTGCCCACAAGACAATTGAGGCACAGTCCTTTATAGAATCGTTCCTAGGCCGTTGTGCATGCAACTCCGGATTAGTAGCAATTAATGCTAATAATTGATTGTTAGCAGTCAATAGTTGAGTGTTAATAGCTACTTAATTGAGGGGCCTGCTGGCTCAATGCGGTAGTCCTGCCCCGAGCACACGCCATTTCCGGGGGAAAAAGAAAACCCCAGGAAATGACTTGTGCGGCGGTAATCGGGCATCGCCACGGGCTGCCCGGTCACCACCGGGTTAGTGCGGGAGCCCTTATCACCACCTCAATGGGTGGCGGTAAGTGTTCCCCATCGCATGGCACATGACCATGTGTGCAGAGGGCTTTTTTTACCTGCTGCGGTAAAAAGGGACCTGGTACGTGGGGAAAAACGGCCCCCCGCCACCAGCGCAGGGCCCTTTTTCCCGCAGCTTGATAAAAGGACCCCTTAGTTGTGTGTAACTCAGGATGAACCCAAATTGGGGTGACCTTTCTAGCATCTGGGGATAGTACTCTGTAGTGCTAGGCATGATGGGAAAAATGGTATTGCATGAAAACATAGCAGAAGCCTGCTCTTCCAGACATGTTCATTTTTTCACAGTTATGAAAACGTGTGTTTTTGGTCAGAAATCCAGGAATAGCTTGGGGGGGGGGGTGGACGGGACAGTGTTCTAATTATGTACTGGGAAATTTTTGAATTACCAAACCCTTCTACAGGGACGGGAAAATCTGTGCTTACTTTAAATTATTGCACCTCCATTAGGAGACATGTAGTCCCTTGGGATGAATTTAAAATACAATCATTGGTTAGCAGAGGACAGATCAATAAGATAGACCTATAGATAGATTGATAGGTAGATGTACCTATTAATTTATCTTTCTGTCTGTCTCTCAATCTACCTTTTTTTTTTATTTGGATCAGATTTCAGGGTAGCTACGGTCTTCCCATTTGTGCTTGTAATCTCCGTCTCCTCGTCTCCCCTTCCATTTTCTCCCTCCTCCCCTCTCTCTTTCCCACTTGCACTGCCCTACTCGCCCTTCCTCTGTCTCCTGCACTGTCTCCCTCCCTCTTCCATCCTAGCCCTTTTCCTCCTCTTTGCACTCCCTTCCTCCCCCAAACCACCTCCCTTAGACCCCCTTTTACTAAGACACACTCGTGTTTTTAGCGCGCGCTAAATGTTAGAGACGCCAATGCATTCCTATGTGCGTCTCTTACTTTAGCACACGCCCGTTTTTAGCGCGCGCTAAATGTTAGAGACGCCAATGCATTCCTATGTGCGTCTCTTACGTTTAGCACACGCCCAATTTTAGGGCACGCTAAATGTTAGAGACGCCAATGCATTCCTATGTGCGTCTCTTACATTTAGCACACGCCCAATTTTAGCGCACGCTAAATGTTAGAGACGCCAATGCATTCCTATGTGCATCTCTTACGTTTAGCACACGCCCAATTTTAGCGCACGCTAAATGTTAGAGACGCCAATGCATTCCTATGTGCGTCTCTTACGTTTAGCACACGCCCCATTTTAGCGCACGCTAAATGTTAGAGACGCCAATGCATTCCTATGTGCGTCTCTTACGTATAGCACACGCCCCATTTTAGCGCACGCTAAATGTTAGAGACGCCAATGCATTCCTATGTGCGTCTCTTACGTTTAGCACACGCCCCATTTTAGCGCACGCTAAATGTTAGAGATGCCAATGCATTCCTATGTGCGTCTCTTACATTTAGCACACGCCCGTTTTTAGCGCGCGCTAAATGTTAGAGACGCCAATGCATTCCTATGTGCGTCTCTTACGTTTAGCAAACGCCCAATTTTAGGGCACGCTAAAAACGTGAGGGCGTCTTAGTGAAAGACCCCCCTTAGCTTCCTGTTGCTTTTTTCCATGGCCTGGCTGGCTCCAGCGCCCCTGCAGGCTGCCTCCTCTTCCAATGCTGGCTGGGGTTGACTCCCCTCGGCCACACTGTTCATTCTGTCCCCACTGCCTCTTCCCAGCCCACATCATGGAGCCACATCCTCTGTGGTTTTTCCTCTAGGGGAATGAGCATTTGTAAGGTGTGCACAGACACATACAAATCACTTGTAATATTATATACAGAGAGAATGATGGAAGAAAAGAACAGCTGACCTCTCCAGACACCCCTGTTATTCTGATCCAGACTAGAATGATATCTTTCTGTTGGCAGTAATAAAAGCTTGATCCAAGTCAGTTTCTGTTATCTTAAGTACATAGGTATTGCCACACTGGGACAGACCAAAGGTCCCTCAAGCCCAGCATCCTGTTTCCAACAGGGCCAATGCAGGTCACAAATACCTGGCAAGATCCCTGAAAAGCTCAATACATTTTATGCTGCTTTTCCCAGAAATAAGCAGTGGATTTTCCCCAAGTCCATTGTAATAATGGTCTATGGACTTTTCCTTTAGGAAGCCGTCCAGACCTTTTTCAAACCTCGCTAACCTAACCACCTTTACCACATTCTCTGGCAACGAATTCCAGAGTTTAATTACACATTGAGTGAAGAAACTTTTTCTCCGATTTCATATTAAATGTACTACTTTGTAGCTTCATCACATGCCCCCTAGTCCTAGTATTTTTTTGAAAGAGTAAACAAACGATTCACGTCTACCCATTCCACTCCACTCATTATTTTATAGACTTCAGTGGTGTTGTTATCATCCCGGCGGCAGCTAAGAAAACAAACAGAATGTTAGGAATTATTAGGAAAGGAATGGAAACCAAACGTGAGGGCGAGTGGCCTAGTGGGTAGTGTGGTGGACTTTGGTCCTGGGGAACTGGGTTCAATTCCCACTGCAGGCACAGGCAGCTCCTTGTGACTCTTTCCCACATGCATCACTTTGCACTTGCTCACACCAACTCAGGAGATAATGTTGAAGACATTTAATTAAACAACTTGTACAAAAGACCCAACACGGTCTGTGTTTCAGCACAAAGAGCACCTGCTTCAGGAGTCACAGATAAAATTCTACAAAATACATGAGCCCACACTACCGCAGCCCACTTTTTGGGTGGCCTTTATAAAAGGGCCCCTCCAATTTTCAAGAGATTTATTTAATTCAACTTCCCAAGGGATTGTCTTGGTTTTCTTTGTATTGCTGTTAACCATTTAGCGGCATAGAAATATGATGTAATGTAATGCATCCAATGACACGGAACTGTACAGTGTCACCATGTTCCACGTTACCCACGAAAGGTTATGTTATACTCATTTGTTTCCCTTCCTCAAGGCAAAATTCAACTCCAAGTGGTTGACATGAAAACAACCTATGCTAATGACTTCGGCTTGGTTTCAGCTGCAGTTTTCTCCATCTGCTCCTTTTCCTGCATGGGTTGCAAGCTTTGCCGCTGTGATCGCTAGGGGGCGCACTCCTCCATCCTGCAATGATTCATGCAAAGGACAGCCTCCCTGCCACTCATTAGTGCTACACGGTTTCCATAACAACGCCAGCGACCTGCCGCACACAGGAACACGATCATTACATGGGGCATAATGACACCATTTACCCCAAACATTCAAAACTACAGCAAAAGATTAACGAAATATGCCGTGTATCACTGGCCCATTTAACAAAGTATCATAACTACTGCTTTTCACAGTGAATTGTAACCAGCGATTGTTCCTGTAATGTTAATTGCTTTTATCTTTATAAATTCCACTGTCTGACACAATTTAACTGGCACTCCAAAAGGATTTTCCCAGAACAAGAAATGCAGGTGCTGGCAATGGTAATTTCAATATGAAAAGGCACTTTAAGTGGTTTTTCCTTTGGTTGTAATAGAAATTAATTAGCTTTGAACTGCCGTGGCTTTTTCTCGCTGTAACCGGTTATGTTTTCGCAGTTGTGTTTGGAGGAGAGGTTTGATGCAATGACATCATTAAATCATGGAGGGGTGTGTAGTCACAATTTTGGGATGAAGTTTAGAGTTAGCGACTGGGTCTACGTTGTTGCAAACCATTGGCCTTGTGTGTCTGGTACCTTATGTTGCCTTTTTTTCTCTTTTGATCTTATTCATTGGTCTCCTTTCCATTTTAATCTGTTTTATTTCTTGTGAGGTAGATCCCAAACCTGGTCCTGGAGGTACCCCAGCCAGTCAGGTTTTCAGGATACCCACAATGAATATTCATGATAGAGACAAAAATGATAAAGGAGATGGGACGACTTCTCTATGAGGAAAGGCTAAAGCGGCTAGGGCTCTTCAGCTTGGAGAAAAGGCGGCTGAGGGGAGATATGATAGAGGTACACGTGAATCACTTGTTTACTCTTTCCAAAAATACTAGGTCTAGGGGACATGCAATGAAGCTAGAAAGTTGTCAATGTAAACAAATCTGAGAAAATCATGTAGTAAAAGTGGTTAGCTTAGTGGGGTTTAAAAAAAAGTCTGGACGGCTTCCTAAAGGAAAAGTCCATAGCCCATTATTAAAATGGACTTGGAGAAAATCCACTGCTTATTTCTAGGATAAGCAGCATAAAATGTATTGTATTGTTTCGGGATCTTGCCAGGTACTTGTGACCCGCATTGGCCACTGTTGGGAAACAGGATGCTGGGCTTGATGGACCTTCGGTTTGTCCCAATATGGCAACACTTATGTACTTTATTTGCGTGCAGTGGAGGCGGTGCATGCAAATCTCTCTCATGAATATTCATTGTGGGCATCCTGAAAACCTGACTGGTTGGGGTGCCTCCAGGACCAGGTTTGGGAACCACTGGGTAGATATTCAGCTGGTGGAGATGAGTGGTTTTATTGGCTGCCACCGGTCTTATTCCCATCCGGATATTCAGTGCCAGGACTTGTTCGGATATCAGCACTGAATATCTGGGTTTATGCGCCTGGCTATCTCTTATGCAGTTAAGTGCAATATTGAGAATTTAACTGTCAATGCAGCACTGCGCAAAGGATGACTGACTTTTTTGTGGTCCAATTTCACTGTTTAGGGGGGGGGGGAGGGATTTTATATATAGTGCCTAAAAAAAAATCCACATGGAGAACATTTTCACCTATGCATATTCTATAAGCAGCACCTAAATTTGGGCATGGTATATAGAATACTCTTAGTTGCTATCCCAGCGCCTAAAACTAGAGAGACTTAACCTATAGACTGCTTTGAAAATGAGCCCTTTGGTGGCTCATTTTCACTTTAATATTCCCTAATCTCTTGTTTGTCCTGACTCCTGATTAGATTGTAAGCTCTGTGGAGCAGGGACTGTCTCTTCATGTTCAAGTGTACAGCGCTGCGTCTGTCTAATAGCGCTATAGAAATGATAAGTAGTAGTAGTCTTTGGGATTCCGGAATCTTGCCACTGTTTTGGATTCTGCACGGAATCTTGTTATTCTTTGGGATTCCGGAATCTTGCTACTCTTTGGGATTCTGGAATCTTGCTACTCTTTGTCCTTATCCCTTATTTATCCTGTTTGTCCTAATTAGATTGTAAGCTCTGTCGAGCAGGGACTGTCTCTTCATGTTCAAGTGTACAGCGCTGCGTACGTCTAGTAGCGCTATAGAAATTATAAGTAGTAGTAGTAGTCTTTGGGATTCCGGAATCTTGCTGCTCTTTGGGATTCCGCACAGAATGTTGCTACAGTGGGATTCTGGAATCTTGCTACTCTTTGTCCTTATCTCTTATTTGTCCTGTTTGTCTGTCCTAATTAGATTGTAAGCTCTGTCGAGCAGGGACTGTCTCTTCATGTTCAAGTGTACAGCGCTGCGTACGTCTAGTAGCGCTATAGAAATGATAACTAGTAGTAGTAGTAGTAAAACTATGCTTCCATTTACATCAAAGAAAACATGGCACGAATCCTGGTACATAGATTTAGGCGCATGGGTCAGATTCTATAACTATGTATGTAAATGTTGGAATGCTGATGAAACCCCCATTTCCCCACCTTAAACGTGCCCCTTTTTGGCTGCGCATGTTAGAAGTTAGGCGCACTGCATTACAGAACACGTTTAGCAAGTTGTGCATATAAATTTTAATTATTCCTTGGTTTAAGAACAGTGCCGTAGCAAGGGCGGCTGACACCCGGGGCAGGTCGCCGCTGCGTACCCCCCCCGGGTGCAGCATGTTGGCCCCCCCTCGGTGTGCACCCCCCCTCCGGCGCGCACCCTCCCCCGGAGCGCATTCTTACTTAGTTTAGAAGCGATCTTCCTTAGTTTAGAAGCGAGGGGCGGGCGGGAGGGCCGATCCGCCCCCGAGTCTACGTCGCTGGGAGCTGCATTGGCTCCATTGATTCCTTGTTCTCTCTGCCCCGGAACAGGATGTTCCGGGGCAGAGGGAGCAAGGAACCAACGGAGACGACACCCCCCCAGCGTTGTGCACCCGGGGCGGACCGCCCCACCGCCTCCCACCACTGTTTAAGAATAAATATATTTCCTGACATTTCAAAGGAGACCCAGAAAAGGTGTAAGGTCTCGCGCATTAACCGGGCGGTCATCATTAGCATACGTTGAATGGCGATCACCACCCGGTTAGCGTCATGTGTCAGAAAATTATCCAGCGAGTGTAGCCACACGTTATCCGGGCGGTAGTTCAAAATTGATGCACGTAGGACATGCGTATGCGCCTACAAGGCTTAGTGAAAGAGCCCCTTTACTAGCCAAGAGCCATTTCTGGCCAGTTAAATCCACTTTGAATATCGGCCCCTGTGTTTTTAGACATGGGGAATGGGACAGGTTTAAAAAGTTCTTCTAGAGATGGAAAGCGAAGGATGTTCTTATCGCCCACCATGTAAGCTATCTGTGGCATCTGGACTGTAGAAAAGAATGATGGACTGAGCTGGCTGTGGTGTGCCGAAGCCCCTTGGTATTAAAATGTGCTGTCTTGAGTTGGTAGAATGTTGAACATTTGTTTCCTTTTTAATCATAAGCATAAATTGTGCCACATCCGATCCATTTTCTCATTCCCATTGATTATCCGTTCTGGCATCTCTCAGTAATTTCATTTTCCTCTCCCCGATGGTTGTCACATTTTATTAATTATCTGTTGTGTTGTTTGTTTCTGTCCCATTGCCAGTACTTTTGCAGCTCTTCTGACGTCCTCTGTGACAAGACACTGGGGCTCTGAGCTTAGATCTTTAAGTACCTGGAAAGCTGAATCCTAATGACAGCTGGAAAGGGCAGTGCAATGGATGGGTTTTCAGGGGTACGAGGTATAGGGTGGATTGTTCTTTTACTGTTTGGTTCCTTTTTTGGGGTGAAGATCCAGCTTCTAAGAAGTGTTTTAAATAAAATCAATCTATCGGAGTATGAGGTAGATACAGCAAAAGTGAATAACTTCGCTCTGGACATTTCTGTTGGCAAGTGTCACCCATGTTGGCTGATTGTGATCCTCACTTAAGGGCACAAAGGCATCCAGGTCAAGACCGAGAGGAGACCAGACAAGCCATTCCTTTGCCACAGCATCAACAGTTCCTACCAAGGTGCAAGAATCAGGTCAACTAGCTATGGTCAAATGGCAAGGATTTGACGAGGAATTTTGGATTAAAGCCAGAGACTATATATAAGAGGAATCACCACATCCGTGCAGTCCTGTCTTGAGTCTCTTGAAATCCATAATGTGCAATGCTGATTTAATCAAACTGGTTGATAATCCTCCAACACAAGAGGCAGTAGTTCTGTTAAATTCCCTTGAGCAGTGCCATACCAAGGGCCGTGTGAGCAATGAGGTTGACAGGGTACAAATTTGGAGGAAGGCAAGAATTGACCCTGCTTACCATCTCGTCCCGTGAAAGAAGGTGAAAAGGGAGGGACACCAGTGGGTGAGTTGAACAGGAGCCATCCAGTCCCTTGGACACCCCAGATTGCTGATGCATTTGAATCAACCAACAGAAAAGAAAAGAGGGAATCCAAAGTACAAAAAGCCAAACCAAATTGTTCAAAGAAGCACAATGAGCCTTGGGTGCTGACATGGTCCGAGTTTCAGCGGAGGATCTTGAGGATTGCATAATATTGTTTAATAAAGATCCAGGAGGAGAATATCCAATGGTAAGATGCTGAACTGGCTTACAAGAAAATGTAAGGTACGCAAGCCATGCGTGGCACAAAAAGCCGAAGGTGAGACGCTACGCCGTCTTTTCAAAATGTTGTGAAGTGCACAAATCTTGCATGTCACTGGAAACCTTTTTTAAAAAGATGTCATAGAGGGGCATAATCAAAAGGGATGCCCAAGTTTTGCTGAGGACATCCTCGCAAAACGTCCCGGTGGAGGGGCTGGGAAACCCGTATTAGCAAAACAAGATGGACGTCCATCTTTCGTTTCGATAATACAGTCAGGGACGCCCAAATCTTGAAATTTAGGTCGTCCTTAGAGATGGTCATCCCTAGACTTGGTTGTTTCTGATTTTCGGCGATAATGGAAACCAAGGACGCCCATCTCAGAAACGACCTTTGGTCGGGGGAGGAGCCAGCATTTGTAGTGCACTGACATGGCAGGATACCAACCGGGCACTCTAGGGGGCACTACAGTGGACTTCAGAAATTGCTCCCAGGTACATAGCTCCCTTACCTTGTGTGCTGAGCCCCCCAAACCTCACCCCCAAAACCAACTGCCCACAACTGTACACCACTACCATAGCCCTTATGGGTGAAGGGGGGCACCTAGATGTGGGTACAGTGGGTTTTGGAGGGCTCACATTTACCACCACAAGTGTAACAGGTAGGGGGGGATGGGCCTAGGTTCGCCTGCCTGAAGTGCAGTGCACCCACTAAAACTGCTCCAGGAACCTGCATACTGCTGTGATGGACCTGAGTATGACATTTGAGGCTGGCACAAGATATTTTAAAATATCTTTTGAGGGTGGGAGGGGGTTAGTGACCACTGGGGGAGTAAGGGGATGTCATCCTTGATTCTCTCCAGTGGTCATCTGGTCAGTTCGTGCACCTTTTTGTGCATTGATCTTAAGAAAACCAGGACCAGGTAAAGTCATCCAAGTGCTTGTCAGGGCGTGCCTCCGACACGCCCCTGTGAACTTTGGTCATCCCCGCGACGGAAAGCAGTTGGGGACGCCCAAAATCGGCTTTCGATTTATACCAATTTGGGCGACCCTGTGAGATGGACGCCCATCTTTCAATTTGTGTCAAAGATGGGCGTCCTTCTCTCTCGAAAATGAGCCTGATAGTGTCTCACCATCGGCTTTCTGTGCAACACATGGTTTGCGTACCTTACATTGTTCTAGTAAGCCAGTTTGGTGTCTCACCATTGGGTATTCTACTGGATCTTTATTAAGAGATATTTTACAGTACTCAAGACCCCTGATGCAGGCAGTCCGCCGAAACACCGACCATGATGGGTCACCCAATAAACACCATTGTGATGCCAACCCATTCCTGAAGGCTCATTGTGCATTCCAATCAATAGCATTGTGCCTCATTCATTAGGGACTTCAGGCTTCAAAAATACCAGAACCAGGTCAAAATAGAGATTTGCATCAGAACCTGATTTGACTAGGTAGGGTGACTTTTTTAATTACTGAGAGATCCTGGGCCCCAGTGATCATTTTGACCCCTCAGGTCACAGGCCATGATCCAAACTGGCAGAACCCAATCGTAGTTGCCATGGATATAACACAGACATGACCTGGCACTGACATTTAACTGGTGCAAAAAATATAATATTTTGGCTGTATGTCTTCTCTCCTCCCCAAACAAACATAGGAAAAAGTTTGATAAGTTTGGAAATTCTGATTAGCTGTAGATCCAAATCCCAAGAGATCTGGTTGTAGCATGATAGACCCAGCGTTACCTTACTCCATTATCCAAACTCGCTCATCCATTCATAGAAATGCGATCTGGTGCGGCCACCTAATAGGCGTGCCAAATAAACTTGGGTTAAATAGAAAAAGAATTGGATTAGCTAATTTCAGACTGGAATTCATACAACTTTGAACTATTTCGATGTAGAAATAACACCCGCTTCTATATGGCATGTTCGAGTAGATTTATTCCCTTCAAGTTCTTGAGCTTCTACAATTCTATTTTGTCAAACGGACTCTGCCCCTAAAGAAATGTAGTTTGAACACAAAGCAGAGTTTACAAGTCTTGCCTGTTTAGAGACCAGATGAAATTCTAGTTCATTTTTCACCTTGAGTCAACTTTAGGATGAGACAGAGAAACAGATGTGGTACTCCTGTACATACATATATTGGTTGACTCTATACCTCCCGTTCCGGTCTACAAAGAGAACAGTGATGAATTCTACAAAGCTTGCCTTCACTCCGCCGTGTTTGGTATTCCTGGAAACTCATCATGTATTCCCTAAATAGTTCACTTTGTTTCTTAAAGTTCTGAAAAACTAGCTTTATTGAAATGCGTGTTGTTGCATCGATTTTTCTAAAATACACCTTGTTATCTTTTCTTTGGTAATTGGTGACTGATAATGACTTTGGCAATTTAACATCTTCTAGCAGAACACTCTTTCCATTCCCCCTGATAACAGGAGTCAGGAGAGGGCTTGTCTGTCAATTTCTCGCACCCGTCAACCGGTTTGATTGACAGCTTCTGATCCCACAATAGAGACCATTTCTTCAGCCCCCATTCTGTTATTTCTTCTTGTCTAATACTTGTGGGGGATGGTGTTTGCTTGATAATCTGCATTTAAAATCCACCTTGGAATGAGGCCAGTTTCTAAGAAAATTATCACAGTGTCTTGTTAGCTTTGCTTCACGGAAAGTCTGCAGAGAGAAACTTAAGCAATGATTCCACCTTCAGAAATGGCTTTGGTGGAAAATCTTAAAGCTCCCTTCTTCCTCCCAAATCCACTTCAAATTTAAGCAACAGACTACAAACAAAATATTGCAGACTCTGCCCAGTGTATTTTGGTAATATTAGTGCTGCCAATAAAATCGACTGTTCTTCCTTGAATTTTTCTCTTCTCTCAGTACATTCAGAAAAACAGAGGTTTTACTACATGACGAACAGCCGTGTGACCGTCCAGCAAAAGGAGTGAAGATGGCTTCAAATTTTATTATCACGAAAAGAAAGAAAGAAACAGGGAGCATTTTTCTTCTGAAATGACACAAAAAAATGAAATTTCATTTTGTGTTGTTTTAATGAATAATTGACTTAAAATCTACTATAAGTAACGGGAATGCATTGTAGCAAAAATATGGAAACACGTAGGCTGACGTTCAGCGTAATTTAACCGGCCAGGAACAGCTTAAATGTTATGGATATGAATTTCGGTCTAAATTTAGAAATGAACTACACCGTAGTTGAGGAAGAGAAGCCTAAATGTTCATCACATCAACACAGGAAAAGCGAATTCTCATATAATCAATAATGTAAGCAAATCAAAAAACTCAAATTGTAAGGGAGGGGAAAGCGTTGAGAAGCTCCCAGCTATATGTTATATGCTGGATGAGCAGAACGTCTTCATTATTGGCAAAAAAAACTTCCGTAGTTACTTCGATATCAAAAACATTCTACAACCCTTATTATCAGATGGCAGCTTAAAATACCTACCGTAGCTGCCGTCTCTTCTTTCCACTTGTAACAGAGCCGACCGTGACCAACGACGGCCAGTGTTTCGAAAGGCTGCGTCAGGGTCAACCAGTCAACAAAATCTGCAAGAAAGAAAAGAATGATGAACGTATATTCCTTGATATCGTAATATCTCTTTCATCCCACCGTTGCTTACTTCAGTTCTGTAACTTATATCTGGGAGCTTCTCGAGGCTTTTTCCTCCTTATAATTTTGAGTTTTTCGATTTGCTTACATTATTGATTATATGAGAATCCATTTTTCCTGTGTTGATATGAATTTCGATCTGCCATTCATTTACTTTGATTTATGAGCCTAGTGCTGAAAATCGGTGCTAAATTCCTAACTTTTTTTTCCCAACCCTAATCCACCCCTGCTGCCTCTCACTTTTCATCTCCTAAAACCAGGTCCATAATTTCAACTAAATTGAAGTGGATGAAATGAAAATTGGGCTATATGAAGAAATAAAATGCTGGAAACATCGTAAATCCAGAATGAAATGTTTTGCTTGCACACCTGTAACGGAAACATTTCTAGGTCTGAATACATCATTTAGTAGGGTAGGCGTCTCTACCAGGGGCGCAGCCAGACCTTGGCGGGGGGGAGGGGACATGGTTTAGCTGCCACTGCAACCACCACCACCGCCGCCCACCCCCTGCCGCCGCATCAGATATCTTGTTTGGCAGGGGTCCCCAATCCCCGCCAGCCGAAGAGTCGTCTTCAGCGCCGGTCGACTTCGGGCCCTTCGTTGTGTGATCATCTGTTTCTGACGCCTTACGTCCTGCACGGAGCTACATGCACGGTGCAGGACGTAAGGCGTCGAAACAGCTGATTGCACCAGGAACTTCGTTGAACGAAGGCACTACTCCGGCGCTGAAGAAGACTCTCTTCGGCTGGCGGGGTTCGGGGACCCCCGCCAACAAACAAGGTATCTGATGCGGCGGCGGGGCAGGCGGCGATGGCGGGGGAGGGTTGGTGACGGGAGGGGGGGTTCAAGGGGATCATCGACAGGGAGGCCAGGGCCAAATCTACGGGGCCCAGGCCCCCTCAGGCCCCACGTAGCTACACCACTGGCGCGGGAGCCCTTACCGCCACCCAAAATGGACTCCCAGCAAATGCAAAATTAGGTAGACTGAAAACAGCTTTGAGGTTTTTTTTGAATTCCTAACTTTTGAACTTAAGCAACTAATTATCAGTCTTTGATGCTATCAAAGTCCAAAATAATCCTTCGAAAATGTAGCTCTTGGTTTCTGATCATAAGGAGCACACTTTCCCCAATATGAAAACCTTTGAAGCTCACCCTCCACTCTGTCATCTCCATCTACCCCCCCCCCCCCCCCACACACACACACTCTCCCCAATTGCTCCCGTACAGTTTGCTTTTAGTGCTATGTGACAATTATTCTAATGGGACGATCTCTGCCCAAACATTTTCTCATCTTTGCAACCGGCACCCTGCACCACATCAATCTTTATTTGTACCAGAACAGGAAGGGTAATAACAATCAGTCAACCTCTCAGAGTTATTAGAAAGGAAAGTTCACATTCAGTTAAATGGATGTATCTATGCCAGTGGGATCATAGCTGTTTTTTGGTGTTGGCTGTAGAATTATGCCATCCAGGTCTGGTTTGTTCCTTTAGGTGTCTTAACTAGTGATTCAGCAGTGGAATGGTTACATATCCCCAAACTCAAAATTGTGCCCAATTTGCATGCACAATTTAATTGAATAACAAGCCAATTAGTGCCAATAATTAGGTGTGAACAACCAATTATTGGCACTAATTTAAATTCACTCATGCATCTTTCTAGTCGGTATTCTATAAAGATTTGAGAGTAAATTTTCACACGTGGATCTGAAAAGGGGGCATTTCCATGGGAGGGGCATGAGCAGATCAGGGGCATGTGGAGCTATAGAATATGGTGGATCCATGCCTAATTTAGATGTGAGGATTCACATCAGGCTTCAGTTGCCAGAGAATGTAGTAAAAGCAGTTAGCTTAGCAGGGTATAAAAAAAGGTTTGGCTAATTTCTGAAAAGAAAAGAAAAGTCCATAAGCCATTATCAAGATGGACTTGGGAAAATCCACTGCTTATTTCTAGGATAAGCAACATAAAATGTGTTTTGCTGTTCTTGGCCGTTAATTCAAATGATGGAAAATCAGCCATTTTACTGCTGCAGTAAAAATGGCCTTAGTGAGCAGGAAAGATCCATGTAAAGGTGTGCTAAGGCCACTTTCTAACACAGCTTAGTAAAAGGACCCCTTAGAGAGTGATAAGTCGTCACCTTTTCCAAATTTACTGGGTTTTGTGGTGCTTCGGTCTCATTTGTGTAGCTGCCTATTAAAAAGACTTCATTGAAAACTATTTTTTATCTAACTGTAGGGACTTTTTGCAAAGCGGCGGCAAGCCCAACGCGGGATTACTGAGCACCAATATGGAGCTACTGCACATGGGCACCAGCGGTAGTTCCAGCTGTACCACGCACCCTATCCCACGCTAGGGAAAATAAGGCACTATTTTCCAGTGCAGCGGTTACCCAGCGGTAATCGGACAGCGCTGTGCGCTACCTGGTTACCTCTGGGTTAGGGCGGGAGCCCTTACCCCACTATCTCAGTGAGTGACGGTAAATGCTCCCCCTTGCATTGCCACATGGTCGGAGCAATCTTGCCGCGCGGTCATGGCTATTTTCAGGCTTTTTTACCTGTTATGTTTCAAAAGGGCTGCAGCGCAGGGGCATAGCCAGACCTCGATGGGAGGGGGTTTACAGCCCAAGGTGGTGGGGGGCACACTTTGGCGCACCCTCCCGCTGCCGCCCTCCCGCTGCCACTTCTCACCTCCGCTAGCTAAAGCTTTTGTCCCGCACTGATCTCACATTGCCTGGCGCCCTGTCCTCCTGTTTTCAGCGCTGTGCATGCTCGTTTTAATGAAACGGAGCATGCACGGCGCTGAAAACAGGAGGACAGGGCACCAGGCAATGTAAGACCAGCGCGGGACAAACACTTTAGCTGGCCCCGCCCCAGAGCCAATTTGGGGGTCCAAGGCCCCCATGGCCCCCCCATAGCTATGCCACGGCCACAGCATATGGCAAAAATGGCCCCCACCGCTAGCGCAGGGCCCTTTTTACTGCACCTTGGTAAAAGGACCCCCTGTGTTCTTCAACTGAGCCCAGTCCGGTTCACAGCAACCTGAACTAAAACTGACCCCACTGAACGCATAACATAACATGTTTGTTGCCGTGTATGCATGCACCTTAACGCAATACCATTTGTAATTCTATTACCCGGAAATGGCAACCCGCCATTACGGCAAATGTAAGCCACATTGAGCCTGCAAATTGGCGGGAAAATGTGGGATACAAATGCTACAAAGAAATAAAAATAAATAAATAAATAAAAGCTCCGATGTCTTTCTTAGGGGTTTATCTAACTTACCATTTCTCCACAGTGGATCAGGCAATGCACATACCATCAACCTATACATAGCAGAAATGCAAACACATACAGACATATTCCAAACATAGACCCCCTATACCCAATACCCAGTGGAGGAGTGGCCTAGTGGTTAGGGTGGTGGACTTTGGTCCTGGGGAACTGAGGAACTGAGTTCAATTCCCACTTCAGGCACAGGCAGCTCCTTGTGACTCTGGGCAAGTCACTTAACCCTCCATTGCCCCATGTAAGCCGCATTGAGCCTGCCATGAGTGGGAAAGCGCAGGGTACAAATGTAACAAAAATAAAATAGATACTATTGAAGATTCTACATGGAATGTTGCTACTATTGGAGATTCTACATGGAATGTTGCTACTATTGGAGATTCTACATGGAATGTTGCTATTCCACTAGCAACATTCCATGTAGAAGGCTGCGCAGGCTTCTGTTTCTGTGAGTCTGACGTCCTGCATGTACGTGCAGGACGTCAGACTCACAGAAGCAGAAGCCTGCGCGGCAGTGGCATAGCCACAGGTGGGCCTGGGTGGGCCAGGGCCCACCCAACAGCAGCACACATTTAGTGGTAGCTGGTGGGGATCCCAAGCTCCGCCAGCTGAAGACCTCCTCCTGATGGTGCTGAAAACATTGCTCTCCACTTCAGAAGTCTGAGCTTCCTAAGCCTGCCGATACTTGCAACTGCGCATGCTCAGTTTTCAGCGCATGCCTGCTGCAGGCTGCCAAGGTAGAGAGCAGTGTTTTCCTGCCAGCTGAGATATTTTTTTTAAGTTGGTGGGGGAGGAGGGAGAACACTTGTGCCCACCCACTTCTTGTCTAGGCCCACCCAAAATCTGCTGTCTGGCTACGCCCCTGCTGCGCAGCCACATTGGTGATCTGCAAGGGCCGACTTCTACATGGAATGTTGCTAGTGGAATAGCAACGTTCCATGTAGAATCTCCAATAGTAGCAACAGTGGAGGAGTGGCCTAGTGGTTAGGGTGGTGGACTTTGGTCCTGAGGAACTGAGTTGGATTCCCACTTCAGGCACAGGCAGCTCCTTCTGACTCTGGGCAAGTCACTTAACCCTCCATTGCCCCATGTAAGCCGCATTGAGTCTGCCATGAGTGGGAAAGCGCAGGGTACAAATGTAATAAAAATAAATGCATATTCAAAACACACCGTACATGCATTCTAGATGCAGTACAATGGCTTAAGCTCCCCTTTTTTTTTTTGTTTTGCACACAATGAATTTATTGATAGATTTATCCCATTAGTTGTATTTATCTGTCAGTTGTAAGGACAGTAATGAGTTGTTTTTCAAGGACTAATGAGAACTGTAATGGCTAATGGATGTTTACAGCCTCCCAATTCTGCACCATGTGATCATTGCAGATTCTACATCCAGTCCCTTCACTCTTTAATTGGTGCCGTCAGATGGGTTCTTTAATTACATTTCAGCAAACAATAAAAAAAAAAAGCACAGGCAGATCGATGAAAGAAGGTAATTTTGAAGGAGGGGCTTTTGGTCTTAGACAATTTACTGTTTCAGCATTTCTCTCCACTGTTCAGGTAGACCCTAGAAACCTCGAAATGTAGAAAATACAGATCAGAGCAAACAGCACTTCCATGCTGGGGACCAACCTTAAACGAGGCACATGGTGGCGATTACAAGATAAATGAAGGCACGGAAGAGAGGGTAGCCGTCATGGGGTTACGCAACCCTAACCACATCACTGGGCAGGCTGCACGCCCCAGTTTGGTCTTTATCTGCCATTATCGGTTATGTGCAGCACAGAAGGGAAGGGTCATAGGACCCCCAAGGTGGAGGGAGACTTGTGTCCCAGGCATCCTGCAACAGCAGCATGTACTAGCCAGGTTCAAGATACATATAGACCATATTCTAGAGCAGTGATTCCCAAACTAGGCGTGGCCTACTGGTTAGAGTGGTGGACTTTGGTCCTGGGGAACTGGGGTCAATTCCCACTTCAGGCACAGGCAGCTCCTTGTGACTCTGGGCAAGTCACTTAACCCTCCATTGTCCCATGTAAGCCGCATTGAGCCTGCCATGAGTGGGAAAGCGCGGGGTACAAATGTAACAAAAATAAAATAGATACTATTGGAGATTCTACATGGAATGTTGCTACTACTGGAGATTCTACATGGAATGTTGCTATTCCACTAGCAACATTCCACGTATGTGCAGGACGTCAGACTCACAGAAGCAGAAGCCTGCGCGGCCACATTGGTGATCTGCAAGGGCCGACTTCTACATGGAATGTTGCTAGTGGAATAGCAACATTCCATGTACAATCTCAAATAGTAGCAACAGTGGAGGAGTGGCCTAGTGGTTAGGGTGGTGGCCTTTGGTTCTGAGGAACTGAGACGGTTCCCACTTCAGGCACAGGCAGCTCCTTGTGACTCTGGGCAAGTCACTTAACCCTCCATTGCCCCACATAAGCCGCATTGAGCCTGCCATGAGTGGGAAAGCGCAGGTTACAAATGTAACAAAAATAAAATAGATACTGTTGGAGATTCTACATGGAATGTTGCTATTCCACTAGCAACATTCCATGTAGAAGGCTGCGCAGGCTTCTGTTTCTGTGAGTCTGACGTCCTGCACGTACTCACAGAAGCCTACGCAGCCACATTGGTTATCTGCAAGGGCAGACTTCTACATGGAATGTTGCTAGTGAGACTCTGGGCAAGTCACTTAACCCTCCATTGCCCCATGTAAGCCGCATTGAGCCTGCCATGAGTGGGAAAGCGCAGGGTACAAATGTAACAAAAATAAAATAGATACTATTGGAGATTCTACATGGAATGTTGCTACTACTGGAGATTCTACATGGAATGTTGCTATTCCACTAGCAACATTCCACGTATGTGCAGGACGTCAGACTCACAGAAGCAGAAGCCTGCGCGGCCACATTGGTGATCTGCAAGGGCTGACTTCTACATGGAATGTTGCTAGTGGAATAGCAACATTCCATGTACAATCTCAAATAGTAGCAACAGTGGAGGAGTGGCCTAGTGGTTAGGGTGGTGGCCTTTGGTTCTGAGGAACTGAGTTCGGTTCCCACTTCAGGCACAGGCAGCTCCTTGTGACTCTGGGCAAGTCACTTAACCCTCCATTGCCCCAGGTACAAATAAGTACCTGTATATAATATGTAAGCCACATTGAGCCTGCTATGAGTGGCAAAGCGCGGGGTACAAATGTAAGAAAAATAAATAAAATAACTTTTAATTTTAGCGCACAGCCATTTACCGCCCTGGTAAAAAAAAAAAAAGTCCTTTTTCCCAGCCAAAGAAAAAAAAAATGGCCTCCACACACCAATTTCATGCATCCAGACTACCGCAGGCCACTTTTTTTTCCGCAGCTTAGTAAAAATGTCCCTAAGTGCAGAAAGTGCATGCATAACTGGCAGTATTCTGTCAGACATGCGCCTATGCGAAAGACTTGCCAAAGTCCCGTCCAACCAACCTCTTTCCACTTGCACATTCCCTTACACAGTGATTCCCAAACCTGATCCTGGAGGCGCCCCAGCCAGTAAGGTTCTCAGGATATCCACAATGAATATTCATGAGAGAGATTTGCGTGAAGTGGAGGCAGTGCATGTAAATCTCTCTCTTGAATATTCATTGTGGATATCCTGAAAACCTGACTGGCTGGGGTGCCTCCAGGGCCAGCTTTGGGGAACCAAGGGGAACCCTAAATGAAATTATAGGATAAGGGTAACTGATCATATGACTAGCACATCTGGTGTTCAGTCACCCACTCATACATCTAAGGCAGGAGAGTGGACAGGTGTTGTAGGGGGCTTGGATGCTGTGAACCTTTGTTGAACTTGTAGGATTTTTATTTATTTATTTATTTATTTTTGTTACACCACCACCACCGCCAACTCCAGGCTCCGCTCATTCTGCCTCGCCTCACCCTATGCTTGGAACAACCTTCCCGAGCCCTTACGCCAAGCCCCCTCCCTGCCCGTCTTCAAGTCTTTGCTTAAAGCCCATCTCTTCAATGCTGCGTTCGGCACCTAACCCTTACCGTTCAGTGAATCCAGACTGCCCCAATTTGACTGCCCCTATCGGACCGACCGTTCACTTGTCTATTAGATTGTAAGCTCTTTGAGCAGGGACTGTCTCTCTTTGTTAAATTGTACAGCGCTGCATAACCCTAGTAGCGCTCTAGAAATGTTAAGTAGTAGTAGTAGTAGTATTACATATAGCAGTGATTTAACCAGAGCTGAGATTGTGATGTCATAATGCCTCATTCCACCAATGCCTAAGAGCCAACCTCATCAGTGATGTCACAATGGCTTGATTGTCCTATATTTGTCTCACTCTTATCTATTAGATTGTAAGCTCTTTGAGCAGGGACTGTCTCTCTTTGTTAAATTGTACAGCGCTGCGTAACCCTAGTAGCGCTCTAGAAATGTTAAGTAGTAGTAGTATTACATATAGCAGTGATTTAACCAGAGCTGAGATTGTGATGTCATAATGCCTCATTCCACCAATGCCTAAGAGCCAACCTCATCAGTGATGTCATAATGGCTTGACTGTCCTATACTTGGCCCACTTCCCCCCTTAGTGTGAAGAGTTTCAGTCTTTGGTATCCAGAGCTGATATTGTGATGTCATAATGCCTCATTCCACCAATGCCTAAGAGCCAACCTCATCAGTGATGTCACAATGGCTCGACTGTCCTATACTTGGCCCACTTCCCCCCTTAGTGTGAAGAGTTTCAGTCTCTGGTATCCAGAGCTGAGATTGTGATGTCATAATGCCTCATTCCACCAATGCCTAAGAGCCAACCTCATCAGTGATGTCACAATGGATTGTCCTATATTTGTCTCACTCTTATCTATTAGATTGTAAGCTCTTTGAGCAGGGGCTGTCTCTCTTTGTTAAATTGTACAGCGCTGCGTAACCCTAGTAGCGCTCTAGAAATGTTAAGTAGTAGTAGTAGTAGTAAGGGTAATTTTGCATGGATTTGCAATTACAACCCTAACCTCCTTACCAAGCAGACTGGATGGTCTAATTCGGTATTTATCTGCTGTCGTCTACCCTCCATTGAAAAATTGGGCCTGTACTGTCACAACAGCTCACAGAAATTATTGTGTTGTCCTAGCTGTAAATATTAACAGTTTTGCAAAGAGAAAACTCCGTCAGTCATCTCATACCAACATACTGCTTCCCTGTCGCTCTTCTGTTCCCAGGTTCATGTGTAGGCCAGGGGGCATAACAACAGCGAACTATATTAAAACCACGAAACATGCATCCCTTTTCCTGTAACCAAACCCATCTTGCCCCCAGGAGACACATTCGGTAGGAAGACAGATTCTGAGATGTCCTTCTAAGGGAGGTCAGGAGGTAACATTTGTGAAAAAAACAAACCAGGGGTATGTCAGAGAAAAATCCCTATGGGGGGATGGGAGACACCAAAACTTCAATTATGAGAAGTCAGATCTAGGCTACAGCCTGCTGTTAGTGGAGTTATTTTTTATTTTAATGAATTACCCTGTACGACAGAGACCCCTTTTCTGCTCGGCCTTTCTTCACTCAGGAGATGGAGCACATTGGGCACTCTTGCAATCACTCTTTAGGCTTTCTAAATGCAGACGTTTAGTGGAATTACTACAGTGAAAAAAAACCCTGAGACTACGAATGAGTGTAATGTGCACACAGGGCCGTGCCAACACAGTAAGCTCGGTAAGCGCCGCAGGGGGTCGCCTGCCTTCAAGGGCGCCGCGCTGTCGAGCTGTATTTAAAAAAAAAAAACCTTACTCCTCTGCTCCATCCACGATTCCCCGGCGCTTTAAATTTACCTCGCTCCGCCTCCGACGTCTGCGCAGTGTCAGTGAAAGCGCTGCCTGTCTGACGTCTCACCACCGGCCTTCCCTTCACTTGTTTGTTCCCTCTGTGCCCCGCCCTCAAGGAAATGACTTCAGAAGAAGGCGGGACACAGAGGGAACGAACGAGCGAAGGGAAGGCTGGTGGAGAGACGTCAGACAGGCAGCGCTTTCACTGACGCTGCGCAGACGTCAGAGCCGGAGGTGGAGAGAGGTAAATTTAAAGCGCCGGGGGAATCGGGGATGGAGCGGAGGAGGCTCAGGCCAAACCCAGCCATTTCCTCCATCGCGCCCCAGACGGCAGCTTGGGGGAGCAGCGCTCGGCTCTTTGGCACCGCCCAGCTCTTCACGTGCCTTGGAGCCCGGCAGGTCCGGGGGGGGGGGGGGCGCGCGTGCGCCAACTGATAGTCTGCAGGGGGGCGCCAACTGATGGTCTGCAGGGGGGCACCAGAGACCCTGTGTGCACAGTCCAAGACTAAATCTAAGCAGCATCCCAGGCTCCACTTAGGTAGGAGGAGGAGGAGGCGGAGAGAGGGTCTGACTGTGTTGGGAGAAATCTGCTGGGAGTGTTTTATGAAGCAGGTTGGAGAGCAGAGAGTACAAACCGTTTGTTCAAAAGAAAAGCAAATAGATGTCTTTCTTTCTTTTTCTTTTTTTTCCATGCAGAGTAAAATTGTAGAATCCCCAATAGCCCTGAGTTATTACTGAAAAATGGCCAAAAGGCATTGGCCATCAATACAGATGTGTGGCATACTCTATCGAACATATCAACCCCCTCATTGCTCGTATTCCATTGGTCGCCAGTGAAGTAGTGTGTGGTTTTTAAGCTTAGGCAGGGTTTGATGCATGTAAGTTTGGTTTAATGCCTGATGCACTAGGTTCCTACCTGCACATTGTGCTGATCTGACAGAATTTGCTGGAAGCTCCATCGGTGAGGATGATCAGGCAAGTGGTTTTTCGGAAGGTGTGCTGTCGGTGGCCAGTTCTAGCCTGTTGAATTAGGCATGATAGCGGTCCTTTTATTAAGGTGCGCTGAAAAATGGCTCATGGTAGTGTAGGAGTGGGTTTTGGGCGCGCGCCAATCCATTTTTTTAGTGTCTTTTTTTTTTTTTTTGCCGAAAATGGACGCGCAGCAAAATCAAAATTGCCGTGCATCCATATTGAACTAGTGGTAAATAATCTGGGTGGTAATGACCGTGCATCAAATGCCACTTGGCGTGTGTCCGTTACACGTGCCCGAAAATAAAAAAATATTTTTCAGATGCGCATATCGGACGCAAGCCAAAAATGAAATTACTGCAAAAGCCATGAGGTGGTCCGGTGGTAACTCCATTTTGGCGCACGTAGACGCTTACGCGGCTTAGTAAAAGGGCCCCGTACTGATTTGCTGTCATTCCAGAAAAGAATCAAACACCTACTTAAATAGGCATTTCTTGCTTAGGAGTTGGTGAGGGCGATGCCGGGGTTTAATTAACAGGTCACCTGAAATTCGGTCATGCACGTAAGTTATAGAATACAATCAGTTATGTGTGAGAATGTTAGTTATGCCCATGAGTGCTAGTTGGGAGTTAAGCAGTATTCTATAAATGTACCTCCCCCCCACCCCTCCAATTCTATAAAACTCACCAAAAATTACGCATGCCAAATGTTTTCTGTTTTTATAAGATTTTCTATAACATTTTACATAAGAACATAAGAATATCCGTCTTTTAGAGGCAGATGCACTAAAGCTAAATGAGCCTTTAATGACCCTCCAACGAGGAAAATTTGATCCGTTGCATGCATCAAAGGGCTTTTACCGAGGAAGCCCAGCAGCTAACGAAAACGGAATGGAGATGAGCAATTAGTGTGAAAACCCCATTGAAACGACATGCACTAACCTTTTCCGATTGCCTTTACGCAGGAAAAAGGCAGGAAATCTAACGAGAGGTCTGGACTTCTCGTTAGGACAGCTCTGTGCCAGGAAAAATCATTAAGTGAAAAAATAAACACACTTTGAGCCAATCCCAGCGCATTAGCAGAGCTAGAAGCGCTTTGATTGGTCCAAAGGACGTCAGAAAACACATCAAATAAAAAAAATAAAAAAAGGATCGGGAGGGGGCAAGGGCGCTCATCAGGAGCGTCCTGTATGGACGGCCTTGCCCCCCCCCCCCCGCTGCTCCCCACTTTCCGCCGCTCCCCCCCCCCCCGAAAAGCAAAATGCTAGCTGCCCCAGTCCCCCTCCCTTCCTGTTCCTGTGTTCTGCAGAGCTAACTCCGCCTCCCGTCATTCTTCTGCCCTGTGCCCCGCCCCCGCTGCCCCCCTGAGGTCAACTACGCCACTCCCCCCCTCCACCGAGACCCCCCTCCCTATTAACGACCCGAGCAGCGCCTCTCACCTCTTTCAGAAGCGCTGCACGGGCAGGAAGATCTATTGTGTTGGTTGTAGTCTCCATGACGTCTCTTCTTCCCTGGCCTAGGCCCCGCCTCCTTCTGACGTAAGTAACCTACGTCAGAAGGAGGCGGGGCCTGGGCCAGGGAAGACGTCATGGAGACTCTACAACCAACACAATAGATCTTCCTGCCCGTGCAGCGCTTCTGAAAGAGGTGAGAGGCGCTGCTCGGGTCGTTAATAGGGAGGGGGGTCTCGGTGGAGGGGGGGAGCGGCGTAGTCGACCTCAGGGGGGGCAGCGGGGGCGGGGCACGGGGCAGAAGAATGACGGGAGGCGGAGTTAGCTCTGTAGAACACAGGAACAGGAAGGGAGGGGGACCGGGGCAGCTAGCATTTTGCTTTTTCGGGGGGGGGGGGGAGCGGCGGAAAGTGGGGAGCAGCGGGGGGGGGGGGGCAAGGCCGTCCATACAGGACGCTCCTGATGAGCGCCCTTGCCCCCTCCCGATCCTTTGTTTTTGGATTTTGCTGACCGGGTAGCCACGTGTATTTGTTGTGGCTTTTTTTTGTTGTTGTTTTTACGTTTGCAGCATGCGCAGAGCAGCCAGCAAAACGCTTGGCTGCTCTGCGCATGATTTAGGGGCCGATTACCGATGTGTATTGTGATTCTTTGATACATTGTACGTTTGAATACCGATCTGAGCATGTGTGACTTTTTTTTTTGGTGCATTCTTCGTTTTTTAAAAATCGTTAGGGACTTTAACGATTTTGATTTTTTTACGTTTGGTTGCTGCATCTGCCTCTTAGTTTCATTAGTCTGTCAAAGGGGTACCTAGAGAGAGAAAGGGGGGGGGGTATAGAGGGGGGTGGGAGGGAGGGAAGGGAGGAGTAGGGAGAGGGTGGGAGGGTCACATTGCCAAATAAGAAAAGCCAGAAGGAAGACCGTTTCTTGGGTCAACGATTACACTGTAAATGGTTACTGAATGTGTATGAATAGCAGTAAGTTGTACAGTGTTTATGGGTATTATAGACCCTATGAGTTAATGTACTGTAAACTTCTTATCTGGCGTTAATAAAAATATTTTCAAAAAAAGAACATAAAAATATCCATACTGGGTCAGACCAGTGGTCCATCTAGCCCAGTATCCTGCTTACTGCAGTGGCCAATCCAGGTCACAAGTACCTGCTTGAATCCCAGATAGTAGCAAAATTCATGCTACTGATCCCAGGGACAGGCAGTGGCTTCCTCATGTTGTCAAGCAGTGAGAGCACACATTAAGCAAGAATTCATCATAAACCCATGGAGGCAAAAAGCTTTTGGTCCACTTCATTTTGGTGCATTCGTCTGATGTACATCCATGTGCATAATTGAGCATTTATATGCCAATATTAAGGCAACTGGCTTCTCACAGGTCTCACACTTAGCCATCTCTCTCCTCTTCAATCTGTTCAAAATTCTGCTACACCACTTATATTCCGCCAGTGTCGCTATGCTCATATTAGCCCTCTCCTCAAGTCGCTTCACTGGCTCCCTATCCGTTTCCGCATACAGTTCAAACTCCTCTTATTGACCTATAAGTGCATTCACTCTGCAGCTCCTCAGTACCGCTCCACTCTCATCTCTCTTTACCAGGGCTTTTTTTGAGGGGGTACTTGGGGGTACTGAGTACCGGCACCTTTTCCATTGTCTGCTAAAATTGACCCATGGTCCCCAAGTTTTAATGATACAGCTCAGGCTCTACACACCAATTCTGTCTTGTCATAGATTCTGTGACTGGTTGCAGGGGGCTTGGCTATTATAGGGTAGGTCCCTCAGTGATCACCCCAATCCTGCATTTGAGTACCGGCACCTTTTTTGCTAGAAAAAACACACTGCTCCCTACATTCCTTCCCGGGAACTCTGTTCACTGGGTAAATCTCTCTTATCTGCACCCTTCTTCTCCACTGCTAACTCCACACTCCGTTCCTTTTATGTTGCTGCACCATATGCCTGGAATAGACTTCCTGAGCCAGTACGTCAAGCTCCATCTCTAGCCGTCTTCAAATCTAAGCTAAAAGCCCACCTTTTAGATGCTGCTTTGAACTCCTAACCCTTGTTGAGTACCCATGTTTTATCATTCCCACCTTTACTAATTCCCTTATCTCTTATTTGACCTGTTTTCTCTGTCCTAATTAGATTGTAAGCTCTGTCGAGTAGGGACTGTCTCTTCATGTTCAAGTGTACAGCACTGCATACGTCTAGTAGCGCTATAGAAGTAAGTAGTAGTAGTAGTCTTTGGGGTTCTAGAATCTTGCTACTCTTTGGGATTCCGGAATCTTGCTACTCTTTGTTCTTATCCCTTATTTGTCCTTTCTGTCTGTTCTGATTAGATTGTAAGCTCTGTCGAGCAGGGACTGCCTCTTTGTGTTCAAGTGTACAGCGCTGCGTACGTCTAGTAGCGCTTTAGAAATTAGTAGTAGTAGTCTTTGGGATTCTGGAATCTTGCTACTCTTTGGGATTCTATACAGAATTTTGCTACTCTTTGGGATTCTGGAATCTTGCTATTCTTTGGGATTCCGGAATCTTGCTACTCTTTGTTCTTATCCCTTATTTGTCCTTTCTGTCTGTTCTGATTAGATTGTAAGCTCTGTCGAGCAGGGACTGCCTCTTTGTGTTCAAGTGTACAGCGCTGCGTACGTCTAGTAGCGCTTTAGAAATGATAAGTAGTAGTAGTAGTCTTTGGGATTCTGGAATCTTGCTACTCTTTGGGATTCTATACAGAATTTTGCTACTCTTTGGGATTCTGGAATCTTGCTATTCTTTGGGATTCCGGAATCTTGCTACTCTTTGTTCTTATCCCTTATTTGTCCTTTCTGTCTGTTCTGATTAGATTGTAAGCTCTGTCGAGCAGGGACTGCCTCTTTGTGTTCAAGTGTACAGCGCTGCGTACGTCTAGTAGCGCTTTAGAAATAAGTAGTAGTAGTAGTCTTTGGGATTCTGGAATCTTGCTACTCTTTGGGATTCTATACAGAATTTTGCTACTCTTTGGGATTCTGGAATCTTGCTATTCTTTGGGATTCTGGAATTTTGCTACTACACTTTGTAAGCTCTAAACAGGACTGAAAGGGCTTGCAGTAAAAATGAAATCAGTGCATGCCCAAACCCAGCCTGAGCCCTTAATGCTATCCATTGATCTAGTGGTAAAGGCTCATGCACTACATGCGCAGTGACCGGTTGGTGCGCGCCAAGTGCCGACTACCGCCGGAACCGGCGCGCGCAGGAGGAAATAAATAATTCATCCAGGCATTGTGGGTGCGTGGCAAACCTGAAATTACCGCCAGGAAGGCACACTGGCCTGGCGGTAGTTTCAATTTAGCACGCACTGCACGCGTGTAGAGCCTACTGCAGCTTAGTAAAAGGGCCTCTTTGTCTGCAAATCTGTCTCATGCATATTCATTGTGGTATTCCTGAAAACCTTACTGGCTAGGTGTGCCTCCAGGAGACGGTTGAGAAGCGTCGACTTCGACCGTAAACAAGTTGACAGAGGGGCAAGTTAACAATGCAAACGTTTCTTGAGCCATGTTCACTTGCTCTCTGTAATAATAAGCATTATTATCCAGCTAGTGGATTGGTTGTCCGATGTACCAGGCGTGCCGCAGAGCCCCCCCCCCCCACCCCGAGAGTCGGTGCGAACACTTGTGCCCATCCCAAGATGTGTTTATGATAGCTATAAAATTATATCGACACCACTGCTCGCTAAAATCTCCCTTCCCCTTGCTGGCTGTACAGATGTTTCCTAACTGGCAGTTATGTAAGTGAACATCTCGCTTACATGTTAATTAAAAGCTGCTGTCCGGAATCTCTTGATACAATTTGCAAGCGCTGTCTGCAGTCTCATGTGCACCATTGTCTCTCTGTTAAAAGGAATTCTTTATAGTGATGCTGACGTTTAATTAGTTTCTTTGCCGATGTTGTAAAACACAGTTATAAATGAGCTAAAAGGGTCATGGATCATTATTCTCTTATAGGGATGATCTTATTAGTTGATTATGAATCATTAACAAAGTCTACATGGGATTTTCTTATCTAATTCAATAATGTTTTTGTTAACGCTGGATGCACGACTGTCACGTTAAGATCTAAATATGCATCTTATTGTATTATGCATTTCTTACATATTTTTTTAAGCCTTTAATATAGTAACAGCATAAATGACTGCAGGAAAGGCCAAAATGGTATTTATCCGCCGTCATCTACTATGTTATGTTACTGTGTATCACAGGAAGATTAAAAGTGAACATTTGTTTAGCAGAGCTTGGGAGACCTAGGGTAACCCAATGAGGTTGGGGAGAGGGGAAGGTCCTCGCTATGCTTCAGGGGCATATCTGCGTGGGGCCACGGGGGCCTGGGTCCTCCTACTGCCAATGCCTTCGACCCCCCCCCCCTCCCGCCACCAACCCTCCCCCGCCGCCACTGGTACCTTTTGCTGGCGCCGCCAGCCAAACAAGTCCTGTTCTCCGGCGCGGATCTGCAAGGGCAGGCTTCGCTTCTGCAAGTCTGACGTCCTGCATGTACAACGTGCAGGACGTCAGACTCACAGAAACAGAAGCCCGCCCTTGCAGATCAGCAACGCGGCCACGCGCTTCTGTTTCTGTGACGACGTGACGTCCACACGGTCCTTCCCGCCGAAGTCTGGCCTGATCTAGTCCGGTCCAGGTCAGCGGCCGTCTAACTCCACAATTCTTCCCGCTGCCGCCCTGTTGCTCACCGCCTCGTCGTGCCTCACTGCCGCCCGGTCTGGCTGCTCACCGTGACCCGCCTCGTGCCTCACAACTTCGGGTTTGCGAACTTCGTGCCAACCAGGTACCACTCAGCAGAGGAGGAGGACTGCAGCACTGAAGAGCCCACCACCGACCAGAGCCTATCACTGCAGCAGCAGCACCAGTAATCCTCCAGGCTCCACACTGCCCTGCCTGCTGTCCACTCCAGAGTCCAGACTGAGAATCCAGACTCTCCAGGTAAAAAAAACACAAAACAAAACAAAAAACCTTGGGGACACTGGTGAAGTGATGCTGGTGTTGTGGAACTGTGGGAACTGCAGAGTTAACTCGATGCTGGGTGATGTGGGGTTAGTGCCCCCCCCCCCCCCCCATTTTAACTCTGGCCCCCTCAAAATGTCGGGTCTAGATACGCCCCTGCTATGCTTATGTATAAAAGTGAAATCAAATGGCTGCCTCACACCTGACAGAACTCCTGAAGTAAGAACATCCACCATCCTGCAGCGGAGGGGCGATGCCATGTTCTCGTTTCAGGGTCCTAATCTATGGAATCCCCCTACTGCCTCATTTTAGACAGATGACTTCTTTACCAACTCTTTAAAACTGAGCTTAAAAACCTTTCTTTTTCAAGATGCTTATTCCTAGCTTTTCTGGATGAGGTAGCCTATACCTGGAAAACTCATTTCCCTCCCTTCGTTCCTTCTCTTTCCTTTTATATTGTAGTTCTTACCTTACTCCTTTTTGTCTCATGTTTTGTTATTGTTAGTCTTTTTCTCCCCCCTCCCCCTCTCCTTTTCTTTTTTTTCTAGATTGCATGCCGCTCAGATGGATGTCCTGTCGGGTGGGATAGTAAATGTTCGATAAACTTGAAACATGGGAGATGCACTTTTATGCAAGCAGCCTTCTCCGTGCTGAGCTCTCCCTCACTCCAGCCTTCAGGATCTTCTCCAGGGAAGATTCATAGTAACATAGTAACATAGTAGATGATGGCAGAAAAAGACCTGCACGGTCCATCCAGTCTGCCCAACAAGATAAACTCATATGTGTATTCCTTACCTTGATTTGTACCTGTCTTTTTCAGGGCACAGACCATATAAGTCTGCCCAGCACTATCCCCGCCTCCCAACCACCAGCCACGCCTCCCACCACCGGTTCTGGCACAGACCGTATAAGTCTGCCAGCACTATCCCCGCCTCCCAACCACCGGCTCTGGCACAGACCGTATAAGTCTGCCCAGCACTATCCCCACCTCACAACCACCAGCCCCGCCTCCCACCACCGGTTCTGGCACAGACCGTATAAGTCTGCCCAGCACTATCCCCGCCTCCCAACCACCAGCCCCGCCTCCCACCACCGGCTCTGGCATAGACCGTATAAGTCTGCCCAGCACTATCCCCACCTCCCAACCACCAGCCCCGCCTCCCACCACCGGCTCTGGCACAGACCGTATAAGTCTTCCCAGCACTATTCCCGCCTCCCAACCACCAACCCCTCTTCCTCCCACCGGCTCCGCCACACAATTTCGGCTAAGCCAAACTTTACTAAATATTGAAACATGGACTAAATTCCCATAAAATGCATCAAAAAAAGAGATAGAGAGGTTGGTTTCAAAGCACACCTGCATAAGCCAAACAAGCGATTGCATTAGATGGCTTGCTGCCAAAGGAGAGAAAGAGTTTGTAGTAATTCAGTGACTTCTAATGCGTGTGTATTCTGTATTATCTGTGCATTACCCTGGTTTCAGACTGCTGTTTCTAATAAATTAGTTTACTTTTTTCTTGAATTTATTTCACTGTGCGGGTGGTGCCAGCATCAAATAAATTCCTTGGTATTAGGATTATCTATTTATATATCTATACTATGACTAGAACAGTACAAGGGAGATAAACAATGATTAAAAAAAAACAAAAAGGTGCTAGCATGCTATTAAACTTATTGTATGGCAAAATGGGAATCTCCACAGATATCATAATGGGAATGGGATGGGCTCAGAAGATTGTGCATTTTACAAAGAACATAAGATTAGCCATACTGGGTCAGACCAATGGTCCATCTAACTCAGTATCCTGTTACCAACAGTGGCCAATCCAGAGCGTTCGGCTGCCTGCATCTAAGCTGAGTGACCATGGTGCGGTCGCTCCATGGTGCGACCGCACCTTGAGTATTGTGTTCAGTTCTGGTCGCCGCATCTCAAGAAAGATATAGTAGAATTGGAAAAGGTGCCACGAAGGGCAACTGAAATGATAGCGGGGATGGGACGACTTCCCTGTGAAGAAAGACTAAGGAGGCTAGGGCTTTTCAGCTTGGAGAAGAGACGGCTGAGGGGAGACATGATAGAGGTCTATAAAATAATGAGTGGAGTGGAACAGGTGGATGTGAAGCGCCTGTTCACGCTTTCCAAAAATACTAGGACTAGAGGGCATGCGATGAAATTACAGTGTAGTAAATTTAAAACAAACCGGAGAAAATGTTTCTTCACCCAACGTATAATTAAACTCTGGAATTCGTTGCCGGAGAACGTGGTGAAGGCGGTTAGCTTAGCAGAGTTTAAAAAGGGGTTAGACGGCTTCATAAAGAACAAGTCCATAAACCACTACTAAATGGACTTGGGAAAAATCCACAATTCCAGGAATAACATGGAAAGCTCGCCAGGTGCCCTTGGCCTGGATTGGCCGCTGTCATGGACAGGATGCTGGGCTCGATGGACCCTTGGTCTTTTCCCAGTGTGGCATTACTTATGTACCATGTCCACTGTCCTGCTCATTAACGGGACCTTTTACAAAGGCATGGTAGGCTCTATGCACATGCCAAAACGAGACTACCGCCAGGCTAGCGCACCCTCTTGTGGTCAATCTGGATTTGGCATGCGCCCGTACCGCCAGGACAAATCCTTTTTTAAATTTCCTACAGCACGTGGCGTTTCTGGCGTTAATCGGCAGTTGGTGCACGTTAACTGGTCACCACACGTGTAGCACGTGAGCCCTTTCCACTAGATCAATGGGTGGCGTTAAGGGCTCAGGCCGTAAATAGACAAACTCTGGTTTCAATTTTACCACAGGCCCTTTTCCTGGCCCATTGAAAAAAAAAAGCTCTTTTTCCCAGACACGGTAAAAATTGGCCTGGTGTGAGCCAAAAACATGTGCCCACTCTACCACAGTGGAGAATAAGCCAGCAGATCAGTATAAATATCCCAAATATTTTATTGAAGATACCGTATGTTAGACAGTTGCCCGACACAGGCCGTGTTTCGCCCCAAAAAAGGGCTGCGTCAGGGGCTAGTCTGTATCTTTGTTAAATAAGAACAGTCGCAAATTGCATATCAGGACAAGGATAAAAGGAATTTTTTAAAAACCAGCACAAGCAGCACAAAACAGCGTCTCCTGTTCTGTTGCCAAGTGATCGGTAAAAAGTCTACTGACGCTGTTTTGTGCTGCTTGTGCTGTTTTTTTTTAAATTCCTTTTATCCGTGTCCTGATATGCAATTTGCTTAGCGGGGTTTAAAAAAGGTTTGAATGGCTTCCTAAAGGAAAAGTCCATAGACCCATTATTAAAATGGACTTGGGGAAAATCCACTGCTTATTTCTAGATTAAGTAGCATAAAATGTATTGAGCTTTTTTGGGATCTTGCCAGGTATTATTTGTGACCTGGATTGGCCACTCTTGGAAAAAGGATGCTGGGCTTGATGGACCTTCGGTCTGTCCCAGTATGACAATACTTTATGTTCGTCTGGTGCCATTTGGAAATGCATCCGTAGTTTAGAGGTGAACATTGGAGCAGTGGTGTAGCAAGGGTGGTGGGGGCAGTCCGCCTCAGGTGTCAACGGGTGGGGGGGTGCTCCACTGGCGAGTCCCTACCAGCTCCGTCCACACCCCCCCCCCCCCGACACAGTCCCCACCTGCCTACCAGCTCCGTCCACCCGGCACTGTGCAGCGTGGTGCCTCGCATCTGCAGCGCTGCTGTAAATGAAGAAAATCGCCTCGTCGGCGGCCCTTCCCTCACTGTGTCCCGCCCTCTGATGTAACTTCCTATTTCCTCGAGGGCGGGACACAGTGCGGGAAGGGCCGACAACGAGGCAATTTTCTTCTTTTACAACAGCGCTACAGATGCGAGGCGCCACTCTGCACAGTGCCGGGTGGACAGAGCTGGTAGGCCGGTGGGGACTGTGTCGGGGGTGCGCCGACACCAGGGGGGGTGCAGTGTTACCCTGCACCCGGGGGGGGGGGGGTACGCAGCAGCGATCTGCCTTGGGTGTCAGCCAACCACGGAACGCCACTGCATTGGAGGAATATTTGCAGTTTTTAACTGTGGGATGCAGCAACATGGAGGAGTGGCCTAGTGGTTAGGGTGGTGGACTTTGGTCCTGGGGAACTGAGTTCGATTCCCACTTCAGGCACAGGCAGCTCCTTGTGACTCTGGGCAAGTCACTTAACCCTCCATTGCCCCAGTAAGCCGCATTGAGTCTGCCATGAGTGGGAAAGTGCGGGGTACAAATGTAACAAAAATAAAATAGATACTATTGGAGATTCTACGTGGAATGTTGCTACTATTGGAGATTCTACATGGAATGTTGGTATTCTACTAGCAACATTCCATGTAGAATCTCAAATAGTAGCAACAGTGGAGGAGTGGCCTAGTGGTTAGGGTGGTGGACTTTGGTCCTGAGGGAACTGAGTTCGATTCCCACTTCAGGCACAGGCAGCTCCTTGTGACTCTGGGCAAGTCACTTAACCCTCCATTGCCGCATTGAGCCTGCCATGAGTGGGAAAGTGCAGGGTAGAAATGTAACAAAAATAAAATAGATACTATTGGAGATTCTACATGGAATGTTGCTACTATTGGAGATTCTACATGGAATGTTGGTATTCTACTAGCAACATTCCATGTAGAATCTCAAATAGTAGCAACGGTGGAGGAGTGGCCTAGTGGTTAGGCTGGTGGACTTTGGTCCTGAGGAACTGAGTTCGATTTCCACTTCAGGCAGCTCCTTGTGACTCTGGGCAAGTCACTTAACCCTCCATTGCCCCATGTAAGCTGCATTGAGCCTGCCATGAGTGGGAAAGCACAGGGTACAAATGTAACAAAAATAAAATAGATACTATTGGAGATTCTACATGGAACGTTGCTACTATTGGAGATTCTACATGGAATGTTGGTATTCTACTAGCAACATTCCATGTAGAATCTCAAATAGTAGCAACGGTGGAGGAGTGGCCTAGTGGTTAGGCTGGTGGACTTTGGTCCTGAGGAACTGAGTTCGATTCCCACTTCAGGCACAGGCAGCTCCTTGTGACTCTGGGCAAGTCACTTAACCCTCCATTGCCCCATGTAAGCTGCATTGAGCCTGCCATGAGTGGGAAAGCACAGGGTACAAATGTAACAAAAATAAAATAGATACTATTGGAGATTCTACATGGAACGTTGCTACTATTGGAGATTCTACATGGAATGTTGGTATTCTACTAGCAACATTCCATGTAGAATCTCAAATAGTAGCAACGGTGGAGGAGTGGCCTAGTGGTTAGGCTGGTGGACTTTGGTCCTGAGGAACTGAGTTCGATTCCCACTTCAGGCACAGGCAGCTCCTTGTGACTCTGGGCAAGTCACTTAACCCTCCATTGCCCCATGTAAGCTGCATTGAGCCTGCCATGAGTGGGAAAGCACAGGGTACAAATGTAACAAAAATAAAATAGATACTATTGGAGATTCTACATGGAACGTTGCTACTATTGGAGATTCTACATGGAATGTTGGTATTCTACTAGCAACATTCCATGTAGAATCTCAAATAGTAGCAACGGTGGAGGAGTGGCCTAGTGGTTAGGCTGGTGGACTTTGGTCCTGAGGAACTGAGTTCGATTTCCACTTCAGGCAGCTCCTTGTGACTCTGGGCAAGTCACTTAACCCTCCATTGCCCCATGTAAGCTGCATTGAGCCTGCCATGAGTGGGAAAGCACAGGGTACAAATGTAACAAAAATAAAATAGATACTATTGGAGATTCTACATGGAACGTTGCTACTATTGGAGATTCTACATGGAATGTTGGTATTCTACTAGCAACATTCCATGTAGAATCTCAAATAGTAGCAACGGTGGAGGAGTGGCCTAGTGGTTAGGCTGGTGGACTTTGGTCCTGAGGAACTGAGTTCGATTCCCACTTCAGGCACAGGCAGCTCCTTGTGACTCTGGGCAAGTCACTTAACCCTCCATTGCCCCATGTAAGCTGCATTGAGCCTGCCATGAGTGGGAAAGCACAGGGTACAAATGTAACAAAAATAAAATAGATACTATTGGAGATTCTACATGGAACGTTGCTACTATTGGAGATTCTACATGGAATGTTGGTATTCTACTAGCAACATTCCATGTAGAATCTCAAATAGTAGCAACGGTGGAGGAGTGGCCTAGTGGTTAGGCTGGTGGACTTTGGTCCTGAGGAACTGAGTTCGATTCCCACTTCAGGCACAGGCAGCTCCTTGTGACTCTGGGCAAGTCACTTAACCCTCCATTGCCGCATTGAGCCTGCCATGAGTGGGAAAGTGCAGGGTACAAATGTAACAAAAATAAAATAGATACTATTGGAGATTCTACATGGAATGTTGCTACTATTGGAGATTCTACATGGAATGTTGGTATTCTACTAGCAACATTCCATGTAGAATCTCAAATAGTAGCAACGGTGGAGGAGTGGCCTAGTGGTTAGGCTGGTGGACTTTGGTGCTGAGGAACTGAGATCGATTTCCACTTCAGGCAGCTCTTTGTGACTCTGGGCAAGTCACTTAACCCTCCATTGCCCCATGTAAGCTGCATTGAGCCTGCCATGAGTGGGAAAGCGCGGGGTACAAATGTAACAAAAATAAAATAGATACTATTGGAGATTCTACATGGAACGTTGCTACTATTGGAGATTCTACATGGAATGTTGGTATTCTACTAGCAACATTCCATGTAGAATCTCAAATAGTAGCAACAGTGGAGGAGTGGCCTAGTGGTTAGGGTGGTGGACTTTGGTCCTGAGGAACTGAGTTCGATTCCCACTTCAGGCACAGGCAGCTCCTTGTGACTCTGGGCAAGTCACTTAACCCTCCATTGCCGCATTGAGCCTGCTATGAGTGGGAAAGCGCAGGGTAGAAATGTAACAAAAATAAAATAGATACTATTGGAGATTCTACATGGAATGTTGCTACTATTGGAGATTCTACATGGAATGTTGGTATTCTACTAGCAACATTCCATGTAGAATCTCAAATAGTAGCAACGGTGGAGGAGTGGCCTAGTGGTTAGGCTGGTGGACTTTGGTCCTGAGGAACTGAGTTCGATTTCCACTTCAGGCAGCTCCTTGTGACTCTGGGCAAGTCACTTAACCCTCCATTGCTCCATGTAAGCTGCATTGAGCCTGCCATGAGTGGGAAAGCGCGGGGTACAAATGTAACAAAAAAAAAAAGCATCAATGCTGTTGTGGAAAGATTTCCAGTTAGAATAGGAGAGCATCGAATAATTGGGCTACTGCTACACCTTTTGGGCGTAAACTCCCAAAGTGAACTGAGAAAGGAATGCTTTTAGCCAATTCTTCATTCCTTACACCTAGCAGCTTGAATATCCGTTGGGATATAGGAACGATTGTCTTTTTTTGTGAGTCTGACTAGCAGCCAACCATTTAATAAAGTGACTAAGTGACTACAGTCGGTATTTAATCTAGATTTAATAAGACACTTATTGTGTGTTAATTAAACATCATCTGGTAGTTAAAAGGCTTCTTTGTAATTATTGAAGTTTACTAATTATCTAAGAGATAAATCAATGCACCATGTAGTTAATGGCATTTACATAAGCAATAAATCTGTTAGCCGATCCAACTATTGACAGTGAAGAGATGTTACCATTCAGCAAAGGAAGTGTTTGATTCAGCAGCAAAGATTGGTACAATGCATTTTTTTTCTCCATATTGCGCTGCTGGTGTTGCTCAGTCCCTGTTAGCCCCACCCCCCATATCTAAATACAGAGAATTGAGCAGCTCTACCCTCTTCTGCTATTCCAGTTTTGACCTGGGTTTGTCCCTAGCAGAGGTTGCCAGCTGTGCTGAATTATGCATTTGTTTTACAGACTGGTAGACTGATCCCAGCAAACCCGCTTCCCTTGGGTAACCTTCAACCTGCTCCTTTCTGGTGATAAACGGCTACAGATTTCCCCGATGAAGTCATAATATCCAGTAATTATACACTACACTCAATGTGTTTCATACAAAGTATGTCTTGTGTCCCGCATTTCATTCAGAATGGGCAACCATTTGCTTGATGTGTGTGTTTCAGAGCTCAGGTTGTTCGAGGCAGACGTGAGGGTATTTGATTTAGTGTTAGAAAGAAGGGCTAGAAGCCCCCCCCCCCCCCCCCCCCCCCCCCCCCCCCACGAAGGCTGAATGGGATTGTCCCTGCTGCCACGCAGCGGATCTGGATTTGATTTCCAATCTTAGCCTCCACTCCTTGGATCATCTAGCAGGCAGAATTGTCTTAAGTTCGGTCATCTAGGGCTGCAAGCAGACTAGGTTTTCAGGATATCCCTAATGAATATGCATAAGAGAGATCTGCATACAGTGGATGCAGTGGACATGCAAATCTTTCTCATGCATGTTCATTAAGGATATCCTGAAAACTTGGCCTATTTGCAGCCCTCAAGGATTGAACATGGACAAGCCTGGCTAAGGGACACCTAGTTTTAAGAACCAAGAATACACATAAATAGGAGAATACTGATATATGCACATACACACAAGAAATAACCAGGATACTGGCATCTACACACATATATGGGTACATATGTGCATAAATGACCAGAAAACTGGCATCTATATGCATATGTATGCACATACATGCATAAATGACCTGAATATTGACATCTACACACGTGTACACATAACCACATAAATGATCATAATAACGGCATGCATATGTATGTGTGCAGATACACACACAAATGACCACTGGCATCTACATGCATATGTGTGCACAATCATGCTTAAATGACCTGAATATTGACATCTACACACATGTGTACACATAACCACATAAATGATCATAACGGCATCTACACATATGTGTGCACATACATATAAATGACCAGAATACTGGCATGTACACGTATGTGTGCATATACACACACAGATGACCACTGGCATCTACTGCATATGTGTGCACCTACATCCATAAATGCCCTGAATATCGACATCTACACATATGTGTACACATAACCACATAAATGATCATAATAACGGCGTGCAGATACACACATAAATGACCAGAATACTGGCATGTACACATATGTGTGCATATACACACATAAATGACCACTGGCATCTACATGCATATGTGTGCACGTGCATGCTTATATGACCAAAATACTGGCATGTAAATGCATATGTGTGGTTTTAGAGGGCAGTGGGAGATGGACAATGGCTTCCAAAGGACAAACCAGGAGGACTTCAAAAGTACAGAAACACAGTTCATTGATGAATAAGGTCTCGACACAGTACTGTGTTTTGGCCAACAGGCGTTCAGAGCAGAATCCTCTTCCATGGGTTCCTACTGGTTTCACTTTTAGACTCTGTCGATTCAGTGTTCTACAAGCATATAGCATATTATGGTTCCCCTAGGCTTACCCCCGCATGCATTGTGGTAAGCCCAGGAGTAGATCAACCCTGTCGGGCGAATCTGGATCTAGTTGGCAACCCTAGGAAGTGGTAAGTTATCAATGTGAGCTACTGCTAAGATGTATATTACTACTAGCTGTTAAGCCCGTAAAAACGGGCGAGTATTGCAGCCCTCCTCTCTTCCCTGGCCTCACCCTGTCCACCGATCCTCCCCCCCCCCTCCCCCCATGTCCAGCAACTCTCCTCTGTGCCCTGCTCTCACCCCAAGTCCAGCAACCATGGCCTCTCCCCCCTATCCTCCCCCCATGTCCAGCTACCCTCATCGCCGCCGCTCCCTCCCCCCTCCGTGCCGGGCCCCCTGAACTGACCTGACAGCGCCTCTCACCTCCGTGTGAAAGCGCTACAGGCAGCAGCAGAGGTGAGAGGCGCTGTCAGGTCAGTGCAGAGGGCCCGATACGGAGGGGGGCGGCAGCGGCAGCGGGGATGGGGTGGGAGGGTGGAGGTTGTTTCACGCAATGTTCCTTTCCAGGCGGCAGCGGCAACGTCCGACAATTCGACTCCGTTTCCCTCTCTGTTCCGCCCTCTGGCGTCATGACATCTTGACGCGAGGGCGGGACAGAGAGGGAAGTCTGTACTGCGCATTTGCAAGTGAGTATGGTCACTTGCCGTTTATATGTTTGATTAACCCCAGGTATTAGTAACTAGGTCTCATTGCATAAAATGGGACCTGTGCCAAAATAGCCCGAGTTAGTGGTAAAATAATCCATCTTACTAGTAGCCCACGTTGATAATTCCCCCCCCCCCCCCCTTAGTTTGAAGAATTTCAGTCTCTGGTAACCAGAGCTGAGATTGTGATGTCATAATGCCTCATTCCACGAATAAGAGTCAACCTCATTAGTGATGTCACAATGGCTTGATTTCTCTATAGTTACCTCACTATGATTACATGTAGTAGTGATTTCAATTTCTAGAGACATTTCTTTTTTCTTTAATTATGAGAAGTTAGCAACATGGGTTACCGTTAAGATGCGTTATTTTACTGTTAACCCCAGTAGCTAGCAACTAGGTCTCATTGCATAAAATAGCACAACTTAGTGATAAAATAACTCATCTTAATGGTGACCGGTGTTAATAATTATACCCCAGAGCTGCAGTTCAGTTCATATCTGATACTGATGAGGGCCTTTTTATGCAGAGTTTGAACTTTATAGATTTTGAACTTTTCAAAATACTCGGGACCTGTTTCATTATGCTTTCTGGCATCTGCTAGGCACCTGTCACCCAGACTGGCCACTGTGGTAGCAGAGATGCCAAGGGTGGCCCATCCCAAAGCTGGAGACTTACCACCACTATGCTGGAGATTCGAGGCCAATGAGTGAGGTTTCTCTTGCGGGCCCCAGAGTTTTTTTTACCATTCCATAAACTGATATATTCTAATCAGTAAAATTACTGTTTCTACCTTTTGTTGCCTGGTTTCTGCTTCAGTCTCTCTCTTCTCTTCATTCTCTTGCCAGGGCATTTCTTCTCTCTCCATGTCCATCATTCATCTTCCTTCTGCATCTTCTCTGTGTCCCTGTTCCTAACCTCCTCCTGCTATGTTGAGCATCTCCCTTCTCTGTGTCCTTATTCTTGCCCTGTTCGTTATCTCTGCTCTGTGTCCTTCTTTGTACCTATCCTTCCCCATGTCCATCTTCTCCCCTCATTCTTCCCTTCCCTTTCCCCTTACCACCTACCCGCCCCCACCTCTACCTTTGGGGCCAGCATCTATCTTCCTTTCCTCTTGTCCTGCTTCCACAGGGGCTAGCATCTTTCTTCTTTTCCACCTGCCCCCATTACTCCCATCCTAGCATTTCTTTTCCTTCCCCCTCCCCCACCCCAAGGGCCAGCATTTCCTTTCCTTCCCTCTTACCTCCCCAGCCCACTCCCAGGATTCAGCATTTTTCTTCCTTTCCTTCTGTCTCTCCAGCCCCAAGGGCCACCATCTCTTTCTTTCTTTCCTTCCTGCCTCCCCTTCACCCCAGTGGCTAACACTTCTCCTTCTCTCCTGCCTTCCTGCTGTCCCCTCCCCAAGGAGTCCAGCAATTCTCCCTTCGTTTCCCTCCTTCCTGCCATGTGCTTCTCCTTCCTCCCCCCCCCCCCCCCAATGAGTCCAGCATCTTTCCCCTGTTCTTCCTTCCGCATAATCCCAGCATTTCTCCTTCTTTCCTGCCCCCCCCCCCCCCGGGTCCAGCAAGCATTCTTTTCTCATCCCTCCCTTCTCTCTGCTGGCGGGTGCAGCATTGTTCTGCCTCCTATCCCAGACATCTGACTCTTACCTGTGTGGAGGAGTAGCCTAGTGGTTAGTGCAGCAGACTTTGATCCTGGGGAACTGGGTTCGATTCCCACTGCAGCTCCTTGCGACTGTGGGCAAGTCACTTAACCCTCCGTTGCCCCAGGTACAAAATAAGTACCTGTACATATAAGTAAACCGCTTTGAATGTAGTTGCAAAATACCACAGAAAGGCGGTATATCAAGTCCCATTTCCCTTTCCTTATCCCCACTCACCTCTTGCAGACCCAGCACCTCTCACTCTCCAAACCTCCCCAGCAGCTCACTGCGAGCCTTGCCTTTCCGGCTGGCAGAGTTGAAGACACTCCTTCTGGCCGACGTAGGCTTCCTTCCCTCAGCTGCATCACTAGTATTACTTAGAAAATTGTCCCAGTTTAGGAGAAAGAGCATCTGAAGCCAAGACAAGAAGAGAACCCTGGTATTCGGCAATGGAAGTGGGGGCACCCCCTCATCCATCCTCAGATGGGTGTGTCTATCACCGGCTTCTGTGCCTGGGAGCACCTAAGAGGTGAATCTTCCCGTATCTGGGATGGGTCAATATTTCCTAGCATTCTGAAAGGCAAAATGATGTTTACTTTGGGTTCAACCAATTTCACTCACCTTTGCCCAGCACAGCACTGATTTACCATAGGAATGCAGACAGCATTAATAACCCCTGTTCCTCCTTTCCTCCAGGGTATAAGACTTGCTGACCTGAACATGTATACCCTGGAGGAAAGGAGGAACAGGGGTGATATGATACAGACGTTCAAATACTTGAAAGGTATTAATCCGCAAAAAAATCTTTTCCGGAGATGGGAAGGCGGTAGAACGAGAGGACATGAAATGAGATTGAAGGGGGGCAGACTCAAAAAAGATGTCAGGAAGTATTTTTTCACGGAGAGGGTGGTGGATGCTTGGAATGCCCTCCCGCGGGAGGTGGTGGAGATGAAAACGGTAACGGAATTCAAACATGCGTGGGATATGCATACAGGAATCCTGTGCAGCAGGAATGGATCCTCAGAAGCTTAGCTGAAATTGGGTGGCGGAGCAGGTGGGGGGAAGAGGGGTTGGTGGTTGGGAGGCTAGGATAGGGGAGGGCAGACTTATACGGTCTGTACCGGAGCCGGTGATGGGAGACGGGACTGGTGGTTGGGAGGCGGGAAATACTGCTGGGCAGACTTATACGGTCTGTGCCCTGAAAAAGACAGGTACAAATTCAAGATAGGAGTTTATCTTGGGCAGACTAGATGGACCATGCAGGTCTTTTTCTGCCGTCATCTACTATGTTACTATGTAACTAGCTAGTCACGTACACACGACGACTAACACCTGATGCATGTATTGTAGCAGGACTGGCTTATCCGACTCCTTCTCTAGCTGAAATCATTTTCATGCTTTTCTGCCTCCATGTGCAATTTTTTTTTCTTAAGTTAGTCAACCTTATTTTACCTAATTCCTGTTAAATTCTATGTCTTTATGTTCCACCTCCATTTATACTTTGTGCTGTCTGTTAAGATGTTTTAATGTGTATTGTGTTGACATTGTAAGTAACATATTTTGCCATAATGTATACTGTTGTTATTCGAATGCGTTTTACTGCTGTAATCGCTTAGCGTCTATGTATGGGGTTTTATTCTTGCTGTCCACCGCCTTGAGTGATTTTCTTCAAATAAATAAGGGGGGGGGGTCTTTTTTTACAAAGCAGTGGTAAGCCCAATGCGGGCTTACCGCTCGCTGATCCTGGAACTACCGCCAGCCTAACGCAGCCGCCGACGGTAGTTCTGGCTGGAGCGCGCGCAATTTTCGGTGCTCTGGACATTTTTCTTCTGTAGCGTGGCGCTAATCCGTTGGTAATCGGGCCTCACTGTGCCCTGCTCAGTTACTGCCAGGTTACCACAGAAGCCCTTACCGCTACCTCATGGCCATGCGGTAAGGGTTATTTTACCAGGTGGCCATTTTTTTGGGGGGGGGGGGGGGACATTTTACCCACTGCAGTAAAAAGGGCTCTGGTGTGTGGGAAAAACAGCCCCCATCGCTACCGCAGGGCCCTTTTTCCCACAGCTTAGTAAAAGGATCCCTTAATGCGCTAAAGGCGCGCACACTGCATGAATAACACTGACATGCACACTGCATGAATAACACTGAAGCAGTGGCGTAGCCACAGGTGGGCCAGGGTCCATCCACTTAGGGCTCAGGCACACCCAACAGCAGTACATATTTAGTGCTAGCTAGTGGGGATCCCAAGCTCCGCCAGCTGAAGACCCTCCCCCTGATGGTGCTGAAAACACTGCTCTCCACTTCAGCAGTCTAAGTTTCCTAAGCTGCTGATACTGGCCTCATCGCATTGGGGGTGGGGGGTGGGGGGGAGGAGAACACTTGGTGCCCACCCACTTCTTGACTAGGCCCACCCAAAAAGCTGCTGTCTGGCTACGCCCCTGCACTGAAAGAGTACCAAAGTGAGCGCATGCGGCACTGACAACTCTGAAAATACGCTCATTTATTAAAGCAGGGCTTCTCAACCCAGTCCTCAGGACACACGTCGTCGCTCAGGTTTTCAGGATATCCACAATGAATATGCATAAATCCCTTGTATGAGCTCTCTCTTTTTTTTTTTTTTCCCTTGGTCACACGATTAGATAAAATAACACTCTAATGACCATTCAGTCTTATATTAACTCCTTTAATTACAAAAAATGTGTAAGACCATCTTTTCTCAATTATTTAAATCATTTTACTCCATGTTATGGTTCTAACTCTACCTTTCACAACTTCATGCATTCAATCATTCTTCACAAACCTAGTACCATGGGGACCAAGTATTATCCGGACAATTGCAATTACAAAACAATATTATTGATTTTTTTTTTCACGTTGTTACTACAAACTGTAGACGTATTTACGCAATGTCTCTACTGAGATTCACGACACCTCAGTGATAGTAGCTCAAATTGCTTATACACCCTCCATCCGATACGATCAGTCAATTTCGTGCTTGCACTTCTCCCCTGGTATTTCCAAGAAGAATTAACTTCTTACATTCCGGTAACGCTTAATTTCCCTCAATAACTTCTTTGTATCCCAACCGGGCTATTCAACTTCAATCAGAAAGTTTAATCCGTTGATGACGGAAAATAGAACTCAAAACTCCAGCACCTCAGTTTGTCAAACCCAACGCAATCCATTGCGTTTCACGCTTATGGTTCTTTCTACTGGGTTTTGCTGGGAAGGATCTCTAAAGCTATTCCAGTTTTTTTTTCTATTGAATATTTCAATTTTATGGGCCCACCCTATATTGGGGACACATCCCATTGGTCTGGACTGGTCTGATAGGATGCTATGGAAGGAAAAGTTGTTAATTTACCTGAAAACTTTCTTTCCTTTAGTCCTTACAGAATCCCTCCCTGATTGTTTCCTAACCCAGTGTTTCCCAGGTCCTGTCCTGGAGTACCCCTTGCCAGTCAGATTTTCAGGATATCCACAGTGAATATGCAGCTCCCGTGGGAGGTGGTGGAGATGAAAACGGTAACGGAATTCAAAAATGCGTGGGATAAGCATAAAGGAATCCTGTTCGGAAGGAATGGATCCTCAGAAGCTTAGCCGAGATTGGGTGGCAGAGCCGGTGGGGGGAGGCAGGGCTGGTGGTTGGGAGGCGGGGCTAGTGCTGGGCAAGACTTCTACGGTCTGTGCCCTAAAAATGGCAGAAACAAATCAAGGTCAGGTATACACATAAAGTAGCACATATGAGTTTAAATTGTTGGGCAGACTGGATGGACCGTGCAGGTCTTTTTCTGCCGTCATCTACTATGTTACTATGTTCAGGGATTTAACTTATAATATCTTGACGACTGCTTGCACAGGAATGATCTCCTACTGGAGTCCTGTAGAAATGGCGCTGCATGAGATATGCATAAATGAATATGCATGAGATAAAAGTTGCATGCACTACCTCCATTGTATGCAAATCTATCTCATGTATATTTATTGTAGGTATCCTGAAACCTTGACTGGCTGGGTGTGTTCCTTGAGTGAATTAAAGGAGCAAGTAGTACACCGATAACACAGTGCATGAATGCAACTCACTTTGAGCTAAAAGGTTTGTGCTAAATTTACAAATCCTGAAAAGAGAGGGATTTCACCAGACGGCAGTAACCAACACTGAAAAGTGCCCACGTAGCACAAGAGCACATGCTCCATTGATAAAAAATGATACTGACTTACCAAACTAATACACCATACATTGTTAATATAGAGGGAAATAATCAAACAGCGCCGGCGAAATAGATTGCCGGCGATCTATTTTGGCGGCGCCGCAAACAGCTGGCCGAACCGTATTATCGAAAAAAGATGGCCGGCCATCTTTTCTTTTGATAATACGGTTTGGCCCAGCAAAATGCCAGAGTTCGCCGGGTTTGAGATGGCCAGTTTTGTTTTTCAGCGATAATGGAAAAAAATGCTGGCGATGTCAAACCCGGCGAAATCCAAGGCATTTGGTCGTGGGAGGAGCCAGCATTTGTAGTGCAATGGTCCCCCTGACATGCCAGGACACCAACTGGGCACCCTAGGGGGCACTTCTAAATATGTTTAAAAAATATACAAATACCTCCTAGGTGCATAGCTCCCTTACCTTGGGTGCTGAGCCCCCCAAATCCCCCCAAAACCCACTCCCCACAACTCTACACCACTACCATAGTCCTTATGGGTGAAGGGGGGCACCTACATATGGGTACAGGGGGGTTTGGAGGGCTCAACACTTACCACCACAAGTGTAACAGGTAGGGGGGGATGGGCCTCGGTCCACCTGCCTGAAGTCCACTGCAACCAACAAAAACTGCTCCAGGGACCCGCATACTGCTTTCAGGGAGATGAGTATGACATTTGAGGCTGGCATATAGGCTGGCAAAAAAGGTTTTTATTTTTATTTTTTTTAGTGTGGGATGAGGTTGGTGACCACTGGGGGAGTACGGGGAGGTGATCCCCGATTCCCTCCGGTGGTCATCTGATGAGTTAGGGCACCTTTTTGAGGCTTGGTCGTGAAAATAAAAGGACCAAGTAAACCTGACGAAATACTGATTAACGCCGCTTTTTTTTTTCATTATCCGCAAATGCCGGCCATCTGGTAGCCATGTCCATGCCCGCCCATGTCCCACCTTCGCTACACCGCTGACACGTCCCCTTGAACTTTCGCCGGCTTGGCGACGGGAAAGCGGCGATGGTGTCAAAAAAGCAGCTTTCGATTATACCGATTTCGCCGCTTTTGAGAGATCGCCAGCCATCTCCCGATTTATGTCGGAAGATGGCTGGCCATCACTTTTGAAAATAAGCCCGATAGTAACTTAGTAAATGATGGCAGGTAAAGACCTGAACGGTCCATCCAGTCTGCCCAACAAAATAAACTCATTTTACATGGTATGTGATACTTTCTACAAAGGTTTGATTTGTCCTTGCCATTCTCAGGGCACAGACCGTAGAAGTCTACCCAGCACTCTTCTTGTACTAAACGTTCTGAAGCTAACGTCAAAGCCCCTTAAATTTACGCTCCAGTCCATCCATATCTATTCAGTTACAATCAGGGCGTAGACCACAGAAGTGTGCACAGCACTGCTTTTGCTTCCCAATTAACGGCGTTGCCACCCAATGTCCGCTAAGATTCCATAGATCCATTCCTTCTAAACAGGATTCCTTTGTGTTGTTATGATTTACCAAAGGCGCTCAAGTTGCATTGATACCACCCTAATGACGCTTAAAAGGTACCGATATACTACATGCCATACAAATAATGCTGACAGAGATTTACCACAGGAGTGCACTCTGCATCAATATCACCGAATTTCCTGTGAATAATGTTGATGCTTTTTGGCAAATATTAATAACGGGGTTTAAAAAAAATTTCAGTAAATTTTGTATCTTACTAGTAGCTGAGATTTAATCCAGCCCAGATCCTGTTTTGGTTTTGATCATGCAGGGTTTTTTTTTTTTTTTTTTACCTTTTAGAAAACAACTTTTGCTTACAGGGGTGAAGAAAAAAAAAATCCCATCATACAAAAATGTCTTGAAATTTCAGGCTTGCCGATTCATGCAGAAAATACAGTGGAGAAGGGATAATGCATTGCAGAGTGTTTCTCTGCCTGATTGGCTTGATCTGATACTCCTGTACTTATCCTATAAGGGAATATAAATTTAACTAACCCGCAATTCCCTACAATCATGAAAATTAGTGCGGTGAATTATCATCTGTAAGGAGTGCAATCTCGTACAGGTGCATGGTAATTATTCTACTTGCAGATTCTAATTAAACATCGCAATCACGTAAAAGAACCAAGCTCGACTTTCTGGCTTCAGAGTTAATTTCTTTCTTTTTGTGCTTAGCATTTCGGTCCCAGATATGTCCTCGGTACCAATTTTTGTGCTACTTATGTCTACTACTCATTTCTCTAATGCTATTAGACTCGTCTGACGCTGTACAGAGACACATAAAGGAGAATCCCTAGTCTCTGGAACTAAGAGGCTTTAGAATATCTATTTATTCTAGTAAACACGGTCAACATCCACTAGACTGTGATCAGAGAGAGGATGGTTTAAGATTGTAGAGCAGGCATCCAAAGTGGGTTTTAGTCAAAACTTGAACATGCTTAAAAACATAGAGATATTCAGAAGCAGTATCTGCATAGTGACGACCACTGAAAGACTGAGCTGGACCCGGGGCAGGGCTGCGGCTGCCATCCTCCCCCAAGGACTGTTAATAATGGGCCCCCCAGGACCACCGCTACTGCCCTCCTAGACCGCCGTGTAGCCAGACCATAAAAATTGGGGGGGGGGGGGGGGGGGTTGAAGCCCAAATTGGGGGGCACACTTTGCCCCACCTCCCTGCCCCTCCACCGCAACTCCAAATGCCTTGGCTGGTGGGGGTCCCTAAGCCCTGCCAGCGGAAGCCGTCCTCCAGCACTGTTCTCCATCGCATTGCCTGCCCTGCGCTCATGCGTGACGTGAGGGGAAAAGCAGTCGCAAGGCAGGCAACGTGATGGAGAACAGCGCTGGAGGACGGCTTCTACTGGTGGGGCTTAGGGATCCCCACCAGCCATACCAGAGGTCCCGAAACCCTTTGTCTGCACCTCCCCAACCTCTAAGATGGGGGGGGGCCAGCGCTAGAATTTTCTCTCTCCTTCTCCTGTTGGAACGCGATCACCCGGGTCCCGTCAGGAGCAGGAGAAATACAGACCCTAACTCTAGGTGTGTCCATCTACGCCAAGTAAAACCTGGTGTAAATACCTGCGCCTAAGTTAGGTACAGTGCAGGTGTATTCTATAACCGTACGCATAGATTTTCAGAACACCCACGGTCCACTTATTCCACGCCCATGGTCACGCCCCCGTGTTGTCAGTACGCATTAGAATATACATGCACCACTTTACAGTATACGCCTAGCAAGTTGCATGCGTAAATTCTAACTAATGCCAATTAGTATCAATAACTGCTTGTTAATTGGCAATTATCAGCACTGATTGGCTTGTGTTAAGTAATTAAATTATGAATGAAAAGCCAGATTTGCAATTTTGGTCGCGCTATATAGACTCTGGGGGATAATGCCAATCTGCACACACATTCTGTCCTATGTTATGTGGATATTATCTGATAACAGTGCTGAAAATCACCACTAACAGGATATTGACCAGCTCCTCCTCAGCTCTGTCCCATCACTAACCTGATAGGGTGCAGCATCAGACAGGGTATTCCGTGACACTGGTCAGTTATGTGCCATTGATTATCCCGTGGGAACCTGGTCAGTGCTAGTCAACCAGGTAGAGGCTCTGCTATGTATTTATTTATATTTTTGCTCACACCTTTTTCACTAGTAGCTCAAGGTGAGTTTCATTCAGGTACTCTGGATATTTCTCTGTCCCAGGAGGGCTCACAATCTAAGTTTGTACCTGAGGCAATGGAGGGTTAAGTGACTTGCCCAAGATCACAAGGAGCAGCAGTGGGATTTGAACCAGCCACCTTGGGATTGCAAGACCGGTGCTCTAACCACTAGGCCACTCCTCCACTCCCCACTAGGCCACTCCTCCACTCTGGTTGACTTCACTGGATATGACCCCCCCCCCCCCCCATCTTTTTCCCTTGTTAACAGATGCACCCTTGCACCAGAAAGCTAAGCAAAGATGAGTTGTAAGCCCAGGGCTGGCTCAACCATCAGGCAAAACTAGGTGGATGCCTAGGGCAGCAGCAGCATCTAGGGGGCACGAAAGAAGAGCTGTGGGTAGAGCAAAAAACGATAGTCTGTGAACCACACAAACCCAAAGAAACAATAGGAGGTACTTTTTTTTTTACCAGCAGTGGAGGAGTGGCCTAGTGGTTAGAGCACCACTCTTATCTAGAAGTGGCTGGTTCAAATCCTGCTGCTCCTTATGAGCTTGGGCAAGTCACTTAACCCTCCGTTGCCTCAGGTGCAACCTTAGATTGTGAACAGTCTAGAGACAGAGAAATACCCAGTATCCCTGAATGTAACTCACATAAGAGTAGCCATACTGGGTCAGAACAATGATCCATCTAGCCCAGTATCCTGTTTTCCAAACAGTGGCCAAGCCAGATCACTGGTACCTAGCAGTAAACCCAAATCGTGGCAACACTCCATATTACAAATCCCAGGGCAAGTGGTTGCTCCCCATGTCTGTCTCAGTAGAAGTCTATGGACTTTTCCTCCAGGAATTTGTCCAAACCTTTTTTTTTAAACTCAGGTACACTAACTGCTGTTACCACATCATCCGGCAAAGAGTTCCGGAGCTTAACTACTACTTAAAAAGGTGAGAGCAAAATCTAAATAAATAAAATAGCCATTTACCCAGAGGTGGTGATCATGACTTTTTTTTCTAGGAATGGAGGGTCATAAGCCTGAAGGTTTGACTAGGGTAACTAAGTCACAGAACAGTCTAATGCAAACAGCACAAAGTGACCTGCAGCTCCCTTTTCAGAACCCTGATCTTCATTAAAAAAAAAAAGTCATCAAAGATGCCACAGTCCCCCCAAGGTCCCTGTAGGGTACTACTACTACTTAACATTTCTAGAGCGCTACTAGGGTTACGCAGCGCTGTACAAAATAAACAAAGAAGGACAGTCCCTGCTCAAAGGAGCTTACAATCTAAAGAACGAAATGTCAAGTTGGGGCAGTGCAGATTTCCTGGGTAGAGGTGTAGAGGTTAGGTGCCGAAGGGTACACGGTCAAATGACATTACATATATTCCTTGTATGAAGTTAATTTTATGTTGGTTTACTTGCACTCTCAAGCTGAATCCTCAATACAATATTTCAATCACATCAACAGCAAGGTGTCAGCCAATGGGAGTGAAGGAAGGTGAATAAAAGAACCTGCCCGGACCAATCCTCTACCAAATAACCCCATGACCTTATCTGTCAAAGGGATTGGTGACTCCTTATTTATATGCAAATAGGCTTCAGTCCAGCTTGGGTGGCAAACAAGCCCCATTCCTCTCTGTGTTGGATTAGTGGATTATTTCTATTTTCTCCCAGTCTAGGAATTAAGGCCCAGCTGCCCCTTAACTCTTTGTCATGGAGACTTTTCATCTCTTTGGCATCCCCTCTCCAACCCAGCCCCCACTAGACCACTCATTAAATTGTTCCAATTTTGCAGACAAAAGCCAAGAAGCGCACGTTGAACTGAGCGAGCGAGTCCCACCTAATCAATAACAGTAGAGCCCACGTGGGTGAAACAATGTTACTGATGGCTAATCAATAAACTCTTCCTGCTGAGTTCTGCATATCTGGTGTGCTGGGCAAGAGCAGAAATCTGGCCCTAGACTGACATCAATTATCTTTTTTATAGTTTGACCCGATAGAGATTTGAACCCTGTTGAGAAAGTGCTTTAAGCAACTCACCGTCAATGTGCTCAGCTGGTTTGGTCATAACAGCATCTGTAGGCGTGAATGCCGAGGAAGTTTCACTTTGATCTGTACAGTGCTGAGTACATAGTAACATAATATAGTAACATAGTAGATGACGGCAGAAAAAGACCTGCGCGGTCCATCCAGTCTGCCCAACAAGATAAACTCATATGTGCTACTTTTTGTGTATACCCTACCTTGATTTGTACCTGTCCTCTTCAGGGCACAGACCGTATAAGTCTGCCCAGCATTATTCCCGCCTCCCAACCACCAGCCCCGCCTCCCACCACTGGCTCTGCCACCCAATCTCGGCTAAGCTCCTGTTTTCCGAATGTTTTCACTTTTTTACAAGGCTTGTTTCTCAGAAACGAAGGTACTGCTTGGAAAAGCAATTTCATAGTTATCAATAATAATAATAATAATAATTAATCACCTTTCTATCTCTTCTTACTCTCTTACCTATCTATATGTTCCATCTTTGCTTTACCCTTCACTATCAAATTAAAATGTTCTATTATGTGTTGTGTTGGCATTGTAAGTAGTATACCATGCCCATATTTTGTATTGTTACTTGAATATTTTTACTGCTCTAATTGCCTCCTGCTCATGTTTGATCTATTCTTACTGTACCCCGCTTTGAGTGAATTCCTTCAAAAAGGCGGTAAATAAATCCTAATAAATAATGAATTTAGACATTTATTTTATAGGAAGTAGTGGCTGTTTCCTTGGTAGAGGATGTGGAATTGAATGTGTTTTGGTCTTTACTGCAGCATGTTACTTGCTTACTTATTTGTAATATGCAGTTGGAAATCAAGAAAACGGAATCTTCCTTTTGGACGTTGGGCTTGATTAGCTGTTTAGTAATGCGTGGAATGCCCGTTATGTGAACAGTATCAAATAAGTCACATTTACTGCTAAGCTCTTGAGATAGTGGTGAGAAGAAATGAGTAGCCAGAAAATTTTCGTTAGCTGTTGTTTTCCATGTCATTTCCAGGAATGTTCATTTTTATTGAGTTTTGGGGGCCACTGTTTCCTCGAGGTAGCAAAAGTCATTGAGTGTGCACTCTTTTGAAAGAGGGTGTAGTATGTGCTAAGAAGACGCTCTCTTTCTGAAAGAATGGGCACTATGCGTGCATGCACAATGGTTTGAGCATGTATGATAGATCACATATGCACAAAGATGGTCTTTGAATAAGAACATAAGATTAGCCATGCTGGGTCAGACCAATGGTCCATCTAACCCAGTATTCCGTTTCCAACAGTGGCCAATCCAGGTCACAAGTACCTGACAGAAACCCAAATAGTAGCAACATCCCCTGCTACCATTCCAGGACAAGCAGTGGTTTCTCCATGTCTGTCTCAATAGCAGTCTATGGACTTTTCCTCCAAGAACTTGTCCAAAACTTTTTAAAACCCAGATACATTAACTGCTCCGGCAAAAGTAAAAAAACCTATTTCCTCCTATTCATTTTAAAAGTGTTTCCATGTAACTTCATTGAGTGTCCTCTAGTCTTTGTACTTTTTGAAAGAGTAAAATATGGATTCACTTCTACTCGTTCTACACCACTCAGGATTTTGTAGACCTCAATCGAATCTCCCCTCAGCCGTCTCTTTTCCAAGCTGAAGAGCCCTAACCTCTTTGGCCTTTCCTCATACGAGAGGAGTTCCATCCCTTTATGGTTTTGGTTGCTCTTCTTTGAACCTTTTCTAATTCTGCTACATCTTTTTTGAGCTACGACAACCAGAACTGGACACAATACTCAAGGTGAGGTTGCAACACAAAGCCATACGGAGGCATTATAATAATCTTGGTCTTATTTACCATCCCTTTCCTAATAATTCCTAGCATTTCGTTTGATTTTCTTTTTTTGGCCACCACCACACACTGGGCAGAAAATTTCAGCAGCCTCAAAAAGGTGCCCGAACTGACCAGATGACCACCGGAGGGAATCGGGGATCACCTCCCCCTTACGTCCCCAGTGGTCACCAACCCCCTCCCACCCCCCCAAAAAAATTTTTTTTCCAGCCTCTATGCCAGCCTCAAATGTCATACCCAGCTCCATGACAGCAGTATGCAGGTCCCTGGAGCAGTTTTAGTGGGTACTGCAGTGCACTTCAGGCAGGCGGACCCAGGCCCACCCCCCCTACCTGTTACACTTGTGCTGGTAAATGGGAGCCTTCCAAAACCCACCTGAAACCCACTGTACCCACATGTAGGTGCCCCCTTTACCCTTTAAGGGCTGTGGTACTATTGTACAGTTGTGGGTAGTGGGTTTTGGGGGGCTCAGCACCCAAGGTGAGTACTCTGTGTGGGTCTGTGTGGTTTACCTAGGCCTTCTTGGAAACCTGAGGCAGTCGTATTGCTTGCTGTTTTTAGGATTATAACCACGACGGCTTCATATAGGTTATCCCAGTTGTCTTTGCATACCAGCCCATGGATCCTCGGTACCTGGCACCTATGCAAACAGAATTCTGGTAAACATTTTGTATTTATTTTTGCTGCATTTGTGTCCCACATTTCCCCACCTTTTTGCAGGCTCAATGTGGCTTACATTATGCCGCAATGGCGATCGCCATTATCGGAATGAGAAATACAGAATATTATTGCATTTTTAAGGTAGAGAAAATATAGTAGAAATGTAGAGATTAATAGATATAAAATTCATTTTAGGTATTTGAGAGCAAGGATTTATTTATTTATTGCATTTGCATCCCACATTTTCCCACCTCTTTGCAGGCTCAATGTGGCTTACAATACATCAAGAATAGTAGAAATATATTAGAAAATAGACATTTAATGGTACAGAAGGATCTTGGGTAATCGTATAATAAAAAAAACATGATAGTAATATAACAAGCAGATATAGTAAGACAATTCTGAATATAAGTGGAGGAGTTATGTCTGTTCATATTTGTTACTCCTTGTGGTACGCCTTGTTAAAGAGACGGGTCTTCAGTAGTTTGCGGAAGTTAGTTAGTTCGTAGATCATTTTTAGGTTGCGCTGTAATGCGTTCCATAGCTGCGTGCTCAGGTAGGTGAAGCTAGACACATGCATTAGTTTGTATTTTAGGCCTTTGCAGTTGGGGAAGTGCAGATTAAGGAACGTGCGGGATGATCTTTTAGCATTCCTGGGTGGTAGGTCTATCAGGTCTATCCAAAACACAGAAGAAACCAGTCTCCGCAAAAAACAACAGTAATCAAAAACAGCGAAGATGAAGCAAAAAAGGAAAAAAAATCCAAAAGGAAAAAATAAGGAAAAGTAGAAAATAAAAAAAAAAAAGTAAAAATAAAAAGAGGGAACTGCAAAAAACAAAACAACAAGCAGATAGAAAGGTAAAATAAAAAAAAGACACAAAAATAATGATAAAACTTATGAATTTATTAAGGTGATAAATAAATTCATAAGTTTTATTATTATTGTTGTGTCTTTTTTTGATTTTACCTTTCTATCTGCTTGTTGTTTTGTTTTTTTGCAGTTCCCTCTTTTTATTTTTAATTTTTACTTTTTATTTTTTATTTTCTACTTTTCCTTACTTTTTTCCTTTTGGATTTTTTTTTCCTTTTTTGCGTCATCTTCGCTGTTTTTGATTACAGGTCTATCAGGTCTGACATGTAGGCTGGTGCGTCTCCATGAATGATAATGTATAACATTCAATAATGCCAGTGAGATTTTAGTAAACAAATAAAAAACAGTACAATGTTGACTTGTTCTGGCAAAGTTGTGATGACATTTCATGTAAGAAGGGACCGAATGATAAGTCTGTTTGAACAGGTTAGTCTTTAATAGTTTCCGGAAGCCTGCCAAATCGTGCGTTGCTTTTATGGTACTTGGGTAATGCATTCCATAGTTGCCTGCAGATGTAGGGGAAGCTGGATGCATATATGGCGATAGCCATGATGGAACAATGTAAGCCACATTGAGCCTGGAAATAGGTGGGAAAATGTGGGATACAAATGCAGCAAATAAATAAATAAATATATTGATTTATATTTGAGTCCTTTGCAGTTGGGGTAATGGAGGTTCCTTGCTGGTAGGTCAATGAGGTCTGACATATGCTTGTAGTTAACATTTGCTCAGTGGCGTACCAAGGGGGGGGGGGGCGGTGGGGGCGGTCCCCCCTCCAGGTGCACGCCGCTGGAGGGGTGCCGCGCGCTGGTCAGCTTCATTCGTTTCCATGCTCCCTCTGCCCCGGAACAGGAAGTAACCTGTTCCGGGACAGAGGGAGCATGGAAACGAACGAAACTGACCGGCGCGTGGCACCTCCCCAGCGGCGTGCACCCGAGGGGGGGTTCTTTCACCAGGGTGGGGGGTGTCCTTTCACCAGGGGGGGGTCGCGCTGCACCGGGGGGGGGGGGGCACTGCACCCAGGGGGCGGGGCGCATTGACGATCCGCCCCGGGTGTCAGCCCCCCTAGGAATGCCACTGCATTTGCTCTGTTGTTCTATTTATTGTGATGAAAAGATGCCTTAAGTGAGGTCCATCTTGCAAAACTAGCCTAATGAAGGACTATGGGGCCCTTTTTAATAAGCAATGCAGGCACCTACGCGCACCCAACGTGTGTCAAATCGGAGTTACCGCCCGGCTACCGCGTGGCCCGTGTGGTAATTTCATTTTTTGATACCCAAATGCCATGATCTCCACTGAATGAAAAATGATAAATACTACTCCGTATCTCAAAAAAGATATAGTAGAATTGGAAAAGGTACAGCGAAGGGCGACGAAAATGATAGTGGGGATGGGACGACTTTCCTACGAAGAGAGGCTGAGAAGGCTAGGGCTTTTCAGCTTGGAGAAGAGACGGCTGAGGGGAGATATGATAGAAGTGTATAAAATAATGAGTGGAATGGATCGGGTGGATGTGAAGCGACTGTTCACGCTATCCAAAAATACTAGGACTAGAGGGCATGAGTTGAAGCTACAGTGTGGTAAATTTAAAACGAATCGGAGAAAATGTTTCTTCACCCAACGTGTAATTAGACTCTGGAATTCGTTGCCGGAGAACGTGGTACGGGCGGTTAGCTTGACGGAGTTTAAAAAGGGGTTAGATAGATTCCTAAAGGACAAGTCCATAGACCGCTATTAAATGGACTTGGAAAAATTCCGCATTTTTAGGTATAACTTGTCTGGAATGTTTTTACGTTTGGGGAGCGTGCCAGGTGCCCTTGACCTGGATTGGCCACTGTCGGTGACAGGATGCTGGGCTAGATGGACCTTTGGTCTTTCCCAGTATGGCACTACTTATGTACTTATGTACTTATGTACTGTTAAATGTTTATTCTTTTTTTCTGAGAAGGAAAAAAGGGCCTCACAGAGCTCCTAGATTTTGAATTAATCTTTCAGAGCTAAAACGGATGCCATGCTATCCTCTGTTCATCATTGGCCCCAAAAAACCTTCTCTATGTGGTGTGATGATCAGTGATCAATTATGAAAAATCACTCTCGTGTGTACTAGCCTTGAGTTTTGTGTGATTCTACACAATCTATAGCTATTAGGATAAGCACATCTGCAGGATCCCCCTTTTATATATATATATAAACGTGACCTGCAAGGCATTGCCAACCATACAGTTGAAAGAACACTTATCTTTCACACTGGGGAAGTTCAGATCGTTTCTCTCTGCCGCTCCAAGCCAACGGTGGCCAGCGTTTCGTCAAGCTCCTTCAGGGTCTTGGTAGTGCAAATATATTAGAAAGACCTTCTTGTTCGCCAAGGCTTATTCCCCTGGCTACTCCTCTGTTTAACCTCTACCATTTATTGGCTCTTCACCCCTGTCCTTTGCCCGTGTCATCCCGTGTACCTTCCCCTCCTGTCACCCCATGTACCTTCCCCTCCTGTCACCCCGTGTACCTTCCCCTCCTGTCACATTCTGTTTCTGTGCCATCTCTATATTGAATTGTATACTCTTTACTTAATGTAAGCCACATTGCACCTGCTTATGTGGGAAAATGTGAGGTAAAAATGCACCAAATAAATTAAAAAATAAATAAATACATTTTTCATTCAGTGGAGATAATGGCATTTAGGTATCAATAAGTTGAGATAGTATTTCCACATCCTAACATTGAATATTTAGTGGATAGTAATTTCATTTTTGACATGCGTCCGCTACGAGCTCCAGAAAATAATTTTTTCTGGGCGGTAATCGTCATTCTACGCACGTAGGTGATTAACGCGTGAGACCTTACTGCTAAGTCAACGGGTGGTGGTAAGGTCTCAGACCCAAAATGGGACACGCGCTAATTTTAATCTTGCCGCAAGTCTATTTTCGGCCCAAATTTTTAAGAGGCCTTTTTTCGAGGCGCGCTGAAAGAACGGATCTGCGCACGCCCAAAAACACACGCCTACACTAGCGCAGCCCATTTTTCAGCGCACCTTAGTGAAAGGACCCCCCCCCCCCCTTAGTTTCATTCACTCCTTTTCACTGGCAACTAATTAACTCACTTAAAAACTATTCTTTCAATTACAGACACCACATTCCACTAGGAGGAGTCAAAAAATTGTTCCTTTAACCTGGATATTAAAAATTGATTCTTGCTTTCCTTCTGCTAAATATCACCTATTTCTGTATTATGCAGACTAGATATGGGGGGAAAAAAAGCCATGTTTGTGCAGAATAGAAGTTTTAATTCAAGTGCGGATGACAAGAATGTTTTGCTTCCTTCAGAGAACCCACAGAAAACATGTGAATTTCAATTTTTGGCTGACAAAAAATGTGCTGGCTTTGTTCATCTGAACTCATAGAGCCTTTATGACTTGTAAATCAGTAAATCTGACTGATGGGTTTCAATTGCCTTTCAGGCACAATAGAAACATAGTGTTTTTTGAGATGTGTGTGTGTCCATACAAGCCTGTACAAGGGCTAGCTTGCAACTTGGAAATTAGAAGTGTATCAGAAAATGGTATTTTTAAAAAGCTATTTGTGATGAGCAAAAACCTGCCAGAGATCTATAAATCTTTCTAGCATGTTCTATTGAAGGACACCTCTTTCTTTGGCTATAATTAGAGTCCGGTGGATGGCTGAATGCAAAGTATAGAAAGTTTCCCATTCAACAGGCATTGGTAGGGCACCTTTTCCGGAGATGGGAAGGCGGTAGAACGAGAGGACATGAAATGAGATTGAAGGGGGGCAGACTCAGGAAAGATGTCAGGAAGTATTTTTTCACGGAGAGGGTGGTGGACGCTTGGAATGCCCTCCCGCGGGAGGTGGTGGAGATGAAAACGGTAACGGAGTTCAAACATGCGTGGGATATGCATAGAGGAATCCTGTGCAGTGGAATGGATCCTCAGAAGCTTAGCTGAAATTGGGTGGCGGAGCAGGTGGGGGGAAGAGGGGTTGGTGGTTGGGAGGCGAGGATAGGGGAGGGCAGACTTATACGGTCTGTACCAGAGCCGGTGATGGGAGGCGGGACTGGTGGTTGGGAGGCAGGAAATACTGCTGGGCAGACTTATATGGTCTGTGCCCTGAAAAGGACAGGTACAAATTCAAGGTAAGGTATACACATATGAGTTTGTCTTGGGCAGACTAGATGGACCATGCAGGTCTTTATCTGCCGTCATCTACTATGTTACTATTCAAACCAAAGACTGCAGTTTCTTTGTCTCCAGTGTTTAGAAACTCTGTGTTTGCCGATTCCAAAGTAAAATGGCTGTAGAAACAGGAAATGACTGTAGGGACAGGAAGTGATATTATTGCAGATGGAAATAGAGATAGTATTTGAACTTTTTCTGTGTGAGTTTACTGAGGGACCCTTTTACAAAGGCGTGTTAGGCTGTATGCGCGTGCAGCGTGCACCAAAATGAGGCTACCGCACCCACCTGACGGTAATTTCAGATTTGCCGCGTGCCCGTAATGCCTGGATGAATTATTTATTTCCTCCCACGCGTGGTGTTTATGGCGGTAATCGGCAGTTGTCACGAGCTGACCGGTCACTGCGTGTGTAGTGCGTGACCCCTTACCACTAGATCAATGGGTGGTGTTAAGGGCTCAGGCCAGTTTTAGGCATGCGCTGGTTTCAGTTTTACCGCAGGCCACCGCAACCTTTTACTAAGGACCCTTAGATTTTAACATTAACACCAAGTGCTACAATTGGGTAAATTATGATAATTCAAAAAATTCAGAATTACACATTTAACTTGAATTACTATTAATTTTTGTATTTATTTATTGGGATTTATTAACCACATTTATGAAGAGATTCACCCAAAACGGTGTATAGCAGGTACAGTTTAACATAAAACCATGGGTGTAGTTTGACTGTTTCATTTGGGGGGGCAAAGGATGGGGCGGAGCATATTAGCATATTCATTTGCATATAATGCAAATGAATATGCTAATATGTTTCTATCCATCCCCTTCCCCATTCTATCCAGCGTCTCCCCCGCCCTCTCTCTCCCTTCATAGCATCTGTCTCCCATAAAGAACAACAACGTGGATGCAGCAGCTCACAGGTTTGAGTGAACGGCGACGGCTGCGCGGGGCAATGGAAGCAGAGATTTACCAAATAGCTTCCTACCTTCCAGTGGACTAGGCAGGAGTGAGGAGCCAGCATTTCCCAGCGGTGAACGGGCGGGTCGGCGAGCGAGCGGAGGTTGTAAAAGCAGCAAGCAGGCATGCTCGTCTCTGTCCGCTTCCCTGCCCTCTCTGCGTCCCGCCTTCCTCTGATGTCATTTCCTTTCGGGCGGGACGCTGAGAGGGCAGGGAAGCGGATGGAGACGAGCATGCCTGCTTGTTGCTTTTACTCAGTGGCGCCCCGCCCGCCAGTTCACCGAAGCGACGTCGGGTAAGTCGTCGTCGTTTGGGGGTCACTGTCCCCCCTCGCCCCCCCCCCTCAGTCTACGCCCATGCATAAAACTTACAATTTTGTTAACAGTATAACAATTGTAAAATGATCAAATATAAACGTGGAGGGAGATAATCGAATGGGGGCGCCCATCTCTAAGGATGGCCTAGCGAAGGGGCGGGGAAACCCGTATTATCGAAACAAGATGGGCGGCCATCTTTTGTTTCGATAACACGGTCAGGGATGGCCAAATCTCAACATTTAGGTCAACCTTAGATATGGTCGACCTAAATGTTGAGATCACCAGACTTAGAAATGGGCGACCTCGGTTTTCGCCGATAATGGAGGAGCCAGCATTCGTAGTGCACTGATCCCCCCTCACATGCCAGGACACCAACCGGGCACCCTAGGGGGCACTGCAGTGGACTTGAGAAAGTGCTCCCAGGTGCATAGCTCCCTTACCTTGGGTGCTGAGCCCCCCAACCCCCCCCCCCCCAAAACCCACTACCCACAACTGTACAACAGTACCATAGCCCTTAAAGGGTAAAGGGGGGCACCTACATGTGGGTACAGTGAGTTTTGGGTGGGTTTTGGAGGGCTCCCATTTACCAGAACAAGTGTAACAGGTGGGAAGGGGGTGGGCCTGGGTCCGCCTGCCTGAAGTGCACTGCAGTACCCACTAAAAACTGCTCCAGGGACCTACATACTGCTGTCATGGAGCTGCGTATGACATTTGAGGCTGGCATAGAGGCTGGAAAAAATGTTTTTTAATTTGTTTTTTTGGGTGGGAGGGAGTTGGTGACCACTGGGGAAGTAAGGGGAGGTGATCCCCAATTCCCTCCGGTGGTCATCTGGTCATTGGGCACCTTTTTGAGGCTTGGTCGCAAGAAAAAATGGACTATGTAAAGTCTACTACTACTACTACTACTACTACTACTTAACATTTCTAAAGGGCTACTAGGGTTACGCAGCGCTGTACAGTTTAACATAGAGGGACAGTCCCTGCTCAAAGAGCTTACAATCTATAGGACAAGTGAACAGTCAGTCCGATAGGGGCAGTCAAATTGGGGCAGTCTAGATTTCCTGAAAGGTAAGAGTTAGGTGCCGAAAGCAGCATTGAAGAGGTGGGCTTTAAGCAAAGACTTGAAGATGGGCAGGGAGGGGGCTTGGCGTAAGGGCTCAGGAAGTTTGTTCCAAGCATAGGGTGAGGCGAGGCAGAATGAGCAGAGCCTGGAGTTGGCGGTGGTGGAGAAGGGTACTGAGAGGAGGGATTTATCCTGTGAACGGAGGTTTCGGGCGGGAACGTAAGGGGAGATGAGGGTAGAAAGGTAGTGAGGGGCAGCAGACTGAGTGCATTTGTAGGTAAGAAGGAGGAGGATGGATAGGAGGAGGACAGGTGAGGGGGGCCTGGATTAGGATTAATGTCTCCCGCGGATAGCAAGAGGAGGAGCAAGAGAGTGCGGAGGAGGGTGGGGGAGGTCGGGCGACGAAGGCGACGAAGACGGGATGCACTTAGGAGGAATGGTGATGGGTTAATGGCAGGAAGGAAGTATTGAAGGTTGTAGGTGCGTTGAAAAATAATTCTGAGCGCGCTCACGACACGCGTCTACACTACCGCAGGCCATTTTTCAGCGTACCTTAGCAAAAGGACCCCTAAGTAAAGTGGTTTCTAATACACACAACACATATGCAGGGCCGCCGAGGGGGGGCAAGATTCCCCAGGCCCGGGCCTCCAAAGGGGGGCCCGGCGCCGGGGTCAGGCCGCAGGCGCTGCAGTCCCCAGTCTCACCTGCCTGCCTCCTCGGCTCCGGGCCCCTGCATTCAAAGCGGCAGTCGCAGATCGCGTCTCTTCTGGCCTTCCCTCCCTATGTTCCACCCTCACGGAAACTAGAGGTTACATCAGACGAGGGCGGGACACAGGGAGGGAAGGCCAGAAGAGACGCGATCTGCGACTGCCACTTTGAATGCAGGGAGCCCGGAGCCATAGAGGCAGGCAGGTGAGACCACGGACTGCAGCGGCGTGGGGAGTGACAGGGGGGGGCGGAGGCGGGGCGGCCTTGCCCTGGGCCCGGCCTTGTCTTTCGGCGGCCCTGCACATATGCTTTCTTTCTAGAAGATTCAAGAGAAGTTTTTTGTCTATATTTTGAATTAAAAGTTGCCTTTGGAGGTTTTTATTAAAACCAATGATAGAGAACTGTCAGCTGTTTATATATTACAAGATGTCTATCTGACTGCACGTTTACCTGCTGTTTTAGTCAGACAAGACAATCACAGCCAACTAAAGGTCTTTTTTCCTCCTTTTTGGACAATTAAAGAAAACATTAAAAAACTTTAAAAAAAACCCACATTTTTCTTCACTCAACGTGTAATTAAACTCTGGAATTCGTTGCCAGAGAATGTGGTAAAGGCGGTTAGCTTAGCGGAGTTTAAAAAAGGTTTGGACGGCTTCCTAAAGGAAAAGTCCATGAACTGTTATTAAGTGGACTTGGGGAAAATCCACTATTTCTGGGATAAGCAGTATAAAATGTTTTGTACATTTTGGGGATCTTGCCGGGTATTTGTGACCTGGATTGGCCACTGTTGGAAACAGGATGCTGGGCTCGACGGACCTTTGGTCTTTCCCAGAATGGTAATACTTATGTACTTAAATATATATAATGATATCAGGCACAAGGACCTTCATGAATTGTTGTGTTTATATCACATGTTTTATATTCTGGAGTATTTTTGTAATTTGATTTATCCACTATTTTTATTTTCTAGTGGGTTCACTTTTATAGTGGTTCTTCTTTTTGGTTTGTTTATCCAATAAAGGACAGAAATAGAAGCGAATGACTTTTTTTTTTTCCTAGGTCGTGCCCGTATCAAAAGAGGCAAAAAGCTGAACTTTCCATCAAGATTCAAAGTAATTCAGTGGAGGAGTGGCCTAGTGGTTAGGGTGGTGGACTTTGGTCCTGGGGAACTGAGGAACTGAGTTCGATTCAGGCACAGGCAGCTCCTTGTGACTCTGGGCAAGTCACTTAACCCTCCATTGCCCCATGTAAGCCGCATTGAGCCTGCCATGAGTGGGAAAGCGCAGGGTACAAATGTAACAAAAAAAAAATAGATACTATTGGAGATTCTACATGGAATGTTGCTACTATTGGAGATTCTACATGGAATGTTGCTGCTATTGGAGATTCTACATGGAATGTTGCTACTATTGGAGATTCTACATGGAATGTTGCTACTATTGGAGATTCTACATGGAATGTTGCTATTCCACTAGCAACATTCCATGTAGAAGGCTGCGCAGGCTTCTGTTTCTGTGAGTCTGACGTCCTGCACGTACATTGGTGATCTGCAAGGGCCGACTTCTACATGGAATGTTGCTAGTGGAATAGCAACATTCCATGTAGAATCTCAAATAGCACCAACAGTGGAGGAGTCGCCTAGTGGTTAGTGTAGTGGACTCTGGTCCTGGGGAACTAAGTTCGATTCCCACTTCAGGCACAGGCAGCTCCTTGTGACTCTGGGCAAGTCACTTAACCCTCCATTGCCCCATGTAAGCCACATTGAGCCTGCCATGAGTGGGAAAGCGCAGGGTACAAATGTAACAAAAATAAAATAGATACTATTGGAGATTCTACATGGAATGTTGCTATTCCACTAGCAACATTCCATGTAGAAGGCTGCACAGGCTTCTGTTTCTGTGAGTCTGACGTCAGACTCACAGAAGCAGAAGCCTGCGCGGCCACATTGGTGATCTGCAAGGGCCGACTTCTACATGGAATGTTGCTAGTGGAATAGCAACATTCCATGTAGAATCTCAAATAGTAGCAACAGTGGAGGAGTGGCCTAGTGGTTAGGGTGGTGGACTTTGGTCCTGGGGAACTGAGTTTGATTCCCACTTCAGGCACAGGCAGCTCCTTGTGACTCTGGGCAAGTCACTTAACCCTCCATTGCCCCATGTAAGCCGCATTGAGCCTGCCATGAGTGAGAAAGCGCGGGGTACAAATGTAACAAAAATAAAATAGACACTATTGGAGATTCTACATGGAATGTTGCTACTATTGGAGATTCTGTTGCTACTATTGGAGATTCTACATGGAATGTTGCTACTATTGGAGATTCTACATGGAATGTTGCTATTCCACTAGCAACATTCCATGTAGAAGGCTGCGCAGGCTTCTGTTTCTGTGAGTCTGACGTCCTGCACGTACATTGGTGATCTGCAAGGGCCGACTTCTACATGGAATGTTGCTAGTGGAATAGCAACATTCCATGTAGAATCTCAAATAGTAGCAACAGTGGAGGAGTGGCCTAGTGGTTAGGGTGGTGGACTTTGGTCCTGAGGAACTGAGTTTGATTCCCACTTCAGGCACAGGCAGCTCCTTGTGACTCTGGGCAAGTCACTTAACCCTCCATTGCCCCATGTAAGCCGCATTGAGCCTGCCATGAGTGGGAAAGCGCGGGGTACAAATGTAACAAAAATAAAATAGATACTATTGGAGATTCTACATGGAATGTTGCTACTATTGGAGATTCTACATGGAATGTTGCTATTCCACTAGCAACATTCCATGTAGAAGGCTGCGCAGGCTTCTGTTTCTGTGAGTCTGACGTCCTGCACGTACATTGGTGATCTGCAAGGGCCGACTTCTACATGGAATGTTGCTAGTGGAATAGCAACATTCCATGTAGAATCTCAAATAGTAGCAACAGTGGAGGAGTGGCCTAGTGGTTAGGGTGGTGGACTTTGGTCCTGAGGAACTGAGTTTGATTCCCACTTCAGGCACAGGCAGCTCCTTGTGACTCTGGGCAAGTCACTTAACCCTCCATTGCCCCATGTAAGCCGCATTGAGCCTGCCATGAGTGGGAAAGCGCGGGGTACAAATGTAACAAAAATAAAATAGATACTATTGGAGATTCTACATGGAATGTTGCTACTATTAGAGATTCTACATGGAATGTTGCTATTCCACTAGCAACATTCCATGTAGAAGGCTGCACAGGCTTCTGTTTCTGTGAGTCTGACGTCCTGCACGTACATTGGTGATCTGCAAGGGCCGACTTCTACACGGAATGTTGCTAGTGGAATAGCAACATTCCATGTAGAATCTCAAATAGTAGCAACAGTGGAGGAGTGGCCTAGTGGTTAGGGTGGTGGACTTTGGTCCTGAGGAACTGAGTTTGATTCCTGGCACAGGCAGCTCCTTGTGACTCTGGGCAAGTCACTTAACCCTCCTTTGCCCCATGTAAGCTGCATTGAGCCTGCCATGAGTGGGAAAGCGCGGGGTACAAATGTAACAAAAAATAAATAAAAACTGAGGTGATTCCTGATTACACAGACTTAAGGTTTGTAGTCTGGATTTGGATTTTACATAGGTTTGTTGTGCAAGATATTGAGTAGTTTTGTAAGAAACTGACAGAGTTGTATATTGCACAGTAGCTATTTCTCAGCCATGTTTCTCACTTATTTCTTAGCATGAGTATTTGGCTTGCAAATATTATTATCACTTGTTTAGCGCGTATCAAATATATGCAGTGCTGCACAGAGACGTAAATATTGATGTTAAATGTTTGAGGGGAAACGCAGTCATTGCTGAAGGGTTTTTCGTTTTATGCTTCTTCCCTCCCTTCCTACAACTTTTTCTCTTCCTTGCCGTTAAATTGAGTTCTTCTTGGTCGTCCATCTGCTTCTAGGCCGGGCAGCCCTTGCTTTCCATCTTCCCTAATATTTTGTTGATTTTTTTTTCTCATTCTGAAACTCACTGTAGATCAACAGAAGAAAAGCAGAGCGTTAATAAGCATGGAAGAGAAATATCTGTTCCCCCCCACACCCTCTGGCCACTTTGCCTCAGTCTCCCCAACTGCAATTGGTAAACCAGGATTAGGATTACCCTATATCATTGTTTTCTTTTTCTTTGGACAGGGCTATTGTTGTGTTCTCATTGACCTCTCACCTCAGGCATACAAACCTGAAGTCTGGAGTTGGCTTCCCAGGGAATGGGCCCTGGGTAAAGTTGCTCCACTAGGCCACAGGAGAGGAAATGGCTGCTGCTACCATGGCAACGTGGCCTTGTATTGCAGGCCCTGAACAAAGGCGGTTTTCTTGTCCTTTTTATCTATCCCCCACGAGTGTTTAGGCACCCCTGCTGTTACATCATGCGGGAGTGAAGGCAGCACACCAAGGGCTGTGGCTGAAGGGATGCTTTGTGTATCTATAAGGTAGGCCGCTCATCTGTCAAGCGGAAAAATTCAGTGATCTATAAAAAAACAACACTGTACATCTTTTACAATAAGACTGTTTCTGCACCTTCTTACTCAAATTAGCTAAGAACTTAAGATGTACCGTGTGGGGTCAGTCTGCAGGTCAATTGAGCCCAGCATCCTGTTTGTAACAGTTGCCAATCCAGGTCACTAGGACATACCTGGAAGATTTTGTTGCTCATTCTAAGCCCGCATGGCTAATAATTTGTTCATGGACTTTTACTCCAGGGGCTAGGTTCAACCCCACTTACACCCAACTATGCATGGGGTAGCCCCACGGTTAACGCAGCAGGTTCGATTCCCACTGCAACTCCTTCTGACTCTGGCCACATCATTTAAGCCTCCGTTGTCCCAGGTGCGAAATAAGTACAGTGATACCTCTGGTTTTCGTTGATAATCCGTCCGAAAACACCTGGCGAAATCTGAAGCCGACGAAAACCGAGGCAATGTGTAGGGTCATCGGGGGAAGGCTCAAACCCTTCAAAATCTCTCTCATGCACACATCCTGGGCAAAAACAACGCCACGCTGAGCAGGAGAACGCGTGGGTCGCCCTTTGTTTTCAGAAAATTAGCAGTGAGGTCACGTGGGCACACCGACGAAATCCGAGACAAATGTTTCGCGAAAAAAATTGACGAAAACCGAAACCGACGATAACCGAAGTCAACGAAAACCGAGGTATTACTGTACCTGTATATAATATATAAACCACTTTGGGCTCCTTTTACTAAGCAGTGGTAAGCCCAACTGAAGTACCGCCGGGCTACTACAGCAACCCAGAGGTACTTTTCCTACCCCTACTGTGTGGTCATTTCCGGCACTACAAAAATTGATTTAGTTTTGTAGCGCCAGACTGTACCCTGTTACCGCCGGGTTAGCGCGGGAGCCCTTACCGCCACCTCAATGGGTAGTGGTAACGGCTCCCCCCACCCCGAAATGGCCACATGGCAAGTGCTTTACTTGCCGCCCAGCCATTTCCTGCAGGAAAGCGAGACCTTCTCTTTTACCAGCTGCGGTAAAAGGCGGCCTCGGCGTGTGTGTAAGACACGTGCCGACGCCAGCACCGGCCCCCTTTTTGCCGCAGCTCGGTAAAAGTGACTCTTTGTCACCACAGAAAGGAGAAATATATCGAATCCCACCCCCTTTCCCTTGACCACATCCTCGGACGATAATTTTCACAGCCTAATTGTGCTTTGAGTGAAAAATACTTTCTCATTGGTGCAACTTGCTTTAAATCTCTCACCAGTTCAGTTTCTCGAGTGTGTCCTACTTCTTAATAATATCTGAAAAGGTAACGCCTTAAAAAAAAAACAATGCATGACCTAACAACCTTCCGAAAGCTACTGAAAACCAACCTATTCAAAAAGACATACCGCAATGATCCATCCTAATTAGGAAACAATGATAACTCTACCAAAACCAGACAAAATCGAACTCTTTACACTTGACTGACTCATGTTCTCTGTTACTAATGAACGTTAACGCGCTACCACTACGTTCCGCCGAAATGAACTTCTATATTTGACCGTCTAACTGACTCTATACCTTACTCTATCAGCTATGAACTTTAAAGCAATATCACTTTGTATTTCTCATCCGGAAATGGCGATCGCCATTACAGCATAACGTAAGCCACATTGAGCCTGCAAAAAGGTGGGAAAATGTGGGATACAAATGCAACAAATAAATAAACACCTTTTTTCCTATTCCTCTTTGCTCCTGATTTTATATCATATCTCTTTGCAAGAATCTCTTGTACAAGTGAAAGACCTTCAACAGGTCATGCATTAAAGGGCCTGCTCTGTCCCCTTTACCTACAGATTCTATATAGCGTGCCTAGAGTTGCACGTGGTTATATGGGTAAATCTAAGCGTATTCTATAACTACGCACTTAGATTAATTGTTTGACAAGCTGTTAAGTGTTAATAGCTCTTAACAAGGAATATTGAGCGCTAATTGGCAAAACTTAGAATTTATGCATGCACATTGCTAAGCATATTCTGTAATGTACTGCGCTTGCGCAGGCAAAAAGCAGTGTGGTTAGGGGCTGTGTGGAAATGGGCATTTCATAGGCGTTCCAAAATCTACGCTTGTTATAAAATATGGGCCAGTGCGTATAAATCTACATGCAGGGATTTACGCCAGCTTTTTGTTGGCATAAATGGATGAACGTAGATTCAGTCGCATGAGCTATACCTTAGTGTATTCTAAATATCTCATGCGTGGTATTTAGAATACGCTTAGGCGTGATTGCCTACAGCGTGTTAATTTCAGACTCCTAAAATCGGGTCGTTAGTGCGTAAATGGGAAGTGCAGGACAGCTTTTTCCACATCAGTAACATAGTAGATGATGGCAGAAAAAGACCCGCATGGTCCATCCAGTCTGCCCAACAAGATTGACTCATATGTGCTACTTTTTGTGTATACCCTACTTTGATTTGTACCTGTGCTCTTCAGGGCACAGACCGTATAAGTCTGCCCAGCACTATCCCCGCCTCCCAACCACCAGCCCCACCTCCCACCACCGGTTCTGGCACAGAGCGTATAAGTCTGCCCAGCACTATTCCCGCCTCCCAACCACCAGCCCCACCTCCCACCACCGGTTCTGGCACAGAGCGTATAAGTCTGCCCAGCACTATCCCCGCCTCCCAACCACCAGCCCCGCCTCCCACCACCGGCTCTGGCACAGACCGTATAAGTCTGCCCAGCACTATCCCCGCCTCCCAACCACCAGCCCCGCCTCCCACCACCGGCTCTGGCACAGACCGTATAAGTCTGCTCAGCACTATCCCCGCCTCCCAACCACCAGCTCCGCCTCCCACCACCAGCTCTGCCACCCAATCTCGGCTAAGTCACCCAATCTCGGCTAAGCAGTAGATGGTATCGGTTATTTTGTGGCTTTGAACCCTCATATACAGTGTTATTTTTGGATAATTCTGGGAGCCCCCTCTTCCAGAGAGCGAGTTTTTTGCTCCAGGACCAACACATCTCTACACGGTTTCAAGCAAAGAATTTCTGATCCCGTTCTCCCAGGCCTAAGGGGCTGAATATTCAGTAAAAGCCACTCAGCAGTGAGGGGCGGGGGGGGGGGGGGGGGGGTGCATGATTTTGGTCTTTCTTTTTGTCTTTTGTTTTTGCACTGTAGCTTGCTGTAAATCATTTTCGTATGCAGGTAGACTAAGGTGTGCAAAAACCCTAAATAAAATGGGGAGTTGATGGGGGGGGGGGGTCCCCTGTCATTTCGTATTAGAAATGAAAAAAAAAAGAAACAAATATCATTGGTGTTTCTCATGTCACTTTAAAAGAATGTACTCAGCAGTGAGACAGCTACAACATCACATTTCTATTTGCAACCTAACTGGATAAGTGAGGGTTGAAAATTTGCCTCAGCTTAATCAGCTACAATATAGCTGGCAAATGTTATTCCTACACTGAAAGCGTTAGGCAGCTCAGGGGCCCTTTTACTAAGCTGCATTAAGTAGCCAGCGTGTTTTTTTTATATAGTGCATTAAACATTAATTAGCATGGGCCTGCATTAACATCTAATGCATGTAAAAATAGCCAGAGTGGTAACCCCTCCCCCCCCAAAAAAAACCCCCCCAAACTGTTCTAACTGCTTAATGCAATAGGTAGTGTGTGAGCATAGCCAGGGTGGTGCAAAGGAATGGCATACAGAGCAGTGCCAATAGAGAAGGCTGACTCCTAACTGTAGTACCACAAGACTACCACTAGAGGTCATCAGCACCATTTGGGAACCTGGATCCAAATAGGGTTAGGAGTGGAGGGGGACCATTCCTGCCCCATGCTGTTAGAGGACTGCCTTGGGTCAGGGAGGAGCTTGGGGGAATGGATGGGGAAGGTAGGAGTTCAGATTTAGGGATCAGGGGTAGGGAGTTTGAATTAGGGATTGAGGAAAAAGGATCAGGAGGGTGGAGAGTTTTCGAATTAGGAGATAGAAGGAACAGATCAGGGGGTGGAAGGATTGGATTTGGGGATCAGGAAGATGGGTAACACCGCTGTGAGTGTCTTGTGCTTGACATTGGGTGCCCAGGCCATGTTAGATGTCTTAGCAGAGAGCACTGTAACGCAATGCCCCTGTCTGAGCGTCTACCCTGCCAAGTAAATTCCGTGCAGATACCGGACACATCCCTTGCATTAACCATGACCTTTGCACTTACCATGTCTTAATATATTCCCTTAATGTTCGGTAGGTTCAAAAACTTGACACATTTTAGTAAAAAAAAAAACGCTATGTTTCTAGATAAGGGGTCCTCACGCTAGACCTGGAAAACTGCCAACCTGTTCCGAGTTTCTGAATAAACAAACTATGCAAATGACTCTGGCAATTTAGAACAAAGGTGTCAGGGCCACCGAGAGGGGGGGCATGGGGGGGCAAAATTCCCCGGGCCACCAAGGAGGGCCTGGCGCTGGAGTCTCACCCTCTCCAGTTCCATCTAAACGTGCCTATCCTCAGCTCCCTTCTATCTGTTGTCCGACCCCCTGCGTTAAAAAAATATCTCTAAAGCAGCGGCACAGCGCCTTCTCTGCAAAAGCGGCAGATCGCCTCGAACGGGTCTTCCCTCGCTGTGTCCCGCCCTCCTCTGATGTAACTTCCTATTTCCGCGAGGGCGGGACACAACGAGGGAAGGCCCGTCCGAGGCGATCTGCCAGTTTCGCAGAGAAGGCGCTGCGCTGCTGCTTTAGAGATTTTTTAAATTTAATTCAATTTAAATGAAAGTGGTCGGATGGCAGGCGGAAGGGAGCAGAGGGGTAGGTAGGTGGAGACTGGGAACTGTGGTGCCGGTGGCCTGGGAGCAGGAGAGGGAGGCGACATCAGTAGCAATTGAGGGGTGGAGGGGGAGATCCTGGGGGGGCGCAGCCTTGCCCTGGGCTCCGCTCAGTCTCTTGGCGGCCCTGAAAGATGTGCAAATATATATTTCATAAATATTCACTGTGGACGTCCTGAAAACCAGACCAAACTGAGAAGTTTTCCAGGACCACATTTTGGACTCACCGTGACCCCCCTCCCCTCCCCCCGAAGGAGATGAGGAATTGGTCTGGACTGAAAAGAGTGGGTGGTGCAAAGTGTCCTTTTTGTCTGTTGCAGGTAATCAATAGAAATAAAATAAAACATGGAAAAGAAAATAAGATGATAACCTTTTTTTTATTGGACATAACTTAAAACATTTCTTGATTAGCTTTCGAAGGTTGCCCTTCTTCGTCAGATTGGAAATAAGCAAATGTTGGTAGATGACAGTATATATAAGTGAAACATCAAAGCATTTCAGTGACAGTCTAACAGGATGGGGGTGGATAGGTGAGACAGGGAGATATGCATGGAGGCAGGAGGGTGACAAACAAAGCAGTACATTTCTATGGTTTATAATGGGCTAGAAAACCCAGATCTTTAAGTCTTTTCTGGTGAGTGTCAAAATATTTAATCATTCTGACTTCAAAGGTCTTACGTTCCTGTATTGTTTTAAAGTTACCTTTTAGGATTCTTACTATGAAATCACTGGTACAGTGTTCTGGTTTTGTAAAGTGCCGCAAAACCTAGCAAAAGTCTCTAGTTCCAGAGATTACATTGCCATAAAGTTCAATGGGAAATATTCTGACAAAAAGTACAGGCAGGCATGGGGAAAATTCAGTGTTGTTGCTGTGCTTGAAAACCGTTGCTGTCCTTCCTCCTCTGCTCCCTCCCCACTACTATCCCTCACCTCAGACGCTTTAGAATTAAAATCCTGCTGGCTTTGTGAATTCCCAGTAAGAATTCTCGGGTGGTTGTTTAACGGGGATAGCATGCAGATGGAATGATCGGCCCATTTTTCCCTTCTACTTGCACAAAAAGAAACTTCACCGATCGAACTGGACAAAAAATTCAAAGCCAAACGTAGCACAAGGACTGACACTGGACTACTTTTAGTTTTAGACAAATATTTAGGCTCTTAGAATAATCCAAAGTGGCTCCACTGGGTGAAGTAGATTTTCCCACAGATTTTAACTTTTGGGAGAGATTGGGCTGCTAACACAATTCCCCCCCTGTTCCTTTGATCTTCCGGTTCCATCAGGGACCAGGGCTGGGTTCTGGCATCATAAACCTTCATTCACAATCACCTGGGGATTTTCTATTTATTGCATTTGTATCCCACATTTTTCCACCTATTTGCAGGCTCAATGTGGCTTACATAGTACCGTCAAAGGCGTTGTTTGCCCAGTCGGTGGATAACAAATACAAAGTTGTATAGTGATCGTATGAGGTATAAGTGGAGGGTCGGAATGGATGTAGATTGCGTGTTGTCCTGTCCGATCATATTCATGCTGTGTTGGTAGGTGAAGAGGGTTACGTGGGGTCGTTGGGGTAGGCCTTTTTGAAGAGGTTGGTTTTTAGTGATTTCTTGAAGTTCAAGTGGTCATGGATTGTTTTCACAGCTTTTGGGAGCCCATTCCATAGTTGTGCGCTTATGTAGGAGAAGCCGGCTGCGTAAGTTGTTTTGTATTTCGGTCCTTTGCTATTTGGGTAGTGTAGGTTTAGGTAGGATCTTGACTCGTTTCTATGAGGTCTGTCATGTATTCTGGGACTAGGCCGTATATGATTTTGTGGACTAAGGTGCAGATTTTGAAGATGATCCGTTCTTTGATTGGGAGCCAATGCAACTCTTCACAAAGAGGTTTGGCACTTTCGAAGTGTGTTTTGCTGAATATCAGCCTGGCTGCTGTATTTTGGGTGGTCTGGAGTTTTTTATGAGTTGTTCTTTGCAGCCCACGTACATTCCGTTGCAATAATCTGCATGGCTTAGGACCATTGATTGTATTAGGTATCGAAAAGTTGCTCTATGTTATATCCCCTGTCTAGTTCCCCTCTCCCCCACACCCCAGGCCAGTCACTACAGTGCTTGTACTTGGTTGGACTCCTGCAACCATGGGTTCTCTGGCCACCGAGGGAGAAATTCCATAAAGTGGGAATCAAATGTTCCGTGCCAAATAGGAGGAACAAACAAGGAGTGGGAACAGAGTCAGGCTTTTCTTAAAGACCAGAGACGCTGAATGTAGATGGAAAACTTTAATAAGGGATGATTCGACAAGGTACCACATTTCAGTACATGGGGTGCCTTCTTCAGGAGCTCCATAGCGGTGTTGAAAAGTGGCAAAACTTATCATTACCACCTAAAGGTCTTTTTAAGGATCACTTCCTTTTAGAGTTTGCAAATCGTGGAGCCAGAGTTTTAGACACAAAAAACAGGACTCCTGAAGAACCCTGTATGCCAAAACAACTCTATAGCAGGACGCATAGATGTGATTGACACCTCAACATGCCTACAGTCCTCGTAAGGCCACGCTCCCTTTTCAGCTACAAGCGTTAGAATTTATGCACGTCTCTTTTTAAAATAGTCCTTAAAAATAAGCACACATAAATTCCAATTATTGACAGTTAGTGATGAAAATTAGTAGGTATTGGCCAATTGTCACGACTAATTGACTCGTTACTCAGTTGAGCATTGCACATAAATTGGCTGCGGGCACAATTTAGCATGTGCACAATTTAACGTGTGCTACTCGCCGCACCTTATATAGAATCTGGCTCATTATTAGGCTTATGTTCGAAAGGGAAGCATGCAGATCGGAAGATGGGCGTCCTTCTCACAGGGTCACCCAAATCAGCATAACCGAAAGCCGATTTTGGGCGTCCCCAACTGCTTTCCGTCAAATGCCACTTGGTGCACGTAGCTGACACAAAAAAGAAAAGAAAAAATATATTTTGGACGCATGTATCGGCCGCGCGCCAAAAATGAATTTACCACAAAGGCCACTTGGTAGCCAGGCGGTAACTCAGAATTGGCCTACGTAGGCGCTTACGTGGCTTTAGCAAAAGGGCCCTTTAATTTCCCTACATTTTGCTGTGTTAGCTGTTCTGGTACTTTTAAAGAAATATTTTGAAGTTTTGGGTATTACTGATGTGAATTATTCAGTCATTTCTAATCTCCTGTTATATTTCCTCCGGAGTTTTGCCTGGTGACGAGGAGGGTATGTCTTTGTTACCTTTACTAAAGAAATGGATACAATTAGTACACTTGCCCGTGAGTTAATGGTGAATGTTTTTCTGGATGTTTCTAAAGCAGCCCAGGCATGTAGGAGACATTTTATTTATTTATTTATTTAATACATGTGTACCCCGCGCTTTCCCACACATGGCAGGCTCAATGCGGCTTACATAGCAACAATATAAATAATTACAAAGTCGTAAGAAGAATATACAGTTTGTGGTAAACACAAAACTAATGGGGATAACGGAAAGTAAGTTAAACAGAAGGAATTAGGTTCAGAAGGAAATGAGCGTTGGGAGGTAGGCGTAGAAAGATGGAAAGGAATGGATATGGGGTAGCAAAGAGGATAATGGGGAACATGGTCAGAATATAACTATTGTCAATAAGAATCATATGGGCACGTTTCGGTTAGGTTGGATCGTTAGGGTAGGCTATCTTGATGGGTCTTTAGTGCTTTTCTGAAGGGCAGAAGGCCGTTAATGGTGCGGACAGATTTATCATTTCCCCTTCTCTTTTTTATGTCTTTGAAGCTTAAGCTGCTGCAGAAAGGGGTAGTTTTTTATTTCTCAGATTCCCCTGTTTCATTTCCTATCAGGAGAATAAATATATATTTTTTGACGCATTACAAAATGAATAAATGATGCTAAAATATTCTTGCTCGGGATGCAGATTACTATGACTTCAGTCAGTCTACCATACAAAAGGAACTTGAAGGACCAAGGTATTATCTATGCTCAGTGTCTTTTGCAGGCGAAAGACGCTTTTGCAAAACAGACTGAAAAGCAGTGCGGACCATCTTTTAATCAGGAGCAGCAACGGGAATCTTTTCCTCTTTCCACGTCTGTTGAAAGAGCAGCTTCGCATAATGCGATCACCAGTACATCCCTCTCGAACACTGTCTTGCATCATGGCACCTTCCCAGCCTCCAAGGCAGGGGGGGTTAACCGTGTTTGCAACATATGTGATCACGCATTAAGGGACCTTTATTCTCCCCTTTTCCCCTGCCTCCAGATTATGGCTGAGTCTTTAATGACTCGTTCAAGGTGTTTAACACAGCTTTGTTTTTTTAATTTGGGAAGAACACGCAGCGAAAGGGCTGCCATGAAAATTATTCTCCAGATTTGGTGAAATCTGGAAAATTGATCCTTGCGGGGAGGATTTATGGCCCTGACGAGGTGATCCTTAAACTGAATTGCATGCAGTTCTCCCAGGCACGTCTGCATATCAAGCCCCCGCCATGATCAGACATGGTAATGGGTTTCAGGAAACAATCTGTTTTCCCAAGTAATTGCTGAAGCACCGAGTTCCAGTCAACATTTTACTTCCACTAATAAAAGGGGGTTAAATATTCAGCCAGCGGCAGTCAGCAATTTTTTTCGCTGTTGCCCGTTTTGGGGGATTCTATATAAGGCGCCTAAAAAATCCACACGGAAAACATTTTCACCCAAGCGTATTCTATAAGCGGTGCCTAGATATACACCGCTTATAAATTTCAGGAAGTCATTAAAAACCAGTGGCGTACCAAGGGGGGGGGCAGTGGGGGCAGTCCGCCCCGGGTACACGCTGCTGGGGGGGCTGCCGCAGTGTGTGTCTGTCTGCTCCCAGTTCGCTACGCTCGCTAAATTCTCTCGTTCGCTGCAGCTCCCTCCTTCTGCCCCGGAACAGGTTACTTCCTGTTCTGGGGCAGAGGGAGGGAGCTGCAGCGAACGAGAGAATTTAGCAAGCGTAGCGAACTGGGAGCAGACAGGCGTGCGCTGCGGCACCCTCCCCAGCGGCGTGCACCCGGGGGGTGTCATTTCGCAGGGGGGGGGGGCGCATCGGCGATCCACCCCGGGTGCCGTCGAGGCTAGGAACGCCACTGTTAAAAAACCCACCTCTTCAAAAAGCTTATCCCAACGATCCAACATAAATCCCCACACCCTGCAACACAACATCATCAAAGGTCATACTGGACAATTTACTATCCTCTTTCCCTTGACCCATGACATGTGATTCACCTCTATCTCATCTGACCACAACACAATCTTGTATTTGTTATCAATCGAAATGGCAAATGCCTTTACGGTACTTTGTAAGCCACATTGAACCTGCAAATAGGTGGGAAAATGTGGGGTATAAATGTTACAAATAAATAAATATAGGCGCAGTATATAGAATTACGCTTAGTTGATATCCCGATACCTACAACTACGCGTTTCCATTTACACTGATGAAAACGTGCGGCATTAAAATTCAAAGACACGTAGTTGAAAAGTGGGCGTGGCCATGGGTGTGGAATGGGCAGGTTGTGGACATTTCTAGAATCTGTGCGCATTGTTATACAATACACCCAGTCTGCACCTAATTTAGGTGTCTGCATTTTCACCGGGTTTTACTTGGCGTAACTGCACATGACTAAACTGAGTCACGCAGACCTGGTGCTCGGCGTATTCTATAAAACATTGTGGAAGTGTAGGCTTATTAATGCATAGTCTATAGAATGCGCTTAGTTTCAGCACCAAATTTCTAGGTGTGATATATAGAATCTAGCCCTATGTGTTCCTGCTTTTTTCCCCCAATATTTATTTATTGGTTATAATATAGTAATCTCATTCACCATTCACGGTTTATTTCAATCTTCTACTTATCCAACTCCAAATATAGTTAAACATATAATTAGAGAGAGGAAAAAGACTTCAGACGCTCGATAATGGGCGTCACTCGTTAGTCCAAATCACAAAAGATAAGTGCAAAAAAAAAAAACTTTTGAAAGAGAAAAAAAGTGAAAATAACATTTAGATTGGAGAGGTTTTTTGAGACTCGTGAGGATGCTCGCCAGGTAGTTTACATAAAGAAAACTTATTTTCAAAAGCAGCACAATACCCGCTACAAAATACGTAGTTGCGTTATCGAGCGTCTTTTTCCTCTCTTTAATTATATGTTTAACTATATTTGGAGTTAGATAAGAGAAGATTGAAATAAATGGTGAATGAGACTTCTGTAGGTTAAGCCATAGTGGAATTTATAATATAGTAATACAAAATGAGAGAGGGGGAAAAAAGCAAAAAGGGAGGTAAGGGAGAGCCACTGAAATGAAGTCTGCCCTTGTAGATCAACAATGTGGCCGTGCAGGACGTCAGACTCACAGAAACAGAAGCCTGTGCATCCTTCTACTTGGAATGTTGCTAGTGGAATAGCAACATTCCATGTAGAATCTCCAATAGTAGCAACATTCCATGTAGAATGTCCAATAGTAGCAACATTCTATGTAGAATCTCCAATAGTAGCAACATTCCATGTAGATTCTCCAATAGTATCTATTTTATTTTTGTTACATTTGTACCCTGCGCTTTCCCACTCATGGCAGGCTCAATGCGGCTTACATGGGGCAATGGAGGGTTAAGTGACTTGCCCAGAGTCACAAGGAGCTGCCTGTGCCTGAAGTGCGAATCGAACTCAGTTCCCCAGGACCAAAGTCCACCACCCTAACCACTAGGCCACTCCTCCTCCACTGTTGCTACTATTTGAGATTCTACATGGAATGTTGCTATTCCACTAGAAGTCGGCCCTTGCAGATCACCAATGTGGCCGCGCAGGCTTCTGCTTCTTTGAGTCTGATGTCCTGCACGTACGTGCAGGACGTCAAACTCACAGAAACAGAAGCCTGCGCAGCCTTCTACATGGAATTGTGGAAACTCAAACGCGTGAAACAATTCTTCCCAAGGGTAACATTTCGCACCCTGGTACAATCAATGGTACAAAGCCATGTAGACTACTGCAATGGAATTTATGCGGGATGCAAAGAACAAACCTTAAAGAAACTTCAGACCGCTCAAAACACGGCAGCTAGGCTTATATTCAGAAAAACGCGATTTGAAAGTGCAAAACCCCTTCGCGAAAAACTGCACTGGCTCCCAATCAAAGAATGCATTGCTTTCAAAATCTGCATTCTGGTTCACAAAATTATCAGACTTTATTGACCTACCAACTAGAAACACATCCGAATCAACACGAACGTACCTAAATCTGCACTACCCAAGCTGCAAAGGACTCAAATACAAATTGACTTACGCATCCAGTCTCTCCTACATAAGCACACAACTGTGGAACGCATTACCAAAAGCCTTGAAAACTACGAACGACCACCTAAACTTCCGGAAAACACTAAAAACTAACCTGTTTAAAAAGGCATACCCTACCGATCCAACATAAACGCCTGATCTCTGCAACACAACAAAACTAAAGAACGTAATGGACATAACACAACTCTTCCGTTGACCGATTCCCTAGTGTGGCTGGGCCACGTGAACTTGATCTTACCACAACATAACCCTGTATTTGTTTACACAGGAGTCTGTAACGCCTCTCCGGTACTATGTAAGCTACATTGAGCCTACAGATAGGTGGGAAAATGTGGGATACAAATGTAACAAATAAAAATAAACTGGCAAACATATCCCTACCATTCATAAAAATATATATTGACATTTTTCCAGTGAAGAACAATGACATCAGTGGCAATTGCAATCATCAGGTTAAATAGTTTAGCATTATCATGGGAGATGGAAAAGCCAGGAGAAGAGGAGTGTAGGATAATGACTTTGTATGTGAGGCAGGGCCGCCAAGAGACTGGGCCGGACCCGGGGCAGCCCCCCCCCCTGAGGCCGCCGCGCTGCGGTCTCCAGTCTCCACCCACCCACCCCCAGCCCCATCCCCATCGACAGCCCCCCTCCGTCCTCCACTGGGCCCCCTGCATTTAAATCACAGCGCCTCACCTCCGTGTGAAAGCGCAGCAGCAGATTGTCTCCCTTCGGGCCTTCCCTCCCTGTGTCCCGCCCTCACGGAAACAGGAAGTTACATCACACGAGGGCGGGACACAGGGAGGCCCAAAGGGAAGTGATCTGCTACTGCAATTTCACTTGGAGGCCTGGGCCTGGGGAATTTTGTCCCCTCTGCCGCCCCCCCCCCCCCCCCTCTTTGCGGCCCTGATGTGAGGTTGTCTTGAAAAGCAAAAACAGATTTAATTCTATCCCACACTTACTCCCAGTATAGGACTAAGTTCGAACAGTAGAAAAGCATGCGGGAAAGTGAACCCTTGTCCTTTTGACATGACCAACATAAGTTTGACAAACTCTCAGGCATGAGTTCTGTAGGCATTATGGGTTAACCCATTAGAACGTGCTAATTAAAATGTGCTGGTTGCTTAACCCAGACAAACCCATTCCCTGTCCATGGTAAACACCTGCTTCCAAAAGACAATTGAAAAATTCATTTACTGTACGTGTGCTTAACATGTGGAAAATGCAAAATTACTACACAATGTTTTACCGCATTTTGGAGGGGATGGCGCCTAAGAAATCGGGGCTGAAATCAGTGCCGACTAAGCGCATTCTATAATCGGCACCTAGATTTAGGCACCGATTATAGAATATACTTAGTTGATATTTCAGTGCCGATATCTGTGCGTGTCCATTTATCCATTTATGCCAATGAAAACCTGGTGTAAATCTCAGCACGTAGATGTAGGCTCCCTTGGCCATATTCTATAACTAGATGCCTAAATTTTGGAACGCCCATGAAAACACCCATTTCCCCGCCTATAACCACGCCCCTTTTTGTATACATGCATTAGACGTTTGGCACAGATCATTACAGAATATGCTTGGCCAGTTGTGCGCCTAAATTCTAATTAGTGCCAATTTAGTGCTCATTAAGTTGCACACAGCGTTATAGAATCCATGTCAATTTTGGCGCCTAAATCTAAGCACAATACATAGAATCCGGGGGTTTCTGGTAAGCATTTTCCAGCACACTGAGCGCATGCTAGGCCTTAACGCTCTTTAGTAGACAGGAATTTGCAGAAAAGGCGTTGGGCATCATGTCTGTACATGCTACTATTCTAAATATTAACAGGTAACACTTTTGTCTCAATCTGAGCATCTACGTTATTGAATTTCCCTTAACATCACTAAATTTAAGGCAAAGTCTACGGAAACAAGCCTCTTAGGACTTCCTTATTACAGTCAGGGGCCCTATTACTAACCAGCTTATTTTCGAAAGAGAAGGGCGCTCATCTTCCGATACAAATCGGGAGATGGGTGTCCTTCTCACAAGGCCGCCAAAATCGGCTCCTCCCACAACCAAATGGCTTGGATTTGGCCGTTTTTGAGATGGACGTCTTTGGATTCTATTATCAGTGAAAACCAAGGTCGGCCATCTCTAAGGTCGACCTAAATGTCAAGATTTGGGTGTCCCCAACCGTATTATTGAAACGAAAGATGGACACCCATCTTGTTTCGATAATACGGGTTTCCCTGCCCCTTCGTGGCGCCGTCCTTAGAGATGGGCGCCCTTAGAGATGGACGCCCCCATTTGATTATGCCCCTCTAAGCTGCATAGGCACCTATGTGCGCCCAACACATGCTACCTTGTGGCTTGGGTGGTAATTTAATTTTTTTATGCGCATCCATTGCGCACGCTGGAAAATTTCTGACACGTGGCACTAAACCGGTAGTGTACATGCGCTGATGATTACCGCCAGGTTAACACATGAGACTTTACCGCTAAGTCAATGGGTTGCGGTAAGGTCTCAGACCCAAAATGGACCTGTGCCAATTTTTATTTTGCCTCGGAACAGGTGGATGTGAAGTGTCTGTTCATGCTTTCCAAAAATACTAGGACTAGGGGGCATGCGATGAAACTACAGTGTAGTAAATTTAAAACAAATTGGAGAAAAGTTTTCTTCACCCAACGCATAATTAAACTCTGTAATTGGTTGCCGGAGAACGTGGTGAAGGCGGTTAGCTTGGCAGAGTTTAAAAGGGGGTTCGACGGTTTCCTAAAGTACAAGTCCATAAACCGCTACTAAATGGACTTGGGAAAAATCCACAATTCCAGGAATAACATGTATAGAATGTTTGTATGTTTGGGAAGCTCGCCAGGTGCCCTTGGCCTGGATTGGCCACTGTCGTGGACAGGATGCTGGGCTCGATGGACCCTTGGTCTTTTCCCAGTGTGGCATTACTTATGTACTTATGTAGTTATGCTATCCGTTTTTGGACAAAAAAAAAGACCTTTTTTGCAGGTTCGCTGAAAAATGGACCTGCGCGCGTCCAATACATGCGTCTATACCAGCGCAGGCCATTTTTCAGCGCACCTTAGTTAAAGGACCCCTAGAGCTGTAGAAGTCTCAGTTTAAATGGATTTTTGGGAGACGTTCTCCTGCTCCTTCCTCTTGGGTGACCCCGGTGGCAGCTACACCTTTAAGCTGTTATGTGAAGCACTTGGCAAAATACAACCATCCCTCCACTTTTTAATGAGATGGAATTTTAAGTAGCAACAATTCAGTATTTTCAGAGAGGCCCTATATTAAACCCATTATAAATGCCATTGAGTTAATTAGCCTATAGATTTTTCCATAGAAAACTAATTTTCAAAATGATTAATACCCAGGGTCAGTAAAGCTGTGATCCATTGACTTTGAGCTCTGGGATTTTATTTCCCTTTTCTAACTTTATGTTGTTGAGGTGGTTGTACTTCAGCACAGGTTTCTCCATCGTTTAAATCCTGACTTTAAAAAAACCCCACAAGTCAATATTCAGCCGTCACGGTCAGTATTTTTTTTTTTTTAACGTCAGTTGCAGCTGTCAAAAAAATATCTGGGTACTCAACACCACTATCAGGATGGTGTCTGGCACTGAATGTCCAAATAAGACAGTCACTGCAAGAACGTATCCGGAGAGTATCCAAAGTTATCCAAATAACAAACTGAACATTGCCACTATCCGGATAAATTCCAGGATTGCCCTGGCTCGGTCTGTATTCCACCCGGCACTATCCGGATAGTACAGAGGGAGTCTGTAAGGATATTAAGAGACGCTCTCCGGATAGTACAGAAGAGGTCTGTAAGGATATTGAGACGCTATCCGGATAGTACAGAGGGGGTCTGTAAGGATATTAAGAGACGCTATCCGGATAGTACAGAAGAGGTCTGTAAGGATATTAAAAGACGCTATCCGGATAGTACAGAAGTGGTCTGTAAGGATATTAAGAGACGCTCTCCGGATAGTACAGAAGAGGTCTGTAAGGATATTAAGAGACGCTATCCGGATAGTACAGAAGTGGTCTGTAAGGATATTAAGAGACGCTATCCAGATAGTACAGAGGGGGTCTGTAAGGATATTAAGAGACGCTCTCCGGATAGTACAGAAGAGGTCTGTAAGGATATTAAGAGACGCTATCCAGATAGTACAGAGGGGGTCTGTAAGGATATTAAGAGACGCTCTCCGGATAGTACAGAAGAGGTCTGTAAGGATATTAAAAGACGCTATCCGGATAGTACAGAGGGGGACTGTAAGGATATTAAGAGACACTATCCGGATAGTACAGAAGTGGTCTGTAAGGATATTAAGAGACACTATCCGGATAGTACAGAGGGGGTCTGTAAGGATATTAAGAGACGCTATCCGGATAGTACAGAGAGGGGTCTGTGAGGATATTAAGAGACACTATCCGGATAGTACAGAGGGGGGGTCTGTGAGGATATTCAAAGTAGGAAAGGGGAGAGAGATTCTAGGCAGCAAGTTAAATTCTGTGGGTACCAAGATACCCTTATATAATGCCAGCATTAACTCCAGCATGGACACACCTAGGTTTAGGGAAGACCATGTGCGCCATGTTGATAGCATTTAGGGCTTACCGTGGACCAACACACTATGAGACCTGGAAAAATGAATAATCCTCCGTGTAGAAGCCTGATGGCTTCGTGAAATCAGAAATTCATTTGGCTTGCCTTATCAGACATCTCCAGCTCTCATTTCTGGAGCCTCTTGGCTGCTGTCTGCCTGCCTCAGTAATCTGCAGTGATATCGTCTTTATCGGAGAGAGTTGCCATCTTGGACTAAGACATGAAAGCGAGAGAAAAGTAATGGACAGAGGCTCTTTGATAAAGATAAGGAAACCACAGCTGTTCGTTACCACCAAGTTCTCCAGGAACTCGAGACAATGCACACCTGATCTAGTCAAACTCGCACTGCGTAATGCATCTGATAGAAAACGGGTTCAGATCTCCCCTCAATGTGGGCTAGATGGAATTTGATGAGATATGATTTCTTATGTTATCATCCTCACTTTAATATTCCCTTATCTCTTGTTTGTCCTGTTTGTCTGTCCTAATGAGATTGTAAGCTCTGTCGAGTGTACAGCACTGAGTACGTCTAGTAGCGCTATAGAAATGATAAATAGTAGTAGCCCTTCCATTTTTCTTTCTTTGGAATGAAAATTAAAAAGGTGCACAGACATTGTAACACAGTGGCACGCATCCCCTTCCTCCATTTGAAGACTTATTATACACGTCTGTCTGTGGGACTCGGTGGAAAGAGGATAGCGACCTTTTTACTAAGGTGTGCTGAAATCTGGGCTTAGCCCAGGAGTTCTGGCTCATCTGAACTTGGGGGGTGGGGGGGTGGCCTGTGATTTAACACAGCTGTGCTTAGCTGGAGGGTCAGGGGGAAGGGCTAATGGCAGCCCCTGTAGCTCATCATGCATTATTTATATGTTTCTAATTTGGGTGGGGGGAGGGATTGTGACATGGGGGGGGGGGGGCATAGAAGTGTCCAGAGATGGGAAGGCAGTAGAACCAGAGATCATGAATTTAGGTTGCAGGGGGGGGGGCTGACTCAGGAATAGGGGTACATTTACTAGCGCTATAGAAATGGTAAGTAGTAAATATTTTTCATTAAGAGGTTTGTAGATACCTGGCATGTCCTCCTGTGGGAGGTGGTGGAGATGAAAGTGTTACTACTATTTGAGATTCCAGAATCTTGCTATTCTTTGAGATTCTACATGGAATGTTGCTACTATTTGGGTTTCTGCCAGGTACTTGTGACCTGGATTGGCCACTGTTGGAAAGAGGAAGCTGGGCTTGATGGACCTTCGGTCTGTCCTAGTATGTCAACACTTATGTAATTGAGATTCTGAATGGAATGTTGCTACACTTTGAAATTCTGCATGGAATCTTGTTATTCTTTAGAATTCCAGAATCTTGCTATTCTTTGAGATTCTATATGGAATGTTGCTGCTATTTGGGTTTCTGCCAGGTACTTGTGATCTGGATTGGCCACTGTTGGAAGCAGGATACTGAGCTAGATGGACCATCGGTCTGACCCAGTATGGCTATTCTTATGTTCTTAAAATGGTAACATAACTCAAAAATTTGTTGGATAAACACAAAGGAATCCTATATGGAAAGAATGGAACCAAACAAGCTTAGCAGTGCTCAGATGGCAAATCAAGCAAAGCCAGTGGCCAGGCAGACTTCTACAGTCTGTGCCCTGATCATGGCTGGACAGATTTGGATGGGCTGGAGCAGGGCTTTGATGACAGCTTCAGTAGTTGGAGAACAAGGCCAGTGCCGGGCAAACTTACTACTACTACTTATCATTTCTATAGCGCTAGTAGACGTACGCAGCACTGTGCGCTTGAACATGAAGAGACAGTTCCTGCTCCACAGAGCTTACAATCTAATTAGGACAGACAAACAGGACAAACAAGAGATAAGGGAATATTAAAGTGAGGGTGATAGAATAAGGGTTCTGAACAAGTGAATAAGGGTTAGGAGTTAAAAGCAGCATCAAAAAGGTGGGCTTTTAGCTTAGATTTGAAGACGGCCAGAGATGGAGCTTGACGTACCGGCTCAGGAAGTCTATTCCAGGCATATGGTGCAGCAAGATAAAAGGAACGGAGTCTGGAGTTAGCAGTGGAGGAGAAGGGTGCAGATAAGAGAGATTTACCCAGTGAACGGAGATCCCGGGGAGGAGTGTAGGGAGAGAAGAGAGTGGAGAGGTACTGAGGAGCTGCAGAGTGAATGCACTTATAGGTCAATAAGAGGAGTTTGAACTGTATGCGGAAACGGATAGGAAGCCAGTGAAGTGACTATGGTCTGTGCCCTAAAAATGGCAAGGACCAATCAAGATCCAATATACATATGCAGGTCTTTATCTGTTGTCATCTGCTATGTGCTAACTGGATGACTGAGTGGCGACAGCTGGGGTAGCCTTGAGCTGACATGCAAGGAAAAGCCCATTCACCATGCAAGATCTCTGGGCTCCTACCTGCCAGGCACTCATCAGGGATCAACAGAACATTTGCCCGTTTCCTAACGCAAGTTGCATGGTTGCCATATATCCTAAAACTGGTTTCCAACCAATGCGCCACGGCATACTGGCATGCCTTCAGACCTGGGCAACAGAAGAGAGAGAGAATCAAAAGCACAGGAAACCAAGCCAAGCAAACAAGAGCCCAGTGGACCTCCAAGAGCGGGTTGGCATCCAAACTTTAATGAGAGACCCAACACGGGCCTGCGTTATAGGTCTTCAGTTATGTACCGTTGCTGAAATTTCACACCACAGTCCTGTCAATCCTTCAGTCCTGATCAGGTGCGCCACAGAAATACGTTATTGCATGATGCTCAGATCCAGACCAGCGCATCGGCTTTGCTCGCTGCACCCCACATCAACAAGAAATGCCAACAGGGACCCTTCAATGTGCAGAAACTCCTTTCTGAATGAGCACGTATGTAAGTCACACATGTCTCTCCTTCCTGAAGTATGTAAATCAACGGGCAACCTAAGGACATAGTCAACCAGGCCCTCCTTTGTGTCGTGCCACTATACAAATCATTTCTCTAGTGCTACTAGGTGTACGCAGCACTGTACACAAGCACGTAAGAGTTAATTCCTGCTCAACAGAGCTTACAAATCTATTCAAGAAAGACAAACAGGACAAAAAAGGAATTAGGGAGTTAATTATTGTAAGGATGATTAAAACAACTTGAGTAGTGAACAGGTGAATAAGGGGTTAAGAGTTAAAAATACCCTCGAATCAGCCCCTCTCAGAAAGGTAGGGCCAGAGACGGAGCATGACATACTGACTCAGGAAGTCCAGGTGTATGTCACACAGTGGCGTAGCTACACGGGGCCACGGGGGCCTGGGCCCCCTTCCAAATTTCCTCTGGGCCCCTGGTTTTGCTGGCAGGGGTCCCTAACCCCTGCCAGCTGAAGCGTTGTCCGGCGCCGGAGTCGCGCTGCCTGCCCTGCTCTGTCTTCCCTTCACGTCCGGCACGCTTCTTTTAGTGAAACTGAGCATTTCACTAAAAGGAGCGTGCAGGACGTGAGGGAAAAAAAAGAGAGCAGGGCAGGCGACGTGGTGGCGCTGGAGACGGCGCTGGACAAGGCTTCAGCTGGCGGGGCTTGGGGACCCCTGCCAGTCGAGGTATTTGCTGCGGCATTGGGTGGGGAGCGACAGCGGGTTGGCACCTCGGGCTCTGGCCCCCTCCCACCAAGAGGTCTGCTTACGCCCCTGCATTGGCACGGCAAAATAAAAGGAATGGAGTATGGAGTTGGCAGTGCCTTACCACTCGCACGTTGCCCACAAGCACCTCCTGTCCTTGAGTCCGTCCAGTTCCTGGCAGGGTTTCTGGCTTCCCTAGCTCTTCTTTTGGCAAGCGAGCTCTCTCCATATCCACATTTCCTGCTCTGCAGAGGCTGGAGGGCCCCATAGCGTTTGTTTCTATAACATAGGCTTTGCCTTGAGCTTGAAAAAGGTGGAGAAGAGATGTTCTGAGAAGCACTTCAGGCCCAGCTAAGTGTTAAATTATATCTAGGGGCAGAGAGAGAAAAATATGCCATAAGGGCTTGAAAAGCAAATTCAGATTTGTTAAAAACTTTTTAATTAGATCAAATTAAGGTCATTAAAGCTGAAGTTGTATACCGAAAGCATTTTTCTATAAAAGGTGTTAGAATAGCACTATTTCACCCTTCTAAGCCTGGCACACTGTACATTGCTCAACGCCATCAGCCGTGATTGAAAGCTAATGAAAAATCTGTCCTGCGTCAGTTTATTCCTTGTATCCATTAAGAATAATTACAGCTGAACAATTTTTGATGCCTGTAACCTTCGCGAGCGTTGCTAATGGCATTCTAAATTGCTTCTCGCCCAATGGCTGCAGCTTGATGCTTAATTCAAAAGTGCTCTGTCAACAGGGGCTGATTTGTGGGGCTAATGAATGCGTTTAAAACAACAGCCTCGGCCGGTGCATTCTAATGTCGATAAGAAGATATGGGTCAATAAAGCGACTTGTCTGTAATAATTAGCGACGACAAAGACTGGGGATTAGGCCGATCACAGCACTAATGTCTTTCCTTTCAACTCATATTTTATTTTTCACTTTCTCCCATCACTTTGTTTTGATTTTTTTTTTCTTGCTCCTCTTCTGCCCTCCCCAAACTTCTAGGTCCTAGGGTAAAGCTTTGGGGTTCTCTTTGTGTGGCGATGGTGTAATTACATTCTCCTGTATTATTGGGGAATGGGGTGCTTGCTTTTCTCATTTTAAAGGGATACTGGGGTCCTTTTACTAAGCTGTGGTATAATCTAGGCTTAACGTGGGTTCACGTGGGACGTTCCCGTGCACTAACCCCCTGATTCTATAAAGCTCACCGGAAATTGTGCTTGCAAATTTAGGTGTGTTCCCAATTTACGCACACAATATAATACAATATCGAGCCAATTAGTGCCAATTGGCTATTTAACAAGGAATTATTGGCACTAATTAGATTTAATTGGAACTAACGAGTGTACATTTAGGCACGGGATCCGTGCCTAAAATTTATGCATAGCCCAAAAAAGGGAGCATGGAAATGGGAGGGTCATGGGCATTTTGGGGTGGATCAGGGATGCGTTTTGAGTTACGCTTCTAATTACTGAATAAAGGTGCTCCATACGTAAATTTAGGTGCAGGCATTTGCACCAGGGGCGTAGCTACATGGGACCATGGGGGCCTGGGCCCCCGCAGATTTGGCCCTGGACCCCCCTGCCGATGACCCTCTCGACCCCCCCTCCTGCCCCCAACCCGCCTTCACCGTCTGCTACTTTTGCTGGCGGGGGACCCCAACCCCCGCCAACCGAGATCCTCTTCTTCCTTCGTTCTGTTTCTGAGTCTGACGTCCTGCAGGACGTCAGACTCACAGAAAAAGAATGAAGCCCTGCAGATCGCAAGGCTTCGTTCTGTTTCTGTGAGTCTGATGTCCTGCACTTACAACGTGCAGGACGTCAGACTCAGAAACAGAACGAAGGAAGAAGTGGACCTCGGCGGTGGGGGTTGCGGTCCCCCGCCAGCAAAGGTAGGCGATGGCGGGGGAGGGTTGGCGGAGGGAGGGGGGTCGAGAGGGTCATCGGCAGGGGGGGTGTCAAAGTTGGTGGTGGTGGCGTTGGCGGTGGGGGGGGTCGGCAATGGCGGGGGAAGGGGGTCGGCAATGGCGAGGGGGAGCTAAAATATGCCCCCTCACCTCGGGCTCTGGACCCCCCTCCCGCCGGTCTGGTTACGCCCCTGATTTGCACCATGTTTTCGCGGCTTTTAGAATATAGAATAAGCAGGTATTTTTTGGCTCCAATTTCATAGGTGCCATATATAGAAAGTAGCCCTAAATCCAGAGTGAATGCAACATTTTCTAGAGCATTTTATTTTGCTCTAATAGTAAATTATACGCTAATTTACTCATTTAGTCTGCAGTACCTGGCTGCAGACTACCATGTCTCAGCTGGGGCAGTACGGCCAACGCATTAGCAACTATCACGCCAGTTTTCTGAAATATCTTTTTCTTGATCTAAACTAGAGCTATCTGAAACTTTCTTTTAACAGGAATACGATCCCCCCTGGAGGGTTTATGGGGTAGCCCTGTGAATAACTCAGCCAAACAGGGGATATAAACATGAACATAAATGTTTTATTCACCTGAGCCCATGGGACCTGTTGCTTCACAGGCCAGGAACATCAGATGCAACAATTTCTCTTATTTAGTAACAATCTTGAATAGGTCTCTGGCTAGCAGGCAGGGCCTTGCCAACACAGTAAGCGTGGTAAGCGCCGCAGGGGGGCGCCTGCCTTCAAGGGTGCCACACCGTCAAGTTGTATTTTTTTTAAAAACCTTACTTCTCTGCTCCATCCCCGATTCCCCGGCGCTTTAAATTTACCTTGCTCCGCCTCTGACGTCTGTGCAGCGTCAGTGAAAGCACTGCCTGTCTGATGTCTCTCCACCAGCCTTCCCTTCGCTCGTTCGTTCCCTCTGTGTCCCGCCCTCAAGGAAATGACGTCAGAAGAAGGCGGGACACAGAGGGAACGAGCGAAGGGAAGGCTGGTGGAGAGATGTCAGACAAGCAGCACTTTCACTGATGCTGCGCAGACGTCGGAGCTGGAGGCGGAGAGAGGTAAATTTAAAGCACTGGGGGGGCGCGCGCCAACTGATGGTCTGCAGGGGGCGCCAGAGACCCTAGGCAAGGCCCTGCTAGCAGGCCAAGCAGTCTGTGGCTGGTGGGGTTGCCCCGCCCCAAACACAGTCTGTAAATTCTCCGGTCTTCCCCAGCCAGAGCTCAGCAAGGCTTGCAAATTTTAACAAGAAGCCAAGTTACAGCAATTAAACGTATTCAGTAAAAGCATAGACTTGAGCTTCAGTTCTTCCTTCCCCGGGCCTCTTTAATCTCCTTCTGTCCTTGTCTTTTAATCTCTCTCAGGTATTGACTCCGCCTCTTCCAGCTCACTTCCTCCCGGGGCGGGACCAGAGCTCGTAAGGTGGCCCAGGCTATCAGAGGGACTTTTCTTAAGGGTGAGGGGCTGTGTTCTAGAAACTCCTTCACAAGGATACTTTTCAGAATGTGTTTTCATCTTAGGTTGGTGTCAACCGAGTCTGTGTGAAACCACTCTTCATGCTAGCCCATAACACAGTACAACAACAAAAACATTTTCGTGTGCTACTGGGCAAAAACCATTTGCCCTATACTAAATTCAGTGTGCGTATTCCAAATCCGAAGTCAGAATTGTTGTAACACGTTAGGAAATGTTGTTATGCATAAGTTTGCCCAAATGAATTCAGCACTTGGAAAGCATTGAATAATTCTTTACAGAATGAGTTTTACTCCAACAATTACCTGATCCACATCAAAGTTTTCGTAGTAAACAGTATATGAAAATGTAGTGGAATAACAAAATTTCAAAAAGGTCTCGTATTCCAGTTTAAAAGTCTTACGTCAGCAAGGCCCAGTACTGTTAAAAGTGCTTCAGGCATCTGCTTTTGCGTTTGTGACCGGTCATATAGTCCCCCATCATGTTGGGATTCCAGCGGCCTTGATATCTGTTCTCCATTGTAGAAATGTCTTTATGGAACCTCTCTCCGTGTTCGTCACTTACGTGTCCCAAATTGGGTGGGAAAAAGTCAAGATGGGAATGTAAGAAATGCATTTTCAATGACATTCGGCAGCCGAGTTGTTCATATGCTTTAAGCATGTTGTCTACTAGCTCAGCATAGTTTTCAGCTCGTCTGTTCCCAAGGAAGTTCTGCACTACTAGCGTTAATATTATAAGTGAATAGGCTTTGCATGTATAACTTAAAATCTAGACGTGTCAGGCAAATTCGGAGTTCATATTTGAAATCGGCGGGTTCAATTTAGTGTAAATCACATGTTTTTCTCTCAGTAGCAAAATCATTGTTGCGTTGTGTAACATAGCATAATGGGGTGATTTTATGAAGTGCCAAATTTTAGGCAGCAGGAGTGCATTTAAATGGTGGTGTTGCAATCATTTATGTATATGTGGGCACTTAGACATATAATTTACCTCTTGTAAACTACCGACTGGCATGAAAGTGTGTTCGTTATTTGCAAGGCTCCTACTTTTTAAAAAAATATATTTTTATTGCAGTTTAAAGATACATCAAATACAAAAATAGAACAGCTTGAGAAAACACACTAAGCTGAGTTCGAGTCCGATCGTTAGTCTGTAGGCGAAAGAAAAGGTCTAAAGATTTCCGTTTTTTGAAGACTAGAGGCGTGTCCAATAATAGAATTCGCTGCAGTCTGCTCATGTTTTTTTGTGTAGGAGAATCCAATTCCACCAAACCACCACATTAACTTGGGAATTGTCCTTTCAGTGTGATATGATCAGTTTCAGTGCTTAAAATCACCATTTCGGCTCCTGGTGGGTTAAATCACCTGTTCAAGGTTAGCCAGTCATTTTCAGCAGTACTTAACAAACACATGCAGGGCCGGTCTTAGGCAGAGGCGACCAAGGCGGCCGCATAGGGCCCCGCGCCTAAGGGGGCCCCGCTCAGCGTGCCTCAACTCTGCCTCGTGCCTCCGCTCCGACCCGGGACCGCATCGAGTCATTCAACCTCTCTCCAGCCATAGGCAGATAAAGCATTCCTGGCATACCTTCCAGCTTATAATCGAACGAGAAAAACGCCCAAGTTCCGACCTAAATCGGGAGATGGGCGTTTATCTCACAAAAACGAATAACGCGGTATAATCAAAAGCCGAATTTGGGACGCTTTCAACTGCACTCCGTCGCGGATGCGGACAAAGTTGACGGGGGCGTGTCGAAGGCGTGTCGAATGTGGAACTGGGGCGTGGTTATCGGGCGAACAGAGATGGGCGCCCTTTCGCCGATAATGGAAGAAAAATATGCGATTTTAGCGAGAATTTAGGGCACTTTTCCTGGACCCTGTTTTTCCACGAATAAGGCCCCAAAAAGTGCCCTAAATGACCAGATGACCACTGGAGGGAATCGGGGATGACCTCCCCTGACTTCCCCAGTGGTCACAAACCCCCTCCCAGCACAAAATATGACGTTTCACAACTTTTTATTTTCACCCTCAAATGTCATACCCACCTCCCTGGCAGCAGTATGCAGGTTACTGGAGCACTTATTAGGGGGTGCAGTGGACTTCAGGCAGGTGGACCCAGGCCCATCCCCCCCCTACCTGTTACAATTGTGCTGCTTAATGCGTTAGTCGTCCAACCCCCCCAAACCCACTGTACCCACATGTAGGTGCCCCCCTTTCACCCCTTAGGGCTATAGTAATGGTGTAGACTTGTGGGCAGTGGGTTTTGAGGGGGATTTGGGAGGCTCAACACACAAGGGAAGGGTGCTATGCACCTGGGAGCTCTTTTACCTTTTTTTTTTGTTTTGTAAAAGTGCCCCCTAGGGTGCCCGGTTGGTGTTCTGGCATGTGAGGGGGACTAGTGCACTACGAATCATGGCCCCTCCCACGAACAAATGCCTTGGATGTATTCGTTTTTGAGCTGGGCGCTTTCATTTTCCATTATCACTGAATAACAAAAACGCCCAGCTCACAAAGTAGCGAATAACATATGGGCGTCTATTTTTTTCGAAAATACGGTTGGCTCCGCCCCTTCACGGACCCGTTCTCGGAGATAAACGCCCATGGAGATAGGCGTTTTCGTTCGATTATGCCCCTCCTTGTACACTGTAGCACTGTGCTGGATCTTTTCTTAATATTTTTCCTTGTTTTCTCCTTTGTTATGAGAATTGGAACTACTAATTGTAGTGGACTTGAACTGAATAATTTCTGGAGAGGGGAGGTTTCATGATGATAGCATTGTGCTTATTATTTCAATCAGTTTTTTTGTACAAGTTTAGCTTCATTTGTCTTTATTTGAAATTTCATAAATAAAAAAAATTTCTAAAAATGGAATAATCTTATCAATGGGGCGGGACTAGGCTGGGGGCGGAGCTAGGGTGGGGCGGGGCTAGGATGGGCCCCACCATATTGGTCTGCACTGGGCCCCGCACTTGCTAAGACCCGCCCTGAACACATGATATGAATGAATACAAAGTGGTGGTGTGGTGGAATGAGGCACAAATAGTGTTCATTGCGGTCTTTGGTTACATTGTGTTGCAAGTGTCCAGGTTTTTTTATGTTGGGTTGGTGGGACGTGCTCTTCTGAACAGTTCCGTCTTTAGTGCTTTCCGGAAGTTTAACTGGTCGAACGTAGTTTTTACTTCTTTTGGCAATGCGTTCCATGTTTGCGCGCTTAGGTAGGAAAAGCTGGATGCGTAGGTGGATTTGTACTTGAGTCCCTTGCTGCTTGGATAGTGGAGGTTTAGGTATGATCGTGTGGATTTTGTACTGTTTCTGATTAGCAGGTCGATGAGGTCTGTCATGTATCCCGGTGCTTCACCGTAAAGTTATGAACGGTCGTGCAGATTTTGAAAGTGATGCGTTCTTTGATGGGTAGCCAGTGCAGTTTTTCTCGGAGTGGTTTGGCACTGTCAAAAAACATGGTTTTCCAAATATTAGCCTGGCTGCTGTGTTTTGGGTGGTCTGAAGTTCCTTTATGATTTGGTCTTTGGGGGGGGGGGGGTATTCTGGGGGTGGAGTCAGCACTTGAAGGCAACCACCTAAACAGGACCATGTAAAAGTCAAGTCCTATCTTGATGTGGTGCCTCATAGCAGGTTATGTGCTGAATATCGCACTTAGGGGCCCCTATTACTAAAGGGTTGATGTGTGACAACAGGCTTGACGCCTGCCAATCCGGAACTACTGCCGGGCTCCTGCAGTAGACCGGCGTTAGCTCCCACCCCAGTGCATGCCATTTCTGGTGTAACAAAAATATTTTTTATTTTTTGTAGCGCTGGTGCTTAACCGGCAGTAATAGGGGCAGGGTCGTGTGCTGCCCGGTTACTGCCAGGTTAGCACGGGATCCCTCACTGCCACCTCAATGAGTGGCGGTAAGTGCTCCCCCATGAGATTGGCTGTGCGGTAAGTGCATAAGTACGTAAGTATTGCCATACTGGGAAAGACCAAAGGTCCATCGAGCCCAGCATCCTGTTTCCAACAGTGGCCAATCCAGATCACAAATACCTGGCAAGATCCCAGAAAAGTACAAAACATTTTATACTGCTTATCCCAGAAATAGTGGATTTTCCCCAAGTCCATTTAATAACGGTCTATGGACTTTTCCTTTAGGAAGCTGTCCAATCCTTTTTGAAACTCCGCTAAGCTAACCGCCTTTACCACATTCTCTGGCAACGAATTCCAGAGTTTAATTACACATTGAGTGAAGAAAGATTTTCTCCAATTCGTTTTAAATTTACTACATTGTAGCTTCATCGCATGCCCTCCCCCCCCCCAGTCCTAGTATTTTTGGAAAGCGTGAACAGACGCTTCACATCTACCCGTTCAACTCCACTCGTTATTTTATAGACCTCTAAGTGGTTCACTTACCACATGGTATTTCTTTTTGAGAAAAAAGGCAGCGTTTTTCCCGCTGCGGTAAAATGTGGCCTCGGCGCGTGTCAAATACACAATGCTGACACCAGTGCAGGCCTCCTTTTACCGCAGCTTAGTAAAAGGAACCCTTAATCTGCTCTGCTTTAGTCGGCTCTGTAAACCTGGAATTCAATGCCCAAAGCCTTTGAATTTTCGAGCTTAACACCGGTGTCAGTCAGCAGAACGCTGAGTGCCGCAGGCTGAAAATCGAGCTGCTATTTTTCTTTGTAAAAAAACAGGCTTAAGATAGGCACCTTTTAAATAGTGCTTTCAGCAGGTACCTGTTATAACATTTATCCTTCACAAGTTCCAGGCTGTTCATTTTCTTTAAAGAAAGAAGTTAAAGTAAATGCCGTTTACCTGCGCCTGAAAAAAAAATGGTAAGTGCTGCAGGATTGTATTCCCCGCAGACACCCGAGGGATTTTTCAGATTACCAGCTCTTTCATTATACTTGATATTTTTATGCAAATACTAGTTATTGTACAGAAGAAAAAAGCTTCCAACTTGAACAGAAAAATAACGCTGAATTCATTACCCCTGCTTCTTCTGTAGCTTTCTCAGAATAGTTGAGACTCAGCATTCGTGTCTTCAGGAGCAAATCTGATTGATTTTTGCCCTGAGTCAGGTGTCTGTCCAGACTGGTCGTGCTTTTGGTTCTCAGCAAATTATCTAGTAGATAACATTTCTGAGATTCCAGAATGATGGGCAAAAGTGTGCAAAATGCCTCATGGTACGGAGCGAGGTGGGAGACAGGTGAATCCCCTTCAGCTGAGAGAAGAGACCCTCCTCATTTCTCACAGACCAGATTGTAAAGGCAACGGGGAATATGAAGACTAGGATCACAGGATACGTCATAAAACTCGATGGAAGTGCTGTGGATGGCATGAATTATTTTTTTTGGAGGACAGACAGGAAGAAATGCTTGTTTTCTTTTTACATAACACAAAAGACTCCCCCCCCCCTTCTTAAAATGTGAGCTAGTTGGTTAGGACGAAAGGTCATGTGTCTTAACATGATGCTGAAGCTGACTCTTTTCCTTTTATTATTTATTTATTTATTTATGTATTTATTTGTTACATTTGTATCCCACATTTTCCCACCTATTTGTAGGCTCAATGTTGCTTACATAGTACTGGAGAGGCCTTTGCAGGCTCCGGTGTGAACAAATACAGGGTGGTGATGTGGTAAGATCAATTTCATGTGGCACAGCCACATTAGGGAATCGGAGAACGGAAGAGCTGTATTATGTCCATTATCTATTCAGTCATGATCAGGGCGTAGACCGTAGAAGCCTGCCCAGCACTGTTCAAGTTCTGAAGATTCTGGAATCCTAAAGAGTTACAAGATTCTGGAATCCCAATTAGTAGCAACATTCCATGTAGAACCCCAAAGAGTAACGTAACATAATAAATGACGGCAGATAAAGACCTGAACGGTCCATCCAGTCTGCCCAACAAGATACTCATTTTACATGGTATGTGATACTTTATACCCGAGTTTGATTTGTCCTTGCCATTCTCAGGGCACAGACCGTAGAAGTCTGCCCAGCACTGTTCTTGTACTAAAAGTTCTGAAGCTAATGTCAAAGCCCCTTAAAATGTATTTATTTATTTGTTACATTTATATCTCACATTTTCCCACCTATTTGTAGGCTCAATGTTGCTTACATAGTACTGGAGAGGCCTTTGCAGGCTCCGGTGTGAACAAATACAGGGTGATGTGGTAAGATCAAGTTCATGTGGTACAGCCACATTAGGGAATCGGAGAACGGAAGAGTCGTGTTATGTCCATTACGTGCTTTAGTTTGGTTGGCATTTAAGTTGGGTCGGTAGGGTATGCCTTTTTAAACAGGTTGGTTTTTAGTGATTTCCGGAAGTTTAGGTGGTCGTACGTCATTTTCAAGGCTTTTGGTAATGCGTTCCACAGTTGTGCACTTATGTAGGAAAAACTCGATGCGTAAGTTGTTTTGTATTTAAGTCCTTTGCAGCTTGGGCAGTGCAGATTTAGATAAGATCGTGTTGATTCGGATGTATTTCTAATTGGTAAGTTGATCAAGTCTGTCATGTAACTCGGGGCTTCTCCGTAGATGATTTTGTGAACCAGGGTGCAGATTTTGAAGGCGATGCGTTCTTTGATTGGGAGCCAGTGTAGTTTTTCGCGGAGGGGTTTTGCGCTTTCAAATTGTGTTTTACCAAATATAAGCCTAGCTGCCGTCTTTTGAGCGGTCTGAAGTTTCTTTAAGGTTTGTTCTTTACATCCCGCATAAATACCATTGCAGTAATCTAAGTGGCTTAGTACCATTGATTGTATCAGGTTGCAAAATGTTTCCCTCGGGAAGAATTGCTTCACAAGTTTGAGTTTCCACATTGAGTGGAACATTTTCTTTGTTGTGGATGCCACTTGGCTCTCTAGTGTTAAGTTACGGTCCATTGTAACGCTGAGGATTTTCAGGCTGTCTGAGATAGGAAGGGTGTGATCTGGGGTGTTGATACTTGTTGACGACTTCCTTATGAGGAAAGGCTAAAGTGGCTAGGGCCCTTCAACTTGGAGAAGAGACAACTGAGAGGAGATATGATAGAGGTCTATAAAATAATGAGTGGAGTGGAACGGGTAGAAATGAATCACTTGTTTACTCTTTCCAAGAATACTAGGACTAGGGGGCATGCAAAGAAGCTACTAAATGGTAAATTTAAAATGAATCGGAGAAAATATTTCTTCACTCAATGAGTAATTAAACTCTGGAACTCATTACCAGAGAATGTGGTAAAAGCAGTTAGCTTAGCAGGGTTTAAAAAAAGGTTTGGCTAATTTCCTAAAAGAAAAGTCCATAAGTCATTGTTCAGATGGGGAAATCCACTGCATATTCTAGGATAAGCAGTATAAGATCTGTTTCCTGTTCTGGTATCTTGCCAGGTACTTGTAACCTGGATTGGCCACTGTTGGAAACAGGATGCTGGGCTTGATGGACCTTCAGTCTGTCCCAATATGGAAGTGCTTATGTTCTTATGTAGACTAACATGAAATAGCACACGCTAAAGTGAAATGTAAATAGCCAAAATGAAAATGCACATCTGAGCTACCCATCAGCCAGTAGAGCAGTAGCCTAATGGTTAATCTAGTGACCTGAGAACCTATAGAATTGGGTTCAATTCCCACTGCAGCTCCTTGTGATTCTGGGTCCCTCCATTGCCCCAGGTGCAAAATAAGTCCCAATAGCATGCAAATCGCTTTGATTGTGTGACTATAGAAAGATGGTTTATCAAATCCCATCCCCCTTCTGAGTCCTAGTGAGTTTCCCCGATAGCCTCAATCTTATGCCCATCTTTGGACGAATGACACCACACTATGAATTGAGGAGGGGGAAAGATAAGCTTTGACAATATGAACATGCTGTTGAATGGTTAATGTCGCCTTTAAGTATTGCCACGTAAACTTTGCTCAATTATGTAACAAGAGGGAGTACAGCTGACATGACGGGCAAAGAATACACTCAGCATAAGTGGACCTGAAAAAGTCTTTAAACATGGGCCAAGCCGTGTATTGAAATATACATTAAAATGCATCTGAAAGGGAAAAGCTTTTTGCTGTAGCTTTCACACAGTAGCTTAATTCAAACTAAAATAGCAAATTATATGCTGAGACCAATTCCTGAATTATTTTTTTTTCCAGCAGAAAAGAAATGTACTTAAAAGTAGAAAAAAAACCCCAGTCTTTTTTTAAAGGGGCCTTACCTTGTCAAATTCATTTTGACTTACTGAAAGTTTTTTTTTTAAACAAACGCTACGGAAATGTAACTAGGGAAATATTGAACACTAGTGAAAAAAAAGGTCCGTTTCTTAAGGCAAGGAAACGGGCGCTAGCAAGGCAATCCCCCACCCTCCCTCGCTGTGTCGCTCTGTCCCCTCCCAGCCTCCCTGGCCTGCCACCCACCCAGTTCAAGGCCCCCTCACGCCCCTCCCACCGAGTTGCAGACTCCGCCCTCCCTCCATTTTCAACACCCCCCCCCTCCGCGTTACGGACCCCTGTATCCCCCTTCCGCGACCCTGACGACCCCCCTTCTCACCGAAAACCGTCCTCCGCCGCCGTCGAGTACCTGTGCTGACGGGGGACCCCAACCCCCGTCAGCTGAAGACCTGTTCTGGCCTTCGTGGTGTTGCTTCCTCAATGATCTTCCGTTCAAGTTTCTGTGCGTACGTCAGACGCACGCAGAGGAACTTGAACAGAAGATCATTGAGGAAGGAACGCCGTGAAGGCCAGAACAGGAGTTCGGCTGACGGGGGTTGGGGTCCCCGGTCAGCACAGCTACTTGCTGGCAGAAGGGGATGGTTTTCAGCTGGAAGGGGGGGTCGACAGGGTCGCGGAAGGGGGGTCCAGGGGTCCGTAATGGGGGGGGGGGGGTTGAAATCGGAGGGAGGGCGGAGTGTGGAGCTCGGTGGGAGGTGTGAGAGGGGACACGGGGTGTTGATGTTCGTTAGGTGGGGGGGTGGTTTGGTGATGCGGCGACGGGGGGGGGTGTCTGTGTTGCCCCGCTCCCTGCCACTTGCTCCGAAGTGGCAGGGAGCGGCGCACTGACAGCTGATTCCCAGGTAGGGAGAGGAGTAGGGAAACACGCTCCGCGTGTGTTTCCCTACTCCTCCCTTTGCCTTGGAATCAGCTGTCACTGACGTCAGTGCGTTCTAGCCTGCCTAGCACACCACCTCTGAGGGAGCCACGGTCCCAGGAACATTAGAACGTTGGAGGTGAGAATTATTATATAGGATCTGGGTTAGCTATGTGCATCTGCTCTGATGGTACCTCTTCTGGCTACCTTAGTTCAACCGTGTCTACAAGTGCAGGTGGCTATTAAGGATGATTTTTGAGCATTGGCCCCTAACAAGTTAACAGCTCATCTCTGCTGTACCACCTCCTTCAGAGCAAGTGTTAACTTCTAGGTCTTAGCAAGCACATGCCAAATAGCAGATAGAGAACAGCAAACCATACTATTTCCTGGGCACTGGCTAAAATCTAATTTACATAGTAACATAGTAGATGACGGCAGAAAAAGACCTGCACGGGCCATCTAGTCTACCCAACAAGATAAACTCATATGCGCTACTTCTTGTGTATACCTTACCTTGATTTGTATCTGCCATTTTCAGGACACAGACGGTACAAGTCTTGCCCAGAACTAGCCCCACCACCCAAACACCAGCCCCGCCTCCCAATCTCGGCTAATTTGCCTATAATGATCTTTTATTTCCATGTAGGTACATGTTTCTGGTCCTGGTTTAGCATGTGTTCTAGGTTCAGCGTTCCCTCCCTACTGTTGGAGGTGGTACAGCAGCATCCCATCTTCCATCATGCAGGGCAGGCAGAACTTGCTGAGAGAAAGTTTTGTTTCTCCTGGGTGACTGAATCGCAATATTGCTTTACCGTCTCAACAGCTGTGGGCTGCAAGCTTATTGTCAAAGGCAAGTCCCGCGGCCAGCCATGCCACAGGGAAGTACCCACAATTAGGGCTGGTGTTAGGGGTGGGCAAAGGCGACAATTGCCCTGAGCCCCCATGTTACTGGGGGCCCCAAACATGCCTGAAGTTGAAAGAGGGACAAGCCGCAAACAAGCTTTGGGGTCCCCTCCCTAGCGTCTGCCCTGGGGCCCCATCGACCCTGCCCACAATCTTTGCATCCACCTTCCTCTAAGGACAAAGTCTATGAGGAAAATAACCCTCAGCAATTTTAAATGACATTTGCCAGATGTGATTGGCTGTCTGCACCCTCCTCCCCCCTTCTCCCCACAGAGGGGAAGAGACATTTTCATTGCCCCCTTTCACTCTGGTAAACAGCTGGTTATCTGTAGGAAAACCTTTGAAAATTGTCTTCTTTAAGGGGTAATTGTATAGCAGGTTGCCTGTATTAACGTTCCCAAGAAGCATCAGTTTTATTAAGGCATCATTAATGCCTATGGGGCAGTGGCGTAGCCACGGGTGGGCCTGGGTGGGCCAGGGCCCACCCACTTAGGGCTCAGGCCCACCCAACAGTAGCACACGTTTAGCGGTAGCTGTTGGGGATCACAAGCTCCGCCAGCTGATGGCTTCCCCCGGATGGTAACAAAGACGCTGCTATCCAAGATACTGGCACCTGTGCATGCTGTTTTCAGCGCATGCCTGCTGCGGACTGAAAAGGTGGAGAGAAGTATTTTCCCACCAGCTGAGATATTTTTTTGGGTGTGTGTGGGGGGGGAGGGAGGGGGAGAACACTTGGTGCCCACCCACTTCTTGCCTAGGCCCACCCAAAATCTGCTGTCTGGCCACGCCCCTGCTATGGGGGAACTTCCATTAAGTTCACCTAGAGGTAGACACCACTTGGGCATGTCAAAGGTGGTGTTAATTGACAGATGTTTACGTGCACTAGGTACCATATTATAAGGTGGTATCTAAATGCTATAGGGGACGATACTCGGACCACGGGACTTAGACCGGGCTACCTCCTGTGTTCAGTGCTGAGCCCGGGTATTCAATGTCGGGCTATTTCCGCTGACTGGCATCGAATGTCTGGTTTATTTTTGACTGTTTTAAAATAATAACCAGCTAAGTCGATATCCAGACTTAACCAGTTATCTTTAAACCAGCCAAAAAATATCCAGTGTTTTCACATGGCCAAATATGGCCACTAAACTGGCTTTAAAAATGATCGGATAGCCGTTTATATTATCTGCTAGCTGCTAACCAGGGAAATTCAGCCAGGGTTATTCCCTGCAGAATATCGGCAGATAGCCGATAAAACGGTCAGCAGCCATTCTGGCTGGTTAGATAGGTTCTATCCCCCTCCCCCCCAATATTAAGCACTAACTGCAAGGGGGTGTACACTTGGGTAAGACACAGGTGTGTCTCCAAGGAACATGTGTGGTACATGGAATACTGTAGGCGCATCAACTTTCACCTACCCTTGACATTATGGGGCCCTTTTACCTAAAGGGTTGGTGCACAGCAATCCAGAGTTACCGCGGAGCCCGGTGGTACTTTCCACCCCCAGTGCGCACCATTTCTGGCGCAACAAAAATATTTTCTATTTTCGTAGCGCAAGTGCGCCGCTCACTGCCCGGTTACTGCTGGGTTAGCACAGGGGCCAGGGCCGCCGAGAGACTGGGCCGGGCCCAGGGCAAGGCCGCCTCCGGAGTCCCCACCCCTGAGGTCATCGTCATTGTCGCCACCACCCCCGGGCCGCCGCGCCGCAGTCCCCACCCGACTCTCCCCCCTCCGTCCATCACTGGGCTGGGCCCCCTGCATTGAAATCATCACAGCACCTCACCTGTCACCTTGCTCCGTGACTGAGAGCGCAGCAGCGGCAGATCAGATTTGCCTCCCTTCAGGCCTTCCCTCCCTGTGTCCCGCCCTCGCGGAAGTTACATCAGACGAGTGCGGGACACAGGGAGGGAATGCCTGAAGGGAGGCAAATCCGATCTGCTGCGCTTTCAGTCACGGAGGTGACAGGTGAGGCGCTGTGATGATTTCAGTGCAGGGGGCCCGGTGGGTGGCAAGTGATTCACTTACAGCACAGCCAGAGAGGCATAGCCAGGAAGCGGACTTCTTCCGGTGCCAGTGCCTATTTCTTTACGTGATCCGTCGCATTTAAAACACGTGCTGGCACCCCCAAAATGGCCAGCCTTTTACCCGCTGCAGTAAAAACGGGGCTTCAGCGTGTGTCAAAAACACGAGCTGACGCTAGCGTAGGCTCCCCTTTTTACGGCAGTTTAGTGAAAGGACCCCTTTGTCCTGGGAACATTGTGCCACGTTGGTCTTTTTCTGCCGTCATCTACAATGTGACTATCCCAGCTTGTTTTGTCTGATAATTACAATACAGCAGAAACTCCTTCATTAGAGATTTTCTACTGAGGTTAATGGATGTGTCAAGGTGTGCTGTCTGACAACAACACAGTATGATGTCCGTAAAACCTCCTTGACTGGATTAAGCGAGTGTCACGGGTGGTCACCCCCTTTTAATTTAGTGTTCTTTCCTGCAGGTTGCCACTCTGAAGTGACAGGATGTGGCGAGCAGAGTGCAAATTGCCCGGCTGGCTGGTTAAGCTGTAGGGGTCACAGGTTAAATGAACACCGGGTTGTTTAGGAGGAACACAGCCCCCTGAATCCATTTGCATGTTAATATTCTCTGGCTGAAGGGGGGGGGGGGGGGAGGACAACCCATTCCGGAGACAGCTTCTTTGAATATCCTATTACTGGATTGTATATGGAACCCGTGGCTGCATGACCCTGGCACGCTGTTTTGTTCAACATGGACAACACGAACTGGGCATGAATCAGCTGGGCAGTGAGCCTGACCATTAGCACGTCCAGCTTTCCTGATGTGACCAGTTTTTCATGAATTATTTTATTTATTTATTTGGATTTTGCTCACACCTTACTGAGGGAAAGGGAATGGGGCTTGATGTACAGTCTTTCTGTGGTTTTTTTTGCAACTACATTCAAAGTGGTTTACATAACAAGGAGGGTTAACCCCACTTCCCCAGGATCAAAGTCCACTGCACTGACCACTAGGCTACTCCTCCACTAGCAACATTCCATGTAGAAGCCTGCCCTTGCAGATCAGCAACGCGGCCGCGCAGGCTTCTGTTTCTGTGAGTCAGACTCACAGAAACAGAAGCCTGCGCGGCCGCGTTGCTGATCTGCAAGGGCAGGCTTCTACATGGAATGTTGCTAATGGAATAGCAACATTAACATTCCATGTAGAATCTCAAATAGTAGCAACATTCCATGTAGAATCTCAAATAGTAGCAACAGAATCTCAATAGTAGCAACATTCCATGTGGAATCTCAAATAGAGAAAGGGAAACAGGACTTGATGTACCACCTTTCTGTGGTTTTTTTTTTTTTTTTTTTTTTGCAACTCCGTTCAAAGCAGTTTACATAGTACATACAGGTACTTATTTGTACCTGGGGCAAAGGAGGGTTACATGACTTGCCCAGGGTCACAAGGAGCTGCAGTGGGGCTCAAACCCAGTTCCCCAGGATCAAAGGCCACTGCACTAACCTCTAGGCTACTCCTCCAGTAGTAGCTCAAGGTGAGTTACATTCAGGTACACTGAGTATTTCCCTGTCCCTGGATGGCTCGCAATCTAATTTTGTACCCAAGTGAATCGGAAAACTCCAAACGTGAAAAACGCAGGTGGCTTGTGACGCTAAGCAGATGAGATTTTTCAAGTTTGGAGTTTTCTGATTCACTTGGCTTATATTTATCTACAGTGAAGCATTCTGATCAAGCTTGAGCGACCCCTGAGGAAGGCTTTGTGCCAAAACACTGCTCGTGTAGGGTCACTTGATTTATCTTTTCACCTAATTTGTGGATTACTGCTTGTGAATTTTGGAAAATAAACTCTGTTTAGAAGTTTGAATTTCAGCTTTTGCCTGTGTCCTTTGGAACATTTTTCCCTTCCACCCTCGTTTTCTGTGGACCCCCTGTTTTGCTTGGATGAGCTTATCTCACCCATTATCTGCGCTGAAGGCAGTGGGCGAAGCTTGCCGCCATACTGGCCAGAACAAAACAATTGTTATTGGGATGGGAAGCAGTAGTAAACTTGTGAGGTTTTATTAAACCAATATGGTGGCTGCGCAGGAGGGGTCACTTCAACTCTTTGACATCATGCTGGCTCCTGCCGTTAAACCTCCTTGGCTTTCCTCTGGGCCTCCTGGCCTAGCCTTTTATACTTCCTGGGTCAGGCCCTCCTGGCTCCTCCCCTCCCATGTCACTTCCTCCTTGTTAGGACTAGGGGTTTTAAGGTGGCTCTTATACTGTGAGGGAGTGTTCTTAAGGGGAAGTGGCAACATCCAATAGACTCCCTCACAGTTGCCTATTTTGAACCATTGATAATTTAGATGTTTATTTTTTAAAAATGGATGTTCATGTCATACATAACCAGCACATAAACGTCCATTTCTTTATGTACATCGGAAATGCTGTTCTAAAATGTTAGTTGAGTTTACAACTCAATTCTCATTTGAAAGTTCTTTCTGAAATGTTGGCCTATGTGTGTATCTGACAGTACTTATTAACACCATCCCCACAGTGATGCTGCTCATTTCTTTTGAAAGCGTCGTTTTCTAAAATACTTGCGCTTCTTTGACATACATTTGCTCAGTTTTTTCTAACATGCTCGCTGTGTTTTGAGCGCAGAAACCGTAACATGAATTAAGTGCTTAGTAAACGGGCTTCTTTCAGAGCAATGAGGTTTGCATTAAATAATGTGCGTTAATTTGCATTAACTTGCATTAATATATTTTAAAAGCATATTAACACCTCAATGCACATTAGGAAAAGTTTAAGATAAGGTTTAAAAAAAAATAAATTGATGATCTTGTTAAGAATTCCTTCTTAACAGAACCTTAAAGGGTAAATAAAAAAATTTTCCTTGGGGGGGAGGGGGAATGTCAAGATTTCCCTAGCAATTTACTCATTTTTTTTGCCCTTTTAAGCATCAAATTACCCTCATTGTGTCTTGGAAGAACGGGGCAGAGTTGGACCAAGATTTAACCCAGCGGGATGGTTGTCAAAATGAGCTACAATTTGCTGGGTGAAGCATCCTGATTGCAAGTCTAATTCAAAGTGATTCTAATCTCTGTCAGAAGCAGCCTGGGCCAAGAGAGGGGACCCAGTGCATAAATGCTGATTGTCCCTTTAGGTTAGCAGAAAGGAAGGACAGAACTTGAATATTCTGAGGGCTGCTGAATTTACGTATTTTTGAAAACTACATAAAGGTTTTGGGGGTTTGACTTCTGAAGAGAGTCTTTCTCACAATAGTTTTAACGTTAAGAGTTCTTTCAGAATAGAAAAAATAAAAACATCAGCTCTTCTTCCTTAGGTCTTAATATTTTTTTTCAGATATACGTTATTTTATTTAAATATTTTTTAAAACAAATTTTGGCTTGGACTGCTACGTCTTTGCAACTCATTCTAAACTGGTTTCTGATGGTTTAAGGCATCACGTGGTTTCATTTGCAGCTAGCCAGGTTGTGGAGGGTTTCCCCTGGTTTTTAATTATCCTCTCAACTCAGCACTTTGATTATTGTTTTAAATAAAAAGTGTACTTCTTATATTATGGTTGTATCACCCTCCCCCAACGGCATTGTTTTTTGGGTTTATTTTTTTTCATATGATCCCTAAATATCATTCTGCAGCTGTCTGTGCTGTGTGCCTGGTGTACCTAATGCTATTCTGCTGCTGTCTGTGCTGTGTGCCTGGTGTATCATAGACCGGCTACTCATTACCTTCTGATGGTGAACAAGATGCAGCTGTCCAAGCTTTAATTAGACCACTTACTGTGGACCTAACTTGCTAGAAAATTCAGACCAAAAAACAAAAACAAACAGTTCCATGGCCCACTGGCAATGCTGTACAGGGCCACAGGTTTGGTTTAGTTTAGTTCAGCCATTGGGTGACCCGTCACAGCGGTTTACAAATAATGTTTTTTAAAAGTAAGAATAAAAAAATTACATTTTTCAAACAGAAGAATAACAACAGAAAAGTTACGCTAGTTTGAGACCCTCGTGCCAGTCGCTGCATAAGATTCCACTGCCGCTGTTGACTGATAACGTTAACGCCTATGTTTACTAAGGCACGCTATGGGCGCATTAGCGTTTTTAAAATGCGTAAATGGTTTACACGCGTTAAACGCTAACACGCCCTTAGAAATGTATAGCGTTTAACGGGCCTTAAATTTAAGGGTGCATTAGAAATGCTAATGCACCTTAGAAAAACATACCCCTAAGAATTAAAAGCATCTTGAAACAGCAATGTTTGAACTGCTTTTTGAAGCGACCATAAGAAGATTCTAAGCACATATTTATTTATTTATTGCATTTGTGTCCCACATTTTCCCACTGAATGGCAGGTTCAATGTGGCTTACATATTGCTAACAAGGCGGTTACAAAATTTAGATTTGTAGAAGTCCAGTACATAATACAGAAGTACAATAAACGCTTAGGTTGATATATTAGCATATTGTCAGCAGGGGCATAGCTACGTAGGGCCACGGGGGCTTGGGCCCCCGTAGATTTGGCCCTGGACCCCCCCCTGCCGACAACCCTCTCAACCCCCCTCTCCCGCCGCCAACCTGCCATCGCCTACCTTTGCTGGCGGGGGAACCCAACCCCCGCCAGCCGAGGTCCTCGTCTTCCTTTGTTCTGTTTCTGAGTCTGACGTCCTGCACATACAACGTGCAGGACGTCGGACTCAGAAACAGAATGAAGGAAGAAGAGGACCTCGGCTGGTGGGGGTTGGGGTCCCCTGCCAGCAAAGGTAGATGACGGCGGGGGAGGGTTGGTGGCGGGAGGGGGGTCGAGAGGGTCATCGGCAGGGGGGGGTCAGTTGGTGGCGGGGGGGGGTCGGCAATGGCAAGGGGGGTGTCGGAAATGGCTGGAGGGGTCAGCGGCACTGGGGGGCGGGGCTAAATTGTACCCCCTCACCTCGGGCTCTGGACCCCCCTCCTGCCGAAGTTTGGCTACGCTCCTGATTGCGAAAGAGGTTAATATTATTGTTTTCCATTTCTGAATGGTGGTGTGGGATTAGGCAGATCCAGGGGGGGGAAAGACTTCTTGAAAAGATGTGTTTTCAGGTGTTTTTTTTCTGAATTGTAGGTAGTTTTTATGTGAGTTTCAGGTAGTGAGTTCCAAAGTTGTGTGCCTATAAAGGAGAGGCTGGTGGCATGTGAAGATTTGTATTTTATACCTTTGCAATTGGGGTAGTGAAGGGTTAGGTAGGTTCTTGCTGTTCTCGTCACGTTTCTTAATGGTAGATCGATAAGTTCCGTCACGCAATCTGGTGCGAGTCCGTAGACGATTCTGTGGACTATGGTGCATATTTTGAATGTTATGCGAGCGTTAATAGGAAGCCAATGTAAGAACATAAGCACTGCCATACTGGGAAAAGACCAAGGGTCCGTCAATACCCAGCATCCTGTCTCAGACAGTGGCCAATCCAGGCCTCAAGAACCCGGCAAAAACCCCAAAACAAAACAAAAATTTAAATTAATAATGTTCAATGGACTTTTCCTTCAGGAATCTGTCCAAACCCCCTTTAAACTCAGACGGAGCCCTCACTGCGTCCTGCGTAAGAGGCCATAAGGCTCCAGCAGTAAATGGTAATTTTTTTTTTATTACTGCCCCTTTTAAAAAAAAAAAGTCCTTTTCACCGATGGTGGGAAAAGGTGGCCTCGGCAAGCAGCAATCCCATGCATTGACTCCACCACGGGCCATCTTTTACCGCCGTTTATCTACTACTAGTAAAAAAGGCCCGTTTCTGTTTGAAAGGAAACGAGCGCTAGCAAGGTTTTCCTCTGAGTGTGTATGTTTGAGAGAGTGTATGTGAGAGTAACTGTGTGAGAGAGGCTTCTGTTCCTGCTGCTGTGCATTCCCAGAGTTGTGCTGATTCGCTGCTCCCTGTATCGTGGCTCCGCCCCTCTCCCTTCTACTGGCCAGTCTGGTGTGGGTTGTGTGACGTCACTATTATCTACTACATGAGGGACACCACCTCCAGCGGAAACAATGGTTCCAGGCAGCCTCAGAATGTTGGAGGTGAGAATTATTATATAGGATGTTACTATGTAAAGGGCCCCATAGTGAGTTGTATCATTATATTGCACAAACAGTGTTAGCATCACATCTATGTTGTTTGAATGTTTTAATGTGTTCCTATTACGTGTTTCATTCATATTATGTTGACATCATATTATATTTATACTATATGAAAGTTGTTCTATGCTGTCTGTTATGGTATTGTTTGTATTCTACTGACATTTATTTCCATTATTTGATTGTTCTATGTGCTGTTAAATGTATGTTTATGATACTGTTTCAGGTTAGTCCTATTTCTAGGTTTCAATTTGCCATTTCCAAACTTACCACTACTTACATTTTATTTTTTGTGATTTTACTATTGTTTTGCTGTTAACAAAATTATAAGTTCTATGTCAAACTGCACCTGCCGTACATCACCTTGGGAGAATCTATTCATAAAGGCAGTTAGGGGTTCGATTCCCACTGCAGCTCCTTGTGACTCTGGGCAAGTCACTTAACCCTCCATTGCCCCAGGTACAAAATAAGTACCTGAATATATGTAAACCACTTTGAATGTAGTTGTAAAAACCTCAGAAAGGCGGTATATCAAGTCCCATTTCCCTTTCCCCCTTTCCCTTATGACATCACAATATCAGAAGTGAGCCAAGTATCGGGCAATCAAGCCATTGTGACATCACTGATGAGGTTGGCTCTTATTGGTGGAATAATGAGTGGAGGAGTAGCCTAGTGGTTAGTGCAGTGGACTTTGATCTTGGGGAACTGAGTTCAATTCCCACTGCAGCTCCTTGTGACTCTGGGCAAGTCACTTAACCCTCCATTGCCCCAGGTACAAAATAAGTACCTGAATATATCTAAACCGCTTTGAATGTAGTTGCAAAATACCACAGAAAGGCAGTATATCAAGTCCCATTTCCCTTTCCCTATTTGAGATTCTACATGGAATGTTGCTATTCCACTAGCAACATTCCATGTAGAAGCTTGCCCTTGCAGATGAGCAACGCGGCCGCGCAGGCTTCTGTTTCTGTGAGTCTGACGTCCTGCATGTACAATGTGCAGGACATCAGAAACAGGACAAAGCCTTGCGCGGGAAGCAAGAGGACCTCGGCTGGCGGGGATTGGGGTCCCTCGCCAGCAAAGGTAGGTGACAGCGGCGGCAGGGGAGGGTTGGTGGTGGGAGGGGGGTCGAGAGGGTCATCGGCAGGGGGGTGGCAAAGTTGGTAGTGGCGGGGGGGGGGGGGGGGTTGGCAGCACCGGGGAGGGGGCTAAAATGTGCCCCCTCACCTGGGCTCTGGACCCACCTCCTGCCGAAGTCTGGCTATGCCCCTGCTTGATATGTATACCTGAGTTTGATTCGTCCTTGTCGTTCTCAGGGCACAGACCGTAGAGGTCTGCCCAGCACTGTTCTTGTAGGAAATGTCAAAGCCCCTTAAAATTATCACTCAAGCCCATCCCTATCTATTCAGTCATGATCAGGGCATAGACCATAGAAGTCTGCCCAGCATTGGGTTCACTTCCCAATTACCAGCATTGCCACCCAATCTCCGCTAAGATCAATACACTGAAACCTTCTGCTCAGTGTGCTGCTGCGGCTAGGAAACCGAATAGAATGTTGGGTATTATTAGGAAAGGTATGGAAAACAGGTGTGAGGATGTTATAATGCCTTCGTATTGCTCCATGGTGCGACCGCACCTTGAGTATTGTGTTCAATTCTGGTCGCTGCATCTCAAGAAAGATATAGTAGAACTGGAAAAGGTGCAGTGAAGGACGACAAAAATGATAGCGGGGATGGGACGACTTCCCTATGAACAAAGACTAAGGAGGCTAGGGCTTTTCAGCTTGGAGAAGAGACGGCTGAGGGGAAACATGATAGAGGTATATAAAATGATGAGTAGAGTAGAACAGGTGGATGTGAAGCGTCTGTTCACGCTTTCCAAAAATACTAGGACTAGGGGGCATGCGATGAAACTACAGTGTAGTAAATTTAAAACAAATTGGAGAAAAGTTTTCTTCACCCAATGCATAATTAAACTCTGGAATTCGTTGCCGGAGAACGTAGTGAAGGCGGTTAGCTTGGCAGAGTTTAAAAAGGGGTTGGACGGTTTCCTAAAGGACAAGTCCATAGACTGCTACTAAATGGACTTGGGAAAAATCCACAATTTCGGGAATAAGTTGTATAAAATGTTTGTATGTTTGGGTAGCTTGCCAAGTGCCCTTGACCTGGATTGGCCACTGTCGGGGACAGGATGTTGGGCTTGATGGACCTTTGGTCTTTTCCCAGTATGGCATTACTTATGTACTTACGTAAGATTCCATGGATCCATTCCTTCTAAACAGGATTCCTTTGTGTTTATCCCATGCATGTTTGAATTCCGTTACCATTTTCATCTCTACCACCTCCCGCGGGATGGCATTCCACATATCCACCACCCTCTCCGTGAAAAAATACTTCCTGACATTACTCCTGAGTCTGCCTCCCTTCAACCTCAATTCATGCCCTCTAGTTCTACCACCTTCCCGTCTCTGGAAAAGGCTAATTTGCTGATTAATACCTTTCAAATATTTGAACGTCTATATCATGTCACCCCCGAAAAAAATCATACCGCAAGATACAGCAACTTGGTTGCCAGTTGGAAAGGAAACTAAAATTATGAATAAAGTCAGGCAACAAGGATTTTGCAGGAACACACTGAACTTTTCTGGCCCCCCTGGCTTTGTGGTCTTCCGGTGGGTGGGCAGCTTAACTCCCTTTCCCGGGGAACAAAGCAATACAGGTTTACGCTAGTATTTCTATCATGGAATCTGAGTGCTCACTTAGAAGTGCCACCTTAGCTTGTGTCCACGAGAGCTAAATCTAATCACATGCATAACTGCAGAATTCATCAGCAGGTCGATAAGGGATGTCCTGCCGCAAACTTCGGACTGGCCTGTTAAAGATACCAGTGCTTTCCCTGCTTGTGTGTGTCTGGGGATATTTGCATCCTTTAGAACATGGTGATATCAGCAGTCGTTTCACATCTGCAGACTAATGAGTCCTGCAGTACCTCCCAGACATTTTGAGCAATTTAAGTCTGGCCCTGGAAGTTAGCTACCAGCCTTCATATCTTTAATTTTAATTTAATGTTATTAAACCGCAAAGCGTGAGATAAAAGGGCTATTGCAGGTTGCGATCCATGTGAAATAAGGAGAACAATTTATTTTAAAACATGGTTTGTTCACTTCTATTTGAAATTAATTACGCCTTTTATAGCTGTTAAATTTGGTAGATGGGATTACTGTATTATAGATAAGTTATCACTGTAACAATATAACTAGGAGATGCTCGGATTAGCTCTTTATACTTGCTGTATCTTTAAATTTGAAGCGTTAGTTTGCACTCCACCTTGAACTGATATGGTAAAGCAGATAAGAAAGCCTGGGTTAAATTAAATTAAGTAGCAGCCATTACATCTTTAACGCACTATGTGGATTTGTATTAATAAAAACACCAGCAGGTTCGGTTATAAAAAGAATGTGGCAGGGTAACTGTTTACTGCCAGGGCAGAGCGACAGAGAGACAGGCATTTAATTGACTGGATTATGCTCATTCCGCTGAGTCAGATCCCACTGGACTGGTACAATTTGCTTACTTGTGCCATCATACCAGAGCTGTAACCAGGGATCAGACATCACAGTCTGGCGTGTCATGACGCCAAAATATTCACATTTTCATTAGAATGATTACAGGAAGGGTACAAGCTCCGTCAAAATAGACTGTGGCCAGAAATAATGAAGATGAGGAAAGGGTTCATTGTTTCTGCCTTCCCCCTCCCCCCTCCCCCATGGCACATGCAGCCATGTCCTGTGGTTTGGCACACCCAGGGGTGTGCTGGTAAATTGTTAACAGGGGGCTCTCTCTCGCCAGCAAAGTAAAAGAGAATTCAGGAGGGGCCCAAGCCCACATTTTGGGATCCATTTGTTAAAGTGGCCATGGAGAACCGGCTCCCAAAATTCTTAAAAACTTAACAAACGGCTCTCGAGAGCCTGCTCCAGCACACCACTGGGCACACCGTTCCTCCAGCCATATTCAGATGGGTGTTGCCCAGGAGCACAGAGCAGAAAATATGTCTCTGCATAGTTTCTGGAAGAGTAAAATCAGCTCCCAGAGACTTTGGAAAATTGAAAACATATTAAAGCCAATGAGATGTGCTGGGGAGCTCCCAAGAGGCACAGAGAGATGATTTGGCAGGAAAAACCAGCTACGGTAGATAACTTCATGCGGTCTGTTCATAGAATATGTGCAGGTATTTAATTTCACAAATAAAGATGCCGTGTCATAATAGAAACACATTTTATTCACACAGGGCCGGTACAAGGGGATTCAAGGTTCACACATAACACCCCTTGCAATGCACTTTCAGGGTCCTATCCCATACCCTTTTGATACTAATAATTAAATTCCATAATTATGATCTCCCTAGCACCATTGATCCCAGAACATCATACTTTTAAATACTAAACATTATTATGTACATACATAATACACACACACACACACAGACAAACACACAGACCCACATTAAGCATTAGTGAATAGGGGCCTAGGTGGTTTCAATTCATGTTAAGTGCTTAATGTAAAACAAAAACGGTGTACATTAACTGTCACGTTAATCAGATAACACAGAATTTCATGTTTGGGACAGGGAAGGGACAGAAAGTGCAAGTAATATGAAATCATTAACTACTCCTCTGGAGGTATCCTTAACTGCTTTCCGCAGTAACGGCCATTTTAAGATTCTGTAGTATCTATTGCCTTGCATTTCAGCATAGCCGTCTTTCCTTGTCATCAAGCAGATGAAGCCATTACGTATGGGTTATGTCCATCAACCAGCAGGGGAGATAGAGAGCACTCAAACTTTCACAGTGCCCTCTTGGCCAGCTAGCTCCACTGCCTCTTCAGTATTCTCTATCTCCCTTAGCAGGGTGGCTGCAGCTTGTTCGAGCTCCAGAAAAATCTGCCGGGAGGTGGTTCCTGGCTTGCCAGTTGTTAACCGGGGTGTTGGAGGCTATAGCAGCTTCACTTTAAAGGCACATAGGTTAGCCCTTTCCCTGCCTTACCCATACCTCTGTGGATGTGGACATAGAATGTTGCTACTCTTTGGCATTCTAGAATCTTGCTACTTTTTGGAATTCCGGAATCTTGCTACTCTTTGAAATTCCAGAATCTTACTACTCTTTGGCATTCTGGAATCTTGCTACTCTTTGGCGTTCCGGAATCTTGCTACTCTTTGGCATTCCGGAATCTTGCTATTCTTTGGGATTCCAGAATTGGGTTTCTGCAAGGTACTTGTGACCTGAATTGGCCACTGTTGAAAGCAGAATACTGGCCTAGATGGACTATTGGTCTGACCCTGTGTGGCTATTCTTGCGTTCTTGTATGTTCTAATGGCCTCAATAATTAACACGGATCTTTTGCAGTTACCGCAGGTTAACTTCTGCAGTTAAGATGCATTAACCGCAAAAGCTTAGGGGCCCTATTACCAAGCCGCAGTAGGGCTACTGTGGGAGCCCAGCGGTAGTGCTGACTCTCACTGCACGATGTTTCCGGTGCCAAAAATTTATTTTTAATTTTTTAGTGCTCTGGGCTTACCTGGCAGTAATTGGGTAGATTACGATGGAGTTGGAGATTTTAAACACAATGCACTAATTTTATGGGTGATCTGGAGGCATCACAGTCTACGCATAACGCCAATTAAGATAAGTCTGTTCTTAGAGTACATCATTGACTACAACACTTTGGGCGAGTAGCTTGAAGTGTGAGTGTGGGAAGAAGGGAAGGTAGGGCGTGTGCGATGATGTTTGGCGACCTGTGTACCCTATCCAGATTTACTTGGTTTTATGGGCACCACAGAGTTACTGAGCACAGCATATTAAAAATTTATAAAAATTGGATTAGAGTAAGACGCAATAGTATATTCTGGTGCTACAGAGAATTGGATGATTTCCTACACCAGTTAATTGTTTGGTTCCCTTACTTGATTTTTGAGTAATTGGGTAGCGCTATGTGCTTACTGCCGCCTATTTATGGCCACGCGGAAAATGTTACACTTACCGCACTGTAAAAAAAACCAGAAGAATAGCAACCCTTGCGGCCATGCAACCAAGTCAAACACATCAAGGGTGACAAAAGAACGAACAACAAATGATGTCCAAAAAATGATTGGCTTTATTACAACATCCGAGCCGTAACATGAGTTGTGTTTCATCCTAAAAAGGCCTTCCTCAGGAGTCTTCTATTAGATGTATAAGAATTCTTAGCTAGCCTTAATCTATCTACTTATCATTTCTATGACGCTACAAGGCATACGCAGCGCTGTACACCATACACGAAAAGACAGTCCCTGCTCAAAGAGCTCACAATCTAAAAATGGAATGTTACTAGTGGAATAGCAACATTCCATGTAGAATCTCAAATAGTAGCAACAGAATCTCCAACAGTAGCAACATTCCATGTAGAATCTCAAGTAATAGCAACATTCCAGAATCTCAAATAGTAACAACATCCCATGTCCCAACTGCACTAACCACTAGGCTACTCCTCCAGTAGCAACAATCCATCTAGAAGCCTGCCCTTGCAGATCAGCAACGCGGCCGCGCAGGCTTCTGTTTCTGTGAGTCTGACGTCCTGCACATACGTGCAGGACGTCAGACTCACAGAAACAGAAGCCTGCGCGGCCGCGTTGCTGATCTGCAAGGGCAGGCTTCTACATTACTACTACTTATCATTTCTATAGCGCTACAAGGCATACGCAGCGCTGTACACCATACACAAAAGACAGTCCCTGCTCAAAGAGCTTACAATCTAGATAAGACAGGCAAACAGACAGGACAATTAAGGGTAAGGGAATAGAGAGGTGAGGATAAAGGACAGGGTAAGTGAGTTAGGAGTCAAAAGCAGTGGTAAAGAGGTAGGTTTGAGTTTGGACTTGAAAACGGCTAAAGACATGTGATGTCTGATACCTTACTGTTTGCTGCTGTCACAAAAGTGTGTGACATCACGTAGATTTCATTAAGGCTAGCTAAGAATTCCTATACATCCACTAGAAGACTCCTGAGGAAGGCCTTTTTAGGATGAAACACGACCCGTATTGACACTTACCGCAATGCCATTTCCATTTTTTTAAAGTTCTTTTACCAGCAGCAGTAAAAGGGAGGCCTCAGGACACGGCAAACTGGCACGCTGATGCCTTGGTAAAAGGACCCCTTAATGAAGCTTAGAAAATAACAGCTAAAGTGCATCACACATTTCTCAGGAAAATGCTTTAGATGGGAGAACTGAGAGTGGCCAGCACTTTTCATGGTAGCAATAGGAAGAATCTCTGTTGATATATTTTTAAGTACATAAGCATCGCCATGCTGGGACAGACCAGGGGTCCATCGAGCCCAGCACCCTGTCACCGACAGCAGCCAAAAGAACAAGCAATTTGTCCCGCCCATCCTAGAAATACTGTATTATTCCCTCGTCCATTCAATAACATTCTATGGCTCTTTCCTCCAGGAAGCCGTCCAACCCTTTTTCGAAGTCCGCTAAGCTAACCGCCTTAACCACCTTTTCCGGCAGCGAATTCCAGAGTTTAACTACACGTCGAGTGAAGAAAAATGTCCTCAGATTCGTTTTCAATTTACCACACTGCAGCTTCATCGCATGCCCCCTTGTCCTGGTATTTTTGGAAAGCGTAAACGGACGCTCCACATCCATCCATCCCTTCCATTCCACTCCGAGATAAAAATTTATTTTGAATTTCTCAGATTTAGTTGAATATGGATTTTAAAAGCTGATGAGACTATCAACTTTGCAAAAACAAAAGAAAAGCAAGTTTGGAAATTATATTTATTCTCTTCTGAGTATTCAAAAAAAAAAAAGTTGTCATCACAGTAAAAATAAGAAGCCGTATTTTTAAAAAATATTTTTTGCAGTGCCAGGAAAGATTTGCACATACAGCCCTGCAGGAGCTGAGAAATCTATTTTCATTACAAGAAACATTGATTTTGCATTTAAAAGTCTCATTATTTGAGATAATGACCGTTGGGTTCCTTAGTAACTCTTCTGGTTTCTAAATCACGGATAAAAAGAAAGAAAAAAAAAAACAGTTTTCTAAGTAGCCAGAGGAATCCAACATGCCCCAAAATGCAGTCAAAACTAACCCCAAGCTTTAAAATAAAAAAAAATTCTTCTCTTTCCAACCTGGCACCTTTTGCAGAGTCATAAGAAGGATCCAATATATGCATGCAAAGAGACCCTTTCTGACCAGGTGGTAACAAACCGGTACAAACATTAAGCTGGAAAGTGGGTAAGGCGAAATGATAACATTTTGTTTCTTCAATTTGGAGGTCTTCATAATTCCCATCAATAATCAGAATTGCTTGTCCTTTCAATAGAAGAAGAAGCCAAATATTTGCATTTGGTTTGTAAGCCAGTCGGAACAGTTACCTTTTGGGGAAAAAGAAATTGGTGGTTTAAAGCTTTTAAGGCCAAGGAAGGACTAAACAATCCAAACATCTGTTTCAGCTGAGCCGTAGCCTACTTGAGCATTAATACATTCTGTGTAATGTTAGAGGCTAGCTGAACGTACCTCCCTAGTAACAGCCCTATGAATAATTGACTGCAGTGTACCCTGGTGTATTCCATTCCAAGGTTAGATTCTCTGCTGTCAGACATTTCTTCTGCACAAGGTAGGGATGGGAACCTCACTGGCATGATTATGTCTTACATGCGCGTGGGTTTGAGGAATTTTAACAACATTGAAAGTTTTTTTTTATATATATAACATATTCTTTTGGAAACCAAAGATTTCCCTGCTGTAGAAAATTTGAAAAAAAATAAATATGTATGTGTGTGTGTATATGCATACACACACACACACGGCTTGAATATCCGGGTTCACTGCGGACCGCGGGAGCTGTCATTGTTGCACCTAACATGCCATTAGTTGAGTATGAGCATTTACACCAGCCTCTGACGGGCATGAACGCTTGCACCCAAAGTTGGGTGAAAAAATACGCGTTGAACTAGTATTCTGTAAGGGCCGACCGAATTCTCCACTATCTGTTTAAAAGAGCTCTCCTTTTGACGTGTTTCTGTATCTCAGAGCCGCCGAGAGACTAAGCCGGACCTGGGGCAAGGCCGCCCCCCCCTGCCACCCCAAAACCACACCTCCTTTTCAACTGTGCGACTTGGAATTTACATGTACCACGTGACAGAATACGCTTAGCGAGTTATGCGTGTAAATCATAATTAACGCCAATTAGTGCTGATAATTGCTTGCTAACATCGAATGGACTGCGCTGATTAGCTACTTAAACCAATTAAGTTATGCACGTTATTAGAGAATACAATTGGATTTCTACACGGAAATTGAGACGCGATATATATAGAATTTGGGGGTAATTTCTGTGAAGCCCCACCTGGAGTATTGTGTTCAGTTTTGGACAGTGCATTTTGTCTAGCAAAAAAGGTGCCGGTACTCAAATGTTAGGCCACCCTTCCAGGGTAAGGTGATCACTGAGGGACCCACCCCACAATAGCCAGGTCCCCTGCAACCAGTCACAGAATCTATGACAAGGCAGAATTGGTGTGTAGAGCCTGAGCTCTTTCATTAAAACTTGGGGTCCATGGGTCAATTTTAGCAGATAATGGAAAAGATGCCGGTACTCAGTACCAAGTACCCCCTCAAAAAAAGCCCTGGTTTTGGAGGCCGTATCTTGCTAAGGATATAAAAAGAATTGAAGCGGTGCAAAGAAAAGCTACGAGAATGGTATGTGATTTGCGTAACAAGACGTATGAGGAGAGACTTGCTGACCTGAACATGTATACCCTGGAGGAAAGGAGAAACAGGGGTGATATGATACAGACGTTCAAATATTTGAAAGGTATTAATCCGCAAACGAACCTTTTCCATAGATGAGAAGGCAATAGAACTAGAGGACGTGAAATGAGATTGAAGGGGGGCAGACTCATGGACATAGTAGTGGATACTTGGAATGCCCTCCCGCGGGAGGTGGTGGAGATGAAAACGGTAACGGAATTCAAAGATGCGTGGGATAAACATAAAGGAATCCTGTTCAGAAGGAAGGGATCCTCAAAGGCTTAGCGGAGAATAGGTGGCAGAGCCGGTGGTGGGAGGTGGGACTAGTGGTTGGGAGGCAGGGCTAGTGCTGGGCAGACGTCTACGGTCTGTGCCCTGAAAATGGCAGATACAAATCAAGGTCATGTAGACACATAAAGTAGCACATATGAGTTTATCTTGTTATGCAGACTGGATGGACCGTGCAGGTCTTTTTCTGCCGTCATCTACTATGTTACCATGTTTAGCACAGCTACATTGCCACTTACTAACTGATTAGCGCATGCTCAGTGCGTGAGCCCTTACTGCCTACATAATGGGGAAACTAGCACAGAAAAAACAGCCTTAGCATGCGGGAATGACCTGCATAAGGATGGGCTAAGGTCATTTTTTTCCCCACAGTTCGGTAAAAAGGCCCCTGGCTTTTTTTGTTGAGAACACTGGTTCACATTTTAGGATATTTTGGTTTTTATTTCCTTGAGGAGGAGAACTTGTCTGCTCTTCGTTCTGGATACGCCTGTCGGTCATTCATCAGGCTTAGGGCTCATTGAGCCAAGTTTTCCTGGGAACAAGTACCGTCTTGACGTCGCTGCCGTCTGATCCCCAGACAGCGACCAGATTTTTCCCACTGCCTTAAAGGTAGAAATGCGTTGATGCCCGTATCGGAGCTATTTGGTTTCAGAACAACCAGAAAGGAGAGGCTCCAGCTTTCATGGGTGAGGACCGGTGAGGGTGTCACTCTCAGGATGGCTGCAGCTGTCGAAAGACAAATAAGTAGTTACGGAAAAGAAGGTTAGAAGAAATAATGACCCAAACTTATATTACATAATTTCCTAATAAAACTGATCACACCTTAAGTGAAGTTATTGTGCAGTACCAGGTATTCTATCCATTTGAAACATCTAATACAGTTTCTTTGCAGTGTGAATAATACATAAGAATTAATCTCATCACAGAAAATGCTGTGAAAGCAAGTCTCTAATATGTGTATACATTTTCATGCTCCGTGTGTGTATAAGTCCACATAAACACACATAAAGAAGTTTAGCGGAGATTGGGTGGCAGAGTCGGGGGTGCGGGTCTGGTGGTTGGGAGGCGGGGCTAGTGCTGGGCAGACTTATACGGTCTGTGCCAGAGCCGGTGGTGGGAGGCGGGGCTGGTGGTTGGGAGGCGGGGCTAATGCTGGGCAGACTTCTACGGTCTGTGCTGTGAGGATGACAGATACTAATCAAGGTCAGTTATACACAAAAGGTAGCACATATGAGTTTATCTTGTTGGGCAGGCTGGATGGACTGTGCAGGTCTTTCTCTGCCGTCATCTACTATGTTACCACGTTACTATGTTACTATAAACACCTAAATGTTATTCTATAAGGGCAGGAGTTCCCAATCTTGGTCCAAGAGGCACCCCAGCCAGCCAGGGTTTCAGGATATCCACAATGAATATTCATGAGAGAGATTTACAAGCACTGCCTCCACTGCATGCAAATCTCTCTCATGAATATTCATTGTGGATATCCTGAGAACCTGACTGGCTGGGGTGCCTCCAGGACCAGGTTTGGGAATCACTGTATAAGGGAATGTGCAAGTGTAAGGAGGTAGGACGGGACTTTGGCGAGTCTTTCGCATAGGCGCATGTCTGACAGAATACTGCCAGTTATGCATGCACTTTCTGCACTTAGGGACATTTTTACTAAGCTGCGGAAAAAAGTGGCCTGCGGTAGTCTGGATGCATGAAATTGGTGTGTGGAGGCCATTTTTTTTTTACCTTGGCTGGGAAAAAGGGCTTTTTTTTTTTTTTTTACCAGGGCAGTAAATGGTTGTGCACTAAAATTTAAAAGTAGCAAGGCTATTTTCTACCATGGGAAATAGTGCGCACCTAGGTCATTACCATCTGGTTATCGCGTGAGACTTTACCGCTAGGTCAATGGCTGGCGGCAAGGTCTCAGAGCCAAAATGGACACATGCCAATTTTGATTTCGCCGCATGTCCATTTTCGGCAAAAATTTTAGAAAGGGCTTTTTAACAGGCGGGCTGAAAAATGGATTGGTGCGTGCCCAAAACCTGCGCCTACACTATCGCAAGCCATTTTTCAGCGCACGTTAGTAAAAGGACCCCTAAAAGCCCCATTTTATGCAGAACACAGAAATCAAAGCTGAAACAACCAGTATCTGCCAATACAGAGTTGTTTTTGTTGTGGTTTGTTTTTTTTTAATCCTGCCCACGTAGATAACAACCCCCTTAAGTAGTCAGGTTGTAATTTTAATTTAGTTTAATTTTGAAGGCAAATGTGAATTACAGCAGATTCAAGGGAATGACTGATTTAATCCTTCATGTAAAGTCCTGGCTGAAAAAAAAAACATTTTTTAAAAACCCTGTGGGCATTATTCTATAAAGGTTATGCTGCTAAATTTACGCTCCTAAATTTATGCTCCTAAATTAAGAACTTAATCTGTTTTGGAGCATAGATTATGCTCGTAATTAAGGAGTGTAACCTTTATAGAATAAGACTCTATGAGTGCTTTTGTGCTGGGGTAAAACCCAACATGAAACTTTTTCCCCCATGCACATGTATAATATACCCTTTGTAAAATAGGGGAATGTGTGTGTACATTTTAGTCCCACCCAAAACACACCCACTTGAAATCTTGGCGCAGTGTAGGTCTCCTCATGTACATAGCGGCTTTTTGAGACTTAGGGCTCTTTTTACTAAGCGGCGGTAAGCCCAACGCGGGCTTACCGCGCACTATACAGGAAGTATAATTCCCACCCTTAGCGTGTCGTCATTTCTGGTGCTACAAAAATTAATTTATTTTTGTAGTGCCGGAGTGTACCTGGGGGTAATCGGGCAGTGCCGTGCGCTGCCTGGTTAAGGCGGGACCCTTACTGCCACTTTGGTGGGTGGCGGTAAGGGCTCCCCTCCGAAACGGCCGCGTGGCAAACGCTTTATTTGCCGCCTGGCCATTTCCTGCAGGAAAGCGAGACTTCCCTTTTACCAGCCGCAGTAAAAGGGGGTCTCGGCGAGCGTGTAAAACAGGTGCCAACCGCAGCTCCGGCCCCCTTTTGCCGCGGCTTGGTAAAAGGGGCCCTTAATGCAAAATCCACGGATAAAGGTAACTGCCTCTCTAATGACTCCACAATAACTCTTTTAAACGGAAGGCAAAACCCCTTCGTGAAAAATTGCATTGGCTTCCCACCAAGGAACGCATTGCCTTCAAAATTTGCACTCTGGTACACAGGATCGTTTACGGCGAAGTCCCTGAATACATGTTGAACCTAATAAATCTGCCACCTAGAAATAGTTCCAGTTTCTCCAGAACTTATTTAAATTTACATTATCCAGAATGCAATGGCCTTAGATACAAATCTACTTATGCATCCAGCTTCTCTTCCCACACTGGGAAAAGACCAAGGGTCCATCGAGCCCAGCATCCTGTCCACGACAGTGGCCAATCCAGGCCAAGGGCACCTGGCGAGCTTCCCAAACGTACAAACATTCTATACATGTTATTCCTGGAATTGTGGATTTTTCCCAAGTCCATTTAGTAGCGGTTTATGGACATGTCCTTTAGGAAACCGTCTAACCCCTTTTTAAACTCTGCCAAGCTAACCGCCTCCACCACGTTCTCCGGCAACGAATTCCAGAGTTTAATTATGCGTTGGGTGAAGAAAAATTTTATCCTATTTGTTTTAAATTTACTACACTGTAGTTTCATCGCATGCCCCCTAGTCCTGGTATTTTTGGAAAGCGTGAACAGACGCTTCACATCCACCTGTTCCACTCCACTCATTATTTTATATGCCTCTATCGTGTCTCCCCTCAGCCGTCTCTTCTCCAAGCTGAAAAGCCCTAGCCTCCTTAGTCTTTCTTCATAGGGAAGTCGTCAAAACTATGGAATGCATTGCCTAAAACCGTTCAATCAATTCAGAACCACCTCGACTTCAGGAAGACACTGAAAACCACCTTGTTTAAGAAGGCCTATTCCCCAGACCCAACTTAATCTTCTCATTTTTGCGACACACCGAAACGATGGATTGTACCTGGACTCCCTTCTTAATATATCTTTGTTTCTCTTATTCATGCTACTTATATGTTTAGTATTACTACTACTTAACATTTCTAGAGCGCTACCAGGGTTATGCAGCGCTGTACAATTTGTAATACCCAACCGGAGCCTGTCTCTACGGTATTGTGTAAGCCACGTTGAGCCTGCAACTAGTGGGAAAATGTGGGGTATAAATGTGTTAAATAAAATAAATGTTGTAACTTGTATTAGGTCCTTTTGTGACATGACATCGCTATTTTCTTACCAGTATGTCCCCTGAGAAGGACACAATTACTGATCTCAACAGGGTCACTTTTGTACGCGGTGTGATATATATGTTAGCAGACAGCTGTTTATTAATAGAAGAAGGGCAATATAAGAGTTTAATTTGTTTACACCAACAGCAGATCAGATCAATAATAATAATTTTTGATGGGAAATCTGTGGCGTGAGGGTGACCTGTAACTTTGTCCCTTTTCACTTTCCCTTCCTTCCTACAGCAAATGTGAGGGTTGCCAGGTGGAAAATTTTTTCCCCGCCCAAAACCCGCCCAAAGTCAAACCCCGCCCCTGACACCCCCACCCCCGCCGTCATCACCCCCACCCCCCGCCGTCATCAACCCCGCCCCCGCCGTCATCGGCCCCGCCTCCCCGTCATCGGCCCCGCCCAGAACGTCACTAACCCCGCCCAAAACACCACTAGCCCCCCCCCCCCCCCCCGCGGCCCGAAAAACCACTTAAAAAACCGCCGAAAGACCCCAAAACAAGCCCAAAAAACTGCAACCTGCTGCGGGCAAAAATTTTCCGCGGCGGGTCGCGGAAAACCGCCCAATTGGGCAGTAAAACCGCCCACCTGGCAACACTGAATGTGACCCCCTTGTGATGAAGAAGAAAACACATAAATTTCAGGTGTGAACTGGTTTTGCCTTGTCTAGCGGCAGTCAATAGGCACAGCTGCCGAAAAGGGTGTGGGGTCTATGCAGAAGGGGTTAAGGGACTCAAAAAGTCCCCTCGGGGGGAAAAAAAATAAGAAAGAGGTGCAATAGAGACATTCAACCATCTGGAAGGTTTCAGTAAAGAGTAACAAGGCGCCGTTTTCTAAGAAAATAAAGTTTAAGCAACTAACCACCATTCTATTCAGGAAATCTGGACTGCCCCTACTTGACATTTCGCCCATTAGATTGTAAGCTCCTTGGAGCAGGGACTGTCCTTTTTTGTTAATCTGTACAGCGTTGCGTAACCCTAGTAGCGCTCTAGAAATGTTAAGTAGTAGTAGGGAGACTGACTGGGAGGAAACTGAAGAAACATTTCTTCACTGAGGGGTCCTTTTATTAAGGTGTAATAAAAGGGGGGGGGGGGGCTGCACTAGCGTTTTTGATTCACACTGCACCCAGATTTCAAGCGGGTGTGTTTTGGGCGGGATTAAAATCTACACATACATTCCCCTATTTTACAAAGGGTATGTACCTGTGTATGGGGGGAAAATTTTCATGCTGGGTTTTACCAAGTATGGCAATGCTTATGTTTTTATCTCCGTGAGGGGCTCTTATCCGGGTAAGAGTTGCATCTACCTACGTAAGTGCAACTGAATATGAACCTTTACTGTTTCTAGAACTGATACGTTAGCACATGAGAGATGGCTACAGTAGCGTTTTATTAAATATTGATGATATCATGGTTGCGTGCTGACAGAACAGCGTATAAATTTGTGTTGGTTCATCCCTGTAAGCGGCTCGTAGGAAAAACAAAGCATTTACAGTATATTTCAAGTAATCCCCCTTCAGAAGTCTGAATTATTCAGTCACATAAAACATTTCTTATTTATTTGTCTTCAGAGATTATGCAAAATGAAGAAAAAAAAAAACCCTGTTCTAGCAAGCAAGCACACGAAGTTGTGCTGCTTACAGAAATGTTATCCAGGTATGCAGAGGGCATAAAAGAGAGCTGAGTCAGCAGTTTCAGCCATGGCTCAAGGCCTGTGGGAAGAGCTGAGTCAGACTCCAAACAAGTCTGAGGAACAACTTGGTATAAAAGTGACCAAGATGCTGTGGGCCAGGACCGGGACTGAAAGCACTGGGTAGCCCTTTATGAGCACGCTCAGCAGCTTGCTTTTTTTGCGAGTAGCTGGGGTGGGGGAGGAAGGCAGGATTACCTGAGGAATTGCGCCCTTTCTGCTTTGTGACATTTCAAAATTCTTGGCAGTAGGCAGCCTATTAAATACTTGGCACAGGTGATTTTTTTTTTCAACTATCTCAAATTGTACAGGTATTGCAGGTAAACCTATTTCCTGCAAAGCTATCCAGCCATGAGCATTCAACCAGATGTCTGTGAACTCAGGGAGTAGCATGGAAGTCTTTTCTCGTTAAATAAGCTCATAAGATTGACATTTGGAATAGCTCAGCCCCACTGCACTATAGCAGGGTAATTCGATCACAGTCCCCCAAATTCTATATATGGTGTCTTAAGTTGTGCGTGCTAATTTGACCTGCATGGCCAATATTATGTGTGCAACTTAATGATAAACAAGCCGATCAGCACCAATAATTGGTACTTAACCAATTAGAAGCACTAATTGTCATTAATTAGAATTTACGTGCAGAACTTTCCAGGTATATTCTATAACACGCGTAAATTCTAATGCGCACAGTTGAAAAGGGAGCAAGTTGTGGCATACACCCGATCTGCACCTAACTTGGGTGCAGGTATTTTTTAGGCCTAGTTTTAGGTAGCCTAAAGGGGTGTGCCTAAATTTTAGTCGCAAGAACGGCGCATGAGCATATTCTATAAACTAGACCCAGGCTAACTGCAAAGGTCTACAAAATCGTGAGTGATATAGAACGAGTAGAAGTAAATCTAGCCGAAATTGGGTGGCGGAGCAGGTGGGGGAAGAGAGGTTGGTGGTTGGGAGGCGAGGATAGTGGAGGGCAGACTTATACGGTCTGTGCCAGAGCCGGTGATGGGAGGCGGGACTGGTGGTTGGGAGGCGGGAAATACTGCTGGGCAGACTTGTACGGTCTGTGCCCTGAAAAAGGCAGGTACAAATCAAGGTAAGGTATACACATATGAGTTTATCTTGTTGGGCAGACTGGATGGACCATGCAGGTCTTTTTCTGCCGTCATCTACTATGTTACTATGTTAAATCGATTTTTTTTCACTTGTTCCAAAAGTACAAAGACTAGGGGACACTCGAGGAAGTTACATGGAAAATACTTTTAGAACAAATTGGAGGAAATATTTTTTCACTCAACGAATAGTTAAGCTCTGGAACTCTTTGCTGGAGGATGTGGTAACAGTGGTTAGCGTAACTGGGTTTAAAAAAGGTTTGAACAGATTCTTGGAGGAAAAGTCCATAGGCTGCTATTGACACAGACGTGGGAAGCAACTGCTTGCCCTGGGATTTGTAGTATGGAGTGTTGCCATGATTTGGGTTTCTGCCAGGTACTTGTGACCTGGCTTAGCCACTGTTTGGAAAACAGGATACTGGGCTAGATGGACCATTGGTCTGACCCAGTATGGCTGCTTTTATGTTCTGCAATATATTCTCCATGTCCATTCTCTGCCCACACCCCGCCTAATTAGGCCCAGTAACACAAAATACCCTTAAAGTATGAATAAGTTCATGCTAATTCTAAAAATAATGTAAAAAGCGGTTACCACATTTGTGCGGTAGCCAGTGGCATAAGAAGGGGGGGCGGTGGGGCGGTCCGCCCCGTGTGCATGCCGCTGTGGGGGGTGTCAGCTCTGCTGGTTCCCTGCTCTCTCTGCCCCGGAACTTCCTGACACAGCTCCCAGCGATGTGCACTCGGGGTGGAGCGGCCCTCCCACCCGTCTCCTTTCCTTCGCCAGTGGTAAGAATGCGCTCTGGAGGGGGGGGTGCTCGCACCGAGGGGGGGTGCGCCGTGCTGCACCCAGGGGGGTGCACAGCGGCGACCTGCCCCTGGTGTCAGCCGCTCTCGCTACGGCACTGGCGGTAGCAGTTAACAATCGCCCATTTGTACGCCAAATCCCTAACGCACACTTGTAAAAGGTCCGTCAAAGTCATCACTTTTAGTGATTGCTGCCCAGACAGAATGGAAAAATAGTGAAGTGTTCTGCACAGAAAGGTGAGTTAACATTTTCTTTTCCTTTAAATTTCCAAAACATAGAATGTGAGGCCATAATTACACTTATTTAGAATTAGTATCAGTACTGACCCGATGAAGGAAGCATAGCTCTCAAAAGCCATCAAGCACTGCCATTTCCTCCCCTCACCCTCCCCACTGACAGTTTGAACTTCGTGGGTGTGGCTTGGATCTCTTTCAGGGAGAGAAAACTAACAACTTATAGCAGCAGCTTCAGAGAGCATTTTCCATCTCACAGATAGGCTGCAGAGAATACCTTCTCCTGCTTTAGACTTAGCCTGGCCTCAGAATGACATCCTATAGTATATCTCCTATCACCTTCTCCCACTACTCCAACCAGAGTTACACCTAATCACACTGACCACCCTTCAACATCTTCTGTCCTTCTGTGACTGTTCTCTTGTGCTTGACTGCTTAAATATTTTAAATTTAAATGCTTTACTTTTTGTCTATTAGATTGTAAGCTCTTTGAGCAGGGACTGTCTTTCTTCTGTGTTTGTACAGCGCTGCGTACACTTTGTAGCGCTCTAGAAATGTTAAATAGTAGTAGTAGTAGTAGTTAATAAAGGGCAACATGTTATTTCTAGTTTATTAAAATTTGCTATATTGCCTATTCCAAAATAATGGTACAATTACAATCAAATTAACATAAAATGATAAGAAAGGAATGCCAGTAGTGATAGGACAGAAGGCGAGCATTCATACGAAGAGACATAAGCAGAACCAAATACACTATGCGTCAGGGACAGGCCCAAGAATATCAGAAGTCCTGGCCAAAAGCTTGCTGGAAGTACCGGTAATAGGTTTTCAACAGGGATTTGAACTTAACAAAAGATTCTTCACTACGGATAGTTTTTGGTAAACTCTCCTATAGTGTTGGAGCTAGGTCATAGAAGGCAGAACGCCATGTTACTACTACTACTACTACTACTACTACTATTTAGCATTTCTATAGCGCTACAAGGCATATGCAGCGCTGCACAAACATAGAAGAAAGTCCCTGCTCAAAGAGCTTACAATCTAATAGACAAAAAAATAAATAAAGTAAGCAAATCAAATCAATTAATGTGTACAGGAAGGAGGAGAAGAGGGTAGGTGGAGGCGAGTGGTTACGAGTCAAAAGCAATGTTAAAGAGGTGGGCTTTCAGTCTAGATTTAAAGGTGGCCAAGGATGGGGCAAGACGTAGGGGCTCAGGAAGTTTATTCCAGGCGTAGGGTGCAGCGAGACAGAAGGCGCGAAGTTTGGAGTTGGCAGTAGTGGAGAAGGGAACAGATAAGAAGGATTTATCCATGGAGCGGAGTGCACGGGAAGGGGTGTAGGGAAGGACGAGTGTGGAGAGATACTGGGGAGCAGCAGAGCGAGTACATTTATAGGTTAGTAGAAGAAGTTTGAACAGGATGCAAAAACGGATAGGGAGCCAGTGAAGTGACTTGAGGAGAGGGGTAGTATGAGTAAAACGACCCTGGCGGAAGACGAGACGGGCAGCAGAGTTTTGAACCGATTGGAGAGGGGAGAGGTGACTAAGTGGGAGGCCAGCAAGAAGCAGATTGCAGTAGTCTAAATGAGAGGTGACAAGGGTGTGGATGAGGGTTTTGGTAGAGTGCTCGGAAAGAAAGGGGTGGATTTTGTTGACTCAAAGTGGGTCTGCCTAGGGTTCGGAAATTCAAGTCTGTTGGCACTTAAGTAGCAAAGGTTGCATGACGGCGTGTAAGGAGTAATCAGAGTAGATAGATAGGCAGGGTCCCCAGTGAAGTAGGCTTTATGAGTGACCGTGAGAACCTTAAAAGAGGAGACGATATTTGATGGGCAGCCAATGTAAGCGGGAACGTAGTGGGCATGCGTGATCAAATCTTTGTGCTCCACATAGAAAGCGGACGGCGCAATTCTACAGAGTTTGTATACGTTTAAATTGGGTGGCAGTTAAGGCCAGCATAAATTATGTTACAATAGTCCAGTCTAGAAGTGAGGAAAACATGTACAGCAGTGTGTTGAACATTGAAGTCTAAGATGGAGCGAACCGAGCGTAGTGTACGTAGTGCCGTAAAACCATGTCTGATGATTTCGGAGGTGTGTTGAGAAAAAAGTACGTTGAGAATCAAACTACACACCCAGGTAGCGGAAGCAGGATACTGGTTGAATAGGAAGATTGAAGAGAGTCAAGGGTGAAGTAGGCTGAGAACGAGAAATACTAATATCTTGGCCAATGATTTAGATCCTCCAGGGGGGGATCTAAGAGGGGAGAAAAGCATTTAGGCTTGCTAGTGCCTAAGCACCTAGGTAGCTTCAAAACTGGTCTTTGAACAGTTGTTAGGGTTTTAAGGATATGCCGTTTCCTAGTATCCAGCAGATAGCCAAGACCTGTCGCTTCTTCCTCTTTAACATCAGCAAAATTCGCCCTTTCCTCTCTGAACACACCACCCGAACTCTCGTCCACACTCTCATTACCTCTCGCCTGGACTACTGCAACTTACTCCTCACCGGCCTCCCACTTAGCCATCTATCCCCCCTTCAATCTGTTCAGAACTCTGCTGCACGTCTCATATTCTGCCAGAACCGATATACTCATATCACCCCTCTCCTCAGGTCACTTCACTGGCTTCCGATCAGATACCGCATTCAATTCAAGCTTCTCCTTCTTACCTACAAATGCACTCAGTCTGCTGCCCCTCACTATCTTTCTACCCTCATCTCCCCTTACGTTCCCGCCCGTAACCTCCGTTCACAGGATAAATCCCTCCTCTCAGTACCTTTCTCCACCACCGCCAACTCCAGGCTCTGCTCATTCTGCCTCGCCTCACCCTATGCTTGGAACAACCTTCCTGAGCCCTTACGCCAAGCCCCCTCCCTGCCCGTCTTCAAGTCTTTGCTTAAAGCCCACCTCTTCAATGCTGCGTTCGGCACCTAACCCTTACCGTTCAGTGAATCCAGACTGCCCCAATTTGACTGCCCCTATCGGACCGACCGTTCACTTGTCTATTAGATTGTAAGCTCTTTGAGCAGGGACTGTCTCTCTTTGTTAAATTGTACAGCGCTGCGTAACCCTAGTAGCGCTCTAGAAATGTTAAGTAGTAGTAGTAGTAGTTCCATTATGGTTTAATGGTCGTAGGCCTTGGTAAAGTGCCCTCTAGAGACGGCATGATCCAGACCTTTTTTGGTTGGGTATTTTTGGTCAGGTATGGACAGCACGGGTGGGACCTCCTTAAATCAGGGCATCTTCTTCCCGGAAGACAACAGACGCCGTTGTCCAAGCTTTTCAATCTCCTGTCCCTCTGTGCGATGACTCTCATGTTTCACAGTGTAGAGGACGCCTCCAATTCATGTTGCCAGGGCTAATTTTATAACACCCTGATAAAACACAGGTGGCACAGCAGAAATGTATCATTGCAGATGTTATCGTAAGTACTGAAAGGCGAGACTCGAACTTGATGTGTTTGAAAACAGTAGGTTATTTTTGGCAGACTCTGTGACACTTGTGGTGGCTCACAGGCTACCCTTTTAACCCCTTTTGCGATCGCCACCCAAGTGTCTTCAAAGTGTTACCAGGTAATGATGCACTGTCGGTAAGTATGCAGAGAAACAGGCAAGACCAGTAGTACTGAAGAAAAAAAAAAACCTGCTAAGACCATCTAAAGAAGGCGAAAAAATTAATTCAGTAAAAATAATGTAAAGCCAATGAAAATAGGCCAAACCAGAGCTCCAATGCTTTTTTAATTTTTTTTTATTTTTGCAAACTATTTTCGTTCACTTCATAACGTGTTCTGATGTTTGTGTAGAAATACTGGAGCAATGAAGTGTAGAGTAATTACTAAGCTTTGTTCTACAAAACCCGGGATTAGGTGATACCTGTGATTGCTGGAAGAATCTGAGTCCAGTCCTGTAAGACCAGTCAACAACTTTCTCTCCTGATTTTTCTTTATTCTTTTCCCCAGGAGTTTCTCCTGCTCCTTTGGGCTTCCAGCTGGGACTAGGATGTGCCTTGATTCACAGCTACCTAGAGGATTTTACCCTGGATTTAAATCTTCTCCCCTCTCAGTCTCAAGTTATTGCAGCCAGGGCTGTAGGCCAGGTGGAGGAGTGGCCTAGTGGTTAGGGTGGTGTACTTTGGTCCTGGTGTACTTTGGTCCTGGGGAACTGAGTTCGATTCCCACTTCAGGCACAGGCAGCTCCTTGTGACTCTGGGCAAGTCACTTAACCCTCCATTGCCCCATGTAAGCCGCATTGAGCCTGCCATGAGTGGGAAAGCGCAGGGTACAAATGTAACAAAAATAAAATAGATACTATTGGAGATTCTACATGGAATGTTGCTAATCCACTAGCAACATTCCATGTAGAAGCCTGCGCGGCCACATTGGTAATCTGCAAGGGCCCACTTCTACATGGAATGTAGAATCTCAAATAGTAGCAACAGTGGAGGAGTGGCCTAGTGGTTAGGGTGGTGGACTTTGGTCCTGGGGAACTGAGGAACTGAGTTCGATTCCCGGCACAGGCAGCTCCTTGTGACTCTGGGCAAGTCACTTAACCCTCCATTGTCCCATGTAAGCCGCATTGAGCCTGCCATGAGTGGGAAAGCGCGGGGTACAAATGTAACTAAAATAAAATTGGTGCTTTTTCCAGCATCCTCCAATCATGAACCCTTACTAGGGGTCACCATTGCAGGGTGGCTGAGATTTTTCCCTGTCCCCTGCCCCAGGGGCTGTAAAAGCTGCCTCCTGGGCACCTTTAGCCTCAGCTGACCCTGAGAACAGAAGACCTAAGCTGGGAATCAAACACAAGCCCCCTTCATGACGCTTGGAAGAGATCCTGTGATAGTGTCAAGCAGGCTATGAATGAACCTAGTGAGAAAGGATTAAGCTGAATTCTGCTTTTGGCTTGTTTAAGTACAGACACAATCCCCGCTGCTGTTTTTTCTTATCTCCCACTCATTACATTGTTCCAAATTCAAGTTTGTCACTCAAGGGATTTTTATAGTAACATTAATGGAGGAGAATAGAAGTATTATATGTGAATAATGTATTATGATAATACAGTTTGGGTCTCTTAGCTGTAACTGAGACCAACATAGTTGTTTATTATTTATAATTTCCACAACACCTTCCTGGACTTTTCTAATACAAGTGAAGAAAGTTAACCCTTTCTTTGGCAAGAAATGTCCAATCTATCAAAAAATAAATTTCTGTTAATTTATGACCTATGATTTTTAGGATCCGGAATGAGGGGCCCAGGGTGAATGGAATTGTCATTCGTCTTAAAAAAAAAAAAAAAAAAACTAGGTAGAGAGAGAGAAAATTTATTGTGAATTTCAATTAATTCAAACATGGGTGGGATAAACATAAAGGAATCCTGTCCAGAAGGAATGGATCCTCAGGAGCTTAACCGAGATTGGATAGCAGAGCCGGTAGTGGGAGGCGGGGCTGGAGGTTGGGAGGCGGGGATAGTGCGGGGCAGACTTATACGGTCTGTGCCAGAGCCAGTGGTGGGAGGCGGGACTGGAGGTTGGGAGGCAGGGATAGTGCTGGGCAGACTTATATGGTCTGTGCCAGAGCCGGTGGTGGGAGACGGGGATAGTGCTGGGCAGACTTATACGGTCTGTGCCAGAGCCGGTGGTTGGGAGGCGGGGCTGGTGGTTGGGAGGCGGGGATAGTGCTGGGCAGACTTATACGGTCTGTGCCCTGAAGAGCACAGGAACAAATCAAAGTAGGGTATACACAAAAAGTAGCACATATGAGTTATCTTGTTGGGCAGACTGGATGGACCGTGCAGGTCTTTTTTTGCCATCATCTACTATGTTACTACATGTATGTTACTATGTAACTTCTTTTGTTATGAAGGCAGCTATTGAAAAACGAAGGCCCCCTTTTTACTAAGGCGTGTTCATGTTTCTAGCGTGCGCTAAAATTTTGGGTGATCTAAACGTTAGAGATGCCCATAGTAATGCGTTGTATATAAAAATTGACCCAAACAGAGGACAACAGCACTGGTGACATTTGCTCTTGAGATAGATAGATAGAGAGATGGTAGTAAAGTTATTTTTTAAGCGTTTAGACTCGTTGTTTTTTGGCTCCAAAGTTAGGATTTTTCCGGATCTCGCTAGAGATACTCAATATAGACGTAAGGCATTTTTTTAGCACTACGTCAAAGAACTTTAAATCTGGGGGCAACGTTTACCCCTCAAATTTCCTTGTCTTTGCCGTTTTATTTACTTACAGAACAATTACCAGTTTACGGAACCAAAAGAACTCGAGGATTTCTTGATAGCTAAAGAGGCTGAGAACGTTAATGTTAAAGTTTAGGATCCCATATGGGCACTGTATGATAGATTGAGAATGTACCCGGAATATGTAAAAGTCTAAAAATTTTATTTCCTTAAATTTTGTCTTGGATCTAGTTAAGTATTTCCAATTTTGAGGTCGATGTAAAAGTTATTATTTCCTTTACTGAGACAGGTAGTCTGTCTCAAGTATAGAATGTTTTGATAAAAATTTAGTTGCTTCTTTGACAAGATGTATAATTGAATTATGAATAAACTAGTAAAAAATGCCCGTTTCTGTTTGAAAGGAAACGGGCGCTAGCAAGGTTTTCCTCTGAGTGTGTATGTTTGCGAGAGTGTATGTGAGAGTGACTGTGTGAGAGAGGCTTCTGTTCCTGCTGCTGTGCATTCCCAGAGTTGTGCCGATTCGCTGCTCCCTGTATCGTGGCTCCGCCCCTCTCCCTTCTACTGGCCAATCTGGTGTGGGTTGTGTGACGTCACTATTATCTACATATATAACAAAAGAGAGGGAACGAAGTACAAACTAAAGTCCAAACAAAAAGAACAGCACCACGGGCCTTTAAAAATGGAACACAGTTCTTTAATGAATGAGCCTTGACAAAAAGACCCGACACGGGCCGTGTTTCGGTGACTAGCACCTGCGTCAGGGGTCACAGTGATGACGTGAAAGTGCCTTGGTGCTTTGTAGCTTTTACTATATGAGACGTGGGCTAAGGAATAATATATTGTAGAGGAATATATTCGAGTTATTCCCCAAGTTTTCCACGTCATCACTGTGACCCCTGACGCAGGTGCTAGTCACCGAAACACGGCCCGTGTCGGGTCTTTTTGTCAAGGCTCATTCATTAAAGAACTGTGTTCCATTTTTAAAGGCCCGTGGTCACTATTATCTACTCCAACTCCAGACCACCTCCAAGGGATCCACGGTTCCAGGCAGCCTCAGAATGTTGGAGGTGAGAAGGATAAATAAATAAAAAATTGTCCCAAACATTAGTGTTATAGCAGGAAAGTCAATAACAGAATCTGCACCAGTACTGACTTATATATGTCAATGTATAAATATTTTTTTGGGGGGGGATCATCAGATCTTAATGCAACTCACACCATTAGAACGTATCGTTCTTTCTTCATATAGAGGAAAATGATTGCGGTGCAATTCTTCATAGGATCACCCTTGGGTTTTTTTTTTTTTTAAATAATAGCAAATATTTTTTGCAGTGTATCATAATTGTTCACAAAAAAATGTGTAATGTAGCACAGCACAACACTTATCTTTTATAAGACGGCAGCAGTGTTTAATGACAGGAGAACCTCCGCCGACATGGCCAGGTTTCGCAAAAACTTCCTCAGGGAAGAGGTTCTCATATTATAAATCTCGTGTACTCCTGCATAGAACAAAGATGGCCGTGGCGTCTAAGCGCGGACTCTAAATAGGCTGCAGCTGATCAGAAAAACCGAGTAGAATCAAATAGGAATTGCATTGGCATCTCTAACATTTATCTTGCCCGCAATTTTAGCGAGCGCTAAAAACATGAGCACGCTTTAGTAAAAGGGGGGGCCTAAGGCAAGTTTCTGAGGGTTAAATACATGGGCAGGTTTATCTTAATATAAACTTAGGACCCCTTTTACTAATGCCTACCTGTGCCCAACGAGTGCCAAATTGGAGTTACCGCCCGGCCAGCGGCGTAGCAAGGGTGTTCCGGGGCAAAGGGAGCAGAGAGCCAGTGGAGCCGACAGGCGCGTGCCTGCTCTCTGCACCCTCCAGCAGCCAAGAATGTGCCAGGGAGGGAGGTGTCAGTGCGCTAGGGGGGTGTCATTGCACTGGGGGGGGGCTTGATGCGCTGGGGAGGGGGATATCATTGCGCCAGGGGGGTGTCGTGCTGCACCCTGGGGGGACGGATGCCGCTGCACCCGGGGAGATGTGCAGCGGCGATCCACCCCAGGTGGCAGCCGACCTAGGATCGCCACTGCGCGTGGCCCTTGCTGTAATTTCAATTTTGACGCATGTCCGCTACGCGCGTCTGAAAGATATTTTTTTATTTTCTGGTGTGCATAGCAGATGCGCACCAAGTGGCATCAGATGCGCGTAGGTCATTACCGCCCAAATTCTTTACCGCTAGGTCTACGGCTGGCGGTAAGGTCTCAGACCCAAAATGGATGCTCAGCAATTCTGATTTTGCCGTGTGTCCATTTTCGACAAAAAAAAATAGGCATTTTTTTTCTAGGTGCGCTGAAAAATAATTCTGTGCTTGTCCAAAGCACGCGTCTACACTACCGCAGGCCGTTTTTCAGCTCCCCTTTCTTAAAGGACCCCTTAGTAAAGATGCATTTGAGAAAAACTGGCAGAGAAGATGAAATGATCCCTTTTGAATAAGGCTGTAATGTAGCCTAGAGAGTTCATGGATAATACCTAGAATCATGTGGTTATTTAGAATGACATGAAAAACAACAACATTGTGTCACTTTGCATCACTTCCAATGCAAAACATTAAAAAAAAAAAGTTGACATTTTATTTCACTTTGTTTTGTCATTTTAACATACTCTAAATGGTTTTAAAATGCGCTAAAACATGAACAAAACCTGAGCAAAACAAGATTATCAGCAAATTAGATGAAACATAATATCAAACAAGAAATGTTTCCATCCCCACCCCTAATAAAACCATCCTTAGACAATGCTCACCGTGGTCCAGCCAAATGCATCAGAACCTGCAAAAAATCCAGGGTCACTATTCACTACACAGAATTTATGACCCACAAGTTCAGCAGGCAGAGCATGTGGGGGTAGTGTTTCGGGCTGGGAGCAGTTTGTGGGGTGGCAGGGCAGCGCAGGGGTAATTTTTGAGGTCAGGTTGGGTAGTTGTAGGGGTAGTTTGGGGGCTGAGGAAGTTGTGACAGAGGCTTAGCTTTTGGGGGTGGGGACACATTTGGGGGCTTGAAGAGTAGAGAAGAAGGAAAGTCTTTTATGTACATAAGTATTCCATACTGGGAAATAACAAAGGTCCATCGAGCCCAGCATCCTGTTTCCAACAGTGGCCAATCCAGGTCACAAATATCCGGCAAGATCCCAAAAATGTACAAAACATTTTATACTGCTTATCCCAGAAATAGTGGATTTTCCCCATTTAATAACGGTCTATGGACTTTTCCTTTAGGAAGCCGTCCAAACCTTTTTTTAAACTCCGCTAAGCTAACCACCTTTACCACATTCTCTGGCAACGAATTCCAAAGTTTAATTACACGTTGAGTGAAGAAAAAGCTTCTCCGATTCGTTTTAAATTTACTACATTGTAGCTTCATTTAATGCACACTAAGGAGGGAGGGGGAAATGATGGGACATTCCCTTAATGTATGTAATACAGTTAATGTAGTAACTCCCCCTCCCCTAAGTGTGGCAGTTGATTGTGGGTAATGCAGCCTGCCTAGTAAAGTGATCAGAGTGGGAACTGCCACTCCATGCAGGTTACCCCCAAACCACCACTACCACCGTCTGTGCTTTACGTGCAGGTTCCTGACCCCCCCCCCCCCCCATGCTTTTTTGAAGTAGAAAAAGTAATTTAATGTTTTCTTTTTGGTGGAAATGCTCCATAATTACATTCCATCCTTTTGCCATTTAGAAATCCTCTGGAGCAGATATTCAAAAGGATGTAACCGGATAGGGAAGCTCCTACTGAATTAAATCTTGCTGGCTGGCCCCCAGAGCACATTTTCAGTGGCCTCTAACCAGTGGCCGCTTCATTGAATATGTGGTCTGACTGCCAGTATCTGGTTAGTGCTGGGAAGGTCCAGGAGCAGAATCAGGATGAAGCAGGGACTTACACAATTAGAAAAAACAAGATACAGTATTGTTAAGAGTCTGAAGATCGTAAAGTATTACAAGCATATGAAGTGACTCTGTAACTCTGATTTATAGAAAAGTGTGCTCAAAAAGTGGAGAAAAACCCTCAAAAACCTGGGACTGACAGTCGCAGGTTTTGGAGCGGGGTTACTATTATTATAAGTAACACTCGCCCAAGTTCTATCATTGGGTGAAAAAAACTCCACTTAAATTTGAATACTATCTTAAATAGTTGTGTTTTTAAACTAACAGCATTGCTTGGCTTAAAGAAATTTGATTTAAGACGTTTAGATTAAACACTCTCTTATGTTAACATCCAGTTTGACTTAAGACGTTTAAATTAAACACTCTCTTATCTTAACATCCGACGGGGGCCACTGCCGTTTCACTCTCACAACAGAGCTTCCTCAGGGATAGAGTAAAGAACGCGATACTGGCGTAATGCTGTGGTTGGCGCTCCGTCTAGCTAACCACAGCATTACGCCAGTATCGCGTTCTTTACTCTGCGACTGTCAGTCCCAGGTTTTTGAGGGTTTTTCTCCACTTTTTGAGCACACTTTTCTATAAATCTGAGTTACAGAGTCACTTCATATGCTTGTAATACTTACACAATTAGCACTGATTTTCAGTCCGTTGAGCAGGTGAGTTGCCTGGATAAAGTTCGGACAGCAAATCGATTGTCCTAACATTGTCCAACCAGTTATCCAGGCACCAGTATGACTATCAGATAATTTTTGGTGGCTGCCTATAACCTGGATGTTCAGTGCCAGGCCTGGATTAAGCCCAGTATTGAATACCGTGTTTCCCCGAAAATAAGACACTGTCTTATATTAATTTTTGCCCCCCAAAATGTGCTAGGTCTTATTTTCAGGGGCTGTCTTATTTTTCGGGGAAACATCGGGGTTGGCCCGCCCGCCCTCCGTCGCTCCCGGAACTAACCTTAAATGCCTCCTTTCACCTTTGCAGCAAGCAGCAGCAGGGCAGGCCACTCCTTCCTTCCATGTCCCGGCGTCGCCTGATGTAACGTCCGCGAGGGCGGGGCACGGAAGGAAGGAGAGGTCTGCCCTGCTGCTGCTTGCTGCGAAGGTGAAAGGAGGCATTTAAGGTTAGTTCCGGGAGCGACGGAGGGCGGGTGGAGGGGGGCCGGCGACCTCTGGTGGGGGGGCCGCCCGGGGGCTGCCTTGTCCGGCTCTCGGCGGCCCTGCTTTCAAACAAAAATTTGCTAGGTCTTACTTTCGGGGGAGGTCTTATATCTACCAATTCAGGAAAACCTCTACTAGGTCTTATTTTCGGGGGATGGCTTACTTTCGGGGAAACAGGGTATTCTGCCCATGGCAGTCAGAACCTTTATATTTACTGGTTAAGGGGGTGGAACTCCTCTCGTATGAGCAAAGGCCTAAGAGGTTAGGACTCTTCAGCTTGGAAAAGAGATGACCGTGGAGGGGAAATGATTGACGGTCTACAGTGGCTTTCTAACTCTTCCTACTTTCTTACCCATCTATGTGTTACAACTTTGCCTTACCCTTCACTATCAATTATAATGTTCTAGTACATATTTTGTTGTCATTGCAAGTAGTATACCATGCCATACTTTGTATTGTTAGTTGAATATTTTTACTGCTGTAATCGTCTATTGCTCATGTTTGATCTGTACACGGCCTTGAGTGAATTCCTTCAAAAAGGCGGTAAATACAATCCTAATAAATTAATAAAATCCTGAGTGGTGTAGAACGGGTAACCGTAAATCAATTTTGGACTGTTTCAAAAAGTACAAAGACCGGGGACACTGAAGGCAATTATACGGTACTACTTGTAAAAGAAACAGGAGGAAAGTTTTTTTTCACTCAATGAATAGTTAATCTCTGGAACTTCGCTGCTGGAGGATGTAGTAACAGCAGTTAGCGTATCCGGGTTTAAAATAGGTTTGGACAACTTCCCCGAGGAAAAGTCATAGTCTGCTATTGAGGTAGACATGATGGGAAGCCACTGCCTGTCCCTGGGATCAGTAGCATGAATCTCGCTACTATTTGGGATTCTGGCAGGTGCTTGTGACCTAAATTGGCCACTGGTGGAAGCAGGATACTGGGTTAGATGGACCATTGGTCTGACCTAGTATGGCTATTCTCGTGTTCTTCTGTTCTTATGACCACCGTGGGCTCAGTTTTGCGGGGTTAGTGTTTATCCTCCATCGGGTCCAAACAGAATAATAAAGTTTGAGCACTCCTTATATGGAAGGATGAATCACAGCAGTACAGTAGGTAAAGCAAAACTATGGCTAGGAGTCATTGGCAGCATTTTAAATCTTGCATAGTCTCAGGGAGACCCATTTCTGGCCGGTTAAACTATTTCAGATATTGACCAGATAGTTTATAGGAGCCATTCTCCACATTTGGGAGCGTTCTGGGTCAGTAATGTTATAGGTTCCCTGTATACAATAGTCATCATTTAATTATATATCCAGGGCTGTGCCAACACAGTAAGCGCGGTAAGCGCCGCGGGGGGGGGGGGGCGCCTGCCTTCAAGGGCGCCGCGCCATCGAGCTGTATTTTTAAAAAAAAACTTACTCCTCCGCTCCATCCCTGCTTCCCCGGCGCTTTAAATTTACCTCACTCCGCCTCCGACATCTGCGCAGCGTCAGTGAAAGCGCTGCCTGTCTGACGTCTCTCCACCAGCCTTCCCTTCGCTCGTTTGTTCCCTCTGTGTCCCGCCCTCAAGGAAATGACTTCAGAAGAAGGCGGGACACAGAGGGAACGAACGAGCGAAGGGAAGGCTGGTGGAGAGACGTTAGACAGGCATTTCACTGACGCTGCGCAGATGTGACTCGGAGGTGGAGAGAGGTAAATTTAAAGCGCTGGGGAATCGGGGATGGAGCAGAGGAGGCTCAGGCCAAACCCAGCCATTTCCTCCATCGCGCCTCAGATGTGCCTTAGAGCCAGGCAGGTCTGGGGCGGGGGGGGCACGCCAACTAATAGTCTGCAGGGGGCGCCAACTGATGGTCTGCAGGGGGTCGCCAGAGACCCTAGGCACGGCCCTGTATATATCTACTACAGAGCGCGAGTGGCCTGTTATAAAGCTGCCACTCCATAAGGCTTTAAGAGCTGTTTCAAGATGCAGAGTTTCGGGACTACTGAGGCACCTGGGTTGCCCGAATAGGTGACCTGAATCATTCAGGAGCGTCGGTCTCAAATTTTGGATCACTCCACCTCTGGCTCTATGGCAACACTGAGACGTGTCAAGGAAATATTGAAACGTCCTTCCAGGAACTGCCCCGAGAAAGGACTCGGTGCCTTCTTCTGTTTATGAATAAATATCAGGCAGATTAATCTATTTACTTGCTAGAGTTGAGACAATCACCTTTGACAGCCTCTCCAAAGGAAGAAGGAGTGAATCGAAAATAACAGTATTTTCCATGACATATTGTTTTTCTAACCTGCCTCCTTATACCTCTTAGCGTGAGCAAAAAGTGGCCTTCCCTTCCAAGCCATTGCTTTTATTACATATAAAAAAAAAATAGGAACATTAGCTGCAAGACATTCTTTAAAAAAAAATACGATCTTGTAATTTGACTTCATGTACCGACAGATGTGCAGTGGGCTCTGGGCCAGGAATCACAGAGATGAAATCAACATTTAAGAAGACAACTGCATTTTGAAATCTAGGAATTGAGTTATACACATTTTTGACAGCTTCCTAAATCACAGGCCAACATCTAAGCTGAGTGTGATGGGAATCTGGCCCTTTAACTGGGTTCCATTTCATATAATTAAAGGCTCGCAAAATTAAATGGCCTAGATGGAAAGTGGCTTTCAGTGGACTAAATGCCTCAAGCAATCTCCTTGCCAGAGTGTAGAAGTGACACTGGCTAACCGATCAATATCATCTTCTCTTATTAATATCAAAAGCGCATTACTTTGTTTGTTCTTGGCTACCTTCCAAGCGTTGGGCCCAGCCACTGCTCAGCCATTTGCCTGGACCATAATTTACTTTTGTGAGTTTTTAAGGTATTGTTTTGTCAGGGCCAATCACCGTGAAGTTATAAATGATTCCAAGGACCTGCACTCTCCGCCACTGACATAGGCAGTGAAATTAATTTCTAAAAACTTTCACGTCAATTATGCCCGTCCTTGAGTTATGCAAGGGGACGAAAGAGCAGAGACTTAAAGACATGACTGATGTCAAACAGATGAGGTAACGACAAATAGAAACAGAAGCCGGGGACCAAATTAGACATTACACCAGCTTTAATTGATGCATTGAATTAAACAATGCTAAGCCAAATAAATATTGACCACTTAGCAAAAGAAGGATTGATTTTTATGATGGACATTTGCATGACATAGCAACTCTGCTCTAGGGAGTCTACGCTGAGAGGCTGTCAACTCCAAGTATGGATAATTCCCAAGAATGCACTTGAGTGATACCATATCCCCAGTCTTGGCACCGACTTAAGTACGTATTTTATGTTAAGAGTTTCCTGTGGAGGGGGGGGGGGGGGGGGGGAGGAAAGACAGTTTCTGTGGAAGTTGCTCGTTGGTTGAAATCAGGTAAGCAACAATGGGAGACTTGTTGAAATATAACAGACCTCTAATACAAATATATCATGGAATTCCAAAACGTATTTATTTACCAAGTGACAAAGGTAGAAGTGATGTGTTGCCAGTGGGCAGCTAAAATAAGTGATGATGTTGTTGTTGTTGGGGTGGGGGGGTTCCATTTTCATTTTTGGCATGCTTTATTATGAATACTATTTTGTAACCCTCCCTGGCTTTTTTTTTTCCAAAGAATGGGAATATATCATCAAAGTAAATAAATAGTCAGAATCTGCCCGACATTCAAAACCATTTAACCGGCCAGGAATGGCACCTGGCTGGTTAAATGGTACTTAATTGGCTATCTTTTGGTATTTAGCGGAGATAGCCAACTGTCTCCCACTGAATATTGCCGGTTAGCACATAGTGGATAACTGGTTATGTCGCATGATATACCTATCTGCTGATTTTCAGCACATCGCTGGCTAAGTTTAGTACATAAGTACATATGCACTGCCACGCTGGGAAAAGACCAAAGGTCCATCAAGTCCAGCACTCTGTCTCCAAGTATGGCCAGGTCAATAGCTGAGATATCTTTGGCTGGTTCAAATTTATCCGTCCAGCGCTGAGTATCGGCTTGGCTGGTTAAGTTCGAACTGGCTAAAAAATAAACCGGATATTCAATGCTGGTCACCGGAAACAGCCCAGCATTGAATATCCGGGCTCAGCAGTGACAGCGGGAGGCAGCCCAGGTACCTCCCGTTGTCTGAGTATCAGCCCCAGTATTCCAAACGTAAAACTAAAAACGGTTGGGTAAGATGGATGGAAAAGGCTGGGATTTGGAGAAGTGACATAGGCGCCGACTCCGTGGGTGCTGTGGGTGCTCGAGCACCCCCAATATTTCACCCACCGGAAGTTCGTTCCCTCCCTCCCTCCGAGTTCCAGGGTCACCGTCCATCCGACCGTCCCTCCCTCCGAATTCCAGGGTCACCGTCCCTCCCTCCCTCTGAGTTCCAGGGTCGTCATCCCTCCCTTCCGCCTTCCGAATTTTAAAAGTCATCTTGACTTACCTCGTCGGGGTTATGGCGGCCGGCAGCAGCGGTAAAAAGCATGCAGTTTTCCCTTCCCTCTCTCTCAGCTCTGGTCCCGCCCTTGCGGTGCTGTTTACAGACTAGCACCAGGGCACCTTGTGCTTGTAAATGAAAATTACTGGCATCATATATGGGGGAAAGGGAAATGGGACTTGATATACTGCCTTTCTGAGGTTTTTGCAACTACATTCAAAGTGGTTTACATATATTCAGTTACTTATTTTGTACCAGGGGCAATGGAGGGTTAAGTGATTTGACCAGAGTCACAAGGAGCTGCAGTAGGAATCGAACCCAGTTCCCCAGGATCAAAGTCCACTGCACTAACCACTAGACTACTCCTGCACTAGCAACATTCCATGTAGAATCTCAAATAGTAGCAACATTCCATGTAGAATCTGAACTAGGCTGGGATTCTGGAATCTTGCTATTCTTTGGGTTCTACACTGAATGTTGCTACTCTTTGAGATTGTGCATGGAATCTTGTTAATGGGACTTGATATACTGCCTTTCTGAGGTTTCTGCAACTAAATTCAAAGCAATTTACAGAGTATATACAGGTACTTATTTGTACCTGGGGCAATGGAGGGTTAAGTGACTTGCCCAGAGCTACAGGGAGCTGCAGGGGGAATTGAACTCAGTTCCCCAGGATCAAAGTCCGCTGCACTAACCACTAGGCTACTCCTCCACTAACAACATTCCATGTAGAAGCCTGCCCTTGCAGATCAGCAACGTGGCCGCGCAGGCTTCTGTTTCTGTGAGTCTGACGTCCTGCAGTGTACAGAAATGGAGAGAAAATAATCCACGTCAGACTCGCAGAAACAGAAGCCTGCCTGTAAGGCGTCAGAAACAGAAGATCACACAACGAATGCGCCGGAGTCGACCAGCGCTGAAGAAGACTCTTCAGCTGGCAGGGATTGGGGACTCCCACCAGCAAACAAAGTACCTGATGGGGCGGGGCAGGCGGCGGGGGGGGGGGGGGGTTGTGGTTGCGGCGGCGGGAGGGTCCAAAATGGTGGTGGGGGAGGCGGCTAAACAGTGCACCCCCCCCCACCTCGGGCTCTGGACCCCCTCCCGCCGAGGTCTGGCTACGCCCCTTACACTAGCCATGGACAACACGTCTTCATGAGAGTAGGGGAAGGACCATCACAATCCGGTAAGGTAATGTTTATGATTATTTTCTCTCCATTTCTGTACTTTTACATTGCATTTTACTTTCTACTCTTGCGCTAAGGCCTGTCTGCATGAAGAGCCTCAAAATTGTATAAGACTAGCGTTAAGAGGCAAGTCATTGATAGGGTCAGTGTTTTAGGGTAGAAAGGTGACCTGAGACTTACCCTAGAAGACTTACTGCATTGGGTTCCTGTTACATTCTGTTACACTTCTCCAGGGGTGCTGCCTGCTTGCGCAGGGTATGGGCATTCGAGGATGCGGCGGCCATCTTGGATGTAGGATAGAGTGACCATCTTGGAGATGGGTGTCTCAGGTTGTGGCAGCCATCTTGAACTTGGGCTGCTTCAGGAAGGAAGCCCATATTTGGGCATAGAGCATCTCCTTTGATGGGGGCAGCCATCTTGGAACAGCTGCACATGTTTGAGCCTAATTCCTACACTATTTAAAGCCCTGCCAACAGTCCTTCCATGCTTCGGCTTCTTGTGCTGTAGAGGTCGCAGTCCTCATCTGCCGGTTATCTTATAATCCTGTGTTCCTGTGTTTTGACCCTTGGATTGTTTCCTGACTACTCTGCTGTGTTGCTACCTGCCTAGACCTCGGACTGTTTCTCTGACTATTCGCTGCGCTGCTGATTCCTTTATTCCTGGACGGTGTCTGCTATTCCTGCCTGTTGGGTCAGTGGCCGTGCAGCCCCGCCGGTTCCGGAAGTCCTGGTGGAAGCGGTCGCTTCCCAGGTGAAGCTAGAGGTTGTCTGGCTGCCTGACCGAGTGCGGTGTCACTCCATCTTCGCCGTGCTCAGTCGGGGCATGAGGGCTCACATTCCCAGACATAACAGTTCCCAACTGGATCCATTTTATTTAGCTGGTTTATTCCCACTGTTTGCATAAGTTTGAGGGGGGGGGGGGGGGGGGGAAGAACCAGACCTACATCCGATTTGCATAAACGAACTTGTAAGTTCTTTTTTCAAAGACAGATATGACCTGTATCTCCATTCATGCAGTAGGCAAAACTAGGACTATTGGTAATATAGTGGAGCCAGCTGGCAGCCTTAAGCATCAATAAAGAGGTTTCTGAATTTCCTTGCTCCAACTTTGGAAAGGACTTTTCTTTGCTGCGGTGCCAAAAATGCTTAGGGGTAGCATAGCGCAACAATGAGAACCACAAGACACCAGTTAATGGTTTTATTGTTTCAATCAGTCACTGATTACCACGGTCGAGTTCTCGTTTTTTCGTTCATGTAGCTCCTTACGACTTCTCCACGGTTATTAAGAAGTGATTGGATTTTATTACAATTGCCCCTCCCCCGCACACACCAAAAAAAAAAAAAAACCCAAAGCAGATAACACTGTACGACTGAGATGAAATTCAAAATTAATGAACAGAGCAAAATTGAGTTTGTATTTAAGAGGTTCTTAAAAATACATCATAAACACAATATTGAATTCAATTAAGCAGGAAGAAAGAGAATACCTACAGGGCTCCAGGGAAAAGACGCTGGATTTCATACAAAGTCAGAATGTTTTCAATTAGTCTGGGAAAAAAAAAGTTATTATTGTGTCTTGGGGAAAAGAAACTAAAATTAAAGAAGAAGGAAAGCAATGAGCAATTAAAGTTAAAAGGATAATGATTGTAAATGAAATTTGTAGGACTGAGATACAGTGAACCATAGTCGAAGTGTTTAGTGTTGGCTACTGAATTACTCGTTTACTAGCCAGCTGATGCTCAAAGGCATTTATCCAGTAGCAGGTTGTGCTGGCAAGTGGGATCTTCAGTGGTAGTCACTGGATAGTTTTCCTGAATATTCCCTCTGACCGTCTCAGCGTTATCTAGACAACGCCAGGGCGGTCCATGAGCGGAGCTGGAGATTACCTGGTTACTCCAGTGTACCAAGGGCTGGGCGGGTGGAGGCAGTCAGTCCCGGGTCCAGGTAGCAAGGGGGGTGCAAAGAGCAGGCATGCGGCTGTGGACTCTGCCGGTTCCCTGTCTCGGAACAGGAAGTTGATGGCAGGGGACTAGCAGAGCCATCGGTCGTGTGCACGCCCTGTTGCTCGGAGGAGGAGGTGCTCCACCCGGGGGAGGGGGTGCTCTGCCCCAGGTGGCAACTAAAGTAGGTATGCTGTTGTCTGGTTAGTGACATTATTAAGGGGCCCTTTTACTAAAGGGTTGGCAGGTGGCAAAAGACTTGCCACCCGCTGATCCAGCACTACCGCTGGGCTACTGCAGGAGCCTGGCTCTAGTTCCCACCCCCAGCGCATGCCAGTACTTACCCGGCCGTAATCGCTGCCCAGTTACAACCGGGTTAGCGCGGGAACCCTTGCCACCACCTCAATGGATGGCGGTAAGTGCTCTCCCGCCCCCCCCCCCCCCACCCCAAAATGGCCATGTGGCAAGTGTTTCGCTTACCGCATAAGCATTGCCATACTGGGAATAGACCAAGGGTTCATCAAGCCCAGCATCCTGTCTCCGACAGCGGCCAATCCAGGCTTCAAGAACCCGGCAACTCCCCCCCCCCCCCCCCCAAAAAATACTTTTTTAATAATGTTCAATGGACTTTTCCTTCAGGAATCTGTTCAAACCCCCTTTAAACTCCGTAAGCCCAGCCGCTGCCACCACATTCTCCGGCAACGAGTTCCAGAGTCCAACTACACGCTGAGTAAAGAAAACCTTTCTCCTGTTTGTTTTAAATCTGCCATATTCTAGCTTCATCTTCTGTCCCCTGGTTTTGTTGTTGTTTGAAAGTGTAAACAAACGCTTCACATCTATCCGCTCTACTCCGCTCATGACTATTTCTTTTCCAGTCTTTTACCCGCTCTGGTAAAAAGAGGAATCTGCGCACATCAAAAACATGCACTGATGCTAGCACAAGCTTGGTAAAAGGACTCTTAAGTCTACTAACTGGTTAGTTAACCGGTTAAAGGTGCATTAGGGCATTTACATGTGTCTGACACAGCACCACAAAATACGCGCAGGCATCCTGTAATATCTTTGAAATCTGGATGTGCTAAAAAGTTTTCTAATTTATTTGAGGGGGGGGGGTGTCATGGGTGGAGAGCGAATCCAATGAGAATCCACTTGCATGGAGAACTGAAGAGATCCCATGAAGAAACTCAAGTCAAGGAGGAGAGTGGGAATGAAAACCAGGGTTGCCACTCTCCTCCTTGACTTATAAACACTGGTTCACTCAAGATCTTTTATAAACACTGTTTCACTCTTGATGGGTGGAGAGTGGACATGCTAACTAGTTAGTGCACCTACATTATCACCCCACTATCTAGTCAGCACGCAGATACCGTGTGTGCCCTTACCGCCTACGCAATACGTAGTGGTAAGTGCCCCTACAGTCATTTTTTTTAAATGGCCGTATGCTAATGGAAACATTAGCTAATATTGTAGTAAAAGCAGTTAGCTTAGCGGGGTTTAAAGAAAGTTTGGATAGTTTCCTAAAAGAAGTCCATAAGCCATTATTAAAATGGACTTGGGGAAAATCTAGGATAAGCAGCATAAAATTTATTGTACTTTTTTGGGATCTTGCCAGGTATTTGTGATCTGAATTGGCCACTGTTGGAAACAGGATGCTGGGCTCAATGGACCTTTGGTCTATCCCAGTATGGCAATTCTTATGTACTTAATGCAAAAAGTAGAAAAAAGGTATTTTTACGGCTGTGGTAAAAATGGCCTTAACATGCAGGAAAGAGCCGCATAAGAGCACACATAGACCACTTTTTGCTGCAGCTTAGTAAAAAGAGCTGAATATTGCAGCTTACTGGAAAGCAGTGCTGGTCACACTGGCGGATGCCCGGATAGCAGCATTGAATAGCCAGTGGGATTTTTACCTGTGGCGGCCAACATTTACACAGATTCTCTCTGTCACAGACTGTCTGTCATCCCCTGGTAATTTTATTATCCCTATCAGAACTGAGCCTTCCTTTTCCAAACTCAAAGTGAAAATCCAGAACTGCTTACTTCAAGGTGCTTATGGTCCTTTCTAAACCCATTCCCTCTCCCTAGCTATGCCCTCTCTCTTTCCCTCTTCTCTTTCTCTTTCTCTTTCTCTCTCTCTCTCTTTCTTTCTTTCTCTTTTTCTCTTTCTTTTTCTCTTTCTTTCTTTCTTTCTTTTTCTCTCTTTCTTTTTCTCGCTTTCTTTCTCTCTTCTTCTCTCTTTCTTTCTCTTTTTCTCTTTCTTTTTCTCTTTTTCTCTTTCTTTCTCTCTTTCTTCTTTTCTTTTCTTTCTCTCTTTCTTTTTCTCGCTTTCTTTCTCTCTTCTTTCTCTCTCTCTCTCTCTCTCTCTCTCTCTCTTTCTTTCTCTTTTTTTCTTTTCTTTCTTTCTCTTTTTTTCTTTCTCTTTTTCTCTTTCTTTTTCTCTTTCTCTTTTTCTCTTTCTTTCTCTCTCTCTTTCTTTCTCCTTTTCTCTTTCTTTCTCTCTCTCTTCTTTCTTTCTTTCTCTCTCTTTCTCTTTCTCTTTTTCTCTTTCTCTTTTTTTCTCTTTTTCTTTCTCTCTTTCTTCTCTTTTTCTCTTCTTTCTCTTTCTCTCTTCTTTCTTCTCTCTCTTTCTCTTTCTTTCTCTTCTCTTTTCTTCTCTTTTCTCTTCTTTCTCTTCTTTCTTCTTCTTTTTCTCTTTCTTTCTCTTCTTCTTTCTTTTCTTCTTTTTCTTTTCTCTCTCTCTTTCTTTCTCTCTTCTTTTCTTCTCTTCTCTCTTTTCTCCTTTCTTTTCTCTTTTTCTTCTCTCTCTCTTTCTCTTTCTCTTTTTCTCTCTCTCTCTCTCTCTCTCTTTCTTTCTCTTTCCTCTCTCTTTCTCTCTTTCTTTCTTTCTCTTTTTCTTTTTCTTCTTTTTTCTTTTCTCTTTTCTTCTTTCTTTTTCTCTTTCTTTCTTCTCTTTTCTTTTCTCTCTTTCTTTTCTGCTTTTCTTTCTCTCTCTCTTTCTCTCTTTCTCTTTCTCTCTCTCTCTCTTCTCTCTCTCTTCTCTTTCTCTTCTCTCTTTCCCTTTTCTCTTTCTCTTTTCTTTTCTCTTTCTTTCTCTCTTTCTTTCTCTTTTCTTTTCTCTCTTCTCTCTCTCTTCTTTCTCTCTTTCTTTCTCTTTCTCTCTTTCTTTCTTTCTCTTTTTCTCTTTCTCTTTTTCTCTTTCTTTCTCTCTCTTTCTTTCTTTCTCTTTCTTTCTCTCTCTTTCTTTCTCTTTCTTTCTTTCTCCTTTTCTCTTTCTTCCTCTCTCTCTTTCTTTCTTTCTTTCTCTTTCTTTCTCTTTCTTTCTTTCTCTCTCTCTTTCTCTTTTTCTCTTTCTTTCTTTCTCTTTTTCTCTTTCTTTTTCTCTTTCTCTTTTTCTCTTTCTTTCTCTCTCTCTTTCTTTCTTTCTTTCTTTCTCTTTTTCTCTTTCTTTCTCTTTCTCTTTCTCTCTCTTTCTTTCTCTTTCTTTCTTTCTCCTTTTCTCTTTCTTTCTCTCTCTCTTTCTTTCTTTCTCTTTCTTTCTCTTTTTCTCTTTCTTTCTCTCTCTCTTTCTTTCTCTTTTCTTTCTCTTTCTTTCTTTCTCTTTTTCTCTTTCTTTCTCTCTCTCTTTCTTTCTTTCTCTTTCTTTCTTTCTCTCTCTTTCTTTCTCTTTCTTTCTTTCTCCTTTTCTCTTTCTTTCTCTCTCTTTCTTTCTTTCTTTCTTTCTTTCTTTCTTTCTTTCTCTTTTTCTCTTTCTTTCTCTTTCTCTTTCTCTCTCTTTCTTTCTCTTTCTTTCTTTCTCCTTTTCTCTTTCTTTCTCTCTCTCTTTCTTTCTCTTTCTTTCTTTCTCTTTCTTTCTTTCTCTTTTTCTCTTTCTTTCTCTCTCTTTCTTTCTTTCTTTCTTTCTCTTTTTCTCTTTCTTTCTCTTTCTCTTTCTCTCTTTCTTTCTCTTTCTTTCTTTCTCCTTTTCTCTTTCTTTCTCTCTCTCTTTCTTTCTCTTTCTTTCTTTCTCTTTCTTTCTCTTTCTTTCTTTCTCTCTCTTTCTTTCTCTTTTTCTCTTTCTTTCTCTCTTTCTTTCTGTGTGTCAGAGAGAGATTGTGTCTGTGTGGTTGTGTATCTGTGAGTGCGTATGTATGTTTCAGAATGACTGTGTGCGAATGCATATGTGAGACACAGTGAGTGTGAGAGAGTGAGTGTGTTCCCCCCTCCTACTCCTCTCTTCCCCTTTGCCCCCCCTCTCTCCCCCCTCTTACTATAGCTAAAGTAGCATCCCTTCCCTTACAGGCGAGGGCAGGGCAAATACTCATGGGCATACTTTGATCTACACCACCACAGATTTAGAATGTTGGGACTTATGGAGGCTTCATTAGAATGTTGGAGGTGCGTTTTATATAGAGAGATCAGGGAATACCAAGATATACTAGTTCATAAACAGCTCCTCCTTAGGCCCAATTTTTTTAATGTCCAATTCCATTCAGGTGCTGGTCAATACCGCCACTTCTGCATTACTGTTCCAAATACTGGATCAAATTAAGGGGCCCTTTTACTGAGCCCGTATTGGTGCCTATGCGCACTGAACGCCTGCCAAATTGGAGTTACCGCATGGCCATTGTAGTAAGTTCAATTTTAGCGGGCGTCCGCAAAATATTTTTTATTTTGTGGTGCGCGTAAAGGATGCGTGCCAAGTGGCATTTCACGCGCGTACATCATTACCGCCCAGATTCTTTACCTCTAGATCTATGGCTGGCAGACCCAAAATGGACGCGCGGCAATTTCGATTGTGCTGCACATCCATTTTTGGCAAAAAAAGAGGCCCTTTTTTACAGGCGTGCTAAAAAATGGATTGGCTTGTGCCCAAAGCCCGTGCCTATACTACCGCAAGCCATTTTTCAGCGCACCTTTTTTAAAAGGACCCCTAAGGCATTAGACCACCAGCCAGTTGAGTTCTCCATATATGAGAGAGATTTGTGCATGTCTACTAATGTTTCTATTTGATATGTCTCTCCCGATACATCTCAACATCCTTCATGTTCTGGCCACGCTTTTATCAAACTATTTCATGGCATTAAGCTCACCAGAAACGATTGCTCTGACGTTTTTGTCCTGGTTGGTGCCCATCAGTATATGGCAGCAACTTCACTAGAGAGCAAAATGCAGGAGGAGTGTGAAAGATTACAAGAGGACCTCGCGAGACTGGGGGATTGGGCGTCCAAGTGGCAGACGAATTTCAATGTTGACAAGTGCAAAGTGATGCATGTGGGTAAGAGGAACCCGAATTACATCTATGTCATGCAAGGTTCCGCGTTAGGAGTCACAGACCTTGAAAGGGATCTGGGAGTCATCGTGGATAAGACGTTAAAAATTTCTGCTCAGTGTGCTGCGGCGGCTAAGAAGGCGCACAGAATGTTGGGTATTATTAGGAAAGGGATGGAAAACAAACACGAGGATGTTATAATGCCGTTGTATCGCTCCATGGTGCGACCGCACCTCGGATATTGTGTCCAATTTTGTTCGCCGCATCTCAAAAAAGATATAAAGGAATTGGAGAAGGTGCAGAGAAGGGCGATGAAAATGATAAAAAGGGATGGAACGACTTCCCTATGAGGAAAGGCTGAGAAGGTTAGGGCTCTTCAGCTTGGAGAAAAGGCGGCTGAGGGGTGATATGATAGAAGTCTACAAGATAATGAGCGGAGTAGAGCGGACAGATGTGAAGCGTTTGTTTAACAATAATAGAACCAAAGGACACAAGATGAAGCTAGAATATGGTAGATTTAAAACAAACAGGAGAAAGTCTTTCTTTACTCAGCGTATAGTTGGACTCTGGAACTCGTTGCCGGAGAATGTAGTGACAGCGGCTGGCCTTACAGAGTTTAAGGGGGGTTTGGACAGATTCCTGAAGGAAAAGTCCATTGAACATTATTACAATTTTGTGTTTTTTGGGGTTTTGCCGGGTTCTTGAGGCCTGGATTGGCCGCTGTCGGAGACAGGATGCTGGGCTTGATGGACCCTTGGTCTTTTCCCAGTATGGCGGTGCTTATGTGCTTATCTTGGTATTCAGTGTCCGGCCTTTCTGAATGTCTGCATATCACTTACATGTATGAATGAGGTTACTTCAACCATCAAACTGAGCAGACATGACGTGCCAGAGGACAGCTCCAGACAGCTGATCTTATGTTTGCAAAGTAGCTGCTGACTGCAAAGGACCCCTGGTCACGGTTTCTGCTCTGTACCTGGTGACAACGTCACAGTGCGTCTCATGGTGTTACAGGTTTCTCAGATGCCATCTGTTCCAGCAAAATTCACTGCCAATTCCTTGCAAGATAACATTGTAGGCCATCTAAATTTAGAGAACTATAGGGAGGGGGGAAGGAGCCTGGCCGTGTGCCAAATATTACAATGTGTGTTTTATTTGGGGAAGGGGAGAGAATGATACAGAGATTCGACATTTCCTGTGTAAATTAAGAAAACACAAGCTATGAAATGTAATATCTTTTTCTAAACTTCTGCTTCTTGTATTCAGTCTATTAATTTGTCTTCTGTATCCAGTACAGATGCCGTCGTCAACTAAACAGCAAAAATAAAACGCTAATGGGACAGTTCTATAACTTGGAGCCATGATGTAAGGGGCACAAATAGTGCCGCATTCTATAGAAGGCGCCATAAAAAATCTAGAGCTGTTTAGTAAAGCCGCATAGGCGCTTACGCGCATCCTACGCATGGCAGTTTTGAGCTACTGCCTGGGTACTGCACGGCCTGGGTGGTCATTTCAATTTTTACGCCTCCTGTCCACGAAGCTTGCCAAACATTTTCTGGCGTGTGGCGTTAACCCAGGCGTTAATCGACATTGTATGTGCATAGACCATTACCGCCAGGTCAGTGGGTGGCGGTAAGGTCTCAGGTCCAAAACGGACATGTGCCAATTTTCATTTTGCCGCATGTCCATTTTCGGCTGGAAAAAAAGGCCTTTTTTTTGCAGGATGAACCTGCGCGCGTCCAATACGCACGTCTACACCAGCACAGGCCATTTTTTTCAGCGCACCTTAGTAAAAGGACCCCTCCGTGCGGTAAGCATTTCTGCCTTAGCGTATTCTATAAGCCGTGCCTATACAATAATACCTGGGTTTTCGTTGACTTCGGTTATCATCTGTTTCGGTTTTCATCGATTTTTTTTCCCCGCGAAAAATTTGTCTCAGATTTTGTTGGCGTGCCCACATGACCTCGCTGCTTCCATACGCCAAGAAGAGTCTTCAGAAAGGTAAATGCCATGTTAAATGTTCATTTATTCTTTACATTAGTCTTTTATATTCATATGGAAATAATTGCCTCGGTTTTCGTCGGTTTCGGATTTTGCCGATTGTTTTTGAACGGATTATCAACGAAAACCAAGGTATCACTGTATTTAGGCACGGCCTCTCCACTCTTGTCTCTCCCTACGTCCCCCCCCCCCCCCCCCCCCCCCCACTCAGCTACTCCGTTCTGTGGATAAATCTCTCTTGTCTGTCCCCTTCTCCTCTACGGCTAATTCCAGAATCCGTTCCTTTTATCTCGCTGCACCTCACGCCTGGAATAGACTTCCCGACCTGTACGTCTAGCCCCATCTTTGGCCATTTTCAAATCCAGGCTAAAAGCCCACCTCTTTAACGCTGCTTTTGACTCCTAACCGCTACTCACTTGCCCTGTACCCTTCTAACCGCTACTCACTTGCCCTGTACCCTTTTATCCCCACCTCTTTAATTCCCTTACCTCTTAGTTCTGTCTGTTTGCCTGTCCTATTTAGATTGTGAGCTCTTTAAGCAGGGACTGTCTTTTCATGTATGGTCCTTTCTGAGGGTTCCTGGTGGTCTCTGCGGTGGGGCATGTCCCTTCCAGCCTGCTGCGCTGTCACAATTCCCTCGCCTGCCAGCACTGCTGTGTTTTCAAAATGGCGGTCAAGACTTCCCGCGGTAGTCTCACGGGTCTCGACAGTCTCGTGAGACTTCCGCAGGGAGTATCGGCCAACATTTTAAAAATATGGTGGTGCCGGGCGTTTGGAGAATTGCGGCAGCCCAGCGGGCAGGAAAGAACATGCCCCTCCGCAGAGGCCACTAGATCACCAGCAGAACGCCGGGCAACCAGGCATCTGGGTAGAGCCTCTGGGCCCTCGGGCACTGCCCAGTTGCCCGAATGGTAAGTTCACCCCTGCCAGCAGCCATTATTAATGAAAGTACATTGAAAAAAAACAACTTTTAGAAATTAAAACTTAAAAACAAGACAAAAATGAAACTGGGAAAAGCATGAATGACACAGGAAACTGAATGAAACAACTGGTTTTGTCTACAAAACCCTACTTTACAGGTTCATTAAGCTTTATAAAATTCCCCATCATGGGAAAAGCCCTTTAGTAGATCAGCTGCTTGGTCTGAAAAAATAAATTATAGGAGGGACGTGAATCTTCAGTTAAAAGAAATGATGGAAGAGCTTCATATACCATCCGCAGAGGAACACAGGAAGCTCCAGGATTGCGTTATTGTGAAAGAAAGGCAGCCAGCAGCAGTACAAAAACGAGAAGTATTATTAACATTTCTGCTACTGAGAGCTGTCCGCTTTCCAGGACTTGAAGATCGCACCGTACTTGAGATCGAATGTACAAAAGTACATATAAGTACATAAGTAATGCCACACTGGGAAAAGACCAAGGGTCCATCGAGCCCAGCATCCTGTCCACGACAGCGGCCAATCCAGGCCAAGGGCACCTGGCAAGCTTCCCAAACGTACAAACATTCTATACAATCAAGCCATTGTGACATCACTAATGAGGTTGGCTCTTATTGGTGGAATGAGCCACTATGACATCACAATAGGTTAAATCACTGCTCTATGTAATAAAAGTGAGCCAAGTAGAGGACATAAGTACATAAGTAATGCCACACTGGGAAAAGTCCAAGGGTCCATCGAGCCCAGCATCCTGTCCACCACAGCGGCCAATCCAGGCCAAGGGCACCTGGCGAGCTTCCCAAACGTACAAACATTCTATACATGTTATTCCTGGAATTGTGGATTTTTCCCCAAGTCCATTTAGTAGCGGTTTATGGACTTGTCCTTTAGGAAACCGTCTAACCCCCCCCCCCCCCCCTAAAAAAAAAAAATCCTTGCTTATCAAATATCTCTTAAAAACATTGATATTCTATTTTTTTTAAGTGCAAGATGATCACAATTTTGCTATTAAAAACTGGAGAAACTACTTTGTGTTATCTTAATGTCATCTGACCCATTTCACCAACTCCATAGAAGTACCTCTGCCCCTAACAAAATTAACCAGAAGACTCACAGCCCTGGAGATTCATCTCTTGCTCATTGTTTCAGAAAACTGTTCTTTCTCGCCCTGCTGATTTTCTCAGGAAAAATAAATGGATTATTTTTTTTTTGTAAGAGAAGTATCAATATGCATCATTTTTCTGCTCTGAAAATGGCAGTCTCAGATTTGTATTTTATTTCCTCCCTACAAGGAAGCATGTCGCTTCTGAACTGCGCTGGGGGAAGCTGATGATTCTCCGCCAGGGTGCCTTGCAGGATTTGCTGCAGTGGGGTAGGCTTGAAATGACAGTAAACCTTCCGCCCCTTATAAATTAAGTATACCTTTAAAAATATGATATCCGTTTCTACAACTTTTTATGCATGTTTTCTAACTTTAATCATTTTGCAAAATGCCATTCTTTGGCCATAAATCCTCTGCGCGTTACAGATTTAGGGAGATCTACAGGACTGCGGCTGGCTGAAAGGGAAGTTTTAATCTGACAAGGCCAAAAGTCTATTAGATTTATACTCCGGCAGTAGTGAGCTATCCAATAATTACAGTCGGGACTTACTTAGCTGAAAGTTGCGCCTGCCAGATGCAGTGCTTGAACTTGGAAGAGTGACATTCAGGTTTTATAATGTAGCAGGCAGATGTGCTGCAGCATCAGAGGGTCTGAGCGGGTCTGTGCTACAGTGCAGCTGTTTGTGATGTACAGATGTGTCCGGCGTGTGTGTGTATATATATATATATATATCTGTTCGCTGCATCTTCCTTCTCACCGTGTGACCTTGAGCATGTCACTTTAACCTCCCCCTGTTGATGAGCTCATTGAGGCAGGGGGACCTTGATGGCTATGCTGAGGTCTGTCAGTAATACAGTAATTCCTCAGTTTTCGTTGACTTCGGTTATTGTTGATTTTTTTTTCCGCAAAAAATTTGTCTTGGATTTTGTCGGTTGCCTCAGATTTCGTCGACGTGCCCACGTGACCTCGCTGCTAATTTTGCAAAAACAAAGGGCAACCCACGCGTTCTCCTGCTCAGTGTGGCGTTGTTTCTCGTCATGTGATTTCGCCGATTGTTTTTGGACGGATTATCGACGAAAACTGAGGCGTCACTGCAAATGTTTTTGTCTTCTTACATTATTCACATTGAGATGTTTTTGTCGTCTTTTATTCTTCACATTGAGGTCCTTTTACTGCGGTAGTGTGGGCGCGTGTTTCGGTGTGCGCCGGGCCAATTTTTGCCGCGTCTGGGGGGAAAAAGGGCTTTTTCTTCAATGGACCAGGGAAAGGGCCTGTGGTAAAATTGAAACCAGTGTTCACCTATTTACGGCCTGAGCCCTTAATGCCACCCATTGAGCTAGTGGTAATGGCTCACGAGCTGCATGCACAGTGACTGCTCAACATGCCAACTATTGATTAACACTACAATCGCAGCACGCAGTAGGAAATAAAGAAAAGAATTTGTCCAGGCAGTATAGGCTTACACCAAATCTGAAATTACTACTACTACTACTATTACTATTTAGCATTTCTATAGCGCTACAAGGGGTGCACTAGCCTGGCAGTAGTCTCGTTTTGACGCATAATGCACTCATGTAGAACCTACCACGTCTTTGTAAAAGGCAGGGGCGTAGCCAGACAACAGATTTTGGGTGGGCCTAGGGAAGAACTGGATGGGCACCAATTGTTCTCCCTCCCCCCCCCCCCCCCAACCACCACCCAAAAAATATCTCAGCTGGTGGGAAAGCACTTCTTTCCAACTTGGCAGTCTGTAGCGAGCATGCGCTGAAAACTGAACGTATGCAGGTATCGTGGAGAGTAGCATTTTCATTACCATCAGGAGGAAGTCTTCAGCTGGCTGAGCTTGGGATCCCATCAGCTACCACTAAACGTGTGCTACTGTTGGGTGGGTCCCGGCCCACCCAGGCCCACCTGTGGCCACGCCACTGGTAAAAGGGCCTCAATGTAAGCAACAGTCATTTCCATTGTTTTCACTGACAGAGAAAAGAAAATGTTGATTCTTTAAAACAATATTAAAACAACGTATTCAGGTAGGTTAACACTAACTTGTGTTAATGTGTTGTTGGTCAGTAGGCCTCATTAATATCAGTGGTTGTATACCAGGCCTCCAAAAGACAGAGCGGGGGGCCCCAGGGCAGGATCGCTGCAGCTGCCAGCACCGCCACCCCCTCCACTCAGAAGCCGCCACCCCCCACCCCCTTATCTTCCTGCGTCTGCTCCCCCATTGGTCTGTTAATTTCCTGCTCCTGTGTGCCGGACCTGGATTATCATGTTAGCACAATCACCTAGGTGCTGACACACAGGAACAGGAGGGAGACAGACCCCTGTGCCGGGTCGCCCTTGGAGGCCGGGCCCAGGCAATCTTGTACCTTTCAAATATTTGAACGTCTGTATCATGTCACCCCTGTGTCTCCTTTCCTCCAAGATATACATGTTCAGTTCAGCAAGTCTTTCCTCGTACGGTTTGCAAAGCAAATCCCATACCATTTTCGTAGCTTTTCTTTGCACCACTTCCAGTCTTTTTACATCTTTAGCAAGATAGAGCCTCCAAAACTGAACACAATACTCCATATGGGGCCTCATCAATGACTTGTAGATGGGCATCAATACCTCCTTTCTTCTGCTGGTTATGCCCCTCTCTACGCAGCCTAGCATCCTTCTGGCCACGGCCGTCGCCTTGTCGCATTGTTTCTTCACCTTCAGATCTTCCGACACCAACACCCCAAGGTCTCTCTCCTGAGTCGAGCTTACTAATCTCTCCCCTCCTATCTGGTATCTCTCTCTTGGGTTTCTGCACCCAAGTGCATCACTCTACACTTCTTGGCATTAAATTTTAACTTAATGTATTTTTTTATATATATATGTGATAGTGCTCAGAAACTGGGTGCGTATCATTCAGCTGATAAATAGCTCTTTAAATAGCACCTTAGCCCACCATCATAGCACTATTGCGCTCCTACCTGCCTAACAGTTGTTGTTACGTTGATCAATTCTTTTCGATTTTCCGTAACACTAAACTTTATTATATTATATAGTATTCTCTGAAGATTCAACTTCTCTGCAAGAGAATGTCGTCAAAGTTCTCCTTGTAGCGCCAGTCGGTGGGTTATAGTCCTCAGGGCTGTCATTCTTTTTTCCTACTTCTCGAGACGCTCCCCAGTTCTGTTTTGTGAATTATATATAGTGCGATGAACTGTGCTCACTCTCCCTTGATTTCCTTGATAGGGCCGTATAAAAATATTTGTGCTTAAACTGATGAGGAATCCACAATGGAAACGTGCATCCTTTCTAATGGATACAAATAGAGTCTCAGCAGAATTCCCCTTTGACCCCAGAAAGCCCTGCAAAAAGAAAAGTAAGTCTTCATAGAACCTCCCTCTATTAATCTGAAAAGTTCTAAAGAATTTTCCAGAACTGGGGGCAAATGTGCTTGGAGCATGAGGTGTTCTGAGGAGGAGGAATTTTTACACAATTAGTGGAAAACGGTGTCCCCTACTGGAGGGGATGGTGAGACCAGATGTGTTCTGTCAGCTGCATAGACCTAGAACATCTGGACACTGGCTGTTGTTACTATTTATGCTTGGCTGCTCAAATCAATTGACTTTATTCCTTGTTTTGACTGCAATAAAAAATAATAAAGTGAGCTTTGGGTGGGGTTACTCATAAGAGGTCTTCGAGATGGCTACTGAGCTTTTTGTCTTATTAAAATAAGAAGGTCTTTCTTTAAAGAGATAAATTCCCTACTGAGCATAAAAGAGATCCTTAGACTCATTAAGTCTGACTATCAGCTCTGGTCTGAAGACCTTGGTCATGAGCTCTCGGTCATCAGATGTCAGGGGTCACAGCAGCACAGGAGAATTGTGTTAAGCCAGCTTTGCAATATCAATTAAAGATGGCAGGTTTGATTAATCAGGGTTGCTAGCTGGTGTATTACCTTTAACTCTGCTGTAAACTTTATTATAAAGATGTCATTCCTTTTCTTTCATCCTTCCTTCCTTTTCGTTCTTTGTTCTTTATAAACTGAAATGTTTTTTTTTTTTTGGGGGGGGGGGGGTTCCCTTTCTCGCAAAGTAAGTGGATCAAGATGCACACACACAGAGGCAGACTCTAGTCTTCCACTGGGGCATCATAATTTTTCTTTGTTTCTTTTATTTATTTTCATACAACCAAATCAAGTCCAGGTTCCAGTTCTAGCAGAAAACAGAACACGCAGAGCGGTAGATGGAAGAAAGACGCAGGCAGTGAGGGGCTAATTTTTGTGTTGATATTGATAAGTAAAATCATAATTTCGGATTTGTGGCTTTGATTGATCTCAGTACTGTACTAATCATGGGACATCTATCCTGTTTGGGGCCAGTTATCAAAGACAGAGAGGATCGGGGAAAGAACTACTGAGGTTCACCCAAAACCTTTGGACATTTCTATCACACACTTTCCACCCTTCAGTCATGGGTACCTGAAAAAGGGGGGTGGCCAGGGGTGTGTGGGGGCATTTCAAAAAGTTGAATGCAGATTAACAGAATTCACCCGAAGCACGCCTAAGTTAGGTGCCGGCATTTACATCTGCCTTTAGCAGGTGTTAGTACAGCACCCAAAAGTTAGGCTTAGGTCCGTGCCGAAGGGTGAGCTCCATTTGTAGACTTGCACTTAATGTTCAAGGTTTTGATACCATTTATTGAATTCCATCCTAAGAGACTTTGACCTGCACATTGTAGAATAGAGCCTAGGACATAGGCACATAAATGCCATGACATGTAAATTCTATAATATACGTGCTCTTGGTGCCTTACATTAGCCACCAAAATTATAGACTTTCCCTTCACATGGTCTTCATCTTCTGAACCAATTTTTTTCCTCTTCATATACATGATGCGGGTCGTGGCTTGATCCGTTGAAGACCTGGAACCCTCTTACAGCCCAGAGGTTTCCTCTTGCTTTCTTGGAACCAGCCTCTACCAACCTACAGTGCCACAGCATTCAGTCTCAGCCTCGGTGGGATTTCGCCCCCATTTATATATCTCCTCCTAGCTCAGTGCAGCCACCTCAGTGATAATCTTTGCCCAGTGTGGATCTAGATCTAGCCGCTAGGTGCCGCCATTGAGTGAGAGCTGAGACTCCTCCCCCCAGCTCAGTCCAGCTACCTCAGTGACGGTGCCTGGATAGCTACTCAGTTAGAACAACAAAAAGCTTGGCCTAAGTTAACTTGGTAGCTATCAGGGTTCTTGAATAGGGCCGGCACTGATCATTAGGGCAAAATTCAACTGGTGGCAGCTAGTGTTTAAAAAAGCAGCTGAATATTTATTTTATTTATTTGTTGCATTTGTACCCCACATTTCCCCACCTATTTGCAGGCTCAATGTGGCTTACACAGTACTGTAAGGCGTTTGCCAAATCCGGTAGAGAACAGATACAAGGTTGTGTTGTGTTCGAATAGGAAGGTGTATTCCAGGTTCCATTAGGGTCGAAAGGAGGGAGGTTGTATATTGTCCAGTACGATCATTGGTTTAGTTGTGTGGCCGGATGTGGGGATTTACGTTGGATCTGTAGGGTAGGCCTTTTTGAAGAGGTTGGTTTTTAGTGATTTTCTGAAGTTTAGGGGGTCTTGGATTGTTTACACAGTTTTTGACAGTGCGTTCCATATTTGTGCGCTTATGTAGGAGAAACTTGATGCATAGGTTGATTTGTATCTGAGTCCTTTGCAAGTTGGGTAGTGGAGGTTTAGGTATGTGCGAGATGATCCGGATCTGTTTCTGGTTGGTAGGTCAATATGGTCTATCATGTTTCCTGAGACTACACGGTAGATAAATTTGGTGGACCAGGGTGCAGATTTTGAAGGTGATCCGTTCTTGGATTGGAAGCCAGTGTAGCTTTTCTCGGAGGGGTTTGGCACTTTCGGAACGTGTTTTACCAAATATCAGCCTGGCCGCTGTAACCGATTAGGTTTTTATTACTTATTTATAAAGGTTTTACTATTACAGATTACTATCCTGCTTATAATCGAAATAGAAAAACGCCTATATTGTGACCCAAATCGCGAGATAGACGTTTATCTCACAAAAACGAATAAAGCGGTATAATCGAAAGCCGAATTTGGACGTTTTCAACTGCACTCCATCGCGGATGCGGACAAAGTTGATGGGGGTGTGTCGAAGGCGTGGTGAAGGCGGAACTGGGGCGTGGTTATCTGCCGATCAGAGATGGGCGCCTTTCGCCGATAATGGAACAAAAATATGCGTTTTTAGCGAGAATTTAGGGCACTTTTCCTGGACCCTGTTTTTCCACGAATAAGGCCCCAAAAAGTGCCCTAAATGACCAGATGACCACTGGAGGGAATCGGGGATGACCTCCCCTGACTCCCCCAGTGGTCACAAACCCCCTCCCACCACAAAATATGCCGTTTCACAACTTTTTATTTTCACCCTCAAATGTCATACCCACCTCCCTGGCAGCAGTATGCAGGTCACTGGAGCAGTGGACTTCAGGCAGGTGGACCCAGGCTCATCCCCCCCCCCCCACCTGTTACACTTGTGCTGGTAAATGGGAGCCCTCCAAACCGCCCCCCAAACCCACTGTACCCACGTGTAGGTGCCCCCCTTCACCCCTTAGGGCTATAGTAATGGTGTAGACTTCTGGGCAGTGGGTTTTGAGGGGGATTTGGGGGGCTCAACACCCAAGGGAAGGGTGCTATGCACCTGGGAGCTGTTTTACCTTTTTTTTTTTTTTTGTAAAAGTGCCCCCTAGGGTGCCCGGTTGGTGTCCTGGCATGTGAGGTGGACCGGTGCAGTACGAATCCTGGCCCCTACCACAAATAAATGTCTTGGAGTTATTCGTTTTTGTGCTGGGCGTTTTCGGTTTCCATTATCGCTGAAAAACAAAAACGCCCAGCTCAAAAAAAGATAAACGTCCATGTTTTTTCGAAAATACGATTCGGTCCGCCCCTTCACGGACCCGTTCTCGGAGATAAACGCCCATGGAGATAGGCGTTTCTGTTCGATTATGCCCCTCCATGTGTACATTTTTCTATGTATTTTGAAAGTTCATGGTTATTTTTATATATTTTACCCCCTCTAACATACAGAGTTATGGCATCTCAAGAAAGGTAGGCTCAAAATCTAGGTCACTAGAACTGCTCTGAGGACTTCCTACCTTGTTCTAACACAAGAAAGTCAGTCTTCTCCCGCTGCTAGAACCTGCCACCATTTTAAATTAGATAAACCCAAGCCAAAGTTCAGTCTCTTATTAACTATAGATTTTGGCTTTCTGCCCAGGACCAGGTGCAAATCTTTCTCCACAAAGAGCGTGAAGGAAGGTATAGCTCAGCCTCGCGTGTCCCCCTGAAGGAGACAACGTTTCCCAGTCCAGAAGGAATATCACATGCCTCCACTGAGTGCAGCCTTCAGGCTATAAATTTTAACCCACTTCTTTTTCTTTTTAATGCCATGAGCAAAAATATATTCTTCTTCCACGAATAGAAACAAAAAGAAACCCTTTAAAAAGAGACATAAATGAATAAAATATATATTACTATTAGTCAAATTAAATTAATGCTTCCAATATTGTCTTAGTCTGGTTCATATGCATCAACCTTTTATGAAATTGTAATTTATCAGGTAGGAATATTAGAGTTATATATTAACCATGTGTCTGTTACCACCCGTTCCTTACTTTATTCTTTCCACCAGGGTAGCATTTCTCGGCTAAAATCAAACCTCGATCAGATCCATCATTTTTTACTATAGTGTCCTCAAATGCCTGGTGGAAGGCCTTGCCCCCCCCCCCCCCTTCCCTCTTCTCCAGCTTGCCTATGAATATTTAAATGTACCGTTAATTATTTATTGTATATTATTATTTGCCCAGAGCGTATCATGTCCGCGCAGAAAACAGAAAGGACCCTGTGCCATGAAAGTTGCTTGTGCAGCCTGCACAGCGTTGATGACGCCCCTCCCCCACACGGACCGTTCAACATGCAACGCCAGGCAGTTTTTGCTCTGCCATTGATTTCAGCCAGACTAGACACGCATAGGAATGAGGGGTCTCCTCCTTTTATAGTCCTCGGTTACCTCCGTGCAGATTTTTATGAAGACTCTCTGTCAAGCCCACTTTAGCCATTAATTATGGGAGGGGAAAGGAGCTGTTACTACAGTCTCTCTGTGTGTGGTTATAAGGATTAGTGCTATGTCCGACCTATTCTTGCTGTCAGGGCCGCCGAGAGGGGGGGACAGGGGGGACAAAATTCCCGGGGCCCGGGCCTCCGGCGCCGCAGTCCCACCCGCCACCGGGCCCCTTCCACCCGAACCCCCACCAGCAAAAGTGCTGTCTTCTGTTCTGACTCCGGCGTGCGCGGCCCACACAGACGCGCTCCTGTCAGCTGATCTTCATTGTACTCTGCAGGGCTTCTGTGCGTCTGACGTCCTGAGTACAGCGAAGATCAGCTGAGAGGAGCGCGTCTGTGTGGGCCGCGCACGCCGGAGTCAGAAGACAGCACTTCTGCTGGCGGGGGTTTGGGTGGAAGGGGCCCGGCCCGGTGGTGGAGGCGGGTGGGACTGTGGCGCCGAGCCCCCCTCGGGGGGGGGCGACGACAACCTGGGGGGTGGCAGTGGGGGCAGGGCCGGGGGCCCGGGGGCCCGGGGGCGGCCTTGTCCTGGGCCTGGCCCAGTCTCTCGGTGGCCCTGCTTGCTGTACACTCTCTTGGGTAGAAGCCTTCAAAAAGGAAGTAAATAAATCTTAATAAATAAATACAAATAAATACTTGTTGGTAGTTTTATCGTAGTCTTGCTATTGAGCACCATTAAAACTAAACGGTTACCTACTATCCATCATGTGTGACCTTTAGCACATGGTATCTTAAATTAAGGCTTTGAACTGTCCATTAGCTCAGGACAGGTTCATTCAGTAGAGGTTTTAGGTCATTGTCTCGGTGAACTTGTCCTTCTCATCTCCCAATTGGTTTACTTAAGAAAAGCAGGAACTGCAACCTCATGCAGGCAGTAGGGGAAGGGAGTAAAACCAGAACCGGATAAACCTGAAGCTAATTGGCAAATCCGATCCTGCATTCATTTGCTAGAATATTGCTGATTTGATTTTTATCATTACTGACCACAGTATTTTTTTTGTTACATTTGTAACCCGCGCTTTCCCACTCATGGCAGGCTCAATGCGGCAGGCAATGGAGGGTTAAGTGACTTGCCCAGAGTCACAAGGAGCTGCCTGTGCCGGGAATCGAACTCAGGGGCCCTATTACCAAACTGCGGGAAAAGGGCCCTGAACTGGTGGTAGGGGTCGTTTTTCCAATGGGCCATGGCCCATTTTACCGCAGTGGGTAAAAAGGCCCCCAGCACGCATGACCATGCGACAGGGAGCCCTTACCCCACCACCCACTGAGGTGGCGATATGGGCTCCCGTGGTAACCCGGGATTTTGATGGGACCATTACGTCTACCAACATAAATCTTATCTCATAGAGTTGGTCTTGATTTGTCTTTATCTGGATATATTGTACAATCTATTAAGACTCACTGGCATATCCTACAAATGGAAGATGTTTTCCATGAGAAGCCAATTAAAGCATTTCAAAGATTAAAAAATATTGGGGAAATTTTGTCTAAGAAAAAGATGCTACCCTGTGAGGCATGACTCATTGTCTCATGACACCTGTCAACGATGGATTCTTCATGGGTGGATCCTCAAACACAGAAATGTATTCGATCTCGAATAGCTTCAGATTGTTTCACTTCTATGGTTGTGTATATAATCCAGTGCCCATGTGATGAGATTTATGTCGGTAGAAGTAAGCATCCCATCAAGCTCGAATTTTGACTGGCATAACCGAAGCTCCTCTTCTCCAACATTGGATACAAAAGAATCATCATATTGAAGATATCCTTTGAAGGATTATTGGCCATGTGGCAGAAGGGTGTGAGGGTGGCAACGTGGAAAATTTATTTATTTGTTGCATTTGTATCCCACATTTTCCCACCTATTTGCAGGCTCAATGTTCTGCTATGGTATTCGCCATTCCAGAGTAAAAGTTAAGTTGGTGTTACATAGGGAATAGGATGACATGATAAAATTAAAATTAAGCAGACAGGCATAGAAAGAAACCAATCAGAGTAAAAGGTTAAGAGAACAATTTTGGATTTTTTCATTGCAGTCCGTGGTACCTGGGGGGCTGAACCGAGAGATCAAGTGGATGACGTTGATTTGAACTCTCTCTGATTGGTGTTCACTGTCTCATGTGATCTCCTTCCTATGTATATATAGCTTGAAAAAAAAATGCTTCGGCCATTTTTAAGTTCACCGCGGAAGTGAACCTAAATGGACAGTGTTTGTATTGTTGGGTATTGAAGATCTCTATTTAATTTACTTTTTATGTTTTCAGGAGACAAACGTTGAAACAGCCGTATGGTGGAACATCTCCTGCTCTGAATTTTTATATATAAAAGAAATTTAAAAAATACTTTGAGAAGAAGAAGACAATAAAAAGATAAGTACTTCTCATATTTTTTTGATAGCACTTTGTAAATTATGCTGATGGATCAATGATGATTACATATTCACCCTATGGCTAAATGATTACCTGAGGGTTGAACTAGGTGCTTCTGACAGATCCAACAATAATTAATTGTATTCTCTAAAACTATGCTTTAAATACTGTGGGAGCAAGGTCTTGATATGTTATAGACTATTGTCGAACAGATATTTTTGTGCTTTGGATTGAATTAGTGCATAGCTATTAATGAAAATAATTAAAAAAATGCCTTCATGCTGGCAGCAGTTAAAAATTATTATTTATTAATTTTATTACACTTCGCCAAAGGCCCTCTTTACTAAGGTGCGCTAGCATTTTTAGTGCGCCCTAATGCTAGAGACACCCCACATACTAAAAATGCTAGGCATGCCTACAGCGTGGCTTAGTAAACAGGGCCCTAAATGGCAGCTAAGCGGTTAACAATAAAAAAAAAAACTCAGAGGAGCAAAGAGAAAAATAAGTAAATAGTTAAATAGTACGGTTTGCAAGTCCAGAGGGAAAAGCTTGATTTAAAAGCCAAGATTTGATGAGTTTCTTAAATGTAGGATATAAAGGCTCAGATTTAATATGGGGGGGCAGGCAGGGTATTCCAAAGCTTCGGGCCCACATATGCAAAGGCTGTGTCTCGAGTACTATCAGGACATAAAACGAAGGGAGGGAAAATGTGAAGAAGGGACTGCTGGGAGTGGAGGAGTGGCCTAGTAGTTAGGGTGGTGGACTTTGGTCCTGAGGAACTGAGCTCAATTCCCACTTTGGGCACAGGCAGCTCCTTGTGACTCTGGGCAAGTCACTTAACCCTCCATTGCCCCATGTAAGCTGCATTGAGCCTGCCATGAGTGGGAAAGCTTCGGGCCCACATATGCCAATGTTGTGTCTCGAGTACTATCAAGACATAAAACGAAGGGAGGGAGAAGGTGAAGAAGGGACTGCTGGGAAGAACACAAGGGTCATGGAGAGGAAATGTGGTATATGCAGCTTGGAAACGTAATCAGGAGCTCACTGTAAAAGACCTTTGTGTACCAACAGAAGCAATTTGTAAATGATCCAGTAAGAAATGTGTGGGAAAGACCTATATAAGGTAACGCTATGGCCAATTCTTTCATCAGTAAAAGGACCCCTAAATTTGTACCTGAGGCAATGGAAGGTTATGTGACGTGCCCAAGGATCAGCACCATCAGAGACGTTCCTTGGAGTGTGAAGGGTTTCGATCTCTGGTAACCAGAGCTGATACTGTGATGTCATAATGCTTCATTCCACCAATAAGAGCCAACCTCATCATGATGTCACAATGGCTTGATTGTCCTATACTTGGCTCTCTTCCCCTCCCCTCCCCTCCCCACCCTTAGTGTGTCAGTCTCTGGTAACCATATTGTGATGTCATAATGCTTCATTCCACCATTAAGAGCCAACCTCCTCAGTGATGTCACAATGGCTTCATTGTCCTATACTTGGCAGTGATTTCCATTTCTAGGGATATTTTATTTCAAAGGTGGGGGTAGTTATGAATGTGGCCTATTTTTTAAGAGGTGTTATTTTACTGCTAGAGTGGCACAAGTTAGCGGTAAAATAAGTCTTAACTGTAGCCTGTGTTGATAACTACTCTTTAGGAGCTCAAAAATATGCATGCATTACACACATGAATGTTTAGAATATTAGTAGTTGCATGCATATTCTTGCTGTATACCATCTTAGATGAATTTCTTCTAAAAGGTGGTAAATTAATTCTAATAAATAAATACCTCTGTGTGAACTTACACATGTAAATGCTAATATGGCACCTAAGTGCTATTCTACAAATAGTTGCTTAATTTACATAGGGGGTCTTTCACTAAGCCAAGGTACTGTTTTTAGCTCAGGGTAGAAATCAGTTGGCGGTAAACGCTGAGACCCCAATAGGAATATAATGGGCATCTCTGCATTTACCGCCAGCTGATTTTTACCATGAGCTAAAAACAATTCTGCAGCTTAGTAAAAGACCCCTTCATAGCTTATATTTACAAGCGGGGGTACACAGATTGGACTGCTTACACCTCTTCTTTGAAGGAGTTATTATACCATGGCAACCAATGCGTTGACTGGACCCTGATGCAGCAAAAGTAAAACATGCCGCATGTCGGCCAGCAGTCCCGTTGTTTATGACTACAAGCAAAGCTAAGTCATTTTTTTTGTAAAAGCCTTTTTGATATATGAGATAAGGATTTAAGATGGGATGAGAGCTCGTTTTAAAGTTCCTAAAAAGTTTATAAAAATGTTCAAAAAATATTTTAAAAAATGAAAATAATGAATTTGATTTAAAAGTCATTTTGGACCTGTGAAGAGTCAAGGCGAGCTAAGAGATGTTCTGGCTCTTACGAAACGAGTCGCCACTGAGGTCCATGACTCTTTATGTCAGAAATGCATCTTTATACAAAAGATTTTGGAATTAAAATTTTAGACGCTGGGCTTCTTTGCGACTGTCTATTGTACATAAGTACATAAGTAATGCCATACTGGGAAAAGACCAAGGGTCCATCGAGCCCAGCATCCTGTCCACGACAGCGGCCAATCCAGGCCAAGGGCACCTGGCGAGCTTCCCAAACATACAAACATTCTATACATGTTATTCCTGGAATTGTGGATTTTTCCCAAGTCCATTTAGTAGCGGTTTATGGACTTGTCCTTTAGGAAATTGTCCAACCCCTTTTTAAACTCTGCTAAGCTAACCGCCTTCACCACTTTCTCTGGCAACGAATTCCAGAGTTTAATTATACGTTGGGTGAAGAAAATTTTTCTCCGATTTGTTTTAAATTTACTACACTGTATTTTCATCGCATGCCCCCTAGTCCTAGTATTTTTGGAAAGCGTGAACAGACGCTTCACATCCACCTGTTCCACTCATTATTTTATATACCTCTATCATGTCTCCCCTCAACCGTCTTTTCTCCAAGCTGAATAGCCCTAGCCTCCTTAATCTTTCTTCATAGGGAAGTCGTTCCATCCCCGCTATCATTTTAGTCGCCCTTCGCTGCACTTTTTCCAGTTCTACTATATCTTGAGATGCGGCGACCAGAATTGAACACAATACTCAAGGTGCAGTCGCACCATGGAGCGATACAACGGCATTATAACATCCTCACACCTGTTTTCCTCCTCTTCATGGGCACATACACAGCTCACACAGCAACTGCCCCACCGCGTTTCAGAGCTGTGCAAAAGCTCAGTCTTCAGGATTCAGAAGCCAAATGGAGCAACTTCCCAAAAATGAGTGAAGCATTGTGGGAAGGGAGAGTGGCTAAAGGAGGAAGTTATATTACAAGAATGAGTAAATAAATACAGGAGGCATCAGGCACCGAACAGAGAAATTCATGCATACGATGGAAGTGTTTATAAGCAGAAATGATTTATGGCTCGATAAGCACAGGGTAAAAGATTTATAAAGCAGCAATACCTCATTTTTCACATCTGCCCACCTGCTCTGTGTCTTAGCAGGTGTATATTCACTTAACTGTTAAGCAGGGTCAAATGGCTGCCGCAGCCTTTGCCTGGAAAGGATGCAGCCTGTGTCAGAGCTGCCGCCCACTGTGACTTGAAAAGGTCAGCACTCCAGGCACAGGCGCCAGCAAGCACTTAGCAGGGGAGCCCTGCTTCTGAAGTACACTAGACTGAGCAGAGCGATACAGGCAGCCATTTCACAGCCTCCCTCTCCCAATGCTTGAGATGCAACATCCTTGTCATTGCAAAATATTTTGGCTACTAATTTTTATTCCTTGTTTGGACCAGGAGTCGTGTTTAGGCGTGCACAACCAGCCCATTTTCATTTGGTGTCATTTCCCATGTAGTTTACAAGAATGTTCATTTTCTTCCGAGTTTTCTGGGCATTTTTTTCGTTACAGAAGCTATGTGTGCTTTTTAGGGACAACACTCGCTATAAGAACATAAGAGTAGCCATACTGGGTCAGACCAATGGGCCATCTAGCCCAGTACTCTGTTTTCCAAACAGTGGTCAAGCCAGGTCACAAGTACCTGGAAGAAACACAAATCGTGGCAACACTCCATACTACAAATCCCATGGCAAGCAGTTGCTTCCCCTGTCGCAATAGCAGACTATGGATTTTTCCTCCAAGAATTTGTCCAAACTTTTTTCAAACCCAGATACACTAACTTTTACCTCATCCTCTGGCAAAGAGTTCTAGAGCTTAACTATTCATCGAGTGAAAAAATATTTCCTCCTATTTGTTTAAAAGTATTTCAATGTAACTTCCCCGACTATCCCCTAGTCTTTGTACTTTTGGAATGAGTAAAAAAAATTCGATTTACTTCTACTCGTTCTACATCACTCAGGATTTTGTAGACCTCAACCATATCTCCCCTCATCCCAGTGGCGTAGCCACAGGTGGGCCTGGGTGGGCCAGGGCCCACCCACTTAGGAGTCAGGCCCACTCAACAGTAGCACACGTTTGGTGGTAGCTGGTGGGGATCCCAAGCTCAGCCAGCTGAAGACTTCCCCTTGATGGTAACGAAAACAGTTCTCTCCACGATACCGGCACCTGCTCATGTTCAGTTTTCTGCACATGCCTGCTGCAGACTGAAAAGGTAGAAATTAGCGTTTTCTCACTTGCTGAGATATTTGTTTGGTGGTGGGGGTGGGGTGGGAGAGAGCACTTGGTGCCCACCCACTTCTTGCCTAGGCCCACCCAAAATCTGTAGTCTGGCTACGCCCCTGCCTCATCCATCTCTTTTCCAAGCTGAAGAGCCCTAACCTCTTTATCCTTTCCTCATATGAAAGGAGTTCCATCCCCTTTATCATTTTGGTCGCTCTTCTTTGAACCTTTTTTAATTCCGCTCTATCTTTTTTGAGGTACGGTGTAATACTCAAGGTGTGGACGCACCATGGACTGATACAAAGGCATTATAGTATTTTCGGTCATATTTCCCATCCCTTTCCTAATAATTCCTAGCATCCTCTTTGCTTTTTTGGCCACTGCCACACTGAGCAGAAGATTTCAGCGTATTATCTACCATAACGCCAAGATCTTTTTCTTGAGTGCTGACCCCTAAGATGGAACCTAGCATCAGGTAGCTATGATTCAGATTAGGTTGGAGGAGGTTAGGACTGACTGGAAGTAGAAACTGGAGGCACCAGTAGCAGACAAACAAGGTCTGCATACCAAGGGCGTCGGGCCAACCTGGAGCAACCAGTCATTAGATATCATAGTAACATAGTAACATAGTAGATGACGGCAGAAAAAGACCTGCACGGTCCATCTAGTCTGCCCAACAAGATAAACTCATATGTGCTACTTCTTGTATATATCTTACCTTGATTTGTATCTGCCATTTTCAGGACACAGACCGTAGAAGTCTTGCCCAGAACTAGCCCCACCACCCAAACACCAGCCCCGCCTCCCAATCTCGGCTAAGCTTCTGAGGATCCATTCCTTCTGCACAGGATTCCTTTATGTTTATCCCACGCATGCTTGAATTCCGCTACCGTTTTCATCTCCACCACCTCCCACGAGAGGGCATTCCAAGTATCTACCACTCTCTCCGTGAAAAAATACTTCCTGACATTTTTCTTGAGTCTGCCCCCCTTCAACCTCATTTCGTGTCCTCTCGTTCTACTGCCTTCCCATCTACGGAAAAGGTACTTGACCACACAGATATCAGTTCAGTAGTTGCAATGATTGAATTTCAAGTTGTCAGCTAGTCAGGGATAGGGTTACCATATTTTGTCCCCCAAAAAGGAGGACACATGCCCCGCCCCTTTCACACCCTTTCTCCACCCCTGCCATGCCCTCGCTCCACCCCCCTGCCATGCCCTCACCACGCCCCCCTGTCGCATTTCCCCATCCCCCCTCTCACACACCCCGTCACCTCCTCTCCCCATCAACCCCCTCCCCTTACCTTTCTACTGCCCTGGTGGTCTAGTAACCTCTTTGGGGCAGGAAAGAGCCCCCTCTTTCCTGCTCGGAGTGCTGCCCTGCATGCTTCTTTCCTGTTGGTGATCTCGGCGCCGATCCAAAATGGCCACCGAGAGTTGAAGTCTCGCGAGGTCACATCAACTCTCGGCGGCCATTTTCAATCGGCCCCGAGATCACCAACAGGAAGGATGCATGCAGGGCAACGCTCCGGGCAGGAAAGAGGGGGCTCTTTCCTGCCCCGAAGGCGGAAGAGGTCACTAGACCACCAGGGCACTAGTAAGTAAGGGGAGGGGAGGCTACCAATCTGCCCGTTTGTACAGATTTCTGGATTTTGTCCGGACGGCCTGCCCACCAGCCTGTTTGTCCAGAAATCCGGACAAACGGGCAGATTGGCAAAACCTGCCCGGTTGCCTGGACATGTCCTCAATGCAGTCTTACTGCTCACTTTTCTGGGACTACCGCTGGCCCAACGCAACCAGAGCATGTGCCATTTCCATGGGAAAAAGAAAACGCCTGGAAATGGCAGGCGCTGGGGGTGGGAAATACCGCTGGGTTCCTGGATTGGCACACAGCGAGCTCATTGTTGCATGCTAAAATTAGCATGTAGCCATTAACACCAAAAATAGGAATTTCAGACATTTTACTCCAGCAGTAAAAATGACCCTAGCACAGGGGATTGACCCGCATAAGGGCTTTTTAAGGCCACATTTTACCGCCGTTTGGCAAAGGTGCCCCTTATAAACCATCATAAGCAAAAGGCTTGTTGCTGAGGTAGGAAAGACTCTTGTAAACCTTGGGAACTCAAAGAAACAAGGTGCCTATGTAATTCTCCTCCGTTCCCCTTGAAAACTCCTCAAACAGAAAAGAATTAAATTCAGAACGTGCAGTACGCATTTGGCTGGGATTAATCCATCTACTGTGACATTTAAGAATTTTTAGTTGGTGTTTAATTCCTGGGGCACCTCTGATTCAAGAAGACCAGAAGACTTGAAACGCTCAGCGCTCAGTGCAAAAGTCATGGCTGCAAGTAGGTGCGATGGAGCCAAAGCGCGGTTCGTATGTTATTGGGACCTCCAGCCCGTAAGAGCCCCTAATGCACTGTGCTGTGGTTCCTACTGTTTTTTTTTTCTGTACCTTCATCTTTCACAAGGTATCAGTTATACCGGAGAATAGCTCAGGCAACTGAGACTTAACACATTCAAAACTCTGCTGCAACTCCCAGCATTCCTTACGCACACTGGCTCTTTGCCTCCAGCAGTCACATCGTTCAAAAATTTGGATAGGGTCTCTCAGCCATTTGGCAATTTCAGCTCATTAGACACATTTTTGGAACTGACGAGTGAGAGTCAAGGATAACAAAAAGGATAAATATTGTATTTGCCTTCAGGTTACCTTTAAAAATGTATTTCTCCCTCTTTCTTTATTTCTGTTGCATCCCATCAGCATCTGGTTTGGTGCATAACCAGCTTAGCAACCTCTGAATCGGTAGACGCTGATCACTCTGTCCTGTGAAAGAATGCAACAGGCTTTCCAATTACCCAAGGTTCCACAGTTCATCCCTCTATAGCAATATAATTATAGTGATTTTCCTATTAAATCACTTTTGGGAGCTGCGCCCTTCTCCCCACCTGCCTCCTTCTTTACTGGAAGGCACTGTTGTATTATATTTATTTGTTTTATTTATTATTTTTATTTTATCATTTATTTTATTATTTTTATTTGTTGCATTTGTATCCCACATTTTCCCACCTATTTGCAGGCTCAATGTGGCTTACATTGTTCCGTCATGGTATTACATAAAGAGCATGAGTGACGTGGTAGAATTAAGCAATCGGGTATAAAGAGATCACAATCGGAATGATAGATTTAGTGGTAATGCGTTAAAGTTCATATGATGGATCGTTGCAGTACGCTTTGTTGAAGAGGCAAGTCTTCAGTGATTTCCGAAAGTTGGTTAAGTCGCGCATTTTTTTCACGTCAAGTGGTAGTGCATTCCATAGCTGCGTGCTTATGTAGGAAAAGCTGGATGCATGTGTCAATTTGTATTTTAGTCCTTTGCAGCTGGGGAAATGGAGGTTCAGGAATGTGCGTGCTGATCTTTTAGTGTTTCTGGGTGGCAAGTCTATGAAGTCTGACACGTAGACCGGGGCATCTCCGTAAATGATTTTATGAACCAGAGTGCAGACCTTGAACGTGATACTTTCTTTGAGTGGAAGCCAAAGGCACTGGATCCACGCAAGTCAAAACAGAGGGTTGGAGATGGGCAGATTGCGAGTGTTCCTTTAAGTTACATGCACAGTTAGACAATCGGGACATCTGCGCCTGAAATTACGCCTGGGTATTTACATCACATTTTAGTTGGTGCAAATACCCATACCTAAAGCCAGTGGCGTAGCAAGGGCGGGGCGGTGGGGGCGGTCCGCCCCGGGTGCACGCTGCTGGATGGGTGCAGAGAGCTCCGCTGGTTCCCTGCTTCCTCTGCCCCTCAACAGGTTACTTCCTGTTCCGGGGCAGAGGGAGCCAGTGGAGCAGACAGCCACCCGGCTGTTCTCTGCAGCTAAGAATGCATCCGGGGGGGGGTGGGGGGTGATGTGCCTGGGGGGTGTCATTGCACCAGGGGGGGTGTCGTGCTGCACCCTGGGGGGACAGACGTCGCTGCACCTGGGGGGGGGGGGGCAGCGGTGATCTGCCCCGGGTGGCAGCCGACCTAAGAACGCCACTGCCTAAAGTTAGGCATGATTCCCGGGTGTACGCCCTATTCTACAAACTGTACCTAACTTTAAGTGTGATTTTTTTGGCACTGATTTTTAGGGTGCAATCTATAGAATTTACCCCATGTATTCTATAAATGATGCCTAACTTTCAGCACCATATATAGATTTCCCCCCGTACCCCCAGATTCTATATAGCGCTTCTAGAGATCCGGACTGAAATCGGCACGGATTCTATAACAATGCGTGCAATTTAACAAGTGCTGATAACACCAATTAACAAGCAATAATGAGCACTAATTGGCACTGATCAGAATTTAGGCGCACAAGTCGCTAAGCATATTCTGTAGCAATTGCGCCAAACTTCTAATGCGTGCAGGTGAAAAAGGGTGTGGTTATGGGCAGGAAAATGGGCGTTTCATGGACATTCCAAAATTTATGCACCTAGTTATATGACCCAGTGCACCTAGATCTACGCACAGGGATTTGCGCCAAGTTTTTGTCAGTGTAAATGGACACGCATAGATTTAGGCGCTGAAATATGAACTAAGTGTGTTCTATAATTGGTGTGTAAATCTAGGCACCAATTATAGAATACACTTAGCACTGATTACTTATTTATTTATTTAGATTTTACTCACACCTTTTTCAGTAGTAGCTCAAGGTGAGTTACATTCAGGTACTCTGGATATTTCTCTGTCCCAGGAGGGTTCACAATCTAAGTTTGTACCTGAGGCAATGGGGGGTTAAGTGACTTGGCCAAGATCACAAAGAGCAGCAGTGGGATTTGAACTGGCCACCTCTGGATGTCAAGACCGGTGCTCTAACCACTAGGCCACTCCTCCACTTGTTATTCTTAGGGTTCTAGATGGAAAGTTGCTACTATTTGAGATTCTGCATGGAATCTTGTCTCTCTTTAGGATTCCAGAATCTTGATAATCTTTGGGGTTCTACATGGAATGTGGCTATTCTGTGAGATTCTGAATGGAATCTTTATTTAATTATTTAGATTTTTGCTCACACCTTTTTCAGTAGTAGCTCAAGGTGAGTTACATTCAGGTACTCTGGATATTTCTCTGTCCCAGGAGGGCTCACAATCTAAGTTTGTACCTGAGACAATGGAAGGTTAAGTGACTTGCCCAAGATCACAAGGAGCAGCAGTGGGATTTGAACCAGCCACCTCTGGATGTCAAGACCGGTGCTCTAACCACTAGGCCACTCCTCCACCATATGTCACCTTATGTCGAATCTCCCCCATGATGTGTTATTTTTTTGGCACCAATTTTTCAGCCCTATTTATAGAATTTGGTCCCATATGTATTATTATTTTAACATTTTTACTGCCGTAATTGCCTGTCGCCTGTGTCCAGCTTGCTCTTACTGTACACCGCCTTGGATGAATTTCTTCAACAAAGCAGTAAATAATCCTAATAAATAAATAAATAACTATACCTGAGTTATCCTAGAAGCCACATGTGGCTGAGGGTCCCAAAGACTGAGCTGATGAGTGCAAAGAAATTCCACTCAGAGAGAGAGAACGGCAGGCAGATTGCTGGTAGCCTCGGCATCACCATCACCTCCTGAGCAAAACAGGCTTTCAAATCACGGAGATCAGTTTGCATTCCTTAACTTTTTTTTAGTTTTAGTATTTTTATTGATTTTCAGTACAAATGCAGTCAGGAAGCAACAACAATGTAACAGTAAACAATTATACAAAAAGGGTGAAAAATCAAAAGAAGAGAGGAAAAAAAAGGGGGAAGGTACACTTCGTTAATGGTACATTTCATTAATGGTATTTATTTATTTGCTGTATTTGTACCCCACATTTTCCCAGGCTCAATGTGGCTTACACTATGTTGCAAAAGGTATAATCATAAACAGAGTATGAGGTTTGGTCTAATTTAACGTATTACTGTGTAAGAAACTAGGTAGATAGGTCAGTAGAATTATTTACATAACACAAAATAAAACAGGTAAGATATAATGACCAATAGTGATAATGTGATTAACATAATCAAATTAGAAGGGATCAGTATTAGTTGGTTTAGATGTAGAATGGAATCAAGTGGCACAACATGTCACATTAGGAATCTTTAAAGTAAGATAGAAGTGGAAACCATTTCTCCTCATGCAGAGCAAATTTAAGTGATTTTTTTTTTTTTTTTGCAAGATATGTTTCATATGTATAGGATTGAAACAATAAGTTCCACCATTCTTGATAAGTGACCTGGTCCAAAGATTTCCAATGCAAAAAAAATGTAATAATGTATTGCTCAGTATTTCAAACAAACGTCTCAAAGCAGTGTATAATTAAAATATCAAAAAAATCAAAATATAAAACATTTGTGACAAACTGAAAAAAAACACTGTACATTGAAATAATCTATATATATACTAATGTCAAACAGAAATTGTAACAAGCCAACAAGAAGCCAGTATACTTACATTTCAAGACCTAAGGTAATAACCGATTACAAAAAGTAAGAGCCCAGGAGCCAAAAGGTCTAAGATTTAATTCGAGAACTTTAGCATGTTAAAGACTGCCACAGGATGGAACATTGAAGTCTCCTGTTGGCCAACTTTTCCATAAGGCAGGTCAAACCTTCTTAAAGCCTTCAAATTCAAAATTATAAGTTCAGACTTATTCCTGGCTGCCAGTGATGCTCCTTAATGGTGGGTAGCTCTCCTCCTCTATGGCTTTCCTAGGGTAGGGCAAGCAGTGTAGTTCTATATTGCCTGCAGATTGTTCACCATCCTAGATGCCCCATTGCAGTAGTCTAATTGTGCAGTCTCTGAGGAGAGAGTTACTTTCCTAATGCTCTAACATCCAGAAAATGGCAAAATCTTCCTAACCATCCTGAGTTTCATAGGAGCTCTCCTTACCGGGGTATTTAATGTACAATTCAAAGTTAAAAGAATTATCCACAATTTGTAATATGGAATGTTGTCGCGATTTGGGTTTGTGCCAGGTACCTGTGACCTGGCTTGGCCACGGTTCGGAAAACAGGATACTGGGCAAGACGAACCATTGGTCTGACCCAGTATGGCTACTCTTATGTTCCCTAAATTTGTCACTTTTTCAGTCTCTGTGCCAATAAAGTCATCTATGGGAACATAAAACATTTTTCCCATCAGGCAAAATGGCCCCAGAAAAGATTTTTGTCTCTTTGTTAAAATGTTGCTTATTATATGCCTATTCGATTTAATATAGCTCAAAGGCTAGCCAGAGAACAAGCATGATATGCCCCCAGTGTTGCTGCAAAGCCTCCTTCATGTGTTCATGTGGGTCTCCAATTCAACTATCCAATATTTTGTCTTGCATTAAATGGGCATTTAAAGGGAGAAAGTGCAATTGTACCGACTCACTTTTCTAGCATAATAGATTAATTATGGCTGTGTACCCTTCACAGCCTATACTCAGCCTGTAAAGCACCTTTAACACTAGGACACCGGCGCGTGGCTAGATTTACATAACTCCCAGCGTGCACTGCAGAGCATTTGATTTAAGCAATTACATCGTTGATCAGGATGTCATGAAAGATCTGATTATATGTCATTAAAATGATTTATAATTAAGTCAGAATATGAAAAGAAAGCATGATTAAAATTACAGACGAAATGAATATTCGAGAAACAAACAAGGTATTCAGCCAAAAAAAAACGAGGGAGTGTTTGTACTGACACTGTGTGTTTGGTTGGCTGATATTCAGCTTTTCAAGAGGGTTCGGTGACCTTTTATAATTTACCAGGAGACACAGGACAGGGTTAACTACAGACTGTCTCATTAGCGCCTGCATGGGGTCTGAAGCTTTTTTCCTAAGTTAAAGCTTTTTCTTAACTGTCTTAGGATCGCACAGCCACTCAAGATTTTAGGACAGCCACAATGGCTGTAGATGGGGAAAAATGTTCAGTAGATGTGAATTTCCAAACGCATGTTTATTTTGAAAATCATAAGTACATAAGTACATAAGTAATGCCATACTGGGAAAAGACCAAGGGTCCATCGAGCCCAGCATCTTGTCCACAACAGCGGCCAATCCAGGCCAAGGGCACCTGGCAAGCTTCCCAAACGTACAAACATTCTATACATGTTATTCCTTGGGACTTTGGATTTTTCCAAGTCCGTTTAGTAGCGGTTTATGGACTTGTCCTTTAGGAAACCGTCCAACCCCTTTTTAAACTCTGCTAAGCTAACAGCCTTCACCACTTTCTCCGGCAACGAATTCCAGAGTTTAATTACACGTTGGGTGAAGAAAAATTTTCTCCGATTTGTTTTAAATTTATTACACTATAGTTTCATCGCATGCCCCCTAGTCCTAGTATTTTTGGAAAGCGTGAACAGACGCTTCACATCCACCTGTTCCACTCCACTCATTATTTTATATACCTCTATCATGTCTCCCCTCAGCCGTCTCTTCTCCAAGCTGTATAGCCCTAGCCTCCTTAGTCTTTCTTCATAGGGAAGTCGTCCCATCCCCGCTATCATTTTAGTCGCCCTTCGCTGCACCTTTTCCAATTCTACTATATCTTTCTATGATGTCTCCAGGACACGTTTGGAGAGCACTGACCTAACCACATTGCCTCTCAGTCAAACATCCTTTGATTACAGACCAGTGATCATCAACCCAGTCTTCAGCAATATAATTCAGACGTCATGTTTGCATGTGTCATCTGGTTCTTAGACATGCCACATGCAATACTGTATGTGTAGCCCTCTCATACATATTCATTTCATATGCCTTAAGAAAAAAACAACAACCCTGGTTGGGGGTGTTCCCAAGTGAATTTAGGGCTGCCGGTCTAAGATCTGGACCAGTGGCTTGCATCCTGATCATTGAGGGCCATCCATCCAATGAGATTTTCAAGCTACTGCTAATCATTTCTGTAGTGCTACTAGATGTATGCAGCGCCTTCCTCTGTCCCTAGAGGGCTCACAATCTGGTTTTGGTTTACCTGGGGCAATGAAGGGGTTAAGTGACCTGCCCCAAGGTCACAAGGATCTGCAGTGGGAATTGAACCCAGTTCACCAGTATCAAAGTCTGCTGCATTAACTAATAGGCCACTCCTCCCTTGCAGAGTGGCCTAATGTGCCCTGGTTAAACTAAAAGGCCAACCAGCTGGGCAGCCTTTGAGGACAGAGCTGAAAAAACAGAGGTATATAATGTCCCTATCCCCTTGGAGTGGAAATAAGTTCAGGTGTTATTGCCCCTCAGATCTGCTCTTGCAGCTGTACATGTTGCATTAAATGGACTTATTTTGCTCTGGGTTTTGTTCATGACGTGTTTCTATTCCAAAATGGCACCGGTTTACCTCTTGAGGACACTGTGTGATGAGTAGCACATTTTAAAATGAAATGGGGAAACGAAATACAACCCGATAATCATTATAAGTTAACATAATGATGGATGCTTCAAAAATTCTTTGGAAATATCCAGGAGGTGAAGTGAGGTCATTCATCAAATCCATCAAGATCTCCCTCCTGTGCTTTTTATCTGACAAATCCATACAAATCTGAATTTAAAACATACTGTCTGTTTTTTTTATTTTTTTTTATTTTAGCTCTACATATGGTCACAAGAGAATTCTTTTCCATATTGACAGGGATTTATTTTTTTCATAGAGTTTAGCATGAGGAAACTTCTTGTGTGTTACTCACCTGTCTATTTCTATAGGCTAAACTGTAGAGCCAAAAATCCAAAATCACCCTGGAATTCTGACAGAAAAATATCTACTATAATAATTTGCACTTCCAACGTTCTGAAGCTGACTCTGTGGTGAAGCCGTGTAGTGTTCTTAGGGTTCGTAATCGCACTTACGAACACTGCCCCGCCCACTGGAAATTTGTTCCCTCCGAGTTCCAGGGTCATCATCCACCCCCCCTCCCTCCCAGTTCCAGTGTCCCCCCCTCCATCCCTCCCTCCCAATTCCAGGCTCCCTCCCTCCGAATTTTAAAAGTCATCCTGACTTACCTCGCGCGGTAAAAAGCGTGCAGACTCGGCACTTCAGTTTTCCCTTCTCTGTCTCTCAGCTCTGGTCCCGCCCTTGCGGAAACAGGAAATGAGGGCAGGACCAGAACTGAGACACAGAGAAGGGAAAACTGAAGTAAGTGCACGCTTTTTGCTGCCGGCCGCCGTAACCCCAACGAGGTAAGTCAGGCGTGCGTATTGGATGCGTGCCAAGTGACATTTGACACGCATAGGTCATTACCACCCTGGTTACTGCGTGGAGCTTTACCGCTAGGTCAATGGCTGACGGTAAGGTCGCATAGCCAAAATTTTGATTTTTGCCGCACGTCCATTTTCGGCAAAAATTTTAAAAAAGGGCTTTCTTACAGGCACGCTGAAAAACGGATTGGCGCACACCCGAAACCCACGCCTACACTACCGTAAGCCATTTTTCAGTGCAGCTTAGTAAAAGGACCCCTTAAATGCTACGTGAACAACTGTAAAATGGATCTAATTACTTAAGTATTGCAAATATCAAAATTCATGTCTTGTGTGAAACGATGGACATCTCCGCGTCAAACGGGACAGGCTGGCCACCCTAGAGAGAAATCCAGGAAAAGGGCCCAAGCCCTGAAAAAAGCAAACCAACATTTTACATGTGACTCCTATGGTTTTCTGCCCTCAGTCTTGCTCCCAGAAAATCTCTGCCAAGGCCCTTGCAACATGCAACTTTGCCTTACCCCCTGCAGCCCTTTCAGGCAATTGTTTAAGCTTGTTGTTTTTGATTTTAGTCGTCTTGTCCCTCTCAGGCCTTGGTGCCCTTTAAAGGCCTCCCTGAATGACAGACGCTCTTTGTACTTGCTGTCAGAGGAAAAGAGCTCTATTGACAATCCTGTTGGCTGCCTCTTCACAAAATGAATTTTTAAAAACCCTGTACCTTAAAGTTAGCATTCAAAGTCCTTTTATCCGCAGGTCTGGGAAAGAATGGCCTTTGCATATTAATGTTACACAGTGTACCGTCAGCATTGGAAAGTTAATTCTCCAAGGAGGAAGTCTCCAACTCAAAGCTCTGAGCTTCCGTGACTTAAGAGCACACAGATCGCCGAGCTCCGACCTCTGTGTAATGACATCAGAGCGCGCAATAAACTCTTGGCCGCCACATCCGTTTTTAATTGCTCTGAAAAAAGTTTAACACACGTGGAGGGTCATTTTCGATATGATGTCTAAGTCCAACTTTTATTTATTTATTTGCTGCATTTGTACCCCACCTTTTCCCACCTATTTGCAGGCTCAATGTGGCTGACATTATATTGCAAAAGGTATAATCATAAACAGAGTAAGAGGTTTGGTCTAATTTAACATATTACTGTGTAAGAAATTAGGTAGATAGGTCAGTAGAATTATTTACATAACGCAAAATAAAACAGGTGAGATATAATGACCAATAGTGATAATGTGATTAACATAATCAAATTAGAAGGGATCAGTATTAGTTGGTTTAGATGTAGAATGGAATCAAGTCATTAAGGAGGATTTTTATTGTAAGTCTCTTCGAACAGGTGCGTCTTCAATAACTTCCGGAAGGTTGTCATGCGTTGTTTTTATAGCATTCGGTAGTTGATTCCATGATTTTGTGCAGAGCTATGTGAAGGTAGATGCGTGTAGTGATTTGTATTTCAGTCCTCTACAATTGGGGTAGTGGAGGGTTAAGAAGGTACGTGATGAACTTTTGATGTTTCGTGCAGGTAAGTCAATTAGGTCTGACATGTATGATGGGGCTTCTCCATGGACGTTTTCCTTAAAAAAAAAAAAGTCCAAAATTCAAGTGGGGAATATAACCATTATCATAATACAAAACCATCTATCTTTTTTGTCCAAAAATAGCTTGTTTGTTAGATGTTTTTGTGCTCTGTGAGTTTACCTTTTTGGTCCATTTAAAAAACAAAAAAAAAGTCAGGGTGAAAAACGCACAAAATCAAGCCATTGGGATGTAGGAGGAGCCAGCATTCTTAGCAGACTGGCCACACAGACATCCCAGCAGAGCAATGGGGAACCCTAGGGGGCGCTGCAGTGGACTTCAAATAAATGCTCCCAGGTACACATCTTACATTTGCTACATTTTCTTGTCTGCCGAGCCCCCCCCCCAAAACCCACTACCCCCAATTACACCACTACAATAGCCCTTATGGGTGAAGGGGGCACCTAACAGTGGGTACAGTGAGTCACTGGTGAGTTTTGGAGGGCTGACAGATTCCACCACAAGTGTAACAGGTAGGGGGAGGTATGGGCCTGGGTCCACTTGTCTGTAGTGCACAGGGCCCATCGCTAGACTACTCTGGGGATCTGCATGCTGCTCTAATGGACCTGAGTATTACATCTGAGACTGGCATAGAGGCTGGTAATTAATGTTTTTAATCACATTTTGGGGGGAGAGGTGAGAGGGAGCAAGTGACCACTGGGGGGGGAGTGAGAGACGATAATCCCAGATTCCCTTCAACGATCATCTGGTCATTTAGGGCAACGTTTTGTGCTTTATTCCTTATAAAAACAGGTCTAGCTCAAAATGCAGTGGCGTACCAAGGGGGGAGGTGGTTCGCCCCGGGTGCACGCCGCTAGGGGGGGTGCCGTGCACCTGTCGGCTCCGCTCGTTGCATGCTCCCTCTGCTCCGGAACAGGTTACTTCCTGTTCCGGGGCAGAGGGAGCATTGAACGAGCGAAGCCGACAGGCGCGCGGCACCCCCCCCCCCCTCCCAGCAGGCAAAAATGCACCCCGGGGGTGTCCTTTCGCCAGGCGGTGGGGGAGGGGTTACGCTGCACCCGGAGGGGGGGGGCGCATCGGCAATCCGTCCCGGGTGTCAGCCACCCTAGGAACGCCACTGTCAAAATGTCTTAGTTTTAGTCCAGGACAGTTTTGTTTTGTTCTGTTATGGCAGAAAAATGTTGAAGTGTTAGGAACGTTCCCGCCCCTGACACACTCCCTTGATGAACTGAACGCGCTTCTGAAGGACTTCACAAGAAAACACCTAATTGAAAATACCACTTTGAGTGTTTTTGTAAAAAAAAAAAAAAAACAACAACATCCAAATTCAGATTTATGCCGATTTTTGGATGTTTTTCTCTTATGAAAATGAGTCCCATAATTCTTAAGAAGTCCCCAAAATTTAGGTGACTAAAGTGTGTGCCCCAAGCGTGAATTTAGCCCACAGTTATGCACCTAATTTTAGGTGTGAGCGCTTATGCGATCTCAATGGGTGGTGTAAATGGTCTCACCTAACTGACCCGTCCATACCTCACCCACGTCCTTACCTCCTTCCCAGCAGTTCTGTGCTAAAGAAATTATGCACTATGGTTATAGAATACCGACTAAGGGGGTCTTTTACAAAGGTGTGGTAGCGTTTTTAGTGCACGCTAAATGCTAGAGATGCCCATAAGAATATATAGGTATCTCTAATGTTTAGCATACGCTTATTTTTAGAGTGCACTAAAAACACTAAGTACAAAAGTGCATAAGTATTGCCATACTGGGAAAGACCAAAGGTCCATCGAGCCCAGCATCCTGTTTCCAACAGTGGCCAATCCAGGTCACAAATACCTGGCAAGATCCCAAAAGTACAAAACATTTTATACTGCTTATCCCAGAAATAGTGGATTTTCCCCAAGTCCATTTAATAACGGTCTATGGACTTTTCCTTTAGGAAGCCGTCCAAACCTTTTTTAAACTCCGCTAAGCTAACCGCCTTTACCACATTCTCTGGCAATGAATTCCAGAGTTTAATTACACGTTGAGTGAAGAAAAGCTTCTCCAATTCGTTTTAAATTTACTACATTGTAGCTTCATCGCATGCCCCCTAGTCCTAGTATTTTTGGAAAGCGTGAACAGACGCTTCACATCTACCCGTTCAACTCCACTCATTATTTTATAGACCTCTATCATACCCCCCTCAGCCGCCTTTTCTCCAAGCTGAAGAGCCCTAGCCGCTTTAGTGCACCTTTGTAAAAGGCCAACTAAGTGCATTTACATGCGTAACTGCAAATTAATGTCAATTAGCATCAATTATATCCAATTATATTAATGCCAATTAGCTAATTTAATAATTAAGTTACACATTTATTGAGACTATCTGCTAATTTTCAGCGGCACTTGACCGGTTATTGCTACTGATAATTAGCTGTTTTGGGGCGTTCCAGGGAGTCACTACTTGTCCGGTTAAGTGGTGATATTCAGTAAGTAACCAGCCAGATTAACCACATAAACAGGACCGCATAAAAGTCAGTCCTATCTTTATGCGGTGCCCCATAACCAGTTAACTGCTGAAAATCACTCTTAACCGGGAATGATTTAGCCAGCGCTGTAAACGTGGACCTGGCCCCATTATTGAAGTCCCAGCTATAACACCTTATGGCAGGCAGCAAAACGCTGAGCACCAGCAGCTGAAAATCAATCCCTTACTTTACGTGGAGGGGCATTTTCGAACGGGGACGCCCATCTCTAAGGGTGCCCATCTCTGAGGACGTCCCCGCGAAGGGTGTCCATCTTTCGTTTCGATAATGTGATCGGGGACGCCCAAATCTCAACATTTAGGTCGACCTAAGAGATGGTCGACCTAAATGTTGAGATGGTTGACCTTAGAGATGGACGACCTCGGTTTTCAACGATAATGGAAATCGAAGACGCACATCTCAAAAACGACCAAATGCAAGCCCTTTGGTCGTAGGAGGAGCCAGCATTCATAATACACTGGTCCCCCTCACATGCCAAGACACCAACCGGGCACCCTAGGGGACACTGCAGTGGACTTCAGAAATTGCTCCCAGGTGCATAGCTCCCTTACCTTGGGTGCTGAGCCCCCCAAAACCCACTACCCACAACTGTACAACACTACCATAGCCCTAAGGGGTGAAGGGTTTTGAAGGGCTCACATTTACCACCACAAGTGTAACAGGTAGGGGGGGGATAGGTCTGGGTCTGCCTGCCTGAAGTGCACTGCACCCATTAAAACTGCTCCAGGGACCTGCATACTGCTGTGATGGAGCTGGGTATGACATTTGAGGCTGGCATAGAGGCTGGAAAAAAATGTTTTTTAATTTTTTTTTTGGGGGGGGGGGGGGTGAGAGGGGCTTGGTGACCACTGGGGGAGAAGGGGAGGTCATCCCCCATTCCCTCCAGTGGTCATCTGGTCAGTTCGGGCACCTTTTCGAGGCTTGGTCATGAAAAAAATTGGACTAAGTAAAGTCGGCCAAATGCTCATCAGGGACGCCCTTGTTTTTTTCATTATTGGCCAAGGACACCCATCTCTTAACCACACCCCGGTCCCGCCTTCGGTACACTGCCGACACGCCCCTGTGATCTTTGGTCGTCCCCGCGACAGAAAGCAGTTGAGGACGCCCAAAATCAGCTTTTGATTATGCCGATTTGGGCGACCCTGAGAGAAGGACGCCCATCTCCCGATTTGTGTCAGAAAATGGGCACCCTTCTCTTTTGATAATGCCGATAGGCTCATTTTCAAAGGGGAAACGCCGATACCCAGTTACACCTGCTCAATCACAAACACAAATTCCCTGGCTTATACGTAATAAAGTATTATGCAAATGCCTCCACATCTAGGAATGCTTTCCTTCATTTCAGGTGAACTTATGCAGATAGGTTTATGGACCTGTTGGGAAAGCGATTGCATAAAAGCCTATTTCTACAACCACAGAAATGTCTTTCAAAATTATCCCTAGTACTGTTAAACCAAGTACTTCACTTATAGATAATCCCCCAGATTCTAGATATGGCACCCAAAGTTGCATGCACAACTTAATTGATAATGAGCCCTTAACTAGCAGTAATTGGGCGCTAGCAACCACATTTTGCAGGATTTGCCTGCATATCTGACTGTGTACTATCTTATAAGGCTCAGTGCCTAACTTTTATAGCATGCATCTAAAAAGGGGGTGATGAAAATGATAAAACGGGAATGGACGACTTCCCTATGAGGAAACGCTAAAGCGGCAAGGGCTCTTCAGCTTGGAGAAAAGGCGGCTGAGGGAGATATGATAGAGGTCTATAAGATAATGAGTGGAGTGGAACGGGTAGATGTGAAGCGTCTGTTCACGCTTTCCAAAAATACTAGGACTAGGGGGCATGCGATGAAGCTACAATGTAGTAAATTTAAAACGAATTGGAGAAAATGTTTCTTCACTCAGCGTGTAATTAAACTCTGGAATTCGTTGCCAGAGATTGTGGTAAAGGCGGTTAGCTTAGCGGAGTTTTAAAAGATTTGGACGGCTTCCTAAAGGAAAAGTCCATAGACCGTTATTAAATGGACTTGGGGAAAATCCACTATTACTGGGATAAGCAGCATAAAATGTTTTGTACTTTTTTGGGGATCTTGCCAGGTATTTGTGACCTGGATTGGCCACTGTTGGAAACAGGATGCTAGCCTCGATGGACCTTTGGTCTTTCCCAGTATGGCAATACATATGTACTTAAGGCCAGAGGTGTCGGAGGTGTTCCAAAAAATTGCATATGGATTGCCAGAATATGGCCTGGTACGGAATCAGCGCTATGTGGGATTCTCTAAAATGCATGCACCCTTTATAGAATCAAGCTCAGCATCAATGTTTTTGGGTGCCGATTTTCGAGTAGCGTTTACTCGATGGTTGACATCTTGAAACCATCCTTGTCTGGTGGCAGAGGTCCTCAAGAACCAGGACTGAGAACCCCAGAAACGGGGCACTGACCAGAAATGAAAATCGGTTTGTAGCCAGTGCAGGGCTGTAAGGATGAGAGAGGTTGTGCCAGAACCCTTACCCACCCCTAAGGAAAGTTCTTCATCTGTTGTTGGTCACTGCACTTACACAAGGAGCCCTAATGGAGTTGGTTGCTCTGTGTGTAACTGTGGAAACATTTATGTAAATCTTCAGATTCCATTGTTATTCAGGAGCGGTCTGATAACTGGTTATCAGAATTCATGTCTCAGAGAAGCCAGGCCGGGAGCATATTGGGAAGTAATTTCGCTGATGCTGTTTGGCATGTCAACGATTTTTGACTTATCTGCACTCAACACAGTGAAACATTCTGCATGAACGGTAGATCTCCGGGAAAATAAAAAGGCAAAATTGTTCTGTTGTGCAAGGAGAAGGCAAAAAAATTTCACCTTGGTCTCTTGGAAAATAAACAAGTTGAAAAGTGCACATTTAGAGTTTGTCAAAATGGCGAATTTCCCCTTTCTTCCATCTGCAAACTCGTGTACGTCTCTGGGGGAACTGGGTTTAAAGACACATGGTAGAGTGACTCTTGATAGGACAGCAGGAGAAGGATTGTGAGTGATTTGGTGCATATATTTGTCTCTATTAATGGGGGAGGGGTGAGTGGGGGTGGGTGTGAAGAATGGGAGGGTGTGTTGGGTCAGGGATAATGGAGGTGTGAGGTAGGAGGCAGTGTGGGGGTAGGGATGTGGGTGGTGGGTGTGAGGTTAGAGATGTGTGGGGGGATATGTGAGGTGGGATGGTGGGGGTGTGGGGTGTATGTGTATGGCATGTGGGTATGCAGAGGGTGTGGGGTATTTGAGTTTGTATGCAGTGTTTTTTCTAGCAAAAAAGGTACCGGTACTCAAATGCCAGGCCACCCTTCAGGAGTGGGGTGATCACTGAGGGACCCCCACCCCACAATAGCCAGACCCCCTGCAAGCAGTCACAGAATCTATGACAAGGCAGAATTGGTGTGTAGAGCCTGAGATCTTTCATTAAAATTTGGGGACCACGGGTCAATTTTAGCAGACAGTGGAAAAGGTGCCAGTACTCAGTACCCCCAAGTACCCCCTCAAAAAAAGCCTTGTTTGTATGTGTGCAGCTATTCTTGAGGTGGTGGTAGGTGGGGTAGTGTGTGATGCTGTGTGTGGTTTGTTTTGGGGTAGTTTATGTGGAAGGGTGGAGAGTGGAGGGTGAGCTGTGACTGTGTATATAAGGGGGGGTGTGGTGGGAGCTGTGTGTGTGGGAAGGGTAGGAGGTGAAAGGAAGGGGTAGAATGGTGGGGGAAGGAGAGGGAGCAGGGGTGAGTGGGTGTGCAAGCACATTGGTGGGTAGGGTGAGACCGGATGTGGATAGGTGGGTGGGGTGTACAGAGGGTACAGTGTGTGCCTGGGTGGCAGTATTCTGGTGCCCTTTTCCTTCCCCTATTCACTCAAAGCCTCCACATCCCACCCTCTTGCACTCTTTCCCCCTCCATCTCCTCCACATTCTCTTTCTCCCCCACAAATGTTCTCTCTCCCTATCTCTTCCAGTCTCCTCACTCCCAGTTTCTTTTATTTTTTTGGAAATCTACTACTACTACTACTTAGCATTTCTATAGCGCTGCCAGGGTTACGCAGCGCTGTACAAGTTTAACATGGGGAAGGACAGTCCCTGCTCGAAAGAGCTTACAATCTAAAGGTTACAAACTATGTAGTCAGTGTAGGTATCATGACTGGGGAAGGTGGTTAGGTGCCAATGGCAGAAGAATACAGCAAAACCACAGTCATGGTGAAAGTTGGCGTAGCCTGCTGAGACCCCATTCCTCACCTGCAGGCACTGCGGCCTTGCTCGGTTCTGCCAGCAGGAGACGGGGGTCCCACCAGCAAGCTCCACCAGCCTTCACCCCAGCAGCAACCTTTGTCCTTTCCTTTTCCAGCAGAGGATGGGACTCCCCACTAGCTGTTGCTGCTTCTCTTTGCAGCCTCGTGGCCTTTTTATATTCCTCTGCCAGCATGTTCCTCTCAACCTGGCAGTGGGGAATGGAGTCTCCGTGTTTCAAGTTTCCAAGCTTATTCAGAATTTGTTACTGCCCAATAAGTGGACTTTCTAAGCAATATACAATATAAATAAAATCAGGAACTTGAAAAGAAATACAATATTGACTAAAAAAGAGAAGCAATAAGAAACAAGGAATTTGTTGCCAGAGAATGTGGTAAAGGTGGTTAGCTTAGCGGGGTTTAAAAAAAAGGTTTGGATGGCTTCCTAAAGGAAAAGTCCATAGACCATTATTAAAATAGACATGGGGAAAATCCACTGCTTAGTTCTAGGATAAGCGGCATAAAATGTATTGTACTGTTTTGGGATCTTGGTAGGAACTTGTAACCTAGATTGGCCACTGTTGGAAACAGGATGCTGGGCTTGATGGACCTTTGGTCTGTCCCAGTATGGCAATACTTATGTACTTATAATGATATAAACACAGCATAAATATAAGTAAATATAATGAGTTCTTGAAGTGATGATACCACTAAAATAGAAATGCACATTACTGATATCCAGACATAGGTTTTACAATTATTTGTTTACCTATCATTGTGGATCTAGCGATTTCAACGCTCTTATTCAGCTGTTTGCCTTGGTCATTCTAAACATTCCTGCTTCCACCTTTGCTGGTTTTCTTTGATTTTTCTTGTGGAAGGTGTGTGGATCCTTTCCTTTTTTTCCCCCCAAATTAGAAGTCACCATCCAGTGAAAGGATTTAGTTGTCTTCTTTGATGATAGATACATCGAAGCCCTCTGTCTGCTGAGTGTGAGTGGTAGCTTAGAAAGCAAATTGAATGTTAGTGGATTATTGGGAAAGGAACAGAGAACAAAACTGAGAATATTATAATGCCTTTGTATCTCTCCATGGTGCAGCTGTACCTCGAATATTGAGTATTTTGGTCCAGTGGCGTAGCCACAGGTGGGCTTGGGTGGGCCAGGGCCCACCCATTTATGGCTCAGGCCCACCCAACAGTAGAGAAAAAATATCCTCCAGAAGGCGGAGAACTCTAGACGCCCCACGGACAACAACAAGAAATGAAATAAAAGTGGGAGGGCGACCAAGGATTCCAAAGACTGAAAGGATATATGACACAACGTCCACACTGCTTTCTTACTTTGTGTAGACATGAGAATTCATTTACATATTGTTATTTATTTATATGCACATCATTTTTATACAAGCACACCATTTTTTGTCTTTACATATTTTTAAATATGGAAGGTTTTATTTTATTTTTTGATGAATTTAAATGTTTTATTTTCTTAAAAATTTAATCATCCGTTTAAATTCATATTCATTCTTAAATGCATCTAATTTGTTATTATACATACTTTTTTATATAATATTTAAAATTATAAAATTAATTTAAAATATTTAAACGTATATATATGTTGTCTACTTTTATATTGTTTTTATAATTTATGTATTCAAAATTTGATTATAGACTCCTGATGCAGGCCTAACGGCCGAAACACGACGTTGTGTCATATATCCTTTCAGTCTTTGGAATCCTTGGTCGTCCTCCCACTTTTATTTCATTCCACCCAACAGTAGCACATGCTTAGTGGTAACTGGTGGGAATCCCAAGCTCCGCCAGCTGAAGATTTTCCCCTGATGGTAACGAAAACGCTACTCTCCACGACACCGGCACCTGCGCATGCTCAGTTTTCAGTGCATGCCTGCTGCCAAGGTAGAAAGAAGCGTTTTCCCATCAGCTGAGATAACTTTTTTGGGGGGGGAGGGGTAGAACACTTGGTGCCCACCCAATTCTTGCCTAGGCCCACCCAAAATCTGTTGTCTGGCTACGCCCCTGTTTTGGTCACCGCATCTCAAAAAAAAAAAATATATATATATAGCAGAATTGGAAAAGGTACAGCGAAGGGCAATGAAATGATAAAGGGGGTGGAATGATTCCTCTATGAGGAAAGCCTAAAGAGGCTAAAGGTCTTCAGCTTGGAGAAGAGTTGGCTGAGGGGAGATTTGATAGAGGTCCATAAAGTACTAAGTGGAGTGGAATAGGTAGACGTCAATCACTTGTTTGCTGTTTCCTAAAAAAAAACAAGGACTATGGGGCACACAATGAAAGTACTAAGTAATACATTTAAAACAAATTAGAGAAAAAGAAATCTATTTACTCAACTTGCAATTAAACTCTGGAATTAATTGCCACAGAATGTGGTAAAAGCAGTTAGCTTAGCAGGGTTTTAAAAAAAGGCCTGGAGCCGTTCCTAAAAGAAAAGTCCATAAACCGTTACTAAGATGGACCTGAGAAAATCCGCCGCTTATTCCTTGGATAAGCAGCGTAACATCTGTTTTACTGTTTTGTAATGCCATCCGGTAACTTGTGATTTGGATTGGCTACGGTTGGAAACAGGATGCTGGGCTCGGTAGACTTTCGTCTGTCCCACTATGGCTCTGCTTTTGTACTTACAGTATGCACTGTTCGTTACTATACAGTTTTTTGAAACATATCTGTCAGCAGTCGTGAACCTCTCAGCTTCTTTCCAAGACCAACCCAGAATCGGGGAGGAGGGGTTGCGGGGGTTTCTTTTTCTTTCCTTATTGATTATTTTTCCTAATCAAGCCGAACTAATATAACATCTCTACGCTGGATCCTCCAGCTAAACCGATATAAAGCTAACCTTGTTAAATTTATTGACAGAACATTGAGATAAATATAATAGGTCTGCAGGGACGGTTTTGCTCCATCGATTTCTTTAAAGATAAAATAAAATGGATGATAAGGCACATAGATATCCCGTTGGCATATTGTGATGGGAATAAGCCGGCCCCCCTCCCCCCCTGCTTATTTTGTTCAGTCCTCAGCACAAAAAAAATGTCTGTTTAAATATCCACAGACCCGTGTTTTCTTTGTGGAAATTCTCTAAAGCGGAAACCCTTAGTGTCTGCAGTAAATACCAGCACCATTTGTGGCTTAAGATTACAGAATACCAGCACGCGTGTGAAGGTAACATTCATCTGCGTATATGTGCTAGGCATGTATTCACTGATGTTCTATAGGAGCCAACTTTTCAAAATTATTGGGGGTGCTGAGCCCAATGAAAATAACCCTTCCTGGGACACAAACAAGGAATTTTCTCAATATTGGGGGTGCTCAAGCACCCACAGCACCCACAGAGTCGGCTCCTATACAGTAACACTGAAAATGATTAAAGCAGGCAGGGAGAAGCTCAGCCCTGCTTAAATGCATTGTCTGTGGTTAACCTGCTGATAATCGGCAGCACCCAGGGGCACCGAGAGACCTGGAGCAAGGCCGCCCCCGGGGCCCCCGCCACCCCCCCCCCCCAATCGCTACTACTGTCGCCTCCCTCTCCTGCTCCCAGGCCACCAGTGCCACAGTCCTCATTCTCCACCTGCCTACCCTCAGCTCCGTCAGCAGCCCCCATCCGTCTGCCACCGGGCCCCCTGCATTTAATAAAAAAAAACTCTAATCGGCAGCGAAGCGCCTCGCGTCTGTGTGAAAGCGGCAGATCACCTCGGGTCTTCCCTCACTATATCCCGCCCTCGTCTGATGTAACTTCCTATAATGGAATCTGGGCCCTCAGGTGCTGTTATAAAATTTGCGCTCAGTGGGCTGCATTTTTCCACCTAAATTTTGACACACTTTCAGGCTTACTCCCCCAGTGGTCACTAACCCCCTACTACCCTCCAAAAAAATCTTTAAAAATATTTTGTGCCAGCCTCAGATGTCATACTCGGTCCATCACAGCAGTATGCAGGTCCCTGGAGCAGTTTTAGTGGGTGCAGTGCACCTCAGGCAGGCAGACTCAGGCCCATCCCCCCCCCCCACCTATTACACTTGTGGTGGTAAATGTTAAGCCCTCCAAAACCCACCACAAACCCACTGTACCCACATGTAGGTGCCCCCCCTTCACCCATAAGGGCTATGGTACTGGTGTACAGTTGTAGGAAGTGGGTTTTGGGGGGCTTAGCACCCAAGGTAAGGGTGTTACGCACTTGGGACCAATTTGTGAAGTCTACTGCAGTGCCCCCTAGGGTGCCCGGTTGGTGTCCTGGCATTTCAGGGGGACCAGTGCACTACAAATGCTGGCTCCTCCTATGAGCAAAGGGTCTTGCATTTGGTCATTTCTGAGATGGGCATCCTTAGTTTCCATTATCGCCGAAAATCAGAAACGACCAAGTCTAAGGACGACCATCTCTAGGGATGACCTAAATGTCAAGATTTGGACGTCCCCGACCATATTATCGAAACGAAAGATGGATGCCCTTTCGATTATGCCCCTCTTTGCCCCCCCAAATAATCAGTGTTCACTTTAATTCTTTGTGCCACTCCCTTTTAAGGGCCTTCAGTCAGCACGATTTTAAAGTTATATAGTTATTGGTGCATTGCAACCCCCCCCCCCCCCCCCCAGAAACCTTAATTAACAGTCTGCAGTGCGCGTACATTGAGACTCTGCTGCATTAAGTGATCAATACTGTCAAACGTTTTCAGTCACGCCCATATTCTGTAGTCATCCGAGGAAGAACGCCTTTGTTTAATCTCACCTTTCTAGACCTCAGTCTCCGTGTGGCAGAAGAAATTATTCTTCCTGAATCTTCCACTCAACTTTGAGATCAGCTAGCTTGCATCTGGAACTATGTACCTTAAGCCGAAGTCTGGAAATTTTCAATACATCTGTTTTGTTTGCTGTTTTTTCTACAAGTCCCAAGGTGGTTTCCTTCTGCTGACTCTGCAGTTGCTGTGGCCTGCAGCATCACATTAGTAACACAGCAGCCCTTAAATAGTAAAAAGTCTGTAACAATGCGAAGGTTAGAGGACTTTCTCACAAACCCTAATTACTACTACTACTACTACTATTTAACATTTCTAAAGCGCTACTAGGGTTACGCAGCGCTGTACAATTTAACATAGAGGGACGGTCCCTGCTCAAAGAGCTTACAATCTAATAGATAAGAGTGAGACAAATATAGGACAATCAAGCCATTGTGACATCACTGATGAGGTTGGCTCTTAGGCATTGGTGGAATGAGGCATTATGACATCACAATCTCAGCTCTGGATACCAGAGACTGAAACTCTTCACACTAAGGGGGGAAGTGGGCCAAGTATAGGACAGTCGAGCCATTATGACATCACTGATGAGGTTGGCTCTTAGGCATTGGTGGAATGAGGCATTATGACATCACAATCTCAGCTCTGGTTAAATCACTGCTATATGTAATACTACTACTACTACTTAACATTTCTAGAGCGCTACTAGGGTTACGCAGCGCTGTACAATTTAGCATAGAGGGACGGTCCCTGCTCAAAGAGTTTACAATCTAAGAGACAAGTGAACGGTCAGTCCGATAGGGGCGGTCAAATTGGGGCAGTCTGGATTCACTGAATGGTAAGAGTTAGGTGCCGAACGCAGCATTGAAGAGGTGGACTTTAAGCAAAGACTTGAAGACGGGCAGGGAGGGGGCTTGGCGTAAGGGCTCGGGAAGGTTGTTCCAAGCATAGGGTGAGGCGAGGCAGAATGAGCGGAGCCTGGAGTTGGCAGTGGTGGAGAAGGGTACAGAGAGGAGGAAACTCTTGGTTTCCAGTATCATCTCTATGCTGATGACACCCAGCTATATCTCTCCACACCAGACATCACCGCAGAGACCCAGGCAAAGGTATCAGCCTGCTTATCCGACATTGCTGCCTGGATGTCCAACCACCACCTGAAACTGAACATGTCCAAGACCGAGCTCATCGTCTTTCCACCAAAACCCGCGTCTCCTCTTCCTCCACTTTCTATCTCAGTTGATAACACCCTCATCCTCCCCGTCTTATCTGCCCGCAACCTCGGAGTCATCTTTGACTCCTCCCTCTCCTTCTCTGTGCATATCCAGCACATAGCCAAGACCTGTCGCTTCTTCCTCTTTAACATCAGCAAAATTCGCCCTTTCCTCTCTGAACACACCACCCAAACTCTCGTCCACGCTCTCATTACCTCTCGCCTTGACTACTGCAACTTACTCCTCACCGGCCTCCCACTTAGCCACCTATTCCCCCTTCAATCTGTTCAGAACTCTGCTGCACGTCTTATATTCCGCCAGAACCGATATACCCATATCACCCCTCTCCTCAGGTCACTTCACTGGCTTCCGATCAGATACCGCATTCAATTCAAGCTTCTCCTTCTTACCTACAAATGCACTCAGTCTGCTGCCCCTCACTACCTTTTGACCTCCTGGTGTGCTCTGTTCCTCACACAGACTGTAGTACCCCTGAAATACAGCTTGTCACATACCCTGGCCGTATGCAGCTCTGGGTAATGCAGACTGGCTAGGGGGCATGCGATTAAACTACAGTGTAGTAAATTTAAAACAAATTGGAGAAAATTTTTCTTCACCCAATGTATAATTAAACTCTGGAATTCATTGCCAGAAAATGTGGTGAAGGCGGTTAGCTTAGCAGAGTTTAAAAAGGGGTTGGACGGTTTCCTAAAGGACAAGTCCATAAACCGCTACTAAACGGACTTGGAAAAATCCAAAATCCCAGGAATAACATGTATAGAATGTTTGTACGTTCGGGAAGCTCACCAGGTGCCCTTGGCCTGGATTGGCCGCTGTCGTGGACAGGATGCTGGGCTCGATGGACCCTTGGTCTTTTCCCAGTGTGGCATTACTTATGTACTTATGTCCTCTACTTGGCTCACTTTTATTACATAGAGCAGTGATTTAACCTATTGTGATGTCATAGTGGCTCATTCCACCAATAAGAGCCAACCTCATTAGTGATGACACAATGGCTTGATTGTATAGAATGTTTGTACGTTTGGGAAGCTTGCCAGGTGCCCTTGGCCTGGATTGGCCGCTGTCATGGACAGGATGCTGGGCTCGATGGACCCTTGGTCTTTTCCCAGTGTGGCATTACTTATGTACTTATGTACATCTTTCAGACATGTCTACAAAACAAGGATTCCCTTTTCCAGTCCTGAGTTCAGCTCCAAGAATTAGAATAAAAGCAAGAAACAGATGTGTCTTCCTGAGAGAGGGCAGGGTATTAATTATTCCCTATAAATTGATGCCTCAGTCTAGGCTGTGGGCTTAGAGCCAGTACGACATTTTGGTGCCAAGATTCCGTTATAAAATATGGTTTGTAGTTTATTTTTGTTTAAAAAAAAAATCTTTATTTTTAGTTCAAACTTCCTTTGTAGTACAAAAACAATCAATTTAATATACCGCCCTTCTAGTGGACATCACGGAGGGGTTTACATAATAAAATCAATGAAAGGAAATTAGAAAAGGAAATTTCACACTAATAAAGGAAAGCACTGTTCAGGCATCAGTCATAAAAGGGGGAAAAAAGGGCAGAGATCATCCTACTCAATTAAAAACAAATAAAAAATAAAATTGAAAAAAAATTGTTTATAAATATATATATAACAAAATAGGTCAGTGGACTTGAGGTACCGAATTTCCAAGTGCCACTTGATCACCCAATGCCTTCTTGAATAAGTAACTTTTCAGACATATTTGAAATTTTTTATTTATTGATTTATTTATTTATTTGTTCATTTATAATTTTAATAATATACAAGTAGTAAATATTTGCACAGAAAGAAAATTGGCTTCAATTACATATATAGAAGAAAATACATTTTAACATAAAATCATTAATATTGCCAACTTAATCTAAAGTTAGAGACGGTTGATGTTGCTTGTTCTAAGTGTGTGTGTGTGGGGGGGGGGGGGGGGCTCATAGTTCCTTCTACCACGCGTTGTGGCAGTGTCCAGGGGTGCGAGCATTTTGGCAGCGGGTCCGGGGGTTTCTGATCAAACTTGGGAATAAAATTGAGGGCACGGAGGGACAGTTTTTGCTAGACCATCCACGGGCTTTTGCCTCTTTGAGTACTCCTGCAACTCTGCTATGCAAAAAGCTGAGTTTGGTAGCTCGAAAGTGTATAATGCAATATTGGACCTCTTTGGAAGCGCCCGCTTACTGGCATTGGCGTAATCAGGTGCACCTTTTAGCATCTTGGGAGGCTAGAGATTCCAAGATGTCGCCTAAACGTAGAAAACAATTTCTTCAGATCTGGATGCCTTATCTTCAGATTCTAAGTCCAAGGGGTCGGAGTTTACTTATTAATGCTTGTTGATCTTGGTTGTGGAGTGGGTGGGGGGGGGGGGGTTCCACCTCCTCTCTGCTTTGTAATAAGCTGCTTTCCATAGAGTACAGAGGTCACCACATAATCTGTAGCCTGCTAAACAGTTCTGGATTGTTGGTACTGTTGTACTTCCTTGAATTTATACGGAGTTTTTGGAATTTGAGTGGTACAGGGGTGGGATGGAGGGGATGGGAAGGGGAGGGGAGAGATGGGGGGGTATGGGTAGTTTATAAGCTGTATGGTTCATGCATAGTATTTTATTGTTTGTAAGTTGGCATTATTGTGTATGCTTACTTTGAGTTATCAATAAAATTTCCTTTAAAAAAAAAAATCTAAAGTCCTCAATATGAGATTCATGATGTACAGATATGGATATAATAATAGGGGACGGTAATTTAGGGCGTCTTTTACTAAGACGCGCCCACGTTTTTAGCGCACGCTAAAATTGTGGGCACGCTAAACGTTAGAGACGCCCATAGGAATGCATTGGCATCTCTACCATTTAGCGTGCGAGAAAAACGTGAGCGCGTCTTAGTAAAAGACCCCTTGAGTTTCCCATATATTGATATAATTTATTTCTTTGTTACATTTGTACCCCACATTTTCCCACCTCTTTGTAGGTTCAATGTGGCTTACGTAGTGCCGGAGCGCAGATGCATATTCCGGTGTATACAAATACAAGGTGAAGTCGTAGTAGGGTAAGGTTCATGTGGTAGAACCACATATGGAATCGTTCGACGGGAGAGTTCGGTGATTCTCATTACGAGCTTTAGTGTTGTTGTGTCGCAGTGATTAGGCGTTTGCGTTGGATCTGTGGGGTATGCCTTTCTAAACAGGTGGGTCTTGAGTGACTTTCTGAAATGTAGGTGGTCGTATATGGTTTTCAGGTCTTTCGGTAGTGCGTTCCATAATTGCGTGCTGATGTAAGAAAAGCTGGATGCGTACATAGATTTGTATTTAAGACCTTTGCAGCTTGGGTAGTGTAGATGTAGGTGAGTTCGTGTAGATGCAGATAAGGTTCTGGCTGGTAGATCGATTAGGTCTGTCATGTACTACTAGTACTACTTATCACTTCTATAGCGCTACAAGGCATACGCAGCGCTCTGTACATCATACATGAAAAGACAGTCCCTGCTCAAAGAGCTTACAATCTAAATAGGACAGACAAACAGACAGAACAATTAATAGGTAAGGGAATTAAAGAGGTGGGGATAAAAGGTACAGGCAAGTGAGCAATCCGGTGCTTCACCGTATATGATTTTGTGGACCATAGTACAGATTTTGAAGGCAATCCGTTCCTTGGTTGGGAGCCAGTGTAGTTTTTCGCGAAGGGGTTTTGCGCTTTCGAATCGTGTTTTTCCAAAGGTGAGTCTTGCAGCCGTGTTTTGTGCGGTCTGAACTTCCTTTATAATTTGCTCTTTGCATCCTGCGTAGATTCCGTTGCAGTAGTCGATATGGCTCGGAACCATCGATTGAATCAGGTTGCGGAATATTTCCCTCTGGAAGTATTGTTTCACTCATGCGTACTGGATATGCATGAGATATTTGCATATAATGGAGGTAGTATGCATACAAATCTTTCTCATGCAGATTCACTAGGGATATTGAGAAAACCCAAGCAAGCGGGCTGTAGCCCTGGAGGACTGAACTTGGGCAAGCCTGATGGCCAGAGCTGTTTGCCTGGAAACAGAGCGGTGCTGTGCCAGTGTTCTAATCAAATTAGTAAAGCAAAGACAGGCTTTCTAGTCATTAACAACCACCCCACTCATTATGCAAAACAACATCCATCCAAGCATCCTTCACTACCTTTCTTCACAGCTCCCTGTTAACCTTTCCACCTGCCTATTCTTTTAAAGGGAGATGCATGTCTCTGCTACGTCTGCCAAAGAACCATTAAAAATATTTAAATGCATAACACAGGACACCATCCCATGTCCAAAGAACATCTGTGTCAGTCTTGAGGCATCTTCTTACCTCACATTGGCCCTGGAATTTGGGAAGGTGGGGAAGGGGCAAGAAATAATTTACAATCAGCAGAGAAGTCAAAATTGTTTTGCATGTTTTAACAGCTACATTGGTCCCAGAGAAAACCCGGAGGCCTGAAAATCAAAAGGGATTAACCGGGAAGGAGAAGCTCCCGCCTGGCTAAACCCTGCTGATCTGGCCATCCGGCAATATCCAGTGACACTAAAGTGATTAGTGCCGCTGAGCATTGCCTGTGACCACCCAGACACTGTCCAATTGGGTGCAGCTGGAATTTAAGCAGAATTAGAGCGGCATTAAAAGCGAACCTCTTTTCCCTAGCCTTTCTGGGTTCCACGTCTGATCGGGGTTGAGGGATCCTGTGTTGGCTGCAGCTTTTTTTTCTCTCTCCCTTCGTTCCAATTTTTTCCCTCTTCTTCCTTCTCTCCTCTGTCCCTGACCAGTTCCTTTTGATTTCTAATTTGTATTGTCTTTGTAAATCACTTTAATTATTCACATGAAAGGTGGATTTCAAGTCCTATTAAACATGAAACATTAGTGGTGATATTCAGTTTCCTAACTGGCTAAGGGGTCCTTTTACAAAGCCGTGGTAAAAAGTGGCCTGCGGTACTGTGAGCGCATTTTTAGGCGCACGGTGGGACATTTTTGACCGCAACTGGGAAAAAAGGTTATTTTTTAATGGGCTGGGAAATGGGCCTACGCTAATATTAGTATATAAGTATTGCCATACTGGGAAAGACCAAAGGTCCATCAAGCCCAGCATCCTGTTTCCAACAGTGGCCAATCCAGGTCACAAGTACCTGACAGAAACCCGAAGAGTAGCAACATTCTAGAATTCTAAAGAATAACAGGATTCCATACAGAATTTCAAAGTGTAGCAACATTCCTTGTAGAACCCCAAAGAGTAGCAAGATTCCATTCAGAATCCCAAGTACATAAGTGTTGCCATACTGGGACAGACCAAAGGTCCATCAAGCCCAGCATTCTGTTTCCAACAGTGGCCAATCCAGGTCACAATTACCCGGCAAGATCCCCGAAATGTACAAAACATTTTATACTGCTTATCCCAGAAATAGTGGATTTTCCATAAGTCCATTTAATAACGGTCTATGGACTTTTCCTTTAGGAAGCCGACCAAACCTTTTTTTTAAACTCCGCCAAGCTAACCGTCTTTACCACATTCTCTGGCAACAAATTCCAGAGTTTAATTACACGTTGAGTGAAGAAACATTTTCTCCGATTTGTTTTAAATTTACCACATTGAAGCTTCATCGCATGCCCTCTAGTCCTTATAAAACCAGCGTGTGCCTATTTATGAACTGAGCCCTTACCGTCACCCATTGACCTAGCGGTAAGGGCTCCCACGCTACCCATGTGGTATCCATGCAGCTCATGCCAACATGGACGTGCTGCCGGTTACTTCCGGGAACGCCCCGTGGTAGAAAATAGAAAAGTTATTCTCTACCGCGGGATTTGGTATGCGCCAAACTCAGAATTATAGCCGTGTGCATGCGCTACCCTGGCGGTAGTGCCGAATGGATGCGCGCTACATGTGCATTAGCCCTACCACGCCTTTGAAAAAGGGTACCTCAGTAAGCAGATAAAATTAGGTCAGCAAAAGGCTGCTCTAACTTTATCTGCCGAGTGAACTAGGCACCGATGTAAATATCGACCAGCGTCTGGTTAATTTCCAGCTGGTTGAACATACCTGGATATTCAATATCCACGTTAATTCAGCTCATAGCTATAATAAGCAGCTTAAAAACTGCTGACGACCATGGGCTGAATAAATGACCAAAATGATAAATGACACAATGTAAGGGAGCTATGTACCTGGGAGCAATTTATGAAGTCCACTGCAGTGCCCCCTAGGGTGGCCAGTTGGTGTCCTGGCATGTCAGGGGAACCAGTGCACTATGAATGCTGGCTCCTCCCACGACCAAAGGGCTTGCATCTTGTCCTTAGTCCCCATTATCGCCGAAAATCAGAAACGGCCAAGTCTAAGGACGACCATCTCTAGGGACGGCCTAAATGTCAAGATTTGGGCGTCCCCGACCGTATTATCGAAACGAAAGATGGACGCCCATCTTGTTTTGATAATACGGGTTTCCCCGCCCCTTCGCCGGGACGTCCTGCGAGGACGTCCTCAGGAAAACTTGGGCGCCCCTTTTGATTATGCCCCTCTGTGTTTTTGCCTCCAAGGCAAGCTTCTGTTCAAAGTCTCTCGTTGCCTTCCTTATCATCGCTTTGCATTTGACTTGCCATTCCTTATGCTGTTTCCTATTATCTTCGGTTGGATCCTTCTTCCATTTTCTGAAGGATATTCTTTTGGCTCTAATAGCCTCATTTTTAAATCATGCTACCTTTTTCAGTACATGGAATATATCTGGTCTGGGCTTGCAGGATGATATTTCTGAATGGCATCCATGCCTGATGTTAATTTTTGACCTTTATAGCTTGCTCCAATAAGGTTTGTTTTTTTTTAATTTTACCATTTTTAAAAATTTTATCATAGTTTCCTTTTTGAAAATTAAATGCTAATATATTGGATTTCCTGTGTGTACTTACTCCAGTTATTAGACCAAATTCGATCATAGTAACGTGGAGGGGCATAATTGAACGAAAACGTCTATCTCCATGGGCGTTTATCTCCGGGAATGGGTCCGTGAAGGGGCGGACCGAACCGTATTTTCGCAAAAAAATAAACGTCCATGTTTTATTCGACAATTTGTGAGCTGGGCGTTTTTGTTTTTCAGTGATAATGGAAAATGAAAGCGCCCAGCTCAAAAACGAATAAATCCAAGGCATTTGTTCGTGGGAGGGGCCAGGATTCGTAGTGCACTGGTCTCCCTCACATGCCAGGACACCAACTGGGCACCCTAGGGGGCACTTTTACAAAAAAAAAAAAAAGGTAAAAGAGCTCTCAGGTGCATAGCACCCTTCCCTTGTGTGTTGAGCCCCCCAAATCCGCCTCAAAACTCACTGCCCACAAGTCTACACCATTACTATAGCCCTAAGGGGTGAAGGGGGACACCTACATGTGGGTACAGTGGGTTTGGGGGGTTGGACGACTAAGCATTAAGCAGCACAATTGTAACAGGTAGGGGGGGGATGGGCCTGGGTCCACCTGCCTGAAGTCCACTGCACCCCCTAACAACTGCTCCAGGGACCTGCATACTGCTGCCAGGGAGGTGGGTATGACATTTGAGGGTGAAAATAAAAAGTTGTGAAACATCATTTTTTGTGGTAGGAGGGGGTTAGTGACCACTGGGGGAGTCAGGGGAGGTCATCCCCGATTCCCTCTGGTGGTAATCTGGTCATTTAGGGCACTTTTTGGGGCCTTATTCGTGAAAAAACAGGGTCCAGGAAAAGTGCCCTAAATTCTAGCTACAAACGCATACTTTTTTCCATTATCGGCGAAAGGCGCCCATCTCTCCTCAGCCGATAACCACGCCCCAGTTCCACCTTCGCCACGCCTCCGACACGCCCCCGTCAACTTTGTACGCTTCTGCGATGGAGTGCAGTTGAAAACGTCCAAAATCGGCTTTCCATTTTACTGATTTATTCGTTTTTGTGAGATAAACGTCTATCTCCCGATTTGGGTCGAAATCTAGGCGTTTTTCTCTTTCAATTATAAGGTGGATAGTAACATAGTAGATGACAGCAGAAAAAGACCTTCAGGGTCCATCCAGTCTGCCCAACAAGATAACTCATATGTGCCACTTTTTGTGTATACCTTACCTTGATTTGTACCTGTCTTTTTCAGGGCACAGACCGTATAAGTCTGCCCAGCACTATCCCCGCCCCCCAACCACCAGCCCTGCCTCCCACCACCGGCTCTGGCACAGATCGTATAAGTCTGCCCAGCACTATCCCTGCCTCCCACTACCGGCTCTTGCCACCCAATCTCGGCTAAGCTCCTGAGGATCCATTCCTTCTGAACAGGATTCCTTTATGTTTATCCCATGCATGTTTGAATTCCGTTACCGTTTTCATCTCCACCACCTCCCGCGGGAGAGCATTCCAAGCATCCACTACTCTCTCCGTGTTATGATCACTGTTCTCAAGCAGCCCCAGCACTGTTACCTCTTGCACCAGATCCTGTGAGCCACTGAGGACGAGATCTCAGATTATTCCTTAAAGCAGTCCTTGATTTCAACTTGGAATTAACCTCCATAGCATGCCCTGATGTTACATTTATCCAGTCAATATCAGAGTAATTGAAATCACCCATTATTATTGTGTTCCCCAGTTTGTTAGCCTCCCTAATTTCTGATAACATTTCTGCATCTGTCTGTTCATCCTGGCCAGGTAGACGGTAATACACTCCTATCACTGTCCTTTTCCCCTTTACACATGGAATTTCTATCCATAGGGTTTCCAAGATGTGTTTCGTGTCCTGCGGAATTTTTAGTCTATTTGATTCAAGGCCCTCTTTAACATAGGTCTCAGAGATGCTTATTATATCTCTCTTTCATTTAGTACTATACTGTATATTTTAATCTCCCATCTTATTTTTTAGGCTTCCAGCATTTCTATGAAGTGTCTGTATAGAAATGCTGGAAGCCTAAAAAATAAGATGGGAGATTAAAATATATAGTACTAAATGAAAGAGAGATATAATAAGCATCTCTGAGACCTATGGATGCTTGGAATGCTCTCCCGCGGGAGGTGGTGGGGATGAAAACGGTAACGGAATTCAAACATGCGTGGGATAAACATAAAGGAATCCTGTTCAGAAGGAAGGGATCCTCAAAAGCTTAGCCGAGATGTGGTGGGAGGCGGGGCTGGTGGTTGGGAGGCGGGGCTAGTGCTGGGCAGACTTCTACGGTCTGTGCCCTGAAAATAGCAGGTACAAATCAAGGTCAGGTATACACAAAAAGTAGCACATATGAGTTATCTTGTTGGGCAGACTGGATGGACCCTGAAGGTCTTTTTCTGCTGTCATCTACTATGTTACTATCCACCTTATAATTGAAAGAGAAAAACGCCTAGATTTCGACCCAAATCGGGAGATAGACGTTTATCTCACAAAAACGAATAAATCGGTATAATGGAAAGCCGATTTTGGACGTTTTCAACTGCACTCCATCGCGGAAGCGTACAAAGTTGACGGGGGCGTGTCAGAGGCGTGGCGAAGGTGGAACTGGGGCGTGGTTATCGGCCGAGGAGAGATGGGCGCCTTGTCAATGCAGTTGACAAGGATAATTTGCAATCTTCCAAGTCTATCTGCTCTTTATTTAAATAAATAATACATTTCCTGAAACTTCTTGTCTGTTCTGACTCAGGCAGCATGGGGGGGGGGGGGGGGGAGGGGGGAGGGCAGCTACTGCCCATTTTTCTGGAGCCTAAGGGACAAACAAACTCAGCAGAGGCTCATACTGAAGCATTGCCACATCCTGCCTTCTCCCAAGTCCTGCATCTGAAGGGAACTGGGACATGGCAGCACTTAAGCACCGGCCTGGGGTTAAAGACCCTGCACTGGTACTGAATCCTTTTGTTTCTTTGGCCCCAGAAGATGGAGGGCAGTGGCAACAAAACAGGCCCGGCAGGAGGCTGGATTGGAAGAGGGAGAGAAGCTGATGGTTGTCATAAGGGGGGTGGGGAAGAGGAGATGCTGGCCTCATGAGGACAGGTAGGGAAGGGAAATTAAGTTGCTGGATTATGGGGGGGAGTTGAAGGGCAAAGAGAAATGCTGGACTCTGGGGGTAGGAAGGGGAAGGGAAGATACTGGCTATAGGGGGAGAGGTAGGGAGGGAAAATGGAGATGCTGGACTAAGGTGGGGTTGGAGGAAAAGGGAGATGCTGGACCACAAGGGAAAGAAGAAGAGTAAGGATGATGCAATGGGGCAGGGCTCACTGCTAAAGTTTTCCCTAGGACATTGAATACCCTTGGGCTGGCCCTATCTTGACTAGATTGCAAGTTCCTTAGCCGTAGGGTTACTGCCTAGCATTGTGGAAATGAGAACCAGTTGCAGCCGTTGAAAGAGAAGTAACACACATTTGGAGTGAAATTTTAAAGGGAAAAATCCACGAAAATTGAAGTCTTTTCTTGGATATTTTCTTAACATAATCTGCTGTGGTTTTTCTGGTGGTAAACTTTGCTGTAGAAAAGTGAGACCACGGTGCTGTATCATAGTTCCCAGCTCACATCCACCTAATTTCCTGATTCATAACACCTTTTGCTTTCTTTCTTTTTTCCCCCAACATGAAAACAGAATGCGAAGTGTGGGCTGTGTTGTCTCTAGCTGAAGTCAGCAGACAACTGGCATTAAACAAATGAGTGAGGCGAATACAGGGAGGCTACTCAAAATTCAAAGACCTCAATTGTAACAACACAATTAAGGACCCGACACAGCTGTGTTTCGGCATGTGAGCCTGCCTCGGAGGTCAGCAAACCTGTGAAACCAGTGGCGTAGCTACGTGGGGCCTGAGGGGGCCGGGGCCCCCGCAGATTCACCCCAGGACCCCCCTCCCGGCCAACCCGCCCCCGCCGCCGCCTACCTTTACTTTTGCTGGCGGGGATCCCACTCCCCGCCAGCCGACGTCTTCTCAGTCCTTCCTGCTCTTCAATTTGTTTGCTGACGTCCTGCACACGTAATTGTACGTGCAGGACGTCAGACTCAGAGAACAGTTCTGTTCTCTGAGTCTGACGTCCTGCACGTACAACGTGCAGGACGTCAGCAAACAAATTGAAGAGCAGGAAGCGACTGAGAAGAAGACGTCGGCTGGCGGGGAGTGGGATCCCCCGCCAGCAAAAGTAAAGGTAGGCTGCAGCGGCGGCGGGTTCGTGGCGGGAGGGGGGGCGGCAATGTCGGCGGTGGGGGGGCGGCGCCGGGGGGAGGGCTAAAATGTGCCCCCTCCCCCCGGGCTCTGGACCCCTCACCCACGGAAGGCTGGCTAGGCCCCAGTGAAACCAATGTTGGTATGAAAGAAAACTTGGATCCATAGGAGCCAACTCTGTGGGTGCTTGAGCACCCCCAATATTGAAAAAATTCCTTGTATATGTCCAGGAATGGGGTTATTTCCATTGGGCTTAGCACCCCCAATAATTTTGAAAAGTTGGCTCCTATGCTTGGATCCAAAGATAGTTGTTTGCCGTACAAATCGCAGTGCCTGTATTTAAATCAGCTACTGCTGCTGATTCAAATAAAGACCTGACACATGAAACACGGCCGTGTCGGGCCATTAAAGTGTTCTTACAGCAAAGGTCCTTGAATTTTCAATATCATCCCTGTATTTGCCTCACTCATTTGTTTAGTGTCTACTCATCCGTGAGGATTTTGTCGTCTTTCTCCTCCTCCTTTTTTCTCCAGCAAACAATTGGCATCATTAGATGCTGAGACTCTCCTTTTGTATGAGACCTTGCAAAGGTGATACAGTCAGATCTTCCAAATCCAGTTCTCCTCTGCAGTAGCTGAATATACAACAAAAAATGAATACAGCTATTCAAATAATGCCACTGAAAATTGATGGATGGCCTTGGTCAGTGGCACTTATTTAAGTGTCAAATGATGCTACATGGATAAATGCTTTTAAATATTGAGCCCTAAGTATGTTACAAGAGAATTTGACAATAATGAACAAACTTGTGCACAAATTATTTTGTTCAGCAACCCTCTGGTTGGAGGACTGGTCTAGTGGTTAGGGTGGTGGACTTTGGTCCTGGGAAACTGAGGAACTGAGTTCAATTCCCACTTCAGGCACAGGCAGCTCCTTGTGACTCTGGGCAAGTCACTTAACCCTCCATTGCCCCATGTAAGCCGCATTGAGCCTGCCATGAGTGGGAAAGCGCAGGGTACAAATGTAACAAAAATAAAATAGATACTATTGGAGATTCTACATGGAATGTTGCTACTATTGGAGATTCTACATGGAATGTTGCTATTCCACTAGCAACATTCCATGTAGAAGGCTGCGCAGGCTTCTGTTTCTGTGAGTCTGACGTACGTGCAGGACGTCAGACTCACAGAAGCAGAAGCCTGCGCGGCCACATTGGTGATCTGCAAGGGCCAACTTCTACATGGAATGTTGCTACTGGAATAGCAACATTCCATGTAGACTCTCAAACAGTGGAGGAGTGGCCTAGTGGTTAGGGTGGTGGACTTTGGTCCTGGGGAACTGAGGAACTGAGTTCAATTCCCACTTCAGGCACAGGCAGCTCCTTGTGACTCTGGGCAAGTCACTTAACCCTCCATTGCCCCATGTAAGCCGCATTGAGCCTGCCATGAGTGGGAAAGCGCAGGGTACAAATGTAACAAAAATAAAATAGATACTATTGGAGATTCTACATGGAATGTTGCTACTATTGGAGATTCTACATGGAATGTTGCTATTCCACTAGCAACATTCCATGTAGAAGGCTGCGCAGGCTTCTGTTTCTGTGAGTCTGACGTACGTGCAGGACGTCAGACTCACAGAAGCAGAAGCCTGCGCGGCCACATTGGTGATCTGCAAGGGCCAACTTCTACATGGAATGTTGCTACTGGAATAGCAACATTCCATGTAGACTCTCAAACAGTGGAGGAGTGGCCTAGTGGTTAGGGTGGTGGACTTTGGTCCTGGGGAACTGAGGAACTGAGTTCAATTCCCACTTCAGGCACAGGCAGCTCCTTGTGACTCTGGGCAAGTCACTTAACCCTCCATTGCCCCATGTAAGCCGCATTGAGCCTGCCATGAGTGGGAAAGCGCAGGGTACAAATGTAACAAAAATAAAATAGATACTATTGGAGATTCTACATGGAATGTTGCTACTATTGGAGATTCTACATGGAATGTTGCTATTCCACTAGCAACATTCCATGTAGAAGGCTGCGCAGGCTTCTGTTTCTGTGAGTCTGACGTACGTGCAGGACGTCAGACTCACAGAAGCAGAAGCCTGCGCGGCCACATTGGTGATCTGCAAGGGCCAACTTCTACATGGAATGTTGCTACTGGAATAGCAACATTCCATGTAGACTCTCAAACAGTGGAGGAGTGGCCTAGTGGTTAGGGTGGTGGACTTTGGTCCTGGGGAACTGAGGAACTGAGTTCAATTCCCACTTCAGGCACAGGCAGCTCCTTGTGACTCTGGGCAAGTCACTTAACCCTCCATTGCCCCATGTAAGCCGCATTGAGCCTGCCATGAGTGGGAAAGCGCAGGGTACAAATGTAACAAAAATAAAATAGATACTATTGGAGATTCTACATGGAATGTTGCTACTATTGGAGATTCTACATGGAATGTTGCTGCTATTCCACTAGCAACATTCCATGTAGAAGGCTGCGCAGGCTTCTGTTTCTGTGAGTCTGACGTCCTGCACGTACGTGCAGGACGTCAGACTCACAGAAGCAGAAGCCTGCGCGGCCACATTGGTGATCTGCAAGGGCCAACTTCTACATGGAATGTTGCTACTGGAATAGCAACATTCCATGTAGACTCTCAAACAGTGGAGGAGTGGCCTAGTGGTTAGGGTGGTGGACTTTGGTCCTGGGGAACTGAGGAACTGAGTTCAATTCCCACTTCAGGCACAGGCAGCTCCTTGTGACTCTGGGCAAGTCACTTAACCCTCCATTGCCCCATGTAAGCCGCATTGAGCCTGCCATGAGTGGGAAAGCGCGGGGTACAAATGTAAATAAAAATAAAATTACTGCCACCTATTGTTTTGTTTTTTGTTTTTTTAGTAATGAGGATGCACTGTCTAAACCCAGAGGTGATGCTGCACTGTTTGTCATCAGTGACTGCTGTTGCTGGTACTGCTTCAAAGTATGCATACACTATAATTAGCTGAAGAGTGACCCTGGACGGGAAGAGATTTTTCTAAACAGAGGGTAATGGATACACACTTTTTTGAAATGCAAGGAATAAAATCTCTCTGGATTGGAAAGACAAAACAGATCTGGGAGAATAAAGATGAGATGTCAAGCGAGACAAATGAGTATCTTAAAGACCACATTAAATACTAAGTCCACTTGCTAGACAATGTAAGGTACATATTCAACCCCCCTCCAATCTGACAAACCCCATGGCTTCTTTTTTTTTTTTTTTAACTGTCTGAGTAGTTTTGCTTTACTGGTCCCCCTCAACGTGCCCCCACAAATTTGTGCATCAGGTTGCAAATAGAAACAAGACTACACGTTTACCCCTGGATTCTATGTAACGTGCCCAGAGATCCGTGCCAAAATCCAAGCGTATTTTATAACAATGGGCATAACTTAATTGGCTTAACAAGATAGTAACATAGTAGATGACGGCAGAAAAAGACCTGCACGGTCCATCCAGTCTGCCCAACAAGATAATCTGCGTTGATCACATCTAGCAAGCAATAATGAGCACTAATTAGCAATAATTAGAATTTATGTGCACAACTCGTTATGCGCACTCTGTAATGCAGTGCGCCTAACTTCTAATGCATGCAGGCAAAAAGGGGCATGGTTATGGGTGGGGGGGGGGGGAATGTGCATTCCGTGGGCATTCCAAAGTTTACACGCATTGTTCTAGAATATGGCCCAGTGTGCGTAAATCTACATGCCGGGATTTACGCCAGCGTTTTCATTGGTGTAAATGGAGGTGCGTAGTTTTATTTATTTATCTATTTATAACATTTATATCCCGCATTAGCCCAAGTAGAACTCAGGTTCAATGTGGCTTACATAACAATTAGAAAAGCACGAACAGATTCAAAATATGTTAACAAAGTAAAATACATCATACAATGTTAGACCAGTAAAACCTGAGTTAGGAGCAGATGTGATTAAATAGGTATTTAAGTTGGACAATTGAAATATGGAGGGAAAAGGTAAGGGCTAGGATTAACTGAGATAGACAGGAGTAGTGGGAGGTGGGATGAGGTAAAAATTAATGCCCTGAGCTTATTTGAGAAGAGGGCTTATTTCCTTATAGGCTAGACTGAAGAAGTGAGTTTTCAATAGACTTTGGAATGGCAAATAATCATGGGTGCATTTGATGGTTTTAGGTAAGCAGTTCCAAATTTTAGTGCCTTGATATGAAAAGTTAGCAGTATGGATTGTTTTGTAGCTTACTTTCTTACAATTTGGGAAATGTAGGAAAAGTCATTCTCTAGTTGATTTTGGGAGCTGAGATATCAACTAAGCATGTTCTATATACCGCGCCTAAATCTAGGCACCGCTTATAGAATACACCATGAGGGGCATAATCGAACTGGGTGCCCATCTCTAAGGACGTCCTGGCGAAGGGGCGGGGCATCCCGTATTATCAAAACAAGATGGGCGTCCATCTTTTGTTTCGATAACACGGTCAGGGACGCCCAAATCTCAACATTTAAGCCAACCTAAATGTTGAGATGGGCGACCTCGGTTTTCGCCGATGATGGAAACCAAGGACACCCATCTCAAAAACGACCAAATCCAAGCCATTTGGTCATGGAAGGAGCCAGCATTCGTAGTGCCCTGGTCTCCTCTCTCATGCCAGGACACCAACTGGGCACCCTAGCGAGCACTACAGTGGACTTCAAAAATTGCTCCCAGGTGCATAGCTCCCTTACCTTGTGTGCTGAGTTCCCCCCCCCCCCCCCAAAACAAAAAACCCACTCCCCACAACTGTACACCACTACCATAGCCCTTAGGGATGAAGGGGGGCATCTAGATGTGGGTACAGTGGGTTTATGGTGAGTTTTGGAGGGCTCACATTTACAACCACAAGTGTAACAGGTAGGGGGGGGGATGGGCCTGGGTCCGCCTGCCTGAAGTGCACGGCACCCACTAAAACTGCTCCAGGGACCTGCATACTGCTGCGATGGAGCTGGGTATGAAATTTGAGGCTGACGTAGAGGCTGGAAAAAAATGTGTTTTATTTTTTTGTTTTGGGTGGGAGGGGGTTGGTGACCACTGGGGGGAGTAAGGGGAGGTCATCCCCGATTCCCTCCGGTGGTCATCTGGTCAGTTCGGTCACCTTTTCGAGGCTTGGTCTTGGCCAAGTAAAATCGGCCAAATGCTCTTCAGGGATGCCCTTCTTTTTTCCATTATCGGCCGAGGACGCCCATCTCTTAACCACGCCCCCTGCCCCACCTTCGGTACACTGCCAACACGCCCCCTTGAACCTTGGTCGTCCCTGCGATGGAGAGCAGTTGAGGATGCCCAAAATCGCCTTTTGATTATGCCGATTTGTGCGACCTTAGGAGAAGTACGTCCATCTCCCGATTTGTGTCGGAAGATGGGCGCCCTTCTCCTTCGAAAATAAGCCGCTTAGTCAGCAATGATTTCCTCACTGATTTTTTTAGGCATCATATATATAGGATATCTCCCTTTGTCCCCTCCATTAACCTCATTCTGTCCCAAGAATACCTGCTAACATACTCTAGTTAAAGCATACAACTGCTTGCAGTTAACTGTATATGGGGGTAACAATCCAACAGCCAATTTCAACAGACAGGGCAGGGTTTCCTTATTGCCCTCCCCAAGGGTAAATTTTTTTTTAAAAACTGTATACTAATGAGCGCAATTTAGGTACTCTATGGGACCCTTTTACTAAGCTGCATAGGCACGTATGCGTGTCTTACGTACGTCAGTTTTGAACCTACCACCCGGCTGCCATGTGCGGTAATTTCTTTTTTTTACGTGGGTCCACTAAGCGCTCTTGAAATTTTCCAGAGCGCTAGCGCTAACCAGGTGCTCATTGGCAATGTACGCGCGTAGACCATTACCACCCGGTTAACGCTCTAGACTTAGGTCAATGAGCGGGTGGTAAGGTCTCAGACCCAAAATGGACACGTGCCAATTTTTATTTTGCTGCACCTCCATTTTTGGCCCAAAAAACAAAAAAGGCATTTCTTGCAGGCGCGCTGAAAAATAAACCTGCACGTGTCCAATACACGCGTCTACACCAGCGCAGTAAAAGGATCCCTATATGTTTGAAAACTGACTGGGTGCTAGGTATGGGTACCTATAGAATTTTTGTTTTAAGTGTCTGTTTAACTCCTTTGATGCCAGGGAAGTGACATCGCCAGGTTGCTCAGTTTTGTGCAAGTCTTGGAGATGCTTAAGAAAAAGAGAATGAAAAGGGTCTCCAAAGCACTTTAATCAACTGATATTCAGAGCATAGAGATGCTGCGGCATTTGTATTCGTAAGCTGCGAGACTATTGAAGGGATCCCGGCTTTCCGCCTCCACACACCAGGTCATTATTGTTCCCGGCTTATTAAAAAAATGCTAAATCCTTAAGTGCAGAAGCAGCTTTTAATTGAAGGAAACTGCACTTTTATACCCTACATAAAGGCCTGCTTTGGCTTAAATTGTGTTGTTATTTTTCATTCATCTGAACCTGTAATTGCAAAAGAATCATTATTAAGCACACAATGGTCCCCAGGACATTTTTATAAAAATGTTTTAGGTTTAGCTCATGTCTTATCAGTAGCAGGTTCAAGGCGAGTTACATTCAGATCTAGTAGCTATTTACATATCTGTATATCCAGATACACACGTTCCATACAGGGGTGTTCACTGTTAGGCACCAAGGCCAAGGCTATTTTCAGTCTATTTCTCTATAATATCAGCAAAATTCGCCCTTTCCTTTCTGAGCACACTACCAGAACCCTCATCCACACTCTTATCACCTCTCGCTTAGACTATTGCAACTTGCTTCTCACAGGCCTCCCACTTAGCCATCTCTCTCCTCTTCAATCTGTTCAAACTTCTGCTGCAGGACTAATATTCCGCCAGTGTCGTTATGCTCATATTAGCCCTCTCCTCAAGTCACTTCACTGGCTTCCTATCCGTTTCCGCATACAGTTCAAACTCCTCTTATTGACCTATAAGTGCATTCCACTCTGCAGCTCCTCAGTACCTCTCCACTCTCATCTCTCCCTACATTCCTCCCCGGGAACTCCATTCACTGGGTAAATCTCTCTTATCTGCACCCTTCTCCTCCACCGCTAACTCCAGACTCCGTTCCTTTTATCTCGCTGCACCATATGCCTGGAATAGACTTCCTGAGCCGGTACGTCAAGCTCCATCTCTGGCCATCTTCAAATCTAAGCTAAAAGCCCACCTTTTTGATGCTGCTTTTAACTCCTAACCCTCATTCACTTGTTCAGAACCCTTATTTTATCATCCTCACTTTAATATTCCCTTATCTCTTGTTTGTCCTGTTTGTCTGTCCTAATTAGATTGTAAGCTCTGTCGAGCAGGGACTGTCTCTTCGTGTTCAAGTATACAGCGCTGCGTACGTCTAGTAGCGCTTTAGAAATGATAAGTAGTAGTAGTAGTCTTTGGGATTCTGGAATTTTGCTACTCTTTGGGATTCCGGAATCTTGCTACTCTTTGGGATTCCGGAACCTTGCTACTCCTTGGGATTCTAGAATCTTGCTACTCTTTGTCCTTATCCCTTATTTGTCCTGTTTGTCTGTCCTAATTAGATTGTAAGCTCTGTCGAGCAGGGACTGTCTCTTCATGTTCAAGTGTACAGCACTGCGTATGTCTAGTAGCACTTAGAAATGATAAGTAGTAGTAGTATTCAATAAATAAGTAGGTACCCACTTTTCTTTTAAAAATACTAGTGACAGGTCAAATACGGGCATAGAGCAGGTTAAATGCTTGCACATGGGGTCCGTTTACCAAGCTGTGGGGAAAAGGGTCATGCAGTAGTGGCAGGGGACGTTTATCCCATGTGCCAGGGCCCTTTTTCCTCGCAGCAGGTAACCCCCCTCAAAAAAAATGGTGATGCGGTGGGGAGCACTTACCGCCATGCATGGAGGTGGTGGTAAGGGTTCCCGCAATAGCCCTGCAATAACTGGGCATCGCGCGGCACTGTACGATTACCGCCAGGTAACACCCCCCCCCCCCCCCCCCCCCCCCCCCCCCCGCAGTATATTTTTTAAAAATCTAGCAGTGCCAGAAATGGCATGCGCTGGAGACAAAACGACTGCCGGCGGCCTCATTGGGCTGGTGGTAGTTCCGGGTTGCCCCGCGGCACCCCTTGAGTAAAAAGGCTGCCTAGTGTTTTAGAGAACACACATAAATCATACTATTCCATACGGTAATTGTGTACCCCACCCATTTTGTGCCCAAACCCCGCCCATGTTCTGCCCACCTGCAAAATATACACCATCAAAGATTGGTGCGTACTTAACAGAATAGTGTATAGCCAGATTATGGTCTTTATGTGGACATGTGGGAAAAACTGCCCCCCCCCCCCCCCCCGCACACTCTTTTTCCCACAACTTGGTAAAAGGACCCCTTATTGTATTTTTGTTTATTCTTAGTTATTTTACTATCGTTATAAGTTTCATGTTAAACTGTACCTACTGTCAGAGCCGTAGCGGGGGGAGCTGACACCCGGGGCGGTTCGCCGCTGCGCATCCCCCCGGGTGCAGCACGGTGCACCCCCCCCCCCCCCCGGAGCGCATACGTGCGGCGAGGGACGGGCGGGAGAGCCGATCCGCCCCGACTGTACGTTGCTGGGGTGTGTCGGCTCCGCGCTGGCGCACTGCTCTCTCTGTCCCGGAACAGGAAGTAACCTGTTCCGGGGCAGAGAGGGCAGTGCACCAGCGCGGAGCCGACACCCCCCAGCGGCGTGCACCCGGGGCGGACTGCCCCCCCCCCCCGCCCCCCCCTTCCTACGCCACTGCCTACTGTGCACCACCTTGGGTGAATCTCTTCATGAAGGCAGTTAATAAATCACAATAAAAATATACACATATATATATATATATATATATATATATTTGAGATTCTACATTAAGGTAACATCATATGTCTCTGATGCCAGGTGCAAGTTGAAACGTGGCCGTGTCGGGCAGGTGACCTTCGCACCAGTAAATGAAGTATACATTATTGAAGGTTTTTTACCATTCTGCCAGTGGTGGGGGTGGAGGCAGGGAGAATTAGTCTTCTTTAGGATGAAGGTATGTGGTATTCAGAAGAGGACGTCACCTGGTATTCACAGACCGGCACCAAAAGTACGTCACCTAAATGCAGGCAAGCCTTAAAGTTTCCGCTGTGCAAATCCTTCATTTTTAATTTGGACAGTAATCCTTTGATTTATTGTGACATGGAAAAGGCTGTCGTCGCATTCCTACTGTGGGTCGAGTGCAAGAAAACACATAGAACTGTAGCGTGGTTCATTTCCTCTGACTGCCCTCTTTGGAAGGACGTAACTTAAAATGGGGCTATTGATGTCCTCCTAACAGTGGAAGACTTGATGGAGGAAATCAGGAGACTTGGGGTGAAGCTATAAAGTGAAATATGTGACCCTATTTTTGTTTCTCAGCGCCCTGATGAAATATGCTGCAGCTGTAGCTATATTTGGGACTGAGAGGTCTCTTGGTGACCTGCTCATTTGCAGGGCTGGACATCCTGGGAAGGACTCTGACAAATCTGTCCCATAAACTGGCAAATCTTATCTGAAAGTGCTTTGTTCTACATTGTCTAACTATCAGGGGCGTAGTTAGGTGGGGCCTCGGGGGCATGGGCCCCCACAGATTTAGTCCTGGCCCCCTCTAATTTTCACGACCCTCCCTCCGCCACTTTCGACCCGCCGCTGCCGCCGCAAGGTAACTTTGCTTGCGGGGGTCCCCAACCCCCGCCAGCCTTCTTCAGCACCGGTCTCCGGCGCGTTCACTGATCTGTGCTGTGAGTCCTGACGTCCAGCACGTCCTGCACAAACCAGCGCTGAAGAAGACTAAGGCTGGCGGGGGTTGGGGACCCCCGCCAGCAAAGGTACCTTGCGGCAGCGGCGGGTCGAAAGTGGCGTGGTAGGGTCGGTGGCAGGGGGGGGGTCAGCGGCTGGGGGAGGCAGGCTAAAATGTGACCCCCCCCTCCCACCGAGGTCTGGCTACACCCCTGCTAACTATATATTTATATATATATATATGAGAGAGAGAGAACAGAGAAACCCTGTGTCTGTCTGTCTGTCCGCCGTGCTCACCCTCCCACACCCGTCAGTCACCCCGGAGGCTGATTGGAGCTCTGAGGAGGACCCCCACTACCTGCCCCTAGAATAAAAAAAGGCCACAGGTGACAAAGCAACACAGGCTGGGAAGAGACGACCCCACAGTGAAGAGGAAAAGTGAACAGTGTGTTAATGGGGACCCAACCCCAAACAGGCATTTGTTTTAGGAAGCATGGAATGGCCTCCCGGTGGAGGTGGTGGAGTCGAGGACTGTGGGATAAGCATGTGGGATCGCTTAGGAAAAGGAAGAGTTAGGGGTTACAGAGGATGGGCAGACTGGATGGGTCATATGGTCTTTATCTGCCGTCATGTTTCTATGGAAGCTGTGATCAGAGCATCTATTAAAGTAAACTCAGTTTAATGTATTCTGAAATTTGATATTTCACCTACGATTCACAATCTCTAGTTGAGTTCATTAAAAACAAACTTTAAAAGCAAGTTTAAAACATGATAAAATGTTGTACATCAGTATAAAAGCAGCATCTACTGAATTGATTCATTTGCCGTAATTCAGCAAGAAAAGAAACACCGCCTGATTTCTGGCTCAACCGTGGGTGACCCGAAGGCACTGCGTAACAAGGGACAGGTTTTTTTGTCTGTCTAACTATCAGGGGCATAGTTAGGTGGGGCCTCGGGGGCATGGGCCCCCACAGATTTAGTCCTGGCCCCCTCTAATTTTCACGACCCTCCCTCCGCCACTTTCGACCCGCCGCTGCCACCGCAAGGTACAGGTTTTATTGTCTGTCCCGGTTTAAACTCCTACCCCCTCCTCTGATGCTGGGGGGCTTTGCCTTCTAGTAGCACTGCAAGTCTGTACATGTAATGGCAGTAACAGCAAAAGAGACTGGTCACCCCAGTGATTCCCAAGCAGGGTTCCTCAAAAGCTCTTCAGGGGTTCCTCCAGAAATTAGATTATAGAATCTGTTTGTAAGAACATATATACGTTTCCATAAATTGATGGTTCCATAGTGTATGAAAAAAATATTTGGGGGATTCTGCCATAGACCTGATCAGGGGCGTATCTGGACTCTGGCGGTAGGGGGGGCCAGAGCCAGAGGGAGGGGGCACATTTTAGCCCCCCCCCCCCCGGCGCCACCGATCCCCCCCCGCCATTTCCGGACCCCCCCCCGCCACTGCTAGACCCCCCCCCCTCGCCACCAATGACACTCTCCACCCCCTCCCGCCGCCGCCAACCCTCCCCCGCTGCTGTCACTTACCTTTGCTGGCGGGGGACCCCAACCCCCCACCAGCCGAGGTCCTCTCTTCCATGCAGGCTGCGCCGCTGCAAGTTGCAATGCTTCCTGGTCTTCTGAGTCTGACGTCCTGCACGTACAATGCGCAGGACGTCAGACTGAATTCCAAATTCTGAGTCTGACGTTCTGCACGTTGTACGTGCAGGACGTCAGACTCAGAAGAACAGGAAGCATTGCAACTTGCATCCTGCACGGAAGAGAGGACTTCGGCTGGCGGGGGCTTGGGGTCCCCAGCCAGCAAAGATCGGCGACGGGTTGGTGGCGGGCGGGAGGGAGGGGGAGGTGGAGAGGGTCTGTGGTAGGGGGGTCCAGGGCGAAATCTGCGGGGGCCCAGGCCCCTGTGGCCCCACGCAGATACGCCCCTGGACCTGATAGACTTTACCACCCAGGAATGCAAAAAAAATCATCTCGCACATTCCTTAATCTTCACTTCCCCAGCTGCAAAGGTCTAAAATACAAATTAACGCATGCGTCAACCTTTTCATACCTGAGCACACAATTCTGGAACGCGCTGCCGCGCAGGGCCGTGCCAACACAGTAAGCGGGGTAAGCGCCACAGGGGGGCACCTGCCTTCAAGGGCGCCGCGCTATCGAGTTGTATTTTTTAAAAAAAACCTTACTCCTCCGCTCCATCCCTGATTCACCGGCGCTTTAAATTTACCTCGCTCCGCCTCTGACGTCTGCGCAGTGTCAGTGAAAGCGCTGCCTGTCTGACGTCTCTCCACCAGCCTTCCCTTTGCTCGTTCGCTCCCTCTGTGTCCCGCCTTCTTCTGACGTCATTTCCTTGAGGGCGGGACACAGAGGGAACGAACGAGCGAAGGGAAGGCTGACGGAGAGACGTCAGACAGGCAGCGCTTTCACTGACGTCGGAGGCGGAGCGAGGTAAATTTAAAGCGCCGGGGAATCGGGGCTGGAGCGGAGGAGGCTCAGGCTGACTGAGACGTCGGACAGGCATGCCAAACCCAGCCATTTCCTTGGCACCGCCCAGCTCTTCCACGCGCCTTGGAGCCAGGCAGGTCCGAGGGGGGGAGGCGTGCGCCAACTGATAGTCTGCAGGGGGCGCCAGAGACCCTAGGCACGGCCCTGCTGCCGCGCAACTTAAAAACGATTTATGAACTAACTAACTTCCGCAAACTATTGAAGACCCATCTCTTTAACAAGGTTTACCACAAAGACCAACAAACGTGAACTCCTCCACATACATCCAGAACTGTCTTATAATATCTGCTATCATGTTTTATCACTATAATGTTACCCAAGATCCTTCTGTAATACTAAATGCCTATTTTCTTATATAATTCCACTACTCATGATATATTTTAAGCCACATTGAGCCTGCAAAGAGGTGGGAAAATATGTGATACAAATGCAATAAATAAAATAATAATAAAAATAAAAAGTTTGGGAATCGTTGCTTTAAACCATCGCCTGGACTAAAACTAGGGTTACCATATGGCTCCAGAAAAAGGAGGATGGATTGAGCCAGCCGGGTTTTACTTCCATTGCTTTCCATTGAAAGCAATGGAAGTAAAACCCGGCTGGCGCAATTGCTTTCCATTGAAACCCGGCTGGCTCAATCCGTCCTCCTTTTTCTGGAGCCATATGGTAACCCTAACTAAAACCAGCCTCCTGAAAAGCTAAGGCACATCAGGCCCTGATTGCTGTTATAGGAAAAAAATACAATTATTCTGTTTTTGGTTTTTTTTTTTTAATTATTGTTATTTTTACCTGTGCACCCAGTGTACAAAAGGAAGTGAGAGAAGCTGAGAGAGAGCCTGTGAGGTGTTGCATATATTTATTCATACATCAAAGATGCAAATAATTCAAAAGAATAGCATTATTTAAGCAAATGAGCCGCCTTGCGAGTCCCTTTATCGGTGTGATTGTGCTTTTTCTGCTTCAGAGATCTCGCATGCATTTCGATGTGCAGAGGACAAGGTTCTGGGCCGGAGCGAGGGAGCAGACTTCAGATGGGACAAGGCCGGCCCGGAGAGGATAGATGGTTGTGATGGATGTTTGCCATATGTTTATGGTTTTATCTTGTGTAGTTTAAAGGGGGGGAAAAAAAATCTCCAAATCCCCTGTGGTTGCTATGATACCAGCCGGGGAGGTGGAAGGCTGGATCCGGCACTGATGGGGTGCCTGAAGGCTCGGCCGGCTGCTCTTGAACTGACATATGAATTGGTTCCGGGCTCACAGCGATCAGCGCCTTTCCTTAACGATTCGCCACGCTTGGTTTGCACCGGGGAGGGTGGTGCTGCGAAGCCTTCCAGGAAGAGCAGGGGGTAGCTGGGGAGGGGAGAGAGGAGGGACAGATGGCATCCCCCCTGGAGGCCCGAGCAAGGCCTGGTCTTCAAATTCAGCCCTCATGGGAATATCTCCCAGCTCGCAGCTGCTATGAGTGAGCCAAGGAATGCTTGAATACAGGCCGGGGTAGTAGGAAGGAGGGAAGAGAGAGGAAGGGAGAGGTGTAGCCGGCTGTAGTAGAGAAATTTTGTGGGAGGAAGGACAGGGGAAGAGGGGAAAAAAACAAACCCAAAAGAAAGAATGCACTTTTTGCACACTTCTGTTCAGGCTTCTACGTTTAACAGTTGCAAACTCTCCTCTCACCCCAAAATAATGGCAAACAGCTTTATTTAATTGCAAAACAATTTCCAGGCTTTCTGTGCCTTTCTCCCAGGATCCTTTCATTGACGTTAACCTAGCCGTTGAAAGCAAGCTCGCTTTGTTAGGTGTAGGGGGGGGGGCAGTATCCATAATGAAGCAGACAGTGCAATTTGCATACCCACCCCCCAAACCAGCAACAGATGGGGAATAAGAAGTCACTTCCCACCTCCTGGAACCAGTTTCGGTGACTCCCAGGACCCGGAGTTCAGATGTTGATACCTATAGGCGGGACCTCAGGGAGTGAGAAAAGAAGATTCCTCCTTTAAGGACTCTTAAGGCAAAGCGGAATCAAACCCCTGCTTAGCCCGTGTATTTGGAGGGTAATTCTGTTTTAAAAGCATTAACATTTATGCTGCAAATGCGTGCGTAAATCACTAGAATACTATCCAGCTTATAATTGAAAAAGAAAAACGCCTATATTGCGACCCAAATCAGGAGATAGACGTTTATCTCACAAAAACGAATAAAGCGGTATAATTGAAAGCCGAATTTGGACGTTTTCAACTGCACTCCGTCGCGGATGCGGACAAAGTTGATGGGGGCGTGTCAAAGGCGTGGTGAAGGCGGAACTGGGGCGTGGTTATCGGCCAATCAGAGATAGGCGCCTTTCGCTGATAATGGAAAAAAAATATGCATTTTTAGCGAGAATTTAGGGCACTTTTCCTGGACCCTGTTTTTCCACGAATAGGGCCCCAAAAAGTGCCCTAAATGACCAGATGACCACTGGAGGGAGTCGGGGATGACCTCCCCTGACTCCCCCAGTGGTCACAAACCCCCTCCCACCACAAAAATATGCCGTTTCACAACTTTTTATATTCACCCTCAAATGTCATACCCACCTCCCTGGCAGCAGTATGCAGGTCACTGGAGCAGTTATTAGGGGGTGCAGTGGACGTCAGGCAGGTAGACCCAGGCCCATCCCCCCCCACCTGTTACACTTGTGCTGGTAAATGGGAGCCCTCCACACCGCCCCCCAAACCCACTGTACCCACATGTACACCCCTTAAGGCTATAGTAATGGTGTAGACTTGTGGGCAGTGGGTTTTGAGGGGGATTTGGGGGGCTCAACACACAAGGGAAGGGTGCTATACACATGGGAGCTCTTTTACCTTTTTTTTTTTTTTTTGTAAAAGTGCCCCCTAGGGTGCCCGGTTGGTGTCCTGGCATGTGATGGGGACCAGTGAACTACGAATCCTGGCCCCTCCCACGAACAAATGCCTTGGATTTATTCGTTTTTGAGCTGGGCGCTTTCATTTTCCATTATCGCTGAAAAACAAAAACGCCCAGCTCACAAACTGTCGAATAAAACATGGACGTCTATTTTTTCCCAAAATACGGTTTGGTCCGCCCCTTCACGGACCCGTTCTTGGAGATAAACGCCCATGGAGATAGACATTTTCGTTCGATTATGCCCCTCTATCAGATACACTGTACATAAGAGGGTAATTCTCTGCAGGTCACCTAAAGTTAGGTGCCGGGATGATGCATGTTAAGCGCAAAGTCTATATCTACAATTATGCACGTAATTATCATTATAGAATACTAGTGTAAGTCCACAATGAGTTTGCGCAATGGCTGGTGTAAATGCTCGCACCTAACTGCTGATGTGTCATTGATAGTATTCTGTAACCCATGGGCGTTAACCCCCGGATTCTATATAGCACGCCTAGAGATCTCCTAGACCCTCCTGACCTGACCTGGCTCCATTCCCACCTCCCTAGAGATCTCCTTAGACCCTCCTGACCTCAGGGCCACTGAGAGGGGGGGACAGGGGGGGACAAAATTCCCGGTCTCACCTGCCTGCCTCCTCAGCTCCGGGCCCCCTGCATTCGAAGCGGAAGTCACAGATCGCCTCCCTTCGGGCCTTCCCTCCCTGTGTCCCGCCCTCGCGGAAACCAGAAGTTACATCAGACGAGGGCGGGACACAGGGAGGGGAAGGCCAGGCGATCTGAGACTGCCGCCTTGAATGCAGGGGGCCCGGAGCCGTGGAGGCAGGCAGGTGAGACCGCGGACTGCAGCAGCAGGGGGAGCGACGGGGGGCGGCAGCGGCAGGGGAGCGGAGGCGGGGCGGCCTTGCCCCGGGCCTGACCTAGTCTCTTGGTGGCCCTGCTTGACCTGACCTGGCTCCATTCCCACCTCCCTAGAGATCTCCTAGACCCTCCTGACCTGACCTGGCTCCATTCCCACCTCCCTAGAGATCTCCTTAGACCCTCCTGACCTGACCTGGCTCCATTCACACCTCCCTAGAGATCTCCTAGACCCTCCTGACCTGACCTGGCTCCATCCCCACCTCCCTAGAGATCTCCTTAGACCCTCCTGACCTGACCTGGCTCCATTCCCACCTCCCTAGAGATCTCCTAGACCCTCCTGACCTGACCTGGCTCCATTCCCACCTCCCTAGAGATCTCCTAGACCCTCCTGACCTGACCTGGCTCCATTCCCACCTCCCTAGAGATCTCCTTAGACCCTCCTGACCTGACCTGGCTCCATTCCCACCTCCGTAGAGATCTCCTAGACCCTCCTGACCTGACCTGGCTCCATTCCCACCTCCCTAGAGATCTCCTTAGACCCTCCTGACCTGACCTGGCTCCATTCCCACCTCCCTAGAGATCTCCTAGACCCTCCTGACCTGACCTGGCTCCAATCCCACGCTCCCTGGTTGGGTCTCTCCACTGACCACCCGTAGCTTTCCTCACTTTTCTTTCCGCAGTTGTTGCTTTGCTGATCCCAAACTCCTCTTTCACAGTCAGTGCCGTCTTTTTTTTTCCAATTTATCCAATTTGGGATTCCTCTTTACTCCTCCAGGTCAGTGGCAGGGGACCATCAGGCAACCAAAGGCCCCTCTAAAGAGCAAACACTACTCTTTATCTCCTTCCAATCTCCCCACCACCACCTCCACCATCATCCCGTCACTCTTCAGCCTCATGACACTATCTCTCTGCATTCTATTTCCAAACTACTCCCATTGGGCTGGGCTTCCTACTACTACACTACTACTACTACTATTTAGCATTTCTATAGCGCTACAAGGCGTACGCAGCGCTGCACAAACATAGAAGAAAGACAGTCCCTGCTCAAAGAGCTTACAATCTAATAGACAAAAAATAAATAAAGTAAGCAAAGCAAATCAATTAATGTGGACGAGAAGGAAGAGAGGAGGGTAGGTGGAGGCGAGTGGTTACAAGTGGTTACGAGTCAAAAGCAATGTTAAAGAGGTGGGCTTTCAGTCTTGACTCCTCCCAGGGACCTCCCAGTCACTCCCCCCAGTGACTCTCTACAGGAACTTACTCTATTAGGGAATTACTCACGGAAAATGTCTTATAAACAGTCCTTTCTCTGTGGTGCTTACAGTGTAGTCAAGACGCACTGTCTTGTCTTATGATCTTCATCTGTCCTTATATTCCATCTTTCAATATCACTGTGATGGTTGGGCTTGATGGGAGGGAAGAAAAGTCCCAGATATCTGAGAATGGCTACCTATGGCACGATCACCTCATTCGAGCCCAAAAGCCTAAAGAAGCAGAAAAAGTGAGCTGGGCCAAAACGCAGTGTTACCATCAATTGACTTTAAGAGAGCCACATGCTTTATTTAGACCAGGAGGAATAAAATCCTTGAATTAAAAAAGAAATGGAGACCATCACAGCAGGAAACGCGTGGCTTTGAAAAATGAAGACAGACATGAGTGTACTTGAAGGACGCTGACATCTCATCATGTGGGCACTGAACTTTGTTGCAGATTCTGGTTTTCATTTTGTGGGGTGTTTTTATATTTCATTTCTTACATAGTAACATAACATAGAACATGACGGCAGATCAAGACCCACATGGTCCATTTAGACTGTCTAATAATGCAGCCAAACCTACTCCTGTTACTTCATCATGATTAAATTGTTTAATTTGGCATTGTTTGGTTTGTTTATTGAAACAAAATTTTTTAAAAAGATAAAGAAAAAATTTTAGATCTGCCACAAAAAAAAACCTCCTCTAGACTTACTCAGAACCTAATGTAGGACCTTCTCCACTACTGCCAACTCCAGACTTCGCGCCTTCTGTCTCGCTGCACCCTACGCCTGGAATAAACTTCCTGAGCCCCTACGTCTTGCCCCATCCTTGGCCACCTTTAAATCTAGACTGAAAGCCCACCTCTTTAACATTGCTTTTGACTCGTAACCACTCGCCTCCACCTACCCTCCTCTCTTCCTTCCCGTTCACATTAATTGATTTGATTTGCTTACTTTATTTTTTTTTTTTTTTTGTCTATTAGATTGTAAGCTCTTTGAGCAGGGATTGTCTTTCTTCTATGTTTGTGCAGCGCTGCGTACGCCTTGTAGCGCTATAGAAATGCTAAATAGTAATAGTAGTAGTAGTAGTAGCCCCCAGTCTCTTCTGCCTGCTGGTTCTCTATTTCAAAATGGTGACAACTGACCCAAGGTTCAGCACGATTATCTAAATTATGCCCCCAGCTACTGCTTTGAAAAGTTTGAGAATGGGTTGGGTAATCAAGGGAGTAGTATAGACAACAAGACATTTCCAATAACACGAGTGACTCAAAGAATATCAAAGAAAGTGTACTAGTCGACCTATATACTTTCTTTGAATACATCCTGTGTCGATATTCCTCGACTCCCTCATGTGATTGGAGGCGTCTTGTTGTCTACACTACTCCCTTGATTACCCTTCTACGTTCGTAGTGCTCCTTGTTCCTCTGCTTTGGTGGTCAACCTTCACATGAGAATGGATTGATCAGAAGTTGGACTAGAAACCTGTAAGGGACAGGTGTTAGCCGTGAACTAAACAGGAGATCTTCACTGGCTTCCGATCAGATACCGCATACAGTTCAAGCTTCTCCTACCAACCTACAAATGCACTCGATCTGCAGCCCCTCCTTACCTCTCTACCCTCATCTCTCCTTACGCTCCTACCCGAAACCTCCGCTCACAGGACAAATCCCTCCTCTCTGTACCCTTCTCCACCACCGCCAACTCCAGGCTCCGCCCTTTCTGCCTCGCCTCACCCCATGCTTGGAACAAACTCCCTGAGCCCATACGCCAGGCCCCCTCCCTGCCCATCTTCAAATCATTGCTCAAAACCCACCTCTTCAATGTCGCCTTCGGCACCTAACCACTACACCTCTACTCAGGAAATCTAGACTGCCCCAACTTGACATTTCGTCCTTTAGATTGTAAGCTCCTTTGAGCAGGGACCGTCCTTCTTTGTTAATTTGTACAGCGCTGCGTAACCCTAGTAGCGCTCTAGAAATGTTAAGTAGTAGCAGTAGTAGATCTTGCATAGTCATCTACCCAAGAGGGAGGACAGCAAAGGAGAAAGGCAACGAGAAATATCATTGCCAAGGAGCAACCTCCTACAAGCAGTCAAGGCCAATGGCAGGCAGCTGGAAAATATCCTTAGTAGTGTGTGGCAAACTGGTTGGAACGGATAGGTTTTTTTTTTCTTAGTACGTTAATACATTACTATATGAGAGAGAATCTGAATGAACCCAGAGTAACTTAGGACTTCAGTACATTATTACCACTTTTAGGTGAATAGAGTAAAATAATTTTTAGAGCAGTGGATTAGACATATTTTCATGCAATCATTTACTCCGTCTAATATTACACAAATCCTGTTCTTTCTCACCCCAAATGAATGTGGCTGCTCATTGAAAATAAAAGCCTGTAACTCAACAGTTAGCGAAGGTGAGGTACAATCGAATAAAAAGCACTTATACAGCGACCATGCGCTGAATGCATTGAACACACGGACTAGCAGATGGAAACAAGAATTAAACATTTATGGGGACAGTAAAGGGCAGAGTGAGAGCATCAACAGTGTGATAAACACTTTTGGAGTAAGGCGTACAGATCTGCTCAAGGTCTACCAAGGATCAAAGAGAGGGCGCGTTCTGTTTGTCCACACTGCAAAAATAATGATTACAAATGCAAAACAAAACCAATAGCACTGGTTTCTAGAGGATAACATACTTCAGGATGTTTTTTTGCAGGCGTTCATTTTCAGAAGAAGCAGCAGCACTTCCTGGTTTCTTTTGAACTTGGCATGATCGATCACATCCCAGGCTTGCTGCTGTCGGAATAATGAGGCGTCGGTTTGGAAATTAGGGCGACAAAACTAGGATCTGTGCGATTTGGCTTTTCTGGAAATGGGCTACAATTTGGGGGCCTGTCTGTGGTTTTGCAATCTATGTCCTCTGCATTATTTTCAGGTTTGTTTTTGTTTTTTTCATGTAAAAAAAAGGGGTAAGCATTTAAAGATGTAGCCCTGACTAGTTCTGGCTAGTGGAGGGATAACAAATAGATGCCTTGGCTCCTTGGTCACCTGTTGGTCACTGTCGTTCAGTCATTGCCCCAGGGCGTAAGCGTGTGCTAAAGCTACTTTTTTTTTTAATCCCAGATTAGTATAAGGACCCCTTCGTTTGTCACCTTTCCTTGCCTTAGCCTATCGTTTCCCTTTCTAATTATGGTCTAATTTGAATGAACGTGATGTATAATTATGTTCTTTTTTCTTTACTAGTATTAGTTTTTGAATTTCTTTGTTTCACGTGCATCCTTAGGGTCTTTTTTTTACAAAGGTGCGCTGAAAAAAATGGCCTGCGGTAGTGTAGACGCGTGTTTTGGATGCGCGCAGAATCTTTTTTTTTTTTTCAGCGCACCTGTAAAAAAAATGCCTTTTTAAACATTTTTGCCGAAAATGGGCGTGCGACAAAATGAAAATTGCCGCGTGTGCGTTTTGGGTCTGAGACCTTACCGCCAGCCGTTGACCTAGCGATAAAGTCTCAAGCTGTAACCGGGTGGTACTGACCTACGCGCGTCAAATGCCACTTGGCGCGCCCCACAATGTGTGTCCCCAAAAATTAAAAATTATTTTTCGGATGCACGTATCAAATGCACGCCAAAAATATAATTACCGCAAAAGCCACACAGTAACCGGGCGGTAACTCCATTTTGGAGCATGTTGGGCGCGAGTAGATGCTTTCGCGGCTTAGTAAAAGGACCCCTATATTTCCTCACCGAATATGTTCCTTGTTGTAAAAATGTTGAAACATCAATAAAAACAAAAAGAAAGAAAGAAATGAAATGGAGAAAGTATAGCCCCACTGAAAGCACTGCTACAGGAGCACTCCAGACACGCAAGGGTTAAAATATCATATTCTCGCCAGCCCTACTGATTTCCATAATGCTCAAGCATGCTACCAAGCATGTTAACTTCTCTTTAATGCTCACTGGGCATTATTTCATTTTAAAGTCATTGATTTCTTACCGTCTTCTTCTGCGAGATCTCTGCTCTTTACAGCTTCTCCAGCTGCCGTTTATCAAAGGGTCATCGTGTTTATCCTTTGAGTCCCTTCTGCCCCATATAGGACTGTGAAACTGGACACCTAAATTTAGGAGGTCAGCCCTAGCCAGTTTTCAAAGGGGCCTTTTTTACTAAGCTGTGGCAAAATCTGTTAACACAGGAATTTCCTGAGCGCTAAGCCCAGATTTACCGTGGCCGTATATTAAAGGTTTTTCCCATTTGATTTTTGCAAGTCCTTTATTAATTTGTTTATTAGCATTCAGGACTTGCAAAAATTTACGTGGGACCATTTACCGCCTCCTTATAAAGAAGTGCTACGTGCTCCAATGTTAAATCTGCGTTATCCAGTTAGCATGCGCATTCTTGCCTCAGGCCCACCCAGCCTAGTGGCCCTCAAAGCACCTCCTTGGGTGGTGCCTCACTCCTCTCCGTTCCTATCTCTCACGGCAGCTGCCTGTCTCTCTCTGAACTAGGGTTACCATTTTTTGTCCCCCAAAAAGGAGGACAAATGCCCCACCCCCTGCCACACCCTCGCTCCGCCCCTGTCACACCCTCGCTCCACCCCTGTCATGTTTTCCCCTCCCCCCTGTCACATACCCTGTCACCCCCCTCCCCTTACCTTACTACTGCCCTGATGATCTAGTGACCTCTTCGGGGCAGGAAAGAGCCCCCTCTTTCCTGCCCGGAGCGCTGCCCTGCATGCATCCTTCCTGTTGGTGATCTCGGTGCGAGGTCACTTCAACTCTCAGCGGCCATTTTGAATCAGCGCCAAGGATCACCAACAGGAAGGATGCATGCAGGGCAGCGCTCCGGGCAGGAAAGAGGGGGCTGTTTCCTGCCCCGAAGTCGGAAGAGGTCACTAGACCACCAGGGCACTAGTAAGTAAGGGGGGGAGAGGCTAGCAATCTGCTCGGACATGTCCTCAAAAAGAGGACATGTCCGGGTAAATCTGGACATATGGTAACCCTACTCTGAACACCCCTCTACCTTTGAGCCATCGCCAGCAGTGATTCCTGTAAGCAACCTGCACCAGCCCTGAAGGCTTCCCTGTACTGCATCCCACCCTTGATGACATCATTTCCTGTTTATTCACTGGCAGGGGACATAGTAGAGGGAAGCCTGCACGGCTGGTGCAGGTTGCTTACTGGAATCGTTGCCAGGAACTGCTTGGAGGTAGACCAGGGTGTGGGGGGAGAGAGAGGAGCAGATCCTGGGCAGAGAGGGAGAAAGATGACGATAGCAGGGGGCAGAGGGAAAGGGTTTTTTTTAACTGAATGTATGTATAGGGGTGGGCAGGGCCCATCCAGGTTAACTCGGGGTCCATCCAAAATGGCAGGTCTGGCTACGCTCCTGACTGTTCCTGAATATAAGTCACCTTGAATCACTACTGAACAGGTGAGACCTAAATCCACATCTACATTTTCCCCCTCTCCCCCCCCCCCCCCCCCCCCCGGCTTTGTTTCTGAATGCAACTAAATGTCGCCCGACAGAAAGGAAAGGAATTGGGAAATGAGTGCAAAGCACAAAGACAGATGGATGAAGAAAGACTCATGTGTACATTTTCAAATGCCCAGCGGTAAATTTCTCACTTCCTGCTGCCTTCCCTACTGTCAAGGACTGGAATTACGTTTTGCATCTCCTCAGGGGAGATTCCCTACAGCCAAGGACTGCTAACGATCCTCTCCCATACATTTGCTAATATGAAAATTAATATTTTACTAACAAAAAAAAATCAAAACGTTGCATGTGAGTAAATTTGAGTGAAAGGGACATTGTATCTGAAGCTGATACTTTCTTTCAATTCTGAAAATAACATGGTGAAAATGTTGTCATTTCCATACGTTTCGCAGGATTTAACTATTATTCCTGACCTTTTACTAAAGGGTGGTTGACCCCTAGTTCCGTAAACTTGCGAGCTTAACTGTATGCAAGTTATAGAATTAGGTTGGTTGCATGCATAACTTAATATAATAATTAACTGATAATTAATGTTAAGAAGAAATAAATAGCTCCAATTAGCCATTATCCGCCGGATTCTATATATAAGTACTTAAGTAATGCCATACTGGGAAAAGACCAAGGGTCCATCGAGCCCAGCATCCTGTCCATGACAGCGGCCAATCCAGGCCAAGGGCACCTGGTGAGCTTCCCAAACGTACAAACATTCTATACAATCAAGCCATTGTGACATCACTAATGAGGTTGGCTCTTATTGGTGGAATGAGCCACTATGACATCACAATAGGTTAAATCACTGCTCTATGTAATAAAAGTGAGCCAAGTAGAGGACATAAGTACATAAGTAATGCCACACTGGGAAAAGACCAAGGGTCCATCGAGCCCAGCATCCTGTCCACGACAGCGGCCAATCCAGGCCAAGGGCACCTGGCAAGCTTCCCAAACGTACAAACATTCTATACAAGTTATTCCTGAAATTGTGGATTCTTCCCAAGTCCATTTAGTAGTGGTTTATGGACTTGTCCTTTAGGAAACCGTCCAACCACTTTTTAAACTCTGCCAAGCTAACCGCCTTCACCACGTTCTCCGGCAACAAATTCCAGAGTTTAATTACGCGTTGGGTGAAGAAACATTTTCTCTGATTTGTTTTAAATTTACTACACTGTAGTTTCATTGCATGCCCCCTAGTCCTAGTATTTTTGGAAAGCGTGAACAGAAGCTTCACATCCACCTGTTCCACTCCACTCATTATTTTATATACCTCTATCATGTCTCCCCTCAGCCGTCTCTTCTCCAAGCTGTATAGCCCTAGCCTCCTTAGTCTTTCTTCATAGGGAAGTCGTCCCATCCCCGCTATCATTTTAGTCGCCCTTCGCTGCACCTTTTCCAATTCTACTATATCTTTCTTGAGATGCGGCGACCAGAATTGAACACAATACTCAAGGTGCGGTCGCACCATGGAGCGATACAACGGCATTATAACATCCTCACACCTGTTTTCCATACCTTTCCTAATAATACCCAACATTCTATTCGCTTTCTTAGCCGCAGCAGCACACTGAGCAGAAGGTTTCAGTGTGTTATCGACGACGACACCCAGATCCCTTTCTTGGTCCGTAACTCCTAACGTGGAACCTTGCATGACGTAGCACATCTAGAGATCCACACCAAAACCCAAGCATATTCTAGAACAATGCGCTTAACTTAATGGGCTTAACAAGTTAATCAGCGTTGATAACAGCACTTAACAAGCAATAATGAGCACTAATTCACAGTAATTAGAGTTTATGCACATAACTCGCTAAGCACATTCTGGAATGTAGTGTGCCTAACTTCTAACATGCGTGGGTAAAAAGGGAAGTGGTTATGGGCAGGGAAATGGGCATTTCATGGGCGTTCTGAAATTTACATGCGTAGTTATAGAATATGGTCCAGTACGCTTAAATCTACGCACTAGGATTTATGCCGTGTCTTCATTGGTGGAAATGGAGACACGTAGTTTTTGGCACTGAGATATCAACTAAGCGTATTCTATATACAATGTCTAAATCTAGGTACCGCTTATGGAATACACTTAGTCGACATTGATTTCCACACCAAATTTTTTTAGGTGCCACGGGAAGAGGGCCCCACTGCACAGAGACCTGCAAATAATAAGGCCGACCCTGAGAATAAAGCAGATCCAGGTTTCAGTTGGTGCTCAGAATTGGGCGTGGATCCCAGCACTAAGCACTATTCTATCCAGTGATGATTTTCAACCACTATTGGATAATATATATGTTTTGTTTAGGCCTGAAAAAAAAGTAAACTGGTTAACTTAGGACAGCAAAAAAGGCTATCCAGGTACCTCCACTAAAAATTGGGGATATCAGGGTAACTCCCGGCTGTCTCCTGGATATTCAGTGCTGAGACTGAAATAGGAGCTTCCTCTAGGTCTATGAGTTTAGCCCAGTATGAAAGTGTCACCTACAGCTACATAACATAGTAACATAGTAGATGATGGCAGAAAAAGACCTGCACGGTCCATCCAGTCTGCCCAACAAGATAAACTCACATGTGCTAATTTTTGTGTATACCTGACCTTGATTTGTACCTGTGTTCTTCAGGGCACAGACCGTATAAGTCTGCCCAGCACTATCCCCGCCTCCCAACCACCAGCCCCGCCTCCCACCACCAGCTCTGGCACAGACCATATAAGTCTGCCCAGCACTATCCCCGCCTCCCAACCACCAGCCCGCCTCCCACCACCAGCTCTGGCACAGACCATATAAGTCTGTCCAGCACTATCCCCGCCTCCCAACCACCAGCCCCGCCTCCCACCACCAGCTCTGGCACAGACCATATAAGTCTGCCCAGCACTATCCCCGCCTCCCAACCACCAGTCCCGCCTCCCACCACCGGCTCTGGTGCAGACCGTATAAGTCTGCCCAGCACTATCCCCGCCTCCCAACCAGCTAGTTACTCTGGAACACGAATGGTCCCATGTCTGTTCCATACTGGTGCAAATAAAGGTTTTTTCCCTGAACAGCTACCTGCGTGGGATTTTTCCACATATACTCCCAGAGCTGTTACTCTTCTTGTCTCCCCTCTATTTTGTTTTATTGCTCTGGCAGAGCTTTCCAGGCTGATCCTGGTGACACCACGATGCTTGAAAAATTAGGGGTCCTTTTACTAAGGTGCGCTCAAAAATGGCCCGGCAGTAGTGTAGGTGCAAGTTTTGGGTGCACGCAGATCCATTTTACAGTGCGCCTGCAAAAAAAATGCCTTTAAAAATTATTTTGCTAAAAATGGACTCGTGGCAAAATCAAAATTGGCGCCTGTCCATTTTGGGCCTGAGACCTTACCGCCAGCCATTGACCTAGCGGTAAAGTCTCATGAGGTAACTGGGGGGGTAATGACCTACGTGCGTCAAATGCCACTTGGCGCGTGTCCGATATGCACCAAAAATGAAATTACTGCAAGAGCCAAGCAGTAGCCAAGCGGTAACTCCACAAGATTCTCAATGGCGAATCTCCAAGCTAAATGTCCAACCTGATCGATCTTCCAGCCAGGAACCGGTCCAACTCTTCTCGAACATATCTCAATCTTCATCTTCCCAACTGTAAAGGCCTCAAATGCAAAAGCTACTATGCATCCAACTTCTCTGTTATAGACAGCCAACTATGGAACGCCATACCTCGACATATCCGAAAAACCACTGAACACCTACCCTTCCGAAAGCTGCTGAAGACTTACCTAGTCAAACAAGCCTACCCAAACGACCCTACAAAGTCTCGAACCTAACACACACCACAAACAATACCCACACTCCAATCCTTTCCCCACATCGCATACTATTGTCTCACTCTTTATAACTGTGTTATCTCCGTGATACTATGTACCATACTTTGTAAGCCGCACTGAACCTCCTATCGAGCGGGAAAGAGCGGGGTATAAATGCCACATATAAATAAATAAATAAATTTTGGCACTTGTTGGGCGCATGTAGACACTTGCGTGACTTTAGTAAAAGGGCCCCTTAACTTGCAGACATTGGAATCCTAGTAGATGCTAATTTAAGTCATGCAGTCCAACTGGCCGTGCCTTGTGATGCATAAGTCTAGCAATACTGTAGAAATGATAAGTAGATCAGAGGTCGTCAGGACAAGCTTGAGAAGACCTGGTCTAGGAGGTACCCTAAGAATAAATTTAAAAGACCGTCATTTTATCATATAAGAGTTAGTACAAACCATTTACGATCTCCAGAACTATTAAACCAAATATCTCTGATGGGTTGAACTTGGCCAACACAAATGCTTGAAAGTGAAGGATCAGGTCATCCACACTGTCTCTGACATTTGCCTCGTGAATTCAGAACCAAACAAAAATAGTACAAATCTAATTCTCTCTCTCTCTCTCTCTCTCTCTCGCTCGCTTGAAATTCTTTTCATTTCCAGGCACTACAATTCATATATTACATTAAAGCAGCCCTAAAAAAAAAAAATCTAAAGCCACACGGGACAAGCATAGAAGTGGAAAAAGGGCTGAATGGTGTGTAGTCATTCTCAGACTAACCTTCTGAGAAATACAGCGGTAGAGCTGCTTTTCTGCAGTTGAAAATCTAAGCAGAGCTATAAAAGGAATTAACGGTAATTATCATTATCGTTAAGTTATGCAAAAACTATACCCATGTAATCAATAATTGGACTACATTAGAATATGACACCCTAATCAAATGAGCCAGTCTTAAAATGAGATCTGATAAGCAAGTATATTAAAGATGTGCTTTTGATTAAAATACGCACTTATGCAGACTGCCTGCAGCCAATTCCCCCCCACCCCCTAAAAAAAACCCCACACACACATACACAAGTTACTCATGGGCTTGCAAATTACTCGCATCATGTCTGACATTAGTTATAATAAATTTGCTGCCCTATGCAAGACAGCATAGGCTTGAAACTTCAGGCAAACAGGTAGTGGATACGAGAAATCACCAAACACATGATTTCTAGATTCAGGCCTCTGGAGTCTTAACCAGGCCTGGTTTACAGGACTTTGTCCTGCTTATAATCGAAAGAGAAAAACGCCTATATTGTGACCCAAATCAGGAGATAGACGTTTATCTCCCAAAAACGAATAAAGCGGTATAATCAAAAGCCGAATTTGGACGTTTTCAACTGCACTCCATCGCGGATGCGGACAACGTTGATGGGGGCGTGTCGAAGGCGTGGTGAAGGCGGAACTGGGGCGTGGTTATCTGCCGATCAGAGATGGGCGCCTTTCGCCGATAATGGAAAAAAAATATGCGTTTTTAGCGAGAATTTAGGGCACTTTTCCTGGACCCTGTTTTTCCACAAATAAGGCCCCAAAAAGTGCCCTAAATGACCAGATGACCACTGGAGGGAATCGGGGATGACCTCCCCTGACTCCCCCAGTGGTCACGAACCCCCTCCCACCACAAAATATGCCATTTCACAACTTTTTATTTTCACCCTCAAATGTCATACCCACCTCCATGGCAGCAGTATGCAGGTCACTGGAGCAGTGGACTTCAGGCAGGTGGACCCAGGCTCATCCCCCCCCCCACCTGTTACACTTGTGCTGGTAAATGGGAGCCCTCCAAACCGCCCCCCAAACCCACTGTACCCACGTGTAGGTGCCCCCCTTCACCCCTTAGGGCTATAGTAATGGTGTAGACTTGTGGGCAGTGGGTTTTGAGGGGGATTTGGGGGGCTCAACACCCAAGGGAAGGGTGCTATGCACCTGGGAGCTGTTTTACCTTTTTTTTTTTTTTTTTGTAAAACTGCCCCCTAGGGTGCCCGGTTGGTGTCCTGGCATGTGAGGTGGACCGGTGCAGTACGAATCCTGGCCCCTCCCACGAATAAATGTCTTGGAGTTATTCGTTTTTGAGCTGGGCGTTTTCGGTTTCCATTATCACTGAAAAACAAAAACGCCCAGCTCAAAAAAAGATAAACGTCCATGTTTTTTCGAAAATACGATTCGGTCCGCCCTTTCACGGACCCGTTCTTGGAGATAAACGCCCATGGAGATAGGCGTTTCTGTTCGATTATGCCCCTCTATGTAAACTATGGTCATAAATATTCATGGCAGGATGGAGTTCTAAATCCAGATCTGGTTGAGGTTCAGCGGGCCACTTGGAGATTGCAAACTATCAGATCAGTAGAGGTGACAAAAAGGATTATTCGAGCACATCTCCGACTTCAGGCCTTTCTCCAATACTGTGGAAATACTGGCTAAAAATGGGTAATGTGGAGGGGCATAATCGAAAGGGACGCCCAAGTTTTGTTGAGGACGTCCTCGCAAAGCGTCCCGATGGAGGGGCGGGGAAATCCATATTATCGAAACAAGATGGACGTCCATCTTTCGTCTCGATAATATGGTCGGGGACACCCAAATCTTGAAATTTAGGTCGCCCCTAGAGATGGTCATCGCTAGACTTGGTCGTTTCTGATTTTCAGCGATAATGGAAACCGAGGACGCCCATCTCAGAAATGACCAAATGCAAATCCCTTTGGTCATGGGAGGAGCCAGCATTTCTAGTGCACTGGTCCCCCTCTCATGCCAGGACACCAATCGGGCACCCTGAGGGACACTGCAGTGGACTTCATAAAATGCTCCCAGGAACATAGCTCTCTTACCTTGTCTGCTGAGCCCCCCCAACCCCCCCCAAAACCCACTACCCACAATTGTACACCATTACCATAGCCCTTATGGGTGAAGGGGGCACCTAGATGAGGGTACAGTGGGTTTCTGGTGGGTTTTGGAGGGCTCGCTGTTTCCTCCACAAACATAACAGGTAGGGGGGAGGGGGATGGGCCTGAAGTGCACTGCACCCACTAAAACTGCTCCAGGTACCTGCATACTGCTGTGATGGATCTGAGGCTGGCAAAAAATATTTTTAAAGATGTTTTGTGAAGGTGGGAGGGGGTTAGTGACCACTGGGGGAGTAAGGCAAGGTCATCCCTGATTCTCTCCGGTGGTCATCTGGTCAGTTCGACCACCTTTTTGTGCCTTGGTCGTAAGAAAAACACGACCAGGTAAAGTCGTCCAAGTGCTCGTCAGGGATGCCCTTTTTTTTCCATTATGGGTCGAGGACGTCCATGTGTTAGGCATGCCCAAGTCCCGCCTTTGCTACGCCTCCGATACGCCCCCTTGAACTTTGGCCGTCCCTGCAACGGAAAGCAGTCATACCAATTTGGACGACCCTGGGAGAAGGACGCCCATCTTCCGATTTGTGTCGAAAGATGGGAGTCCTTCTCTTTCGAAAATGAGCCCAATAGTAACATAGTAAATGACGGCAGATAAAGACCTGAACGGTCCACCCAGTCTGCCCAACAAGATAAACTCATTTATATGGTATGTGATACTTTATACCCGAGTTTGATTTGTCCCTGCCTTTCTCAGGGCTCAGACTGTAAAAGTGTGCGCAGCACTGTTCCTGTACTAAAAGTTCTGAAGCTAACGTCAAAGCCCCTTAAAATTTTCACTCTAGCCCATCCATATCTATTCAGCCACTATCAGGGCGCAGACCGTAGAAGTCCGCCCTGTACCGTTTTTTTTTTAATTACATTTGTACCCTGCGCTTTCCCACTCATGGCAGGCTCAATGTGGCTTACATGGGCCAATGGAGGGTTAAGTGACTTGCCCAGAGTCACAAGGAGCTGCCTGTGCCTGAAGTGGGAATTGAACTCAGTTCCACAGTACCAAAGTCCACCACCCTAACCACTAGGCCACGCCTCCTCCACTGTTGCTACTATTTGAGATTCTACATGGAATGTTGCTATTCCACTAGAAGTCGGCCCTTGCAGATCACCAATGTGGCCGCGCAGGCTTCTACATGGAATGTTGCTAGTGGAATAGCAACATTCCATGTAGAATCTCCAATAGTAGCAACAGAACCTCAAATAGTAGCAACATTCCATGTAGAATCTCCAATAGTAGCAACATTCCATGTAGAATCTCCAATAGTATCTATTTTATTTTTGTTACATTTGTACCCTGCGCTTTCCCACTCATGGCAGGCTCAATGCGGCTTACATGGGGCAATGGAGGGTTAAGTGACTTGCCCAGAGTCACAAGGAGCTGCCTGTGCCTGAAGTGGGAATTGAACTCAGTTCCTCAGTTCCCCAGGACCAAAGTCCACCACCCTAACCACTAGGCCACTCCTCCACTGTTGCTACTATTTGAGATTCTACAAGGAATGTTGCTATTCCACTAGCAACATTCCATGTAGAAGTCGGCCCTTGCAGATCAATGTGGCCGTGCAGGCTTCTTCGAGTCTGATGTCCTGCACGTACGTGCAGGACGTCAGACTCACAGAAACAGAAGCCTGCGCAGCCTTCTACATGGAATGTTGCTAGTGGAATAGCAACATTCCATGTAGAATCTCCAATAGTAGCAACATTCCATGTAGAATCTCCAATAGTATCTATTTTATTTTTGTTACATTTGTACCCTGTGCTTTCCCACTCATGGCAGGCTCAATGTGGCTTACATGGGGCAATGGAGGGTTAAGTGACTTGCCCAGAGTCACAAGGAGCTGCCTGTGCCTGAAGTGGGAATCGAACTCAGTTCCTCAGTTCCCCAGGACCAAAGTCCACCACCCTAACCACTAGGCCACTCCTATATCTGTCTCCCATAGGCAATCCTATGTCCTGTAACACCAGCTGCCCTGGCCTTCTTTGATGGTACGTAAGACTTTCATAATCTGCCAAACCTACCTGGGACTGAGCTCCGTCACTTTCAACCACTGGCTTATTGAGCAACATTTTATTAGTTAATACTGTAACTGCTTCTCCGCCCTCTAATTAATGTATCAAAAGCATAAGCCATCCATCATTTCATCCACACACAGGCGTGTCTAAGTTACAGAAAAGCAGGTGTGTGTTCCATCGGTTGCCGCGTGCACCTGTGAAATGTGACACGCTGCAGTGGCAGAAGTGGGCCATCAAGTAGCCGAGTTTAAATACGAGTGACCTTCTTCCTCTGCTGTAAGGTCATCCAGGGAAGCTGCCCTATCAGCTCAGGGCCAAGCGCTCTGTGGGGATCTGAAGGTCATAAGCTGAAATGTCACGAATCCTCAGTTTAAAAATATCATAGTGGAATTAGAAAAGGTACAGAGAAGGGCGACGAAAATGATAAAGGGGATGGGACGACTTGCCTATGAGGAAAGGCTAAAGCGGCTGGGGTTCTTTAGCGTGGAGAAAAGATGGCTGAGGGGAGATATGATAGAGGTCTATAAAATAATGAGTGGAGTTAAACGGGTAGATGTGAAACATCTGTTTACGCTTTCCAAAAATACTAGGACTAGGGGTCATGCGATGAAGCTACAATGTAGTAAACGTAAAACGAATCGGAGAAAAGTTTTCTTCACTCAACGTGTAATTAAACTCTGGAATTCATTGCCAGAGAATGTGGTAAAGGCGGTTAGGTTAACGGAGTTTTAAAAAGGTTTGGACGGCTTCCTAAAGGAAAAGTCCATAGACCGTTATTAAATGGACGAGGAAAATCCACTATTTCTGGGATAAGCGGTATAAAATGTTTTGTATTTTTATTTATTTATTTATTAAATTTGTACCCCGTGCTTTCCCACTCAAAGCAGGTTCAATGCGGCTTACATAGTAATTGGGATTGCAAAGTATTGGTGGAGAGAAATAAGTTGAGTATTATCGGAGTAATAAAAGAAATAGGAATGTAGAAATGCAGGGATGAGGGGAGTAGGAGAAGTATGAGCAAGGGGAAGTGAGTGATTGGAGGGTAGATGAGGCGGAGGGGAATGGGCAAGAGTGAAGGGAGTAGGAGAGGTGTGAGTAAGGGGAAGTGAGCAATTGGAGGGTAGATGAGGCGGAGGGGAATGGGTAAGAGTGAAGGGAATAGGAGAGGTGTGAGTAAGGATAGATGAGGGGTCAATGAGGCGAAAGGGGATAGAAACAGGGGATAAGCAGGGGAAAATGAGGCGGGAGATGTAGTCTAGGTCATTGTTGTTTTTTGGGGGGGATCTTGCCAGGTATTTGTGTCCTGGATTGGCCACTGTTGGAAACAGGATGCTGGACTTGATGGACCTTTGGTCTTTCCCAGTGTGGCAATACTTATGTACTTGGGATTCTGAATGGAATCTTGCTACTCTTTGGGGTTCTAAATGGAATGTTGCTACGCTTTGAAATTCTGCATGGAATCTTGTTATTCTTTGGAATTCTAGAATCTTGCTACTCTTTGGGGTTCTGCCAGGTATTTGTGTCCTGGATTGGCCACTGTTGGAAACAGGATGCTGGGCTTGATGGACCTTTAGTCTGTCCCAGTATGGCAATGCTTATGTACTTTTAGGGTGGGCATGGAGGAGGGAGCTTTCCCCCATCCCAATGCTGGGGGCATTAAGGCTGAATTGGTCCCCCTCCTATTGCCAATATGACTTCCACATCCTTTGTCCACTCTTCCCTCAAATACAAATTACAGCCAGTGCGTTATTTCTAACGAAAAAGGTGCCGGTACTCAAACACCAGGCCACCCTTCAGGGGTGGGGTGATCATTGAGGGACCCACCCCACAATAGCCAGACCCCCTGCAAGCAGTCACAGAATCTAGGACAATGCAGAATTGGTGAGTAGAGCCTGAGCTCTTTCAATAAAACTTGGGGACCATGGGTCAATTTTAGCAGTGGAAAAGGTGCCGGTACTCAGTACCCCCAAGTACCCCCCTCAAAAAAAAGCTGCCCCCTGACTACACTCATGATAAAATCTGATGCAAAGCACTATACAAGAGAAGAACCTTTCAGTAGGGGAAGTCTGGCAGTCTCCTCCTGTTCTAGAGATTTCCTGGGCTTTGAGTTTGCAGCAATACCCCCCCCCCCCAAAATTTCGCCCAGGCCCCTGGTTTTGCTGGCGGGGGTCCCCAATCCCCACCAGATGAAGCCTTCTTCAGCTCTGGTCTCTGGTGCCGCTGTGTTTCCTGCCCTGCTCTTTCTTCCTCTTCACGTCCTGCATGCTCCTTTAAGTGAAACTGCGCAGTTTCACTTAAAGGAGCGTGCCAGACGTGAGGAGGAAGAAAGGGCAGGGAACGCGGCGGCACCAGAGACCGCCACTGAAGAAGGCTTCAGCTGGTGGGGGTTGGGGACCCCTGCCACAAAGGTATTTGCTGCTGTGGGGTAAGGAAGGGGCAGTGGGGGGAGCGGCGAGGCGGTGCAGTTTTACTAAAATTAATTTATATGGATGCAATGTTTCCACTATTGTACTTTTGGATTTGTTCATTTGCTGCTGTGGGGTGCGGAAGGGGCGGCGGGGGGGGGGCAAGGCAGCAGGGCGGCAGACTAAAATGTGCCCCCATCTCAGGCTCTAGCCCCCTCCCACCGCGAGGTCTGGCTACACCCCTGGTTTGCAGCACTTCCCATATGAGCCCAATGTATTGCAGTGGGCTTTATCCTTCCCTGCAACATTAAAGCTGAAAATTCAATCCATAGGCAGAAGATACACTGTTTTTAAACGGTGCAGACTTCTTACACGTTTTTGCCTGATTTCAACTAAAACATAAACCTGTAAAATAGTGGGTATTCCCAATGAGTGCTTCTCAGTGCTGACTCACTCATAGATCATGCCAAGGAGCTTTCTTTGCGATGAGATTAATTAATGGAAAAACCCACGTAACATGCCAATGAAACAACAATATTTTTGTTGCCACTCAACGTGTAATTAAACTCTGGAATTCGTTGCCAGAGAACGTGGTAAAGGCGATTAGCTTTACGGAGTTTAAAAAAGGTTTGGACGGCTTCCTAAAGGAAAAGTCCATAGACTGTTATTAAATGGACTTGGGGAAAATCCACTATTTCTGGGATAAGCGGTATAAAATGTTTTGTACTTTTTGGGGATCTTGCCAGGTATTTGTGACCTGGATTGGCCACTGTTGGAGACAGGATGCTGGGCTTGATGGACCTTTGGGCTGTCCCAGTATGGCAATACTTATGTACTTATGTAATTTAATTCATTTTCACTTGTCACTGGCAATCTCCGTGGATTTGTTTGTTTGGTTTTTTTTTTTCTTTGTTTGTTAAGCAAGACCAAGCTTGTATGCCTGGTTAAAAAAAATGAGAGAAATGTCCCCAAAAAAATCAGAACAGGCTTCAACGAAAGCTGAGCTTCCTCCCTGGTTCTCCTTGCTTTCATTTGCGTCACGGTTAGGTTACGATGAGCTGACACAGACTTTGGTGTCTGTGGTTACCTGTGCCCTTGTTTTCCAGTTACATTCACCATAAAATAACTTTCTGGGATGCAGACAATTCAACTTATAGAGCTTGTCCAGGGAATGATGGTCAGATTATATATTACTGACAATAAGAAGTAATGATCTTAGTTCTGAGAATAAAATAATTTATTGGTACGATATACATATATATATATATATATATAGATATATATATAGATATATGTATATGAGAACCAAAGCGTCTGGCAATTCTTCGCAATTTCAGGGTCAATATTCAAAGCAATTTAACTGGGCAGGAGAGTATTATATATAGTAACTAGTAAAAAAAGGCCCGTTTCTGACACAAATGAAACGGGCGCTAGCAAGGTTTTCCTCGGGGTGTGTATGTTTGAGAGAGTGTATGTGAGAGTGGCTGTGTGTGAGAGAGAGAGTGAATGTGCGAGTGTGTGAGAGAGAGAGAGAGAGTGAGTCTGGGTGTGAGTGTGTCTGTGAGAGAGTGTGTGTGTGAGAATGAGAGTGTGTGCAAGTGCGTATGTGAGACACAGTGTGAGAGAGAGAGAGAATGTGTGTTTCACACAGATACAGTGTGTGTGAGAGAGAGAGAGGATTTTCGGGTTTCAAGAATCTTTTTTACCAAAGTATATAATCTGGAAATCCACTTGCACCCCAGTTTATATTTTCAGAGAACGATAAACTATTGTTTGATTGCGTTGAAACTGATAATATCGCATTGGAAAGATAATTCTCCAGTTAACGTTGTCCTTTGGTGGAACTGGATCTTACTATACAAAAAAATATGAGCAACTGGCAATAAACTTTATACCTGGATCCAATAATGGTCTTCAGAAATGGAAAACCTTGGACTTTTTTCTTTCATCTACGGCTTAACTATGTAGAACTCTCTGTTTGAACTCAGCTTAATGTATTTTATTGTATCGCAACATAGTACATGTTGTTTTTTTTTTCTTTCTATTTTTCTTCTTTTGATTGATGTATTTTTAAAAATTCAATAAAAATAATATTAAAAAAATAAATAAATATACCTGGGCACCGATCACAGCACAACAAAAAAAATATTTTCGTGTGCTACTGGACAAAACCCATTTGACCTATACTAAATTCAGTGTATGTATTCCAAATACCCTCCCCCGCCATATTCAACCCCCCCCCCTGCTGCCGCCAACCCTCCCCCTCCGCCGCCCTCAGGTACCTTTGCTGGCGGGGATCCCCAACCACCCGCCCAGCTGAAGTCCTCGTGTTGCCGATCTGGATTCTGTTTCTGTGAGTCCTGACGTCCTGCACGTAGGAACGTGCAGGACGTCAGGACTCACAGAAACAGAATCCAGATCAGCGAACGCGCCGGACTCGAAGACCGGTGCTGAAAGGGACTTCGGCTGGCGGAGGTTGGGGACCCCCGCCTGCAAAGGTACCTGGTGATGGCGGGATAGGGTTGGCAGCGGGAGGGGGGGGTTGAAAGGGACGGGGGAGGGGCCAAAAGTGGGGGGGTTAAAATGTGTCCCCTCACCTCGGGCTCTGGACCCCCCCTCCCCTGGTCCTAGCCACTAGGCTACTCCTTCAGTAAGCCAGAATCATGCAGAAAATACGCCCAGTACAGGGTGAAGGAACTATTAACGATGCCCTAGAGCATTACAGCATTTATATAAGCTGAAATTGGGTGGCGGAGCAGGTGGGGGGAAGAGGGGGGTGGTGGTTGGGAGGCGAGGATAGGGGAGGGCAGACTTATACGGTCTGTACCAGAGCCGGTGATGGGAGGCGGGACTGGTGGTTGGGAGGCGGGAAATACTGCTGGGCAGACTTATATGGTCTGTGCCCTGAAAAGGACAGGTACAAATTCAAGGTAAGGTATACACATATGAGTTTGTCTTGGGCAGACTGGATGGACCATGCAGGTCTTTTTCTGCCGTCATCTACTATGTTACTATATGTAAGACATGGTCATCTTCTAGTAATACACTAGGTGACAGCAGGTGTCCTACCCATCTGACGCGTTTTCTAGTTCTTTGATTCTCTACCACTTTGGATAGATGAGCATCCAAGTTCTCAGATTTAAATCAACACTGGCTCCCCTCCACCTCCCCCCCCCCCCAATGTCTTTTACCAGTCCTTTCCACCCTCTCCTTCCGCTGCCCTCTATATCCATTCCAACTATGTTAAATTCCCTTGAGGCGCTGACCTCCTTGACCTCTGCTGATAGGCTATTTCAGGCTTTCTGGTCAACATCTTTGGTTTTCCAAGTCCCAGATTTAATCCAACACTTAGCCTGCCTCTCATGCTTCCCCACCACATTCTTTCAAGATTTCTACCTAGAATAGATGGTCCAACGTTTTTGCATGTCTCAACTTTCCGTCTAGCGACTGGCGCATCTCTTCAGGCTGGATCCGGGAGCCTTTTGTGTTGATGCCCCAGTGTTTGCGAGCTGACAGGCAGGTTGCTCTTTCAACCAGGCCTTTGTTGCTTTTGAAGCGTGCAGATGGGAAGCTGGGGGTCAGCGAGAAGGCACCCTCCCCAACCTCACCAGGGTCAAGAGAAAAGTGCAGCCACCGTGTAATTCATTCCTGAAAAAAAAAGAACAATGTTGGATCCAAGTTGGAATGACTTGGTCATGTTAATATTTACAATTTGCTTGTGCCTTATTTTTTTTTTTTGGGTTCGCTTCAACATCAGAGGAAAGGAATTTCCCTTAGGTGTGCTAAATGTTAGAAACAATGATTAGCACATTCATCTTAATACTTGTTCTGCTGCTTTTTACTCGTTATTTGCTGGATGATGCTGTGAAAGGCCAGGCTGAGTCTTGCGAGTGTGGCCTATCCATATGTGTGTGGGGGGGGGGGGGGGGGGAGGAGGAAATGAGTGGGAAGTGAAGGAGTGGTGGGGGCATCGCCTAATGCCTATCAGCTACCTTCTCATGCTACAGCTGGCTTTTTACAATGCCATTAAGAAATGGTAGTTGCATTAAGGATTCCCTTCATGACATAGTAAAGGGCTGGAGGACCCATTTACAGAACAGCGGTAAGCCCAACGTGGGTCGCCGAGAGGAGGGGCAGGGGGGACAAAATTCCCCGGGCCCGGGCCTCCAAGGGGGGCCCGGCGCCGGGGTCAGGCCGTCGGCGCTGCAGTCCCCCGGTCTAACCTGCCTGCCTCCTCGGGTCCGGACCCCCTGCGTTCGAAGCGGCAGTCACAGATCGCCTCCCTTCGGGCCTTCGCTCCCTGTCTCCCGGAAGCCGGAAGTTACGTCAGACAAGGGCGGGACACAGGGAGGGAAGGCTAGAAGAGAGGCGATCTGCGACTGCTGCTTTGAATGCAGGGGGCCCGTAGCCTTGGAGGCAGGCAGGTGAGACCGGGGGACTGCAGCGGCGGGGGGCAGCGGTGGCGGGGGTAGTGACAGGGTGGCAGCAACAGGGGAGCAATGGGGGACGGCAATGGCGGGGGGCGCAGAGGCGGGGTGGCCTGGCCTAGTCTCTCGGCAGCCCTGCTTACCTCAAGCTATCCTGGGACTACCACCGGCCCAACACAGCCACCAGTGGTAGTTCCAGGTCGAGCGCATGCCGTTTCCAGGGGGAGAACCCCGGAAATGGTTAGTGTGGCAGTAACCCGGTGGTAATTGGGCATTGCTGCACACTTCTTGGTTACTGCAGGAGCCCTTACGGCCACCTCAATGGGTGGTGGTAAGGGCTCCCTGCCGCATGGCCACACGATAAGAGTTTTCTTACCGCGTGGCCATTTTGTTTTAGGGGCTTGTTACCTGCTGCGGTAAAAAGGGTCCTGGCGTGTGGGGGAAAACAGCCCCTGCTGCTACCGCAGGGTCCTTTTTTTTTCCTGCAGTTTGGAATAAAGGACCCCTGGATATTTTGCTAAGGTTTCAAGAATGCTTTTACAGTTCCCTATGCTTGCCCGCTTCCTACAAGGAATCAGCGATGTCTACCAACCTCCCAGGACAAAGGCAAAATTAGTCAAATGGAGATTTCAGGAATTATGGTGACAGAATGTGAATTGGTTGGAGTGGACAAAAGAAAGGGTTTGTTTGACATTTCAAGAGAAGCTTCTTCAGACAGGTTATCTAGGGAGGATGATTGTACACATCCAATGAGGATTGTCTCGCCCTCCCCATCCCCTTCCCCTTCCCTAGCTCCAACCCTGCCCTTTCTTCACCCTGAGGACTGATGGAAAAATGTGAGTTCAAAAATAATTATATGACTGGCATCTTTATATCTCAAATATTGCAAAAAGACAGGAAGAAGCTAAGTTCTCCTCAACAGATGTCTGTCTGAGGAGGAACCACCCTTGATATCTCTTACACCAGTCATTCCATGAACGAATCGCAAACGTACAGTCCAGCCAAGTCATTTGTCATTCTTTTCCAGTGCAGAGCGCTGAGGTCTGTGCCCCTTTTCTCTCTAGCGACACTGCGGCCTTCTCTTCACAAAATGGGGAGTTGAATAGTGACCATCTCCTAAGGGCTTCTTCGGCTGACCTTTTCTTGTCTATCACTCAACACCACCTGCCGTGAATGTCCACTCTGCTGCCTCGCCCCTGTGACAACCTGGTTTCCCTGCACTGGACTGTGTCCAGGCTCCTTTACAGGCCACAGCCTCTTCCTTGCCCTGCCTCTGCGACTCTGCTTTGTAAAGAAAAAGAAAACATTTTGGAAGTTAACCCATCCCTGCTGAGTTTCATAGAAGCTGGGCTGATGAATGGGTGACGAGGTTGTAATTTAGTTTAGATCCTGATCAATCTCTCCGGGATGAAACTGAATCTTTATTGGTTACGATATTTTTAGTGACTTGCATGAAAGTTATACCATGTGATCGAAAAATTTTCCACAAAACAAAACACAAAAGTACCAGGGGCCTTCAAGAAAAGGGGAAAAATAAAACCAGTGGCCTTCCTAGGGGGGCTGACACCCGGGGTGGATCGCCGATGCGCCTCGCCCCCCGGGTGCAGTGACCCCCCCCCCCCGGCAAAAGGACACCCCCCACCCCAGCGAAAGACCCCCCCCCGGGTGCATGCCGCTGGGGGGGGGGGGGGGGGTGCCACACGCCAGTCAGCTTCCTTCGTTTCCATGCTCCCTCTGCCCCGGAACAGGCTACTTCCTGTTCTGGGGCAGAGGGAGCATGGAAACGAAGGAAGCTGACCGACGCTCGGCACCCCCCCCCCAGCAGCATGCACCCGGGGTGGACTGCCCCCACCGCCCCCCCCCCTTGGTGCGCCACCGAATAAAACCTTTAATCATGTGTTTAGATAAGACAATCCTTGAATGGACCCGACACGGTCCGTGTTTCGGCGCCCGGCGCCTGCGTCAGGAATCACGAAGTCTAGCAGAGTAAGTACAGCTGTATTTTATAATACAGAGCATGTGCTGGACGCAATAAACTTCACCACCTCGCTGGCCCTTCGCGTAAGATCAAGCTAAGAGATACTCTCGTGAGCGAACTACCTTTGGTCACGTAATCAGTGAGAAAAATCACTAGTGTACTGTGGATGCATGACATTTTTTCCACTACACAAACATTGTGTTTCCTCCAGTGCTTTTGAGAATCCCAAGATCACTTTTCAGATGTTTTAGCCATATCAGCACATATCATCAATAAGACCAAATGGCCTGGCCCTGAGCTTAAATCTGGCCTCAGGACCGCACTTTGGGTTTGCTTTTGTTCCAATGAGTGTCATCTTCAGTTGGTCCACTGTCAGGGGCATTTTCGAAGAGAAGGGCGCCCATCTTTCGACACAAATCAGGAGATGGGCATCCTTCTCTCAGGGTCGCCCAAATCGGCATAATTGAAAGCCGATTTTGGGCATCCTCAACTGCAGTCTGTTGCAGAGATGACCAAAGTTCACGGGAGTATGTCGGCACCGTAGCGAAGGTAGAACTGGGGCGTGATTAGGAGATGGGTGTCCTCGGCCGATAATGGAAAAAAGAAGGGCGTCCCTGATGAGCATTTGGCCGACTTGGTCCATTTTGTTTTCATGACCAAGCCTCGAAAAGGTGCCCGAACTGACCAGATGACCACCGGAGGGAATCAGGGATGACCTCCCCTTACTCTCCCAGTGGTCACTATCCCCCTCCCACCCCCCCCCCAAAAAAAAATTAAAAAACATTTATTCCAGCCTCAAATGTCATACCCAGCTCCATCACAGCAGTATGCAGGTCCCTGGAGCAGTTTTTAGTGGGTACTGCAGTGCACTTCAGGCAGGTGGACCCTGGCTCATCCCCCCCTACCTGTTACACTTGTGTTGGTAAATGTGACCCCTTCAAAACCCACCCGAAACCCACTGTACCCAAATGTAGGTGCCCCCTTTCACCCCTTAGGGCTATGGTAATGTTGTGTAGTTGTGGGTAGTGGGTTTTTGGGGGGGGCTCAGCACCGAAGGTAAGGGAGCTATGCACCTGGGAGCAATTTGAGAAGTCCAATGCAGTGCCCCCTATACGGTTAGCACATGCTAAAAACACTAGTAAACCTTTGTAAAAGGGGCCCTATAGCACTTATACATGGCCTTATAGAATAATGCCTAGTGCACTTACATGAATAACTACCAACGCTGGCAACTCTGAGGCACGTAAGTGGTGCATAAGTGTAGATACAAGTCAAAGAACAGAAAACTCCAAGGAGAGCACAAAATGGAGATGGCCAAAAACGGAGACGTGACCACACACGTCCAAAAAAAAAAAGATCTTTATTGGCTGACCCGACACGGTTGTGTCTCGGCACAGTGCCGCCTGAATTTGAAAGCATTTAGGCGATTTTTGTGCTGCGATGGCTGTTTTGGAATCCGTCGACAGACCACAACCTCTGACCACAGGCATTGTGCTGAAACACGGCCGTGTTGGGGTCATACAATAAAGATCTTTTCATTTGTGCCTGTGCTGGCCACGCCTCCATTTTTGGGTCCCGCCTCCGCTTTGTGTTCTCCGCGTAAAAGTAAGTGCAGATGCCAAGTTCTAGAATTGCCCTGGAGACGTATTTGCATATGAGCAAGGGGTGGGTGTGTGTGTGTGGGGGGGGGGGGGGGGGCTAACAGGTTGAGCTGTCCATATTGTTTGTCCTATTTGACGGTCAGATTTCACAGCTCCTGGCACGCCATTGTGCTTTTCCGCAGCATCCGATCCATCTCTTCACACAACGATCCTTTGCCCAACACAGAAACAGAAGGAAGAAGCAAGACCAGAGAACAGCAAGAGAAATCAAACCAAAGCATAATTATTGGCTGCCATTCCAAGGATGGCAGGCAGCCAGTAAAGCACTCAGTCGCCTTAACTTTCCGTCCATCGCTGCATCATTCCACAGCCTATGCAAAGTGCAATATTTGTCCTTAAACAGCGTAATTAGCCATCAACGAGACCGGGAGCTCTTTAGAGCTCTATCAGACTTGGACACAAGTCCTTTAATGAAGAACATATAGAGGGGTGTGGGGTTTTTTTTTTCTTGCACGGTTTGGGTGCCACATATGTTAACCATTTATATTTACAGAAGCAGGCAGTGTTGATTTTAGTTAATGGAGACTTTTCTCATAGGCAAGGACAGTAACACGTTGCACATTTTCCCAGTGAATGCTGAACATTTATAAAGATGTTGTTTTCTGCTTTGGGACAAACAGCTCATGACATAGCGTAACCCTGCCCTAAATACTGGAGGCACCTTTGCAATGCAGAGAATGTTCATGCAGAGATCATAGAGAACATAAAGGAATCCTGTTCAGAAGGAATGGATCCTAAGGAGCTTAGCCGAGATTGGGTGGCAGAGCCGGTGGTGGGTGGCGGGAGGCGGGGATAGTGCTGGGCAGACTTATACGGTCTGTGCCAGAACCGGTGGTGGGAGGCGGGGACTGGTGGTTGGGAGGCGGGGATAGTGCTGGGCAGACTTATACGGTCTGTGCCAGAGCCGGTGGTGGGAGGCGGGGTTGGTGGTTGGGAGGCGGGGATAGTGCAGGGCAGACTTATACGGTCTGTGCCAGAGCCGGTGGTGGGAGGCGGGGTTGGTGGTTGGGAGGCGGGGATAGTGCAGGGCAGACTTATACGGTCTGTGCCAGAACTGGTGGTGGGAGGCGGGACTGGTGGTTGGGAGGCGGGGATAGTGCTGGGCAGACTTATACGGTCTGTGCCAGAGCCGGTGGTGGGAGGCGGGGTTGGTGGTTGGGAGGCGGGGATAGTGCAGGGCAGACTTATACGGTCTGTGCCAGAGCCGGTGGTGGGAGGCGGGGTTGGTGGTTGGGAGGCGGGGATAGTGCTGGGCAGACTTATACGGTCTGTGCCAGAGCCGGTGGTGGGAGACGGGACTGGTGGTTGGGAGGCGGGGAAAGTGCTGGGCAGACTTATACGGTCTGTGCCAGAACCGGTGGTGGGAGGCGGGGCTGGTGGTTGGGAGGCGGGGATAGTGCTGGGCAGACTTATACGGTCTGTGCCAGAACCGGTGGTGGGAGGCGGGGACTGGTGGTTGGGAGGCGGGGATGGTGCTGGGCAGACTTATACGGTCTGTGCCAGAGCCGGTGGTGGGAGGCGGGGTTGGTGGTTTGGCGGCGGGGATAGTGCTGGGCAGACTTATACGGTCTGTGCCAGAGCCGGTGGTTGGGAGGCGGGGCTGGTGGTTGGGAGGCGGGGATAGTGCTGGGCAGACTTATACGGTCTGTGCCCTGAAAATGAGAGATACAAACCAAAGTAGGGTATACACAAAAAGTAGCACATATGAGTTTATCTTGTTGGGCAGACTGGATGGACCGTGCAGGTCTTTTTCTGCCGTCATTTACTATGTTACTATGTTACTATTACTACTACTACTTGACATTTCTTAAGCGCTACTAGGGTTATGCAGCGCTGTACAGTTTAACAAAGAAAGACAGTCCCTGCTCAGAGGAGCTTACAATCTAAAGGACATGGGCTCTTTGTTCTGAAACCTGGTCCCTAGACACTCCTATGTCTTGAACAGCCAAATTTGGTGGGGGGAGGGGAGGCAATAGCTTAGCATCGGAAGATGCTGCCAGAAGCCATGAATTCAGAAGGGAAAAGCAGGAGAAAGACTGAAATTGGGGTGGAAGAGTGCCACTGTGTCAGTCTTTTTGCAGTTCTGTCAGGAAAGCAAAATGTTCTTTGATGCCTCCGTGTTTCTGTTGCATTTTCTGAGTCACAGTAGGCAAGAAAACCCACACATGTAATGCAGGGCAGAGTGATGACTGAGGAGATGTCTTTTAACCAATCGGAATTTCTGCAGGGATTATAAAGGATTTATTTGGGGGGCAACTCCCAGAGTCTATCTCTGTCTCATTGTTACGTGTGGCAGTATCCGTGGCCTCCACCAAATCCAGCTTCAGCTACAAAAAGGACCTCAGCCAACCTCCTTCTGGGATATTTACAGATTTATTTGGATTTTGCTCACACCTTTTTCAGTAGTAGCTCAAGGTGAGTTACATTCAGGTGCTCTGGATATTTCTCTGTCCCAGGAGGGCTCACAATGGAGGGTTAAGTGACTTGCCCAAGATCACAAGGAGCAGCAGCGAGATTTTAACCAGCCACCTCTGGATTACAAGGCCGGTGCTCTAAGCACTAGGCCACTCCTAGGCCACTCCTCTGCTTACTGGCTTTATGAGCTGGGAGTCGGGACCCTCCATTCAAGCAAGACGAGTGGTACTGCAGGGCTTGGCTCAACTCAATCCCGCCCTCAGGTTTAATCTGAAGGTACAAATAATAATTCTGTTATCACGCAGCTTTTGGAGGGGGAGGGGAGGGAGAGAGGTAGTGGAGGGTCAACATTTTAAAGTTCTGAACCAGGATAAGTTTTTAAAAATGGAAGATGTCATAATCTCCCATTAGCCCCCCTGTTACAAAGCCGTGCTAGCGGCTGCTGGTGAGCTAATACCGACACAGCCCATTCACTTAGGGGGGGGGTCATAAGTACATATGTATTGCCATACTGGGAAAGACCAAAGGTCCATCGAGCCCAGCATCCTGTTTCCAACAGTGGCCAATCCAGGTCACAAATACCTGGCAAGATCCCAAAAAAGTACAAAACATTTTATACTGCTTACCCCAGAAATAGTGGATTTTCCCCAAGTCCATTTAATAACAGTCTATGGACTTTTCCTTTAGGAAGCCGTCCAAACCTTTTTTAAACTCCGCTAAGCTAACTGCCTTTACCACATTCTCTGGCAACGAATTCCAGAGTTGAACTACACGTTAAGTGAAGAAAATCTTTCTCCGATTCGTTTTAAATTTACCACATTGTAGCTTCATCGCATGCCCCCTAGTCCTAGTATTTTTGGAAAGCGTAAACAGACGCTTCACATCTACTCCATTCAACTCCGCTCATTATTTTGTAGACCTCTATCATATCCTCCCCTCAGCCGCCTTTTCTCCTTTTGCTAAGCTGCTTTTGCCATGCACAAAGGCCCCTTTTGCCACAGTGGGTAAAAAGGCTGAAAAAAGAAATGGCCTGCAGTAAGTTTGCACTTGTCGCATGGCTATCACCAGAAATGGAGCATGCTGGGGTTGGAATGATCGCCGGGACCCGCATTGGACTGGTGATAGTTCCAAATTGCCATATGGGAAGCCCATTGCCATCTGGCAACCCTTTAGTAAAAGGGCCCCTTTGAATGGACTGTGTCAGCCAGGGGCGTAGCCAGACTGGCGGGAGAGGGGGTCCAGAGCCCGAGGTGAGAGGGCACATTTTAGACACCCCCCCCCCCCGGCGCCGCTGACCCCCCCACCACCATTTTTTACCCCCTCCGCCGCTGCCGCCACCACCACTAACTTTGACCCCCACCCCCTGTCGACGACCCTCTCGACCCCCCCCCGCCACCAACCCTCCCCTGCCGCCGCCCTCACCGGGGGAGGGTTGGCGGCAGGAGGGGGGTCAAGAGGGTCATCGGCAGAGGGTCCAGGGCCAAATCTACGGGGGCCCAGGCCCCCGTGGCCCCACGTAGCTACACCACTGGTGTCGGCATTGCCGCATGGCTTTGTAAACAGCTAAATGTGTAGAAAGTGAATGCTAAAATCCTGTTATATAGGGCGAGCTCTCCCTTCTGAAATGAGAATTTTTCTTCCCTCCTTTATCCCCACATTAATTCCATAAAGAATAGCACAGCCTGCGCAGAATCACAGAAGCCTACTTAGAACATGACATCAAATACAGACCCACCCAACCAGTCTTGGCCCATTTTCCTTTCCTGTTGCCGTATTCCAGCGTTGAACTGTAACTCCAGTTCCCTCGCAGTTCTGTACAGATCCCAGACTGTCTTGAATTCTGTTTCCCTTTTGGGATCCACCTTTTCCACTGGGGGAGGCCCGTTCCATGTATCCATCACACTTTAGGGTCAGAATGGTGTCCAGAATAACAATACCTACAGTATCTTCCTCTGATATGTTCCGGATCCCCATCCCTTCCCCCGTTCACTGCTATTGGGTGTAACACTTACGAAAACTTGCAGCTCACCATGGATACATTACAGTACTACTACTACCTGACATTTCTAAAGCGCTACTAGGGTTACGCAGTGCTGTACGATTTAATATAGAAGGACAGTCCCTGCTCAAGGAGCTTACAATCTAAAGGACAAATGTACAGTCAGTCAAATAGGGGCAGTCTAGATTTCCTGAAAGGTATAAAGCTCTTTCTTATGGAAACATTTAACATTTTCATTGAATACTGCATCTATCCTGAATCTTAATTAATTTGGCAATGTATTTTTATCATACCTAGACGAGGCGTCATCACTCCCCTTCCACACTTTTTAAAAAAAAATGTTTCTGAGACACAGTGCATTGATAACTATAGCCATGTTGCTGAGACATAGCTACAGGTGGGCCTGGGTGGGCCGGGGCCCACCCACTTAGGGTTCAGGCCCACCTAACAGTAGCACACATTTAGCGGTAGCTGGTGGGGATCCCAAGCTCTGCCAGCTGAAAACTTCCCCCTGATGGTAATGAAAACGCTACTCTCCATGTTACCAGTACCTGCGCATGCTCAGTTTTCAGCGCATTCCTGCTGCAGATTGCCAAGGTGGAAAGAAGCGATTTTCCACCAGCTGAGATAATTTTTTTTGGTGGTGGGTGGGTGGGGGGGGGGGTGGGAGAGAACACTTAGTGCCCACCCACTTCTTGCCTAGGCCCACCCAAAATCTGTTGCCTGGATACGCCCCTGCCATGTTGTAACCAGTGTTGCCATGTACAAGAATCATCGGACGCCATGGTGTGACACACTACCAGCAACTCTTGAGGGAAAGTGAAGTCTTTTCAGAATATTTGGATACAGGCAATGCTGCGGAAGATGGAGAGGGAGCTTTCAAACACAGAAACCCCTTTGGTGATGTTTCAACGAACTTGACCCTACAAATAGGACTCAGTTACAAAATGTCATGCCAATGTTCAAATTGTACTCTCTCTTTTGTTTAGATAATGAGTTTTGGCTTTGATGCCGAAGTAATTTGTTAACTTTACCTGTGAAATAGGGTCCGGGGCCTTGCCCTACCTGACCTATAGCTGTTTGTGCCATGCAACAGACAGGCCTCTTATACCCTCAAATTTCTGAAGCTTTCGGGGGGGTTCTGGGACTTCTGCCAGCTAAAGAGTAGAGGGCTTCCCAAGCTTTGTGCAGGGCCACCGAGAGACTGGACAAGGCCGCCTCCCGAGGCCCCCCCCCCCCCCCCCCCGTCCGCCAACCGGGCCGGACCCCCTGCATTGAAATTACAGTGTCTCTCACCTCCGTGTGAAAGCGCTGCAGGCAGCAGGGCAGCAGATCGCCTCCCTTCGGGCCTCCTTCCCTCCGTGTCCCGCCCTCGTCTGACATAAGTTCCGCGAGGGCGGGACACGAGGGAAGGAGGCCCGAAAGGAGGCGATCTGCTGCCCTGCTGCCTGCAGCGCTTTCACACGGAGGTGAGAGATGCTGTGATTTCAGTGCAGGGGGCCCGGCCCGGTGGCAGACGGTTGACGATGGAAGGCAGGTGGGACTGCGGCACCGGGCCCAGGGAATTTTGTCCCCCCTGCCCCCCCCCCCTCTCGGTGGCTATGGCTTTGTGATAAGCCCCCCTTACAACCCAGAATTCAAAGTGGTAAGCAGCAATCAACTTATTCTTGTTAACTGAAGCTTTACATTAATAGTATTTACAAGAAAGCAAACCATCAGGTTAACTTTTAAGTGGACATTAATGTAACACATTCGAAGGAACTGCAAACACCATCCCCATCAACCGGAATTCTGCCCAGGTCACAGCACAGTTACTGAAACAGTTCTCACCTCTGTTTTTACACAGTGTACTTGATAACGGTAGGATTGCATTGCTTATTTCACTAGGTCTCACCTCTGCTTTTGATTTACTCCTCCAGCAGCTCACAGACATTGGACTTGCTGATTACGTACTGAATTGGTTCACCACATTTTTAAAGGGCTGATCATTTTCTGTCTCTTATAATTCTTCCACTTCAGCCGCGTTTTCCCTTACGGTGGCGTCCCCTCAAGGGTCTGTGCCTTCACCACTATTATTCAACATTTTCTAGAGTCCCTTGGCTGCTTTAATGCTAAACTGCAGGATTAGCGTGTACCACTATGTCAATGATGCTATTTGCTTGCCTACATGGATGCTTGATAACCCCAAGTTGACCTCTCTGCTTTGTTATCTTGACCGTACCTCTACATGGAAACCCAATTACTCTAGTAGACTCCGTGAGCTCATGCACTTTATTTTTTGTTAGTCCAACCTTGGGAGTGGTCTTACCTCTACAATCCAGTTGAAACCTACTTTTGAGGAAATTTGCATCTATGTTACAACCTTTCTCTTTCAGCATGCATATAACATAGTAACATAGTAGATGACGGCAGAAATAGACCTGCACGGTCCATCCAGTCTGCCCAACAAGATAAACTCATATGTGATACTTTTTGTGAATACCCTACTTTGATTTGTACCTGTGCTCTTCAGGGCACAGACCGTATAAGTCTGCCCAGCACTATCCCCGCCTCCCAACCACCAGTTCCGCCTCCCACCACCGCCTCTGGCATAGACCGTATAAGTCTGCCCAGTACTATTCCCCGCCTCCCAACCACCAGCCCCGCCTCCCACCACCGGCTCTGGCAAAGACCATATAAGTCTGCCCAGCACTATCCCCGCCTCCCAACCACCAGTTCCGCCTCCCACCACCACCTCTGGCACAGACTGTATAAGTCTGCCCAGCACTATTCCCCGCCTCCCAACCACCAGTCCCGCCTCCCACCACCGGCTCTGGCACAGACCGTATAAGTCTTCCCAGCACTAACCCTGCCTCAAAAGGGCTGTCATTCACTATCAGCTGTTTCTTAGGCTGCACAGCCCAGACGCTCATGCGAGAGATCTGGCTCACGTTTCAGAACAAAGGTCTTTTTTAAGACCACTACAATACAGACTGTATTTTACAACATTGCTAATTCTGGATCATCATTATCATTCTCAAGTATTTAGACTCCTGATGTAGGCCCTTTGGCCGAAACACAACGTTGTGTCGAGTCAATATACTGATTAATAAAGTTTGGTTCATCTTCACTCTGGAACTCCTGTTTTTTTTACCCACTGTTTTGTTGTATTGTGACTATCCGTGGGATTTCGTTGAGTTCTCCACGTTTGTGGATTCTCTACTGGCCTAATGGCCGAAACACAACGGTCATGTCAAGTCTTTTATTCATCAATAAACAAGCATTTTTAAGATTCATCTCTCCAGGTCTTGTACTTCCGTGGTCAAACATCCCACTTTCTTCTATACTTGCATTTGTATCCCACATTTTCCCACCTTTTTGCAGGCTCAGTGTGGCTTACATTATGCCGTAATGGCGATCGCCATTTCCGGATTGAGAAATACAAAATAGTGTTACATTAAAGTTCAAAAATGTTGAAGTAAATTATAAAGTAAGTTGGATAGACAGTTCATTTCAGGCATGGGAAAGAAGGGGGTGATGTGTTAATGGTCATTGGTGAAAATTGATTGAAGCGATCAGGTATAGAGAATTCGGTTTTATCTGGTTTGGTAGAGTTATGGTGTTAGGTCATTTATGATGGCTCATTATGATATGCCTTTTTGAACAGGTTAGTCTTTAGTAATTTCCGGAAGACTGTTAGGTCGTGCATTATTTTTATGGCATTTGGTAGTGCATTCCACAGTTGCGTGCTGATGTAGGAGAAGCTGGATGTATATATTGATTTATATTTAAGTCCTTTGCAACTGGGGTAGTGGAGGTTCAAGAATGTGCATGCTGATCTTTTTGTGTTCCTGGTTGGTAAGTCTATGAGGTCTGACATATACGTGAGAAATGGTCTATCAACACATTATATCTCTTTCACAACCCAGTTCTGACCCATGAGGATACCTACAAGCCTTCTATCCACGTTGTTTTCTCTACCTGTTTCATCTGTTGATCCATCGTTTTTGCTCAAGCCCTCCGTAGAAGTCAGAGTCTCTAACTAGGAATTTCTCTACCAGAAATATGTCTGCCCAGGGCTGTACTCTGAAAACAGGCCAATGCCCCATGGCTTGTCTCTCTAAACCCAGCAAGGAAGGAACAGATTCAGTGATGGGCTGCCAAATTCTTATCAAGGGGTTTTCTCAGAAGCCCTTCTGCCTGCAGTGAGACACTGCCTTGAATTTGATAAAATAATTTGAGAATCGCCCCCACCGCTCCTCACTCTCAGGAGGGCCCCTCTAGCATCCTGAATAGATCAGAAAACCGAAAAGAGACCTACTGACTGCAGCTCGTCAGGATCAATCCGTCAGCTGCCCGGGAGTACAAGAGGTTTTTGGAAAGGAGGGAAAAAGCTTAGGATCTGGTGCGTTCACTTCTGCATACATCAGAAGATTATTCCCTCTTCTAGCATGGAAAATATGATAAAGAGGGTGGTTATCTCCTGCAGGGTACAGACAGGTGCATGGCAGTGCACCCCTCTCTGGTTGCAGTACAACAGATACCACCCAGGAGAGTTTGTGAAGCCAGCCCACCTCCGGATTCCCTCACTCTCAGTACTAACTAGCTATTTTAAGATGTGAAAACCGCCAGTCACATGCCAGGGCCCATCGGCACTATTTCTGAAGGAGCCACGTTTTGTATCCTTTGGGTTGAGGTTCCCACACTGGCGGCTTTCTTTCTTTCTTTCTGATCTTCTTGTTAGTACATGCCTGCCACTACGTGCTTACAGGCAGGAGATGGAAATGTTCTCAGTCCTGTGTGGCTGTCATACGTGAAACTCATCACTTCCACAACCCCCCCCCCCCCCCCTCCCCTCAGCTAGGGCTGCCAACTCTGAGGGGGGAATGAAAAACCTTCCTGCACAATGTTTTCACCGTGGTGCACTCACCGGTCTCCTGTAGCCTTCACTCTGTGTCACTCCTCCAACATTCATTCCGCCTGTTCACACCCCACCCTCAACAATTTTATCCCTCCTCATCAGCTTCCCCTCCAGCAATGAGCCCTCCTCATCACTACCACCTCCCCCACCTCGTTTCATGCTCCTCGGGCATCCCCTACCTCTCATTCCCCCCCCCCCCCTACCCCTGCACTATTCCCCTTCCTTCCAAATTACTCATAGTACCTGTTACTTCTCTCCTTTCTCTCTCTCAGCAGTGGGAGCAGAGAGGACAGGTGATCATTCGCTGCAGCCCCTCCATCTCCAGACTTCTAGCAATAGGCAACTCGTTCAGGGGACTGAAGGAGAGAAAGGAGTTTCTCTGTGCTGAGTGTGTCACCATCACTGTAGGCGAGAATCATCTGCTTCCTTTCAACTGTCTTCAGGGTAGTGCAGTCCTGTGTCCTAGGAACCAGGCCTCTCTACATGCCTATCTGCTTCCTGAGGGGTGGGGTCTCCTGGGATGGTCCAGCTGCAAGCTAGCATCCCACTAACAGTTCATCAGTGCTTCTGCACCTACATCCAGGGTAGGGCAGCTGCAGGAGGCTCCCTCTGCAGGGGGCACCTTGTGCCCCTCCGGTCCTGGGGTCCCAGACAGTCCCCCCCGTTCCACCCATCCTTTCCGAAGGCCCTGCTGGCAGCTATATCTCATTTAACAGCCAGTGAAGTGAAAGAGGAATAATTCAAAGCTGCCTTTATTTAGCTAATTTGGAGCTTGCACTGGCAGCTGCTCTGTCCAGAAAAAACGTTGGCCAGCTGGCAAGTCTAAGTCATCTCCCCATTAGGGTTGTGACCTGGCTCCTTGTCATAAGACATAGGCTCTTCCGGTCCTGGTTTCGCCCCTTCCGTGCATAGATTTCTATGTTTGATTTCCCCATTGATTCAGCGAATGCCATCAGAACTGCAAGTCCCTGCATGCATTTGGAGTAAAGCCAGGCTTGGATTTATGACATGGAACCAGAGAGCAGCCCATAACCCTACTCCCATCTTTTTTTTTTGTCATATTCCTTTAAAAGATTTGGCAAGGCTTCTTTTTTCCAAAACCAGCTTTAAAAGTTTTTCCCCAAACCAGTGGTCCGTGGAGTCCCGCATCCTGTCTCAGACATTGGCCAATCCAGTCACTTAAGTATTTATCAGAATCAGACTCCAAATCAGCAGTGGCTTAGCTATGGGTGGGCCGCCCACCCATTCTTGGCTCAGGCCCACCCACATCAACATCTCTTCTCCTCTGCTGCGTCCTGGCACCTGCCCGCCCGTCCCTCCCTGGTGTCCCTTACAGGCATCCCCAGCACCTGCAGTGATCTAATTATTGCTGCCTGCACCGGCTCTGCATGCTTCCTTCAGCTGGGCCCCGCCCTCGCTTTCATCATTTCCTTTCTGGCGGGACCCAGCCAATGGAAGCATGCAGAGCCGGTGCAGGCAGCAATAATTAAATCACTGCAGGCGACGCCTGTAAGGTACACCAGAGAAGGACGGGGTTCAGCGACAGGTGGGCAGATGATGGGACACCGCGGAGGAGAAGAGATGTTGATGTGTGGTAGGTGAAAATAATCTATAAAATTTTAGGGGGGGGCATCTAAGCTAGCCTTGGGCCCATCCAAAATACTGGGTCTGGCTACGCCACTGCAAATAAGATAATCCCCTTGCACGTCACTCCCTCCCAGAATCGGAAGATGGAAATACTGAAGGTTACCCGGCGCCTTCCCTTTGGAACAGCCTCACGGTCTTGTTACGTACTGAACTATCTTATCCCAGATTCAAAACAGGTTGAAGACCTATTTGTTTCACCCAGTGTGTTCCATAATCAAGGGATGGTGTGGTTGAATTTTGTGAATGAGCTAATCTGGTCTGATTCCAGTTAAGGCTTGTTGTCATTGTCTGTGGTTGTCATAGGTTGTGTTTGCGACAACTCTATTCCCTTTGACCTTATCTATGTGAATGTTACGACTTCATTTCTATAAAAGTTATGGAGTTCTTTTCCTTATTTCTGTACAAATTGAGTATTGTAAACCTCCCTGACCTGCATGGTAATGAATGGTGGTATTAGTAAATGTAAATAAATAATTCAGAAGAATAAAGAAAGAATAATGGTCGATGGACCTCTTCTCTAGAAACATATCCAAACTTTTTGAAATTCCTCTATATTATCAGCCTTGACCACATTCTCCAGCAGTAAAGTCTAAGTCTATCAATTTTTGATATACCGCCTTCTATTGAAGCACAAATCAAGGCGGTTTACATATATAACTATTCGGGTACTTGCCACAGTTTAATTATGTAATGACTGAAAAAGTACATTCTAGAATTCATTCTACACGTGCTACTATTCGTTTCTTGGAGTATCCTGTAGTTCAGTCAAGGAACAGAACAGATCACAATCAAGGTTCAGAAAACACACAACTTTATTAAATAAAATGAGCCAACATCGGGTCATCGTTATTTAATAAAGTTGTGTGTTTTCTGAAACTTGATTGTGATCCGTTCTGTTCCTTGACTGCTGTGATTTACGGACCTTTGTTGTCTCTCCTCTCTTGGATTGGGATGCATCCTTTAGTTCTCCTGGAAAGACTTCTACCTCCTCACCTTTATCATATCCCTGGTCAGTTGTCTCTTCTCCGAGCCCTAATGTATTATGTCATAAGGAAGCCATTCCTTTTATTCAATCATTTTGGTTGCCCTTCTCTGTTCCTTTCCTGGTTCTACTATATCTTTTTTTTTTTTTTTTGAGATATGGCTACCAGACAAACACGGAATACTCCATTTATTGTCACATCACGAAGAACATAAGAATATGTCATACTCAGTCAAACCAAAGGTCCATCAAGCTCGAATATTGTGTCCAAGTCTGGTCGCCACATCTCAAAAAAGATATAAAGGAATTGGAGAAGGTGCAGAGAAGGGCGATGAAAATGATAAAAAGGGATGGAACGACTTCCCTATGAGGAAAGGCTGAGAAGGTTAGGGCTCTTCAGCTTGGAGAAAAGGAGGCTGAGGGGTGATATGATAGAAGTCTACAAGATAATGAGCGGAGTAGAGCGGACAGATGTGAAGCGTTTGTTTACAGTTTTGAACAATAATAGAACCAGGGGACACAAGATGAAGCTAGAATATGGTAGTGGAGGAGTGGCCTAGTGGTTAGGGTGGTGGACTTTGGTCCTGAGGAACTGAGTTTGATTCCCAGCACAGGCAGCTCCTTGTGACTCTGGGCAAGTCACTTAACCCTCCATTGCCTGCCACATTGAGCCTGCCATGAGTGGGAAAGCGTGGGGTACAAATGTAAAATAAAAAATAGATTTAATACAAATAGGAGAAAGTTTTTCTTTACTCAGCTTGTAGTTGGACTCTGGAACTCATTGCCGGAGAATGTGATGGCAGTGGCTGGCCTTACGGAGTTTAAGGGGGGTTTGGACAGATTCCAAAAGGAAAAGTCCATTGAACATTATTAATTTTGGGGGGGGGGGGGGGTTGCCAGGTTCTTGAGGCCTGGATTGGCCGCTGTCGGAGACAGGATGCTGGGCTTGATGGACCCTTGGTCTTTTCCCAGTATGGCGGTGCTTATGTGGTTAGTATTCTGTTGCCAGCAGTGGCCAATCCAGATCACAATTACCTGGCAAGATTCCAAAAAGAAGATAGCTTCCATTTTGCTTATCTCCAGGGATAAAGCAGTGGATCGTCCCAGGTCCACCTTAACAATGGCCTGTGAACTTTTCCTCCAGAAACTTGCACAAACGTTATTCTTTTTTTAATCCCAGCTACACGGATAGCTTTTTAACACTGATTGACACAAGAGCATTGTAATAATCTCTAGAAATTCTTGGGCAAAGAGATCCTGGCTCCCAATCTTCTGACAAGTGCAGTGTGAGCTAAGTGACGTGCCATTATTTAAAACAGGATTACGTTGGAAAAGGCCAGCTGACGGATTCTGTCCCTTAGCTGAAGGCAAAAGGCTTTATTTTGTCATGAGATGCTGGTACTTTGCAATGCAGTTTCATCCAAGCAGCTGCTGGGCTTTTCACTGTAGATTCCAACAGCCTGTCAGAGCTGAATATGATGATTTCATGGCGTTTCGGTGGTGGAAACATAATGGAATGGTTTAAAAACCTGATCTGAAATGCAGGAAACATATGTCCATAGATATGTGAATGCAATGTTTTGTCAACTGAGCAGATGTTCTCTGAATGCATTATTTGAAATACTGTTACTTGCTCGATCTACAGATTGTATTTTTTAAGTACTCAATGTGTACTGTTAAGCCTCTCAGACTAATTAGCCTGTACAGTTTCTGGGGGCACTATTTGAATTTCAGAGGCAACTGTTTGGTGGGGAAGGGGGGGAGGGATTCCTGCATACGTTTAAGAAAAATATGGACAGCAGGAAGTGGATATGTCAATGCTAATGTGGGACATGGAATGAATATTCCAACAGCATACATAACACCACGAAAACTGAAAAAGAATAATTATTTTTTGAAAGGTGAGAAAGAACCAAAGGAAAATGGTAATAAATCAAGAACCGCAGGGCCTATCCACTCCCTCTATTCCTGCTCATAGTCTACCCCACTGCCAGGTTTTAGCTTCACATCCCTACATCAAAGGATTCTCAGCCCCTTTCCTGAGCTCCCTTCAAGCCATTCCACGTGTCCTCACTGCCCACCATGATACCATGAAGAGTAAAGGGAAATATTCAGCCAGTAGCGCTTAGCAGTTTCTTAAATGGCCACTACTGGCTGACTTTGGTCCTGGGGAACTGGGTTCGATTCCCACTGCAGGCACAGGCAGCTACTTGTGACTCTGGGCAAGTCACTTAACCCTCCATTGCCCCAGGTACAAATAAGTACCTGCATATAATATGTAAGCTGCATTGAACCTGCTATGAGTGGGAAAGCGCAGGGTACAAATGTAACAAAATAAACAAAATTAAAAAAAAATTAAACCCAGATACTCCATGTTGGCCATTATGGGCTAAATTCTATACAGTAATACCTCAGTTTTCGTTGACTTCAGTTATAGTCGTTTTCGATTTTTCTCAATTTTTTTTCGCGAAAAATTTGTCTCAGATTTCGTTGGCGTGCCCACGTGACCTCGCTGCTAATTTTGTGAAAACAAAGGGCGAACCACACGTTCTCCTGCTCGGTGTGGCGGCGTTTCTCGTCGTGTGAGCATCACCCCGCGCGTCTAGCCAAACAATTCCATTGCTTACCAGTGTTTTTGTGCTTTTTTTTTTTAATTGATTGCGAGTGCTAATACTAATAGCCTCGGTTTTTGTCGGTTTTGGATTTCGCCGATTTGCTTTCGGACGGATTATCGACGAAAACCGAGGTATTACTGTATATCACACCTAAAAAAAAATCTGCGTGGAAAAAATACGCCTAGGTGTATTCTTTAAAGTATGACCAGCATCAGTTGAGAGCAAATTATGTCTCTCGTTGTCATCCACAGATGGCATGAGAAAATGTCCGGTTAGTTTATTTCTGCAACTGTACTCAGGCCAGCTCGCATACTGTAACTATATTTCCCAGAATCCAAGGTTCAGTGTTTTCTGTTTCAATGGGAATAGTTTGGAATTTGCTTAAGAACTTCCATATTGAATCTGACCAAAGGTCCACCTAACCCAGTATCCTGTTTCTAAGTGTGGCCAATCTAGATCACAAAAAAAGGTTAGAGTAGGGATGGGCCGTGGTTTCCCAACGAAGGCGAGAAGAGGCGCTTGAGGTAAAGCATTGCCTGGAAATTATTTTAACATATTCTCTCCAACTGCTGTATAAAGTCCACCAGAGCTGCAGCAGTTGGAGAAATATATGGGAAACCGTGGTCCCGCGTTCTCTGTCTGACCTTCTTTTCGCCTTCACGGAGGATGGCTCATCTCCTTTGGATTGTATCTGTCCAGTCCAGATCGCAAACACTTGACAAACTCCCAAATAGCAATACTCTATGCTACTTACCCCCAGGGATAAGCAGTGGCTTTCCCCAGGTCTACCTTAACTATTTATGAGCTTTTCCTCCAGGAATTTTGTCCAAACTTCTTCTAAACCCAGCTATATCGACTGCATTTTCTACATCCTGTGGCAAAGAATTATGAATCTTAATTATGTGTTGATTTAAAATATATTTGTACTATTTGTTTTAAAAATATCACCATGGGACCCTTTTACTAAGCTGTGTAGACTCGTACACGTGCCCAACGTGCGCCAAAAAAGTTACCTCCCGGTTACCGCGTGGCCCTTGCAGTAATTTCAGTTTTGGCGTGCTTCCGCTACGCGCACATGAAAAATATTTTTTATTTTCTGGCACATGGCAGCTACCTGCATCAAGTGGCAGTTGGCATGCATAGACCATTACCGCCTAGTTACCGTGTGAGTCTTTACCGCTAGGCTGGCGGAAAGGTCTCAGACCCAAAATGGACGCGCGGCAATTTTCATTTTGTCGCGTGTCCATTTTGGGCAAAAATTTTAAAAAGGCATTTTTTTTACAGATATGCTGAAAAATAATTCTGCACACGCCCAAAACACGCATCTACAATACCGCAGGCCATTTTTTCAGCGCACCTTAGTAAAAGGACCGCTGTATAACTACAGGCTGCATGGCACTTGGGGGGGGGGGGGCCCTTTTAATACAGCAGGTAGAAAAGTTCAAAAATTGACATGGCCATGCAGTAAAATTGCATTTACCACATGGCCATCCAGGGGGGGGGGCACTTACTGCCACTCACTGAGGTTGGCGGTAAGGGTTCCCGCTGTAACCCTGCTGCACTAATAATTACGGAAAAAATTCCCATAGCACCAGAAAGGCATGTATGCGAGGCATTGCGCAGGCGATAGCTCCAGGGCCCCTTAATGCGCAGTAATTCATAAGCGCACTTTAGTAAAAGAACTCCTACCCATGTCCTCTAGTCTTTGTACATTTTCAAAGAATAAACAATCTATTTGCATGTCCCCCATTCCAGTCCACTCAGGATTTTATAGACCCCCATCATATCATTGGTCTCCACGGTTGTCTGGGCTGCTAGTGTTCGTATGCCAAGGAGCAAACTTTCTTCAGTTGTTTACTTAGGTTGCATTCTTGCAGTGCAAAGTTCTGAATCTGCTAGGTAGGATAAAATGCCTTCCACTATAACTTAAATCTATACCGGGTAATGAAGTCAAAAGAGCTGCCTGCAGGCACCGATGCACCATGTGCCCAGTGAGTCAAGCTTTTATTTTCTTATTATCCACCACAGTCCGAGGCTGCGATGCTGTTTTTATTCCTACAACAGAGTCTGATTTTTGCCTTCTCAAACACAAAGTGAAATGTCTCTGTCTGGCGCAGCACGGAAGGTTATGACCTGGAATGACTGCGCAGTCTACATTAAGGTTGGCCCCTCAACCAGCTCGAGGGGAACCACTCTCCAGCCACTCTCGTGTGTGGTGCTGGGGTTCTGAGGTGCCCCTGCTTGCAAATCTCTCTCAAGATTATTCATTGAAATCCTGACTGGCTGAGGTGCTTCCAGGACCAGCTTTGGGAACCACTGTGTTAGGGGGAGGGGGAGATAGTGGATGATATGGATGGGCCATATGGCCTTTATCTACCATCATTTTCTCTGTTAAGCACCTTACATAGAAATTTGCATTAGGAGACGGGGAAAGAGAAGAGCAAAAGGCAGACTGTGCACCTTGCAGTTAACACGGCAGATAATGTGGAACAGTTAACTATACCTCCAGATGTGTAGTTAACTGCATTCTTCATTAGCAACCTTTTGCTTGTGTTAGCTGCACATCTGCCTTCACCCAAGTGCCCACATTTATCATAAATATGGGCAGCCTATTTGTGTGCAACGCCTCCATTAAAGTTTGTGTATATATATGTACTACTGATCTGCTCTCTTATTTTCCACTTTGGAGTCTGCGGATCGTCTGCCTTGTTGTTAAATGCAGTTAAGTGCATAACGACTAATTATCGCCAATTAACACAGATTATCCTTAGAAAGACTAAGGAGGCTAGGGCTTTTCAGCTTGGAGAAGAGACGGCTGAGGAGAGACATGATAGAGGTATATAAAATAATGAGTGGAGTGGAACAGGTGGATGTGAAGCGTCTGTTCACGCTTTCCAAAAATACTAGGACTAGGGGGCATGTGATGAAACTACAGTGTAGTAAATTTAAAACAAATCGGAGAAAATTTTCTTCACCCAACGCGTAATTAAATTCTGGAATTCGTTGCCAGAGAATGTGGTAAAGGCGGTTAGCTTAGCAGAGTTTTAAAAAGTTTGGACAGCTTCCTAAAGGAAAAGTCCATAGACCGTTATTAAATGGGCTTGGGGGAAATCCACTATTTCTGGGATAAGCAGTATAAAATGTTTTGTACATTTTTGGGATCTTGCCAGGTATTTGTGACCTGGATTGGCCACTGTTAGAAACAGGATGCTTGGCTCGATTGACCTTTGCTCTTTCCCAGTATGGCAATACTTATGTAGGGTGTAGAGGGAAAGGTATGAGAGTCCACAGTGGTCCAATTATGTGCTGATTCGCAGTACTTTGGGTTTTATGTTGGATCCAGGGGGTAGGCCTTCCGGAATAAGTTGGTCTTAAGTAGTTTTCTAAAGTTGAGATGGTTTTGAGTGGTCTTCACAACCTTTGGCAGAGCATTCCACAACTGGATGCTAATAAACGAAAAAGAGGAAGCGTAAGTGGATTTATATTTGAGGCCGGCGCAGGTAGGGTAATGGAGATTTAGGAACGAACGGCATGTGCTTGATGTATTCCTGGGTGGAAGATTGATTTAGGTTAGACATGTAGCCTGGGGCTTCTCCATAAAGGATTTTCTGGACTAGGGTGCAGATCTTGAAGTTGATTCGTTCATTTATTGGAAGCCAGTGCAACCTCACTCGAAGGGGCTCTGAACTTTCAAATTTGGGTCTTGCTGCTGTGTTTTGTGCAGTCTGTAGTTTCTTTACAAGTTGTTATTTGCTTCCTGCATATATGCCATTGCAGTAGTCTAGGTGACTTAATACCATTGATTGGACTAGATATCGAAATATTTCTCTAGGGAAGAAAGATTTTATTCGCTTGAGTTTCCACAATGAAAAAAAACATTTTCTTAGCAGTGGGAAATTGCCCCCCCAAAGCTTTTCTGAGAATGCCAAAAAATGCCTTTATTTATTTATTATTTTTTTGCAAAACAGCACAAAATCAAGCATTTGCCCGAGGTCACTGGGTAATTCATTCCCCAAACCTGGGACGCAATGCAGAAACGGGTGTTGCGTTGCACTGCAAAGACTGTCAGCCAATCTGGCGCTAGTCCCGGGCAGCAGTTTCACAGGCAGGTCGACTTAGCGGAAGGGTTCTGAAAGTCACCTTGCTGGTCCTTCTAAACATTCCTGGAGTTAACAGGATGGATGAGACTCCCTGTCACATCTGTACGAGGCTCCACTCCCCCCCCCCCCCCCCCCCCCCCCCCCGCCTGAGGTTAATCTGCTTTAGGAAGTATGTGAATGACATTAATTGGGAAAACATTATTGTTTGAGAAGAGAGGCTGGGAGAACTGTGGGTTATTACAGCCCGCTGTACAGTACAGAGTAATCACTGATAGACTGTACTGTGTTTTCTTTTTCATTATTACCCTGACTGCACCTGGCTGAGGAGTTATTCTAACATCCCAATTAACACATGTTACATCAGTCCACACACACACACACACGTTCGCACAAAAGATGCCCTCTTAAAACATGTTTCAAATTAACAATTTGTTAAAGCAAGAGGAAACACAAATATACTCATTAGCTTGCTTGCACACACACACACACACACATACACACACACAAATCTTTATATAACATAGGCTCAGCAGATGGATGGCCGCCCACAGCACTAATTGCATTGCCAGGATAGGAGAGTGTCCCCTACTCTCTCTGATCTCTTTTCCCCCATTCATTTCAGTAATTACAAGGAGAGAGGAGGCTAAGGCACTTGTAATTAAATCTAACACAGCTGACAATGGAAGGGGGCTTGTAGGTGCTTTTATACAAGGGAATCAAAGCCCAGAACAAGTGGGCCCGGGTGTCAGGATATCAAAGATATGCAGAACTGGCAGGTTAAAGGAGAGACAGAGAACGAGGGGGGGGGGGGGGTGGGGTGGGATGTGGGGTTCAAGAGAGGAAATTGGGAGGAGGAGGAAGAGGAGTTTTAAAACATGCTATAGTTACAGAAAATTCAAATTCTGAAAACCAGTCAATACATAGTAACATAGTAGATGACGGCAGAAGAAGACCTGCACGGTCCATCCAGTCTGCCCAACAAGATTTCACGTGTGCTACTTTTTGTGTGTACCTTACCTTGATTTGTATCTGCCATTGTCAGGGCACAGACCGTATATGTCTGCCCAGCACTATCCCCGCCTCCCAACCACCAGCTCCGCCTCCCACCACCAGTTCTGGCACAGACCGTATAAGTCTGCCCAGCACTATCCCCGCCTCCCAACCACCAGCTCCGCCTCCCACCACCGGTTCTGGCACAGACCGTATAAGTCTGCCCAGCACTATCCCCGCCTCCCAACCACCAGCTCCACCTCCCACCACCAGTTCTGGCACAGACCGTATAAGTCTGCCCAGCACTAACCCCGCCTCCCAACCACCAGTCCCGCCTCCCACCACCGGATCTGGCACAGACCGTATAAGTCTGCCCAGCACTAACCCCGCCTCCCAACCACCAGCTCCGCCTCCCACCACCGGTTCTGGCACAGACCGTATAAGTCTGCCCAGCACTAACCCCGTCTCCCAACCACCAGTCCCGCCTCCCACCACCAGATCTGGCACAGACCGTATAAGTCTGCCCAGCACTATCCCCGCCTCCCAACCACCAGCTCCGCCTCCCACCACCGGTTCTGGCACAGACCGTATAAGTCTGCCCAGCACTAACCCCGCCTCCCAACCACCAGCCCCGCCTCTGCCATCCAATCTCCGCTAAGCTCCTGAGGATCCCCTCCTTCCGAACAGGATTCCTTTATGTTTATCCCACGCATGTTTGAATTCCGTTACCATTTTCATCTCCACCACCTCCCGTGGGAGGGCATTCCAAGCGTCCACCACCCTCTCCGTGAAAAAATACTTCCTGACATTTTTCTTGAGTCTGCCCCCCTTCAATCTCATTTCATGTCCTCTCGTTCTACATTTTAAAGAAGGTCACAGGCCAGGTGAGAAAAGCACCAGGGTTATTCCTTGTCCAGTCAGCTCTGCTGGAAGGTCGGACTTGTGAGTATTGAGTAAGTCAAATATCATAACCTTTGTTCACCTGTGAGTCCCTCACGGCTCGGAGGGTACCGAAGAGTCATGGGCTCATGCTCAACGCAAAGTCTTGTCACACTGCTACGCATTCCTCTTCGCAGTTCTTTCCCAAAGGCACCTGCTGGATCCAGCAGCGAATTTACCGACTCAGGCCATACTAGTAGCAGGGGACAGTGCAAAATCTCAGTCTCATAGTCATTTAATCTACATCATTAAAACCAAGGGGCCCTTTGAGAAAGCTCTGGTAATCACTAATGCGTGTTCCTGCAGCAAAAGATGAAGCAGCCCAAAGCACTTTCAGTTGTCCCATGGTCATTTTGGGATGTCCGCACGCTAGCCTTGTGCTAAAAAGAAAACCTATTTTTTTTGTGGTGGGGGCAGGGAGTGGGCGTGTTCTGCACTCATGGCTTAGTGCATGCTTACTGCGTGAGCCCTCACAGCCTACGTAATGGCTGCTGGTAAGCACTAATCTGATTTAATGGCTACACTCTAATGGCAGAATTAATGCATGGTGATTAATACAAAATTAGGAAAATTAGGAGTGGAGGTGTGGCCTGGTGGTTAGGGTGGTGGACTTTGGTCCTGGGGAACTAAGTTGGATTCCCACTTCAGGCACAGGCAGCTCCTTGTGACTCTGGGCAAGTCACTTAACCCTCCATTGCCCCATGTAAGCCGCATTGAGCCTGCCATGAGTGGGAAAGCGCAGGGGACAAATGTAACAAAAATAAAATAGATACTGTTGGAGATTCTACATGGAATGTTGCTACTATTGGAGGTTCTACATGGAATGTTGCCTACCATTGGAGATTCTACATGGAATGTTGCTATTCCACTAGCAACATTCCATGTAGAAGGCTGCGCAGGCTTCTGTTTCTGTGAGTCTGACGTCCTGCACGTACGTGCAGGACGTCAGACTCACAGAAGCAGAAGCCTGCGTGGCCACATTGGTGATCTGCAAGGGCTGACTTCTACATGGAATGTTGCTAGTGGAATCTCAAATAGTAGCAACAGTGGAGGAGTGGCCTAGTGGTTAGAGTGGTGGACTTTGGTCCTGAAGAACTGAGTTGGATTCCCACTTCAGGCACAGGCAGCTCCTTGTGACTCTGGGCAAGTCACTTAACCCTCCATTGCCCCATGTAAGCCACATTGAGCCTGCCATGAGTGGGAAAGCGCAGGGTACAAATGTAACAAAAAAAAAATTTGGCTTTTTCAATTTTATATTGTTTGGTTGACCAGGTGGGGGGGGGGGGGTATTTTGATTCCTCTTATTTATTTTTTTGGTGCCTGTTTTTTATGGTGCATTATTTTTTAATAGCAAACACTAAAACAACAACCCCGGCAAAAAAAACAAACAAAAAGAATAAGAAATATATGACCAGTTAGCAAAAAGCCCCAGCATCTTGTCCCATTTGTACCCTGTAAAGGAGGCAGATGTGACAAAATAGAGCCAGCTGCCCATTGCATCCAGTCAACCAGTATCATTACGTTATATGGCACCAGTGGGGCAGGGTTGAATGTGGATTGTCCTTCCCCTCTCCTTTGCAGATCGCATATGAGGTAAGCTGCAAGGAGAGGGGAGGGGGGCCCACGGAATCATACCAGAGATTGGGTGGCAGCACCGGTAATTGGGAAGCAAAACCAGTGCTGGGCAGCCTTCTACGGTCTGTGCCCTGAGAAAGGCAGGGACAAATCAAACTTGGGTATAAATATAAAGTATCACATACCATGTAAAATGAGTTTATCTTTTTGGGCAGACTGGATGGACCGTACAGGTCTTTATCTGCTGTCATTTACTATGTTACTCCTTGAGGTTGTACATGGAATGTTGCTACTAATTGGGATTCCTGAATCTTGTAACTCTTTAGGATTCCAGAATCTTCAGAACTTTTAGTACAAGAACAGTGCTGGGCAGACTTCTACGGTCTGTGCCCTGAGAAAGGCAGGGACAAATCAAACTCGGGTATAAAGTATCACATACCATGTAAAATGAGTTTATCTTATTGGGCAGACTGGATGGACCGTTCAGGTCTTTATCTGCTGTCATTTACTATGTTACTGTGTTACTCTTTGGGGTTCTACATGGGACGTTGCTACTAATTGGGATTCCGGAATCTTGTCACTTTTTAGGATTCCAGAATCTTCAGAACTTTTAGTACAAGACCAGTGCTGGGCAGACTTCTACGGTCTGTGCCCTGAGAATAGCAAGGACAAATCAAACGGGTATACCAATGAAGTATCACCATGTATAATGAGTTTACCTTGTTGGGCAGACTGGATGGACCGTTCAGGTCTTTATGTGCCGTCATTTACTATGTTGCTCCTTACACAGCAGTACAGGACCAAATCTATAGAACGACATGAAAATGATCAAAATTTAGTTCTTTCATTTTTCTTCCTATAAAACCACCTCCGCATGCCTTCCTGAAATACATGAAAAAAAAAAGGTCTAGCCAACTTGTTTACTGTCGGGTTTTTTTTTTTTCTGCCCTGGCCTGCGAAGCCTTGTGCTTGCCTTTGGAGTGGGCTCCTGCTTTGAAGAAGCTTTCAGACACCACGTGGCCACTTTGCACTGAACGCTGGCCCCCTGTGCCAGGCTGCTGTTCCCTGGCACAAAGTTAAAAACAAACCCCACAGAGATGTAAATGTTTCCTAATTTACAAATATGCAAATTGGATTCTTTTCTGATATGCAAATGGGGGGGATTACAAACAGCTAATTAGGGTCAAAAGAACTATTCTTACCAATTAGTGAGAGTGATACCCTTGTATTTCGGCTAGTCGTACCCTTTCCGGTCTTGGTACAGGAGCTGGTTCAATCGAAGTAGTGAAGGTTTCTATTTCTAGATAATGGATAATTAAAGAGCAGGAAGTTTTTATTTTATTTTTTAAATCGTGGGCACACATACCAATGGAAAAGCATTTGAAGACATGGTTAAAGCTGGGACAGCCAAATGTACAACATTTGACCCTTTTAAATGGTGCAATTACCACCATTTATCACGGGATTTTACTGCAATGTGGCTGTTGCGATCCGCAAATGAACCTTTTGGGGAGACGGGAAGGCGGTAGAACTAGAGGACACGAATTGAGGTTGAAGAGGAGCAGACTCAGGAGTAATGTCAGGAAGTACTTTTTTCACGGAGAGGGTGGTGGATACGTGGAATGCCCTCTCGCGGGAGGTGGTGGAGATGAAAACGGTAATGGAATTCAAACATGCGTGGGATAAACACAAAGGAATCCTGTTTAGTAGGAATGGTTCCGTGGAATCTTAGCAGAGATTAGGTGGCGACGGTGCAGTAAAATCGGTGCAGGGCGGACTTCTACGGTCTGTGCCCTGATCATGACTGAATAGATAGGGATGGGCTGGAGCGTAAATTTTAAGGGGTTTCGACGATAGCTCCAGAACTTAGTACAAGAACAGTGCTGGGCAGACTTCTATGGTCTGTGCCCTGAGAAAGACAAGGACAAATCAAACTCGGGTATAAAGTATCACATACCATGTAAAATTAGTTTATCTTTTTGGGCAGACTGGATGGACCGTTCAGGGCTTTCTCTGCCATCATCTACTATGTTACTCTTTGGGGTTCTACATGGAATGTTGCTACTAATTGGGATTCCGGAATCTTGTAACTCTTTAGAATTCCAGAATCTTTAGAACCTTTAGTACAAGAACAGTGCTGGGCAGACTTCTATGGTCTGTGCCCTGAGAAAGACAAGGACAAATCAAACTCGGGTATAAAGTATCACATACCATGTCAAATGAGTTTATCTTGTTGGGCAGACTGGATGGACCATAATGTCTTTATCTGCTGTCATTTACTATGTTACTATATTGATTGTTACAGCTTCCGTCACTCCAAGATGTGAAGTTAACGAGGGGAGGGTATGAGGGAGTTTTGGGTAGTGTCTCTTCTGACAATATAAAAGTTGGTAAAGGAGATGAAGGACCCTAGTGTGTGGTCTTGGTCCGATTTCAGTTCAGTTGAATAAGATGGTGGGTCCGAAAGGCCTTTTCAGTATACAGTTAATAGTCCCTTATTACAGGGAAGATTTCCAAACTCACTGCAAACATTTGAGGTTACTTCGATCCTTAAGGGTTCTACTTTAGATGTTGGGAATGTGGAAAATTACAGGCCGATTGCAAAATTATCGTTGTGAGTAGATTAATGGAGAAGGTGTTATGTGATCAACGGTAATAAATGAGGCTCATTTTCAAAACAGAAAAACGTCCAAAAAAACGACACAAAGTGGCAGATGGGATTTTTTTTTCACAAACACATTCAAATCGCTATTTTCGAAACTCATTTTTAAGATGTTTTCCTATGCGGTTCATCTAAATCTCAAGGGGGGCGTGTTGGAGGCGTGTTTCGGGTGGGACTAGGGCGGCTTATGATTTGGACGTTTTTTTCTGCGATAATGGAATGCTGTAAAAACATCCAGGGCAGAAAGAGGACATTTTTGAATACACCTGTTTCAATAATGACTAACCAGCTCATTTTCGAACGAGAAGGGCGCCCATCTTCCGACACAAATCGGGAGATGGGCGGCCTTCTCTCAGGGCCGGCCAAATCGGCATAATCGAAAGCCGATTTTGGGCGCCCTCAACTGCTTGCCAGGTGCCCTTGACCTGGATTGGCCACTGTCGGTGACAGGATGCTGGGCTAGATGGACCTTTGGTCTTTCCCAGTATGGCACTACTTATGTACTTATGTACTTATGCTTTCCGTCGCGGAGCCGGCCAAAGTTCAAGGGGGCGTGTCGGCAGTGTACTGAAGGCAGGACAGGGGCATGGTTAAGAGATGGCCACCCTCGGCCAATAATGGAAAAAAGAAGGGCGCCCCTGACGAGCATTTGACTGACTTTACTTGGTCCAATTTTTTTCACAAGCAAGCCTCAAAAAGGTGCCCCAACTGACCAGATGACCACCGGAGGGAATCGGGAATGACCTCCCCTTACTCCCCCAGTGGTCACCAACCCCCTCCCACCCAAAAAAAATGTAAAAGATATTTTTTTGCCAGCCTGTATGCCAGCCTCAAATGTCATACCCAGCTCCATGACAGCAGTATGCAGGTCCCTGGAGCAGTTTTTAGTGGGTGCAGTGCACTTCAGGCAGGCGGACCCAGGCCCATCCCCCCCCCCCCACCTGTTACACTTGTGCTGGTAAATGTGAGCCCTCCAACCCCCCCCCCCCCAAAACCCACTGTACCCACATGTAGGTGCTCCCCTTCATCCCTAAGGGCTATGATAGTGGTGTAAAGTTGTGGGTAGTGGGTTTTGGGGGGCTGGGAGCAATTTGTGAAGTCCACTGCAGTGCCCCCTAGGGTGCCCGGTTGGTGTCCTGGCATGTCAGGGGGACCAGTGCACTACGAATGCTGGCTCCTCCCACGATCAAATACCTTGGATTTGGTCATTTTTGAGATGGGCGCCCTTGGTTCCCATTATAAGCGAAAACCGAGGGCGCCCATCTCTAAGGTCGGCCTAAATGTTGGGATTTGGGCGGTCCCGGACCGTATTATCGACACGAAACATGGGCGCCCATCTTGGTCGATTATACGGTTGGCTCCGCCCCTTCCCGGGGCCGTCCACGGAGATGGGTGCCCCCATTCGATTATGTCCTTCCACGTGCCAAAAAGATGCCCAAACTGGCCAGATGACCACTGGAGGGATAAAGGCAAGACCCTCTCCCCCCTTAATCCCCTAGATCTCATGCATATTCATTTTACAAATCCTGAACACCTGGATGAGAGCTGAAGTTCGACGCTCCTGATTTAGAGAATTGGCCGTAAGCATATCGCATTGTAGTGTGTACATGTTGGTACCAAATTATAGAACTGTCCCAAATTATTGTGTCTCATGAGATGTATTCCATGCTTTAACTTTTCCTATATAACACTGCCCTGCTAATAAAAGCATTATGACAGAATGCGTGTATATTTTACTGTTGTCTATGATCTGTGGAAGGGGGAGGGGAGTTGGCACTTTTCAAATCTGGGTACAGCACAATAAGAGCTCTCATTGCACGTTTCAGGTTAAGATCATATCCCCCCCCCTCCCCCGATAAAAGGAAGGGAAAGTCTGCATGCCAAGAGAGCGATTTAAGAGCTTCGTTTGACGGATGCAAAATTCAAATAGTCCTGTGTGAGTCAATCCGTTTTAGGGGCGAGATGGAGTGGATCCTGGCAACAGTGGCAAGCCCAATTCAAAGAAAGCTTGGGAGGGGGCAAAAAAAAAAAAAGGAATTCAGACAGGTTTGATTTTGATTGATAGCAGATGTGCTGTGTGGCATCTTAGCTCTGCAAGGAGCAGACATATTCTGTCTTTCCAAGGATCTCTTACCAGTTCATTCTACCTAAAAAAAAGAAAAACAAAAAATACTGTCAGCCATCTTTGATGGAAAGTACCTAGAGAATAAATTAGGAGAAGTTGCTTTAAATATTTAAATTTTTCTGCTACCAGACGCTTCAAATGCTTAACTTTACTGTTAAAAAGAAGCTAGGTATAAGCAACTCACTATTATGGTGAGTTACATTCAGGTGCATTTTTTTTCCCCTGTCCCTAGTGGGTTTATAGTCTAGTTTGTACTTGAGGCAATGGAGGGATTTTTTTTTTAATTTATTTATTGCATTTGTATCCCACATTTTCCCACCTTTTTGCAGGCTCAATGTGGCTTACAATATATCGTTATTGGTAGGTTGGGATAAACAGTTATTGTTACATAAAGGATATTATAATTGAGATGTAGGCGTTAGATATAAGTAGAATACAATACTGAAAGTAGGTAATGTGGGGAAGTCATAGAAAATAGCGCAATCGATATTTAAACAAGCAGATGAGGGAGCAAAAACAATACTGATAATAGGTAGAGTGGCGATGCATTACTTTTTTGTTACATTTGTACCCCGCGCTTTCCCACTCATGGCAGGCTCAATGTGGCTTACATGGGGCAATGGAGGGTTAAGTGACTTGTAGAAGTCGGCCCTTGCAGATCACCAATGTGGCCGCGCAGGCTTCTGCATAGAATGTTGCTAGTGGAATAGCAACATTCCATGTAGAATCTCCAATAGTATCTATTTTATTTTTGTTACATTTGTACCCTGCGCTTTCCCACTCATGGCAGGCTCAATGCGGCTTACATGGGGCAATGGAGGGTTAAGTGATTTGCCCAGAGTCACAAGGAGCTGCCTGTGCCTGAAGTGGGAATTGAACTCAGTTCCCCAGGACCAAAGTCCACCACCCTAACCACTAGGCCACTCCTCCACTGTTGCTACTATTTGAGATTCTACATGGAATGTTGCTATTCCACTAGCAACATTCCATGTAGAAGTCAGCCCTTGCAGATCACCAATGTGGCCGCGCAGGTTTCTGCTTCTGTGAGTCTGACGTCCTGCACAGCCTTCTACATGGAATGTTGCTAGTGGAATAGCAACATTCCATGTAGAATCTCCAATAGTATCTATTTTATTTTTGTTACATTTGTACCTTGCGCTTTCCCACTCATGGCAGGCTCAATGCGGCTTACATGGGGCAATGGAGGGTTAAGTGACTTGCCCAGAGTCACAAGGAGCTGCCTATGCCTGAAGTGGGAATCGAACTCAGTTCCTCAGTTCCCCAGGACCAAGTCCACCACCCTAACCACTAGGCCACTCCTCCACTACATTTATACAGTAGTTGCTGATCTTATTGGTATGCCTTGTTGAATAGGTGGGATTTGCGGAAGCTAGTTAGTTCATAAGTAGTTTTTAAGTTGTATTTTAAGTGACTTGCCCAAAGAGCCACATTGGGATTTGAAGCAGGCTCCCCTAGTTCTCAGCCTCCTGCTCTAACCATTAGGCATTTTCTTACCCATCTATATGATACAACTTAGCCTTACCCTTCACTACCAATTATAATGTTATATTACGTATTGTGTTGACATTGTAAGTAGTATACCATGCCATACTTTGTATTGTGTTTGAATATTTTTACTGCTCTAATTGCCTAATGCTCATGTTTGATGTATTCTTACTGTACACTGCCTTGAGTGAACTCCTTTGATAAGGCGATAAATAAATCCTAATAAATAAAGAAATCCTAATAAGTAGGCTGCCCTTCCACTAGGTCCTCAGCTGCCTACGGTGTCTCTTAGCTATGCCTATGTCCAGTCTATAGCTCTTGCAGATAAAAGCATTTAACAGGCAATTGTTATACTGGGTCAGATCAAAGGTCCATCAAGCCCAGTATCCTGTTTCCACCAATGATCAATTCAGGTCACAAGTATCTGGCAGGATCCCCAAAAGCGGCAAGAATCAACGCTGGTTACCCCTAGGAATTAGCGGTGGTTTTCTGAAGACAAGAATTTCTACGTGGAAGACAATCCTATAAAGATACCAAGAAGGTACCCAAGAAGAAACAGACAGTGGGAAATCGGGCCATGCACTCAACAGACAGGGACCTCAATGGGTGGCGGTAAGGGCTCCCCCATGAAATGGGCCATGCGGCAAGTGCTTTACTTGCCACACGGCCATTTCCTGCAGGAAGGCGAGACTTCCCTTTTACCAGCTGCGGTAAAAGGGGGGCCTCGGTGCACATGTAAAACACACACCAGCGCCGGACCCCCTTTACCACAGCTTGGTACACGGGGCCCATAATGAGCTAACGACTAATTATTGATGCTAATTAGCACCAATTACGATTTATGAACGCATCTAGCTGCTCACTATTCTCTAATGCTGGGTGCCCAAATCTCATAGAGGGGTATAATCGAACGGGGGGGGGCCCAGATTTTCCTGAGGGCGTCCTCACAGGATGTCCTCGGGAAGGGGCGGGGAAACCCGTATTATCGAAACAAGATGGGCGTCCATCTTTCGTTTCGATAATACGGTCGGGGATGCCCAAATCTTAACATTTAGGTCGACCTTAGTGATGGTCGTCCCCGGTTTTCAGCGATAATGGAAACTGAGGACGCCCATCTCAGAAATGACCAAATCCAAGGCATTTGGTCATGGGAGGAGCCAGCATTTGTAGTGCATTGGTCCTCCTCACATGCCAGGACACCAACCGGGCACCCTAGGGGGCACTGCAGTGGACTCCATAAATTGCTCCCAGGTGCATAGCTCCCTTAACTTGTGTGCTGAGCCCCCCAACCCCCCCCCCCAAAACCCACTCCCCACAACTGTACAACACTACCATAGCCCTAAGGGGTGAAGGGGGGCACCTAGATGTGGGTACAGTGGGTTTGTGGTGGGTTTTGAAGGGCTCACATTTACCAGCACAAGTGTAACAGGTAGGGGGGGATGGGCCTGGGTCCGCCTGCCTGAAGTGCACTGCAGTACCCACTAAAACTGCTCCAGGAACCTGCATACTGCTGTCATGGAGCTGGGTATGACATCTGAGGCTGGAAAAAATATTTTTAAAGTTTTTTTTTTAGGGTGGGAGGGGCTTAGTGACCACTGAGGGAGTAAGGGGAGGTCATCCCCAATTCCCTCCGGTGGTTATCTGGTCAGTTCGGGCACTTTTTTGAGGCTTGGTTGCAAGAAAAAAAGGACCAAGTAAAGTTGACCAAGTGCTCGTCAGGGACGCCCTTCTTTTTACTATTATCGGCCGAGGACGCCCATGTTTTAAGCACGCCCCAGTCCCACCTTCACTATGCTTCCGACACGCCCCCTTGAACTTTGATTGTCCCCGCGACGGAAAGCAGTTGACGCCCAAAATCGGCTTTCGATTATGCCGATGTGGGCGACCCTGGGAGAAGGATACCCATCTTCCGATTTGCGTCGAAAGGTGGGCGTCCTTCTCTTTCGAAAATAAGCCTGATTGTGTGCAACCCAAAAGGGGGTGTAACCATGGACGGGGCATGAGCATTCCAAAAAGTTGCGTAGTGCTATAGAATATTGGACCTCCACATCCAGCTTGGGTGCTGGGGTTTTCACCGGGTTGCAGCAGGTGTAAGCCTGGTGCCCGGAGCTGGGTGTGGGAACTGGCGCCAAGCATTATTCTGTAAAGAGTGTGTAGCGCCAATCTTTTCCAGCGCAATTAATAGAATTCCCTCCCCCCCCCCCCCCCCCCATGAGCGTAAATCACAATTCCACCTGCAGTCACCTAAAAGCTGCCTCTAAACGTCCTTACAGCCAGGTTACATTCTGTCTTCATGTGTACTTTTACACGGGATAGTTTTTTACACTGTCATATACCCATAAAAATGCCTTTGCAAAATTAAAATTACTAATTGTACAAAAGCATCTTTCAAAATTATATGTTTGAAAGATGCCTTTGTACAATTAGTCCCATAACGGCAAATGTATATATGCACCTTAACGCAATACCACTTGTAATTATGATACCCGGAAATGGCAACCGCCATTACGGCAAACGTAAGCCACATTGAGCCTGCAAATTGGTGGGAAAATGTGGGATACAAATGCTACAAATAAATAAAATAAAATGATATGGCAATGTAAAAGCTGGATTTTTCCTTATTCCCAGTTTTTGTTTGCCTTCCTATAGATTACTAACACTCGCACGCATGATTGGCGTCAGTAATTGAAAGTTACGCACTTAAATGAAACCACCATTCTGATGCACATAAGTCACTTAGCCGTTCCTTGTCAGTTAAATGGTTTTGAATATCAGGGGGGGGGAGGAAAGAACATTCCCAGAAACAACTTGGAAAGCACCCTGAAACAAAACTTTTGTGGCTGCCCATCCCGATTGGTCACTAGCGTATACGCCAGTTTGTGGCCTGGGCTGTCAATCATCTAGGCAGCATCCCTGCATCCCTCCTGTGCCTCCCACTGACAGGAGCAATCTTCCACCGCTACGCCTTCGGAGCGTTCTTTTAGCAGCTTTACTGAAGTGTAAGTACGGAGTTTTGCCTTTAATGGCCAAATCGCTGTCTCCTCTCCTCAGACATGAAACTTCTCAGGAGACACTTCTACTCATTAGCTCAGGCTTATTTCTCTCTCCTTCTCTCTCATACTCTTAAATCATTCTCATAATTTGAGCCTTTGCATAAAGATACAATCATAATCAGTATCTCCCCCAGGCATAAAATGCGCTGGAAGGAAAAAAAATATATATTGTTTAGTTTACAATGGATTGTTATAATTGAAAAATTCTATGAGCGTCAGGGAAGGAAGCTGGAGGAGATGACAGTGCGTCAGTGCTGACTTGTGGGTGAATCCTCACCTGGACTGTTCTGGAGGTTCTACCACTGGAAAGGTACAGAAGGCAGAGAGAAAATCCACAGAAGGGGTCACTAAAATGCTGCACGTTCCCCTTAAAGCCCTGTGCAATGGGAATTAGAAAAGGTACTGAGAAGGGTGACGAAAATGATAAAGGGGATAGGACGACTTCCCTATGAGGAAAGGCTAAAGCGGCTAGGGCACTTCAGCTTGGAGAAAAGGCGGCTGAGGGGAGATATGATAGAGGTCTATAAAATAATGAGTGGAATGGAACGGGTAGACGTGAAGCGTCTGTTTACGCTTTCCAAAAATACTAGGACTAGGGGGCATGCGATGAAGCTACAAAGTAGTAAATTTAATACGAGTCAAAGAAAATGTTTCTTCACTCAACGTGTAATTAAACTCTGAAATTCGTTGCCACAGAATGTGGTAAAGGTGGTTAGCTTAGCAGGGTTTTAAAAAGGTCCGGACGGCTTCCTACTACTACTTATCATTTCTATAGCGCTACTAGACATACGCAGCGCTGTACACTTGAACATGAAGAGACAGTCCCTGCTCGACAGAGTTTACAATCTAATTAAAACAGACAAACAGGACAAACAAGAGATAAGGGAATATTAAAGTGAGGATGATAAAATAAGGGTTCTGAACAAGTGAATAAGGGTTAGGAGTTCCTAAAGGAAAAGTCCATAGACCATTATTAAATTGATTTGGGGAAAATCCATTGCTTATTTCTGGGATAAGCAGCATAAAATGTATTGAACTTTTTCAGGATCTTGCCAGGTATTTGTGACCTGGATTGGCCGCTGTTGGAAACAGGATGCTGGGCTTGATGGACCTTTGGTCTGTCCCAGCGTGGCAATACTTACGTACTTAATACGCATATCATAGAGCAGTGGTCCTCAGGTCAGTCTTTGGGGACCACCTGGCCAGCCCATTCTCAGGATATTCACAATGAATATGCATGAGATATGTTTGCAAATGTACATCATGCATATTTATTAAGGATATCTAGAAACTCAAGAGGCCAGGTAGTCTCTGAGACCAAGAAGAAAGGAGAGATGATGGAATATGAGAGACGCTTCAAATACCTCAGAGGAATAAATAACACAGTGATAAGGAAGCTCTAGAACTGGTCTGGAGTAAGTTGCTCCCTTCCAAATGCCATCACTATGAGCGGTTTCAAAACTGATGGGTCTGCAGTACAAATCTTGCCGGGTTGGGAGAGAGCCTGAGAACGTAGACGTTGGTTCTTGCCAAGCCTGCAAACAAAGTGGGACTGGTTCTTAGTTTCGTCTCTTGCCCCAAAATGGTTACCGATGCACATTCTACAAGAAGAAGCCCTGCTCTGAAGACCAAGGGGGGTGGACGGATTGTAGACAGATTGAATTTGCTGGGTTTTTTGATATTTGCAAACATTTATTAATAAGGAGCAGTGTGGCTCAAACCAGTCTTGGTTTTCAAGAAATCTACTGCATGCAAATATATTTCATTCAAATCTATTTTCTCTATTCATAGGTCAAATCCTTAGAAAGCAGACTGGCTGGGAGGGGGGGATCAGCTTGAGAAACACTGTCTATAGTACACACCAGATGCTCAGAACACTGTATCAAGACACAGCGGGAAGGGGGGGGTGTAATTTTATGCATAAAATAGTCTTATGCCTAGAAATGAGCATATGAATGCTGACTGTCCATGCATAGCATGAATTTTTACATGGTATGGAGGGCAAGAAAGAGCCTACTTGCTGCCTGTTCCCTCTGAGCTAAGCAGAAGTCCTCCATTTACAGTGGTGGGTGCTATTTTTCTATTACATTTTCAATAGTGAGGGACAGGCAAGCTGTACTGGACTCCAGAGAACCTGCCTGTTCCTAGAAATTGAAGGCACAATATTGAAGCAGCTCCCCCTACTGGCAGCAATGCAATTGGAGGACTTAGCAGGAACAGTGTCCCACAGAGGTTGCTTTAGAAGCATCTCTATGTGTAAACAGCAGCATGTGGACATGTAGATCACATATACATGTACATGGTGATTTCAGAATGCTGCTATTTTACATATGGAGATCCACACCGCATGGAGATTTCAAGGGGACATGGTGGCAGCATTGGGTGGGCCAAGAATCTCGAGATGTATTTCCTATTTTACAACAGGAATACACGTAGATAAGTAAAAAGTATCCTCAACAAGTTTTGCACACGCAGAATTTTTAAAAGTGTTCATTTCAGCCAGAGCTTTACGCAAAGGAATTAAGGAAAATCTCCTTAATTCTCCAATGAAGAAATAAATGAGTGGTTTGTAAAATACTAACGCAAATGAGCATGTTCTGACCTGGATGTCTTAATTTCGATCTCAGTGTTTATTTATTGATAGACATTTTCATACACCACCTATTAATAAAAATGGGTGTTATGTAAATTCGGAGTTTGTGGGTCTTCCTAAAATTCCAGCACAGTTCTTGCAGAAATCGTGGCTAAAATGGAGCTTTCGACATTTACACAAGTGTTTGCACATAACCATGTGTGAATGAACCTTTTTAATTTTTAAAAAAACACACATAAACCATGACTGTGCCCACACACCACCCAAACCATCCTCTCAACACGTCTACACCCAATTCGCATAAAACTACATGCATCCTGCTCCTCAGGCATACTTTTACTTGGTAAATAATTTTCTAAGTGCCGTTTTACACATGTACTGTCATATATGTTTGAAAGATGCCTTTGTACAATTAGTCCTCATAGATGTAAGGTTGAGTAGAGCTGGGACAGAGTTAGGAGATACATTGCATATGTTAGAAAATGCATATAGAGTGGTACCTCGGTTTTCGTCGATAAACCGTCCGAAAACAATTGGCGAAATCTGAAACCGACGAAAACTGAGGCTATTATTTCCATATGGAATTCTTTGGCTAGACGCGCGGGGTGATGCTCACACAACGAGAAACAACGCCACACTGAGCAGGAGAACGCGTGGGGTCGCCCTTTGTTTCCAGAAAATTAGCAGCGAGGTCACGTGAGCACGCCGACAAAATCTGAGGCAACCGAAGAAACCCGAGACGAATTTTTCCCAGAAAAAATCAACGAAACCCGAAACCGACGATAACCGAAGTCAACAAAAACCGAGGTACCACTGTACATCTGTGCAAATGAAGGGGAAAAGTTATGTTTTCCTTTGAACATAAGAACATCAGAGTTGCCCAACTGGGTCAAACCAAAGTTTTTTTTTCTAGCCCAGTATCCTGCTTCCAACAGGAGCGAGTCCAGGTCTCAAGTACCTGGCAGAATCCCAAAGAGTAACAAGATTCTGGAATCCCAAACAATAAACCTTATCTTCTTCATAGATGGAATATCAAGAGTCAAATTCTTTGAACTCCTCAGATAATTTCTTGATGCTACAAAAGATATTAAATGTCCTACCATAACAGAATCCATACCATAAATGCACTTATAAATTTGACATATAATCTTAAATCGAATACGAGATTCCAGTCTTAACCAATGTAAAGCACACAACAAAAAACTAACTTTGCTAAATTTTCCCAAAACAAAAATCAATCGGGCTATTGTATTTTGAAGACGCTGAAGCCAACGCAACTATTCTTTGTTTGCACCACAGTATAACAAATTACAATAATCAATTAATGGAAGTAATGTAGCTTGCGCAATTATTCGAAATCCTGTAGACCTTAAAGAAGTCCGAATGGCTTGAAGTTTTCTGGAATGAAAGAAGAATTTCCTTACTCGAGCATGGATCTGATCTTCGTAAGTAAGTCCAGAATCCAAGATAACTGCAACACTCTTGATTTAGAATCAATCGTTAAAGATAATTATTATTTCTGTCTGATGAAACATTCTGATCATCTCCAAACCACACAAGCTTAGTCTTCTGTGTATTAAGCTTAAGATAATTCGCAAATGTCCAGTCCCCACTACCCTTTATATATTGTTTAGCAATGTAAAAGTACTTTTTACAATTTCTTGAACTGAGCATAAAACATATCAAAAACAAATATATAGAAACACATTTACATTTTTTTTATACATATAGATACAACATACAGAGCTATACCTGTCATATCCTGGACACTCTAAGATATCCAGGAAATGTTCCCTATGTCTTCAAAGCAAGGCATTATGAAAAAAAGGGAAGGGGTAGACTCAGGTGTAACACTGGAAAACAGGTCTTCTTCAAAGTAGTGGTGGGTGCATGGTGATGTAGACAAAACCAGGGTCAGAAGAATTCTAGAAAGATTAGCAGCATAGGTACAGAGAATCCCAAGACGATCGATGAAAGAACATCTCAAAAATCTATCTCATGGATAGTCATTGAGAGTATCCTGAAAACCTGACTGTACCGAAAACTGTGTAGAGAAGCCCTAATCTAAGTGGATTCCTGAGGCAATGGGAGATAATCACTTGCCCAAGATCATAAGACATAGCAGTAGAGGAGGTGGGATTTGAACCCTGGCTTGCAGCTCATTGCTCTAAGCCAGGGTTTCTTAACCCAGTCCTTGGGGAACCCCAAGCCAGTCAGGGTTTCAAGATACCCACAATGAATATGCATGAGATATATTTCCATACAATGGAGGCGGTGTTTGCAAATTTATTACTACTACTACTACTATTTAGCATTTCTATAGCGCTACAAGGCATACGCAGCGCTGCACAAACATAGAAGAAAGACAGTCCCTGCTCAAAGAGCTTACAATCTAATAGACAAAAAATAAAGTAAGCAAATCAAATCAATTAATGTGTACAGGAAGGAGGAGAGGAGGGTAGGTGGAGGTGAGTGGTTACAAGTGGTTACGAGTCAAAAGCAATGTCAAAGAGGTGGGCTATCAGTCTAGATTTAAAGGTGGCCAAGGATGGGGCAAGACGTAGGGGCTAGAGGAAGTTTATTCCAGGCGTAGGGTGCAGCGAGACCGAAGGCGCGAAGTCTGGAGTTGGCAGTAGTGTGAGAAGGGAACAGATAAGAAGGATTTATCCATGGGAAGGAGTGTAGGGAAGGACGAGTGTGGAGAGATACTGGGGAGCAGCAGAGTGATTACATTTATAGGTTAGTAGAAGAAGTTTGAACAGGATACGAAAACGGATAGGGAGCCAGTGAAGCGACTTGAGGAGAGGGGTAGTATCTCATGCATATTGTGCATATCTTGAAAACCAGACTGGCTTGGGGTTCCTTGAGGACTGAGTTGAGGAGAAACCAGGTCTTCTCCTCTGCTATTCCATCAGATTCTACAGCGTCTGGCAGTCACTTCTTTTCTCAGTGTAGACATTTGCAAAACCTTTCACTATAGCACAGTGAAGTTCAGCCCTTCCTTCTTTCCAGTTCTCATTAAAATCAGAGCTCAAAGATTTTTTTTAAAGATCTAAATAATTCGGTTGGTAGCTAAACCAAAATCATGACTATTTTTCCTTCCTTTCTGATTTGTATTTAATAGCAGAGCAGATAATTAGTGTTTAAATTTTCTTAAAGGCCCCTCCTTCTTAGCCACTGCAGCTGTTATTCATTGAAGTTATTCAAAGTCGTTAACTCGTGACAGGATTGTGAAAAATTACAGAAGGACCTTACGAGACTGGGAGACTGGGCGGCTGAATGGCAGATGACGTTTAATGTGAGCAAGTGCAAGGTGATGCATGTGGGAAATAAGAACCCGAATTATAGCTACGTCATGCAAGGTTCCACGTTAGGAATTACGGACCAAGAAAGGGATCTGGGTGGCGTCGTCGATAATAAACTGAAACCTTCTGCTCAGTGTGCTGCTGCGGCTAGGAAAGCGAATAGAATGTTGGGTATTATTAGGAAAGGTATGGAAAACAGGTGTAAGGATGTTATTATGCTGTTGTATCGCTCCATGGTGCGACCACACCTTGAGTATTGTGTTCAATTCTGGTCGCCGCATCTCAAGAAAGATATAACAGAATTGGAAAAGGTGCAGCGAAGGGCGACTAAAATGATAGCGGGGATGGGACCACTTCCCTTTGAAGAAAGACTAAGGAGGCTAGGGCTTTTCAGCTTGGAGAAGAGACGGCTGAGGGGAGACATGATAGAGGTATATAAAATAATGAGTGGAGTGGAACAGGTGGATGTGAAGCGTCTGTTCACGCTTTCCAAAAATACTAGGACTAGGGGGCATGCGATGAAACTACAGTGTAGTAAATTTAAAACAAATCGGAGAAACTTTTCTTCACCCAACGCGTAATTAAACTCTGGAATTCGTTGCTGGAGGACGTGGTGAAGGCGGTTAGCTTGGCAGAGTTTAAAAAAGGGTTAGACGGTTTCCTAAAGGACAAGTCCATAAATCGCTACTAAATGGACTTGGGAAAAATCCACAATTCCAGGAATAACATGTATAGAATGTTTGTACGTTTGGGAAGCTTGCCAGGTGCCGCTGTCATGGACAGGATGCTGGGCTCGATGGACCCTTGGTCTTTTCCCAGTGTGGCATTACTTATGTACTTATGTCCTCTACTTGGCTCACTTTTATTACATAGAGCAGTGATTTAACCTATTGTGATGTCATAGTGGCTCATTCCACCAATAAGAGCCAACCTCATTAGTGATGTCACAATGGCTTGATTGTATAGAATGTTTGTACGTTTGGGAAGCTCACCAGGTGCCCTTGTCCTGGATTGGCCGCTGTGGTGGACAGGATGCTGGGCTCGATGGACCCTTGGTCTTTTCCCAGTGTGGCATTACTTATGTACTTATGTCCTCTACTTGGCTCACTTTTATTACATAGAGCAGTGATTTAACCTATTGTGATGTCATAGTGGCTCATTCCACCAATAAGAGCCAACCTCATTAGTGATGTCACAATGGCTTGATTGTTTAGAATGTTTGTACGTTTGGGAAGCTTGCCAGGTGCCGCTGTCGTGGACAGGATGCTGGGCTCGATGGACCCTTGTCCCAGTGTGGCATTACTTATGTACTTATGGGGCTGAGGGGGTGGGGGGATGGTGCTTTCTGCTTTGTTGATTGCCATAAGACCTCATGCCAGTACACTGGGTGCAAGTCTCTACAACTGGAAAAAGCTGCCTGGAGGAAAGAGATTTTTAAAGCACACTATATTCACAGCATCCCTTTTTGATCTTAAGGGAGCAATTTTCAAATGTCTTTAGATAGTTCCAAAGTCTAAGGGCATTTTCCTTTCGGACTTGGCGCCACTTCTCAACGAAATGGCGTGCACGTTATTTCCCTTTTAAAACTGCTCCAGAGAAAAGTACTCACGAAGGTGCAGACCTGCTTCTTTTCTGGATACGGTTCCCTTCAAAGCAATGCAAGTAGCTTTGAAAATGAAAAATTATGCATGATGCTGCATTTTCCATCCTGATCCTGTATAACATCAAGGAGGCCGGATAGTTTTCAAAAAGCCCTTTCAAATAGGTGTTAACCCAGGTAAAAGAGCTTTTTGGAAATTGCCTTCTACTAGTTCACTTTTGAAACCCACTGAAGATAACATTTTTGACACATTTTCCAAGGGAAATGCCCTTATTTGGAAAAATCCACATTTCCGGGAATAACATGTATAGAATGTTTGTACGTTTGTGAAGCTCACCAGGTGCCCTTGGCCTGGATTGGCCGCTGTCGTGGACAGGATGCTGGGCTCGATGGACCTTTGGTCTTTTCCCAGTGTGGCATTACTTATGTACTTATTTAGCTAACTGATCCCATGTGGTGCACTATGGGATTCACCATGTGGGGGTCAGGCACTTCAATTTTTCAAGACGGCGGCGCAGATGAAGGAGTGAGTGGACATTGCTCCTGCTTCAAAGATGCATGGGCAGGAGGTGGGGGGTGCATGGGAGTCTGGGAGGGGGGGACCAGTTGGGCCACTAGGATGTTTTTGGGGAGAGGGGTCCTCTGGTCTTGCTCTATATCTATCTCAACGTCAGCTGAGTGGAGTAGCCTAATGGCTAGTTCAGCGGCCTGAGAACCTGGGGAGCTGGGTTCCATTATCCACAAAACGTTACTTCAGAAAATCAAGCAGTAGAGCTTATCAACTTTTTCAAAAACTGTTTTATAGAAATATAAGGGGAAAAGTCTCAGAACCATGTCTTGAGCATTATCATTGCTACAAGACTTCAACAAGGCCTACAAAGAGAACCCATAACCTTACAAAATTACCTACCAGCTCACCCAGCTATTAAAGTCCACCTTCTATACTATCCTGCTTAATACCCTCCTTCTCTCTACCCTTTCTTAATCTCTGTATATTACTAATTGTATCTGACATCCTGGAATGACTATGTCATAACAAAACTCTGTAAGCCACATTGAGCCTGCAAATGGGTGGGAAAATCTGGGATACAAATGCAATAAATAAAAGGGTAGATTAACCTCACTGGCTGAAACCCCTCTTATAACTTTCATTAATTAATTTTGTTTGTTTGTTTGTTTGAACTTTTATCTGTAAAAAAAAACCAACCTTTTAGAAAATAAATCCACAAACTTATCTGTCCCTGTAAACCTCTTTGGTGGGTGAAGGAGTGGCCTAGTGGTTAGGGTGGTGGACCTTGGTCCTTGGTCACTGAGGAACTGAGCTCAATTCCCACCTCAGGCACAGGCAGCTCCCTGTGACCCTGGGCAAGTCACCTAACCCTCCATTGCCCCAGGTACAAATAAGTACCTGTATACAATATGTAAGCCACATTGAGCCTGCCAATTCGCTTTTTTGTACAAATGTAACAAAAAAGTGGCCTCTTTCTTGGCTTCCACAATGGGCTTCATTCATTTTCTTGTCCTATTAGATTTGAATGAATTCAACTTAGAGAGCAATTTTGGATCTTTGAGCTGGAATCAACTAAACTTGGTGGTTTAAATGACAGCACTGAATGGAACGTCATTTTGTGATGCGCACAGTCAAATGATGTCATTTTCAGGAAGTCAATATTATCCCAGCGTTTGATCCCGCCCTCCCCTTCCCTCAGCAGCGTCATTTTGTGCAACCCTGCGGGAGCTTTTCCACAAGAGAGTCATGAAAATAACGGGTTCCTGATGAAGAAGGTTGTCTTCTGAAACGGAGCTCTATTGAACCAGCTGGTTACTCTTGAAAAGGAATATTGAGTAGGCACTTGAAAGATAAAGTGTGCTTTTGGACATTGAATTTCAGACCCGTGTTTGATAGTCATTGAAAAAAATGTGGAGTTGCTTTGGATTATAATTGAGAAGTTGCAGAGACTTTTATATATTGTGGATGGTGTATATTTTGTATTTAGAGTACAATTTATTTGAACACTGTGCATCACACTAACCCCGGGATTCTGTAAAGTGCGACTTAAGTTGCACACGCAAATCCCGTTGTATTCTCAATTTGCACGCGCAACTTAATGAATTAACAAGCCAATCAGTACCAATAATTGCCACTTGACAAGCAATTATAGGCATTAATTAAGTTTATGTGCAGAACTGTCTAAGTGTATTCTGTAATATGATGTGCGTAAATTCTAAGACGCATACGGTAGTTGAAAAGGGGGCATGGCCATGAGTGTGGAATGGGCAGGTCTTGGGCATTTCTAAAATATAATGGAAACAAAAAAGTGAGGACAAGTGTGGAGGAAATCCAAGAAACTTTATTGATAATCAAATAACGACCTGGCACGGCCGTGATTCGGCATCAAAGCCTGCATCAGGGGTCAAACAAATCTTCTTTGGTTGTCACGCGATTAAAAACCAAAAGGAAATGTGGTTATGGGACTTCCTTCAAACTCAGGAATTAAGCAGTCAACTATGGAGTGCCTCGACGGCAATGCACAGAAATGACGTCAATAGTACTAGTGACAATCAAAGAAGGTTTGTTTGACCCCTGAGGCAGGCTTTGATGCCGAAACACGGCCGTGTCGTGTCGTTATTTGATTACCAATAAAGTTTCTTGGATTTTCTCCACACTTGTCCTCACATTTTCGTTTCCATCATCTTTGATTTGCGTGAGGATTTTCCTCCCTGCTTTTTGTTGCTTGGCATTTCTAAAATATATGCATGTGGTTACAGAATACACCCAGTCTGCGGGTAATTTAGGTGTTGGCATGTCTACCGAGTTTTACTTGGCGTAACTGCCCGTGCCCAAATTTAGACCTAGACATATTTCATTTTGCTGCCAATTTTTTAGGGGTCATATATAGAACCTAGTCCTCAGGAGCCCAATGTGTTAGGTTTTCAAAGCAGGAACTAGGTTTGTGAGCCCTTGGGCCACTGCCGAGGAGCTGCAGTGGCAGGCAAACCACCCCACACCAGGAACCAGACAGAACTCAGATAGGAACAGCAAGACTTCACCTGCACTAGCCGCCCTTCCCCAGGAGTTGAGCCCCTGGCTGCAGGCGGCCGACAGGACTTACAGGACAGGGTAGGAACTGGAAGCTGCAAGCAGCCACTAAAACAGGGAACAACACTGACAAACACGAGACAGAACTGAAAGCTGCTAGGCAGCCACTGAACAAGAAACACAGACAAACAGACACTAAACACAAAAGACAAACAAGGAACAAGTCTAGGAAACAAACAATAACCCTAAGCTAAACTACACACAGACTAACTAGCATCAGACAAGGAACAAGCACCAACAAGCCAGGGCCTTAGGCGATGCAAAGGCCAAGCAGAGAGTTTCCAAATGGCTAATAAGCCCAGCAGCAGCTGAGATTAAGCTGCAGCAATCACCAGGCAGCTACAGGTGCTGTGCAGGCTCAAACAAGACAAGCAAGTCTGGCAGGCCGGAAGATCTGGACCTGACTGGGCTGAAGTGTGGAACGGGAAACAGCACACAGACAATCCAATGTAGCCACCAGGACTGGCCACCAGGGAGCAAGATGACTGAGAGCCTGAAACCAGGGCACGACCGTGACACAATGATGGTGTGGGTTTGAGTGAACTTATATAAAAGATTGATCCACTCTTGAATATGTTGAGCATTACAGCCAAGCCATTGGCTTGTTTTATAGCTCATAATTCACGCTGAGACCTCCTATTCACACATTAAAATGTATTTAGGTTATACGAATGGACATACACCCTTTTCACAATTGCTTTTGATTCATCTCTTTGGGAATTTGATTAGATACTATTAGATTCTGGGACAACTATACTAATCTAATCTAGGGAACAGATGGTTGGTTATATGTCACCTATCTGGTCTACCAAAAGACCGATCAATACATAATCAAACACAAAAGGAACTCTCGAATGAATACCTATTAATATATTCCAAAGGGGTTTCGCCATTTTTCTATCTATGGGAAAAATATGTGAAAGACAATTCCATAAGACAACGTCTAACATAAGACGCCAGTTTTCATGTCTAGTTTTTAGAACAGCTGCAGTTACATTGCATGACCTGATGCCATAAATTGGCAGCTACCAACAAAAATGTCAGGCCCTTTTCTGTAAATTTGCTGGCAGATTTTCAAAGCGATTTAAGCGGGCAGGCGGTAATGCATGCAGAGTTATCTCATACATATTCACAGTGGCGTACCAAGGGGCGGTGGTGGGGGCGGTCCGCCCCGGGTGCACGCCCCTGGGAGGGTGCCGCGCGCCTGTTGGCCTAGTCCGCTCGTTCCCTCCCTTCTGCTCCCTCTGCGCAGAACAGGTTAATTCCTGTTCCAGGGCAGAGGGAGCAGCAGGGAGGGAATGAGCGGACTCGGCCAACAGGTGCGCAGCACCTCCCCCCCCCCCCCAAGCAGATAAAAATGCACCCAAGGGGGTCGCGCTGCAGCCAGGGGGGGTGTAATTTCACTGTTGGGGGGGGCGCATCGGCGATCCGCCCCGGGTGTCAGCCAGCCTAGGAACGCCACTGCATATTCATTGTGGATATCCTGAAAACTTGACTGGCTGGATGTCTCCCGAGGATCGGATTGAGAACCCCTGCTTTAGAGACAGTCCCAAACATTGCACTTTGCATTTTTTTGGGGGGAATAAATTTACTTGTTCCTGATATCTCAAAGCCCTTGTGATTTTTCTGCCCATTAGAATGCACAGTCTTTTGAGGACAGCTTTGATCCACCTCGCACCTGAAAGCCGGAGGAGCAGTCCTCCTCATGCTCAAGACATGAAAGTGACAGCCCAGATGACAAGCACTGACTGGGAGGCCAGGAGGAGCAGCCTGAGGGCTCAGAGGGGGTGGGCACTGAAGGCCCTTGTTTTGATTGCTGAGTCAGTACTTTCACCTGGGGTCTTCTGAGGCTAAGGATGCTATATTTATTTATTTATTTATACAATTTATAACCTGCTTATAGATAAAACATACGTGAAATCGAAACACATAACAGCTCACAGTAAATCAAGCAAAGGCTAAGCAGTCATATCATCATAGGCTAGCAAGAGCTTGCTAAAACAAATGAGTTTTCAATTTCTTTTTAAATTACTGCGGAGTTGCACACAAGCGCAAACGCCCAGGAAGTTTATTCTACATTAGCAGCCCAGCTATAGAAAAAAAGTAACTGCCTGTGTATTAGACATTGATGACACTAAGAGATCTCTTTGCATTTTCAGACCTCACCAGTCCGTGCAGCCTGTGTGAAATGCAAAGGGCCAGCCTGGTACCATGCCCAATAAATGAGAGTCAAGACGTTCTATTGCATTCTAAGTGACAATGGTGGCCAATGCAGCTCCATTCTGTAGAGCGATGCAGAAATGGCCGTTGGAAGGCTCCTAGTTTTTCTGGATTTGGATCGCACCTTTTTCAGTAGTAGTTCAAGGTGACATATTCAGGTGCACTAAGGAAACATACAGCTGCAACTCATAGGAGCCGACTCTGTGGGTGCTGTGAGACTTGCACGGTCTGTGCCCTGAAAAAGACAGGTACAAATCAAGGTAAGGTATACACATATGAGTTTATCTTGTTGGGCAGACTGGATGGACCGTGCAGGCCTTTTTCTGCCGTCATCTACTATGTTATTATGTTATGTTACTATGAGTGCTTGAGCACCCCCAATATTGAGAAAATTCCTTGTATGTGTCCAGGGAGGAGTTATTTACATTGGGCTTAGCATCCCCAATAATTTTGAAAAGTTGGCTCCTTTGCTGCAACTCCAGTCCTAGCTCCAGCGATAGAGCTGAATTACGTACACCTTCAGGTCTTTTTCGAGAAGCATTCCTTTCGACTGCATCTCACAGAGACTCCTGAGGCAGACCTGTGGCCGAAACAAGGATCTGTGTCGAGTCTGTAATAAAGGTTTTCTCATTTTATCCTCCTGTCCCGGTCTCTGGAGTCATTGGTTCATTTCCCACTGCTGTTTTTTTGTCTTTTCGATTTGTGGGATTTCGTTGGTCATCCACCTAGGTGGATTACCTGTCCCCAAACACTAGAGATGCTCATATATTCCTATGGGTGTCTCTAGCATTTAGCGTGCGCTAAAAATGCTACCGTGTCTTTCTAAAAGACCCCTGAGAGACCCCGTTGTTAAGTACTAGCAGAGGTTGAGTTCTCCTGACTTGGACAACTCAATTCCAATTAAACGTCCTTTCCAAAATGCCGCTCTTTACTTTTTGCTATCGAGAGGCCTGAAATCCTTTGGGATCCTTTCACTAAGCTGCGGTAAAATGTGGCCTGCGGTGTTGTAGGCACGTGTATTGGGCGCGCGCCAGGGCAGTTTTTACCGCATGTACAAAAATTTGTTTTTAATGGGACGCAAAAAGAGCCTGCGGTAAAAATGAAACCAGCGCGCACCCAAATCCGACCTGAGCCCTTAATGCCACCCATCAATCTAGCGGTAAAGGCGCACACACTACATGCACAGTGACCGGTCAGCGCAAGCCAACTGCCGATTATTTCCTCCTGCGTGCGCCAGTTCCGGCAGTAAATACTTCATCCAGGTGTTATGGGCGTGCGTCAAATCTGAAATTACTGCCAGGAGGGCGCGCTGGCCTGGCAGTAGTCTCATTTTGGCGCACATGCGTAGAGCCAACCTAACTAGACAGTGCAGTGTGAAAAATGGAGCGTGTAAGCCGTTCCAAAATGTTTTCTTTCTTTGCACTTTTTTCTCCCCATTGTATTTGACATTGTAGCATTTACAGGAAACTCACTTCTCTTCCTTCCCCCCCCCCCCCCCTTTTTTTAAATTTAAATCTACCCCTTCGCGTAGGAAATAGTAAGAAATACAGGAGCTATTATGATTCTCCTCCTCACCTCAGCCTGGTGTGCGTAAGAACGGGTTATGAATGCACAGACACAACATCTGCTGTTCACTAGTACCGATACTTTATAACCGAAATCTGTCTTCCCCTTGGAGATGAAAGCAAAACAAATTTAAGGATTAAATCACATGGAGGCATATTAATGCCCCAGGGACATTTCTTTCAGTTATGACGATTGCACTGTGGCACGCACCTTGCTAGGGGTATGGCCACTCTGAATGTCGTTCCAGTGGGGAATAATTTGGGGTCTTATGGAGTGGGTTATAATGCATTTTCAGGAATCCTCTGCATCATAGCCCCACTGGTAACAGTGCTTCAGTTATGGAATTATTAAAATTTGCCATCTTAAGAAGAAAAGAAAAGGAATGGACTGTTTATCTTTCTGGAGAAAATAATGCAAGATTTCGCTCAAAGACTCCTGCAACCGAGTCTTAATTAGACGCTTTGCTTTTCCGTGCACTATATTTATAGAAGCTTCATAAATATGTAGATAGACCCTGCTTCTGTTCAGTCAAAAAAAAAACTGTTCCCAGTCTTCCATTCATTTCATGTTTTCTTCAGTTGGAGTGAGCAATTGATGAGTAGTAAATCGTTCTGAGTTGTTGCCCTGGTACAGTATAAAGTGGAACTCTCAAGCACAGACGTCAGCAAAGCTTATTTCCTCGCAGCTCAGGTGAAAAAGATGCGCAATTAGCATAACTGGTTTTAAGTTCATGGACCCCTGAAAAGCCTATTCTGGCTGCTGCCGGAGATGGCGTTTTTGTACTGGCCACGGTTGGTCAGTCGGTAATGTCAGTGTGCCACCCACTTCTTACAAAATGGATGCTTCCAGAACCAGAATGCATTTCAATACAAACTGGAAGATCACAGTCTTACATGAACATATATAGAACTGTAGGATTATCACAACGAATATGTATGATGAAGATTTTCATTCATTGGGGGCACGTGATGAAGCTAGAATGTAGTAAGTTTATGTTTAAATCTGTTTTTTATTAAAGAGCAGTCATATTCTACATCATATGTATACAATTCTGCCATGCATACCTATAACCAAGGATTCAACAAAACTTTCTCATAGGATTATACATGTTATAAATGAATGTTATCGCCTTGTCTCCTAAACCTTCAATAACAAAAACTTCTGCATTGACAGCTTTCATTATACATCTAAAGTTAGTTTTCTTTTATCTCCCCTTTCCCCCCCATTCTCTTCCCCTTCCCCCCTCCCCCCTTGGTCTTTATAAGTCATAGCATTGTAGTCAGTAATTCAATATGTGACTGCGTGCTGCAGATGTCATTGAGTCCCAAAATGGACTCCAACGCTGTTGGAATCTCACTCCGGTCTTTGATTCCAAGTCCTTTATGGACATGCGCTCCATACGCAATAAGGTCACCATACGAACATGCCACTGCTGCCATGTAGGGTATTGATAGGATAACCACTCTGCCAGGATCGTTTGCTTACCACCAATTATTACTCTCTGTACAAATGCAACATATCCTTTTTTTTTTGAGGACACTCCCAAGTTTGGGTGTCCAAATAGCAGCAGTGGTTCATAATGCCATGTCTGTCTCCATATCTTGGTGACCCAGACTATGATTTGTTTCCAAAATTGCTGTATACCAACACAAGTCCAAAACATATGGCCCAGAGTAGCCCCTGGGGCACCACATTTGACACAGTCTCCCCAGGGTGATAACCCCATATAGAACGCTCGTTTTGGTGGGATGTATAGGCGCAGGGCTATCTTATATTGTAATTCCCAGTGAGTCGCAAAATCTGTGATTCGTCGTATCTGCTGAACATGGGATTTCAGCTGTTGTTCCAGGATTGTTATTTGTAAGTCTCCAGTCCACAAACGTGCCAGTCTGCGGTATTCTAGTTCTGGAGTTGTATCCCGTATATGTCTGTGATGATATGACATCGGTACTCTCTGCTGCGACTCCAAGGTAAAAGCCGAGGAGAGTTCTTCTTGAACATCTTCTGTCATCGACGTCCATGGTATTGTAGAGATATAATGACTCAACTGTCCATAGTAAAATTTATCACTGTCCAACAATGTATATTCATTTTGCAAGTCTGAAAACGTTCGCATACGCCCTTCTCTAGTTACCACTTGCAACAAATATACTATTCCCTTTTGTTTCCATTTGTGAAATACAGAATACATTTGACCTGGTACAAAAGCAAAGTTATCACATATTTGTAAGTATGGTGTCACTTTTATATCAAAATGGTGTAGTCGGCACACCCATCTCCATATTGCTCTAGCCGTAGTCATAATCCCAGAATGTCTTAATATATATGGCATGGGCGCGCCTGTAGCATGCAGGTAATTGCTAAAGTGTAGTTTCGGCGTAAGGCTCAGTTCTAGGGCTGTATTTGTGTAATCACTGGTACTCCTATACCAATCATTTATATGCCTCATTCCGCTAGCAATATTGAGATAACGAAGGTTCAGGAGTCCCAACCCTCCATATTCTACCGGTATACTTAAAGATTTGACAGACAAACGGGCCCTTTTCCCTTTCCAAAGAAATGCCTGCAGCTGTTGATTCAAAATTTGCTCATCTTTTCTCCTTAAATACAGTGGTATAGTTTGAAAACAATAAATCCATCTGGGGGCTATAATCATATTAAATAATGCTATTCTCCCCAGTAACGATACCGGGAGTGCACTCCAAGTTTGTAAACTTAACTTTGTGTCTGTAAGCAACTTTTGTACATTAAGTTCATATATTTGTGACAACTGGGCTGGAATGCGAATTCCTAAATACTTAATAAATCTCTCCTCCCAGATAAGGGGAAATTTATGTTTCCAATCCTGATTATCTCCCTTAACTACCTCTAATGCTGATGATTTAGACATATTTAGTTTAAGGCCCGATAGTTGTCCATATCTGTTTATTTCAGTTAACAGAACTCGCATTGATCTATGTGGGTCAGTGACCACCACCAGCAAGTCATCGGCAAAAGCCAATACCTTCACCTGCTGTGAATGTAGTAAGTTTAAAATGAATTGGAGAAAATATTTCTTCACTCAACCTGTAATTAAACTCTGGAATTTGTTGCTGGAGAATGTAATAAAAGCGGTTAGCTTAGCAGGGTTTAAAAAAAAGGTTTGATGGCTTCCTAAAGGAAAAATCCATAGACCATTATTAAAATGGCCTTGGGGAAAATCCATTGCTTATTTCTAGAATAAGCAGTATAAAATGTATCGTACTGGTTTGGGATCTTGCCAGGTACTTGTGACCTGGATTGGCCACTGTTGGAAACAGGATACAGGGCTTGATGGACCTTCAGTTTGTCCCAGTATGGCAGTACCTATGTACTTATGGAGACCCAGCATATGCAAATATATTTCATGCGTAAACCTCTTAGGCAGCTTGGTAAAATATGCATGTGGATACTGTGTGTTTAGATGCTTCCCTGTCTAGTAGACACTGACTCTCTTGGACCTATAGCTATATATGATATTTGTATTTAGCTTGCTGAATAATCATCATAGAGCAGTCTTCAAACTGTCCTACTTTTGTTGAGAGATACAACCATAGGTTAAAGCCTGCTATCTCTGATTAGGCCATTAGGTGGCCCTGTTGTGCTCAGGGACTCAAGCAAGAGGGAAAAGCCATTTTCTCTTATTGCCTGTCCCTATTGTGTGTCCATTGCTTTTACGATTGCTGCTCTCACAGATCCCTTCACCGAGGAGCTGGTTCTCTCACTCTCCGTCTCAAGCTGTAACAGGATGAAAAGCCTTACACACTGAAGGATATCCTGTTTCAGATTCCTACTGCGTCTTGTTTTTGAATTTGTTGGAACAAGCTCACTCCATAACACTATTTACCTGCAGGCTTTGCCATGATTGTGTGTTGATCACATTGAATGTTGGGCTCCAGAAAACATATTTCTACAGCATTTTACAGTCTTTATCTCTATATGTAACTTCACTTTTGGTACCATTTTGCTCTGCAGATCACGTATAAAACCTTACAAAAAAAATCACATAAGGAAAACATATGGAAGAAACATAGAAACATGACGGCAGGTAAAAGCCAAATGGCTCATCCAGTCTGCTCATTCATAGCAACCGCTATCGCCTCCTTTCCCTAAGAGATCCCAAACGTCCACTGGGAGGCGATTTCAAGCGTCCACCGCCCTTTCCATGAAAAAGAATTCCTATAGATTACTCCCAAGCCTATAACCTCTTAACTTTATCCTATGCCATATAATGGTCAAAATTCAGCCTTTTTTTTTTTTTTTTAAACACTGACTACAAAAAAAAAAAAAACACTGACTACTGTGAGCAGAATTATCCCCAGATATTTAGTGCCAGGCCACGCCTGGGCACTGCCATTGAATATCTGATGCTAACTGGCAGTGGAGGAGTGGCCTAGTGGTTAGAGCACCAGAGGTGGCCGGTTCAAATCTCACTGCTGCTCCTTGTGATCTTGGGCAAGTCACTTAACCCCCCATTGCCTCAGGTACAAACTCCTGGGACAGAGAAATATCCAGAGTACCTGATCATAATTCACCTTGAGCTACTACTGAAAAAGGTGTGAGTAAAATCTAAATAAATAAATAAAGATTTTAGAATTCTAAAGAATAACAAGATTCCATGCAGAATTTCAAAGTGTAGCAACATTCCATGTAGAACCCCAAAGAGTAACAAGATTCGTCGGGGTGGAGGAGTGGCCTAGTGGTTAGAGTACTGGTCTTGCAATGCAGAGGTGGCCGGTTCAAATCCCACTGCTGCTCCTTGTGATCTTGGGCAAGTCACTTAACCCTCCATTGCCTCAGGTACAAACTTAGATTGTGAGCCCTCCTGGGACAGAGAAATATCCAGAGTACCTGAATGTAACTCACCTTGAACTACTACTGAAAAAGGTGTGAGCAAAATCCAAATAAATAAAATAAATAATTGCAAGTGCATTAGCTGTTACTTAGCCAGCTAGCAGCAATAGTCCAAAACTGTATGTAAGTAAGTGTGCCGAGTTAACTGCGTACTGATCTGAATATTGTTAACTTCTGGGTAAGCAAGCATACCTGGATATTCAGTGCCAGAAGCCACACATGCCTCAGCACTGAGCATCTGGCAATAGGCCAATATGTGACTAGAAGCAGCTTGCCCACTGCTTATCAGGCAGGGTGAATATTGCCTGCACTGATATTATGAAGACAAGTGTAGAAGTGTGACTTTTACTTGTGTAAAACATGTATTTGCTTGTGTAAATTGGCCTACAATATAAGTCCTGATTGTAGAAAAGACACAAGCATGCAGCAGCTCACAGAGATGTGAAGGTGGTGTCTTCTGAGCATGGCTTGGGTGGTCCTTCGAAGGATATGTTTATTCCACATCCTGCAAAATTTGCCCCTCAGCACTTATACTTCCTTTCCATCGAGTATAACATCTTGTTTGGACCTTGGGTTGGGAGGAGAGCATAATGGGGAAACCGTGCTTCCGCGCCTGGCTTTCAAGTCCACCTCAAATTACAACAGCTTTGAGTTTTGGAGGCTAGCTGCTTAGTCAACTCTGTATAAGTCTCTGGTGAGACCTCATTTAGAGTGCCTTGTACAATTCGGGATACTGCACCTTCAAAAAAGATATAGAAACAGGATGGAGTTGGTCCGAGGGTGGCTACTAAAATGGTCAATAGTCTTCGGCATAAAGCATACGGGGACAGACTTAAATATCTCAACATGTAGACTTTGGAAGAAAGGCAGGAGAGGGGAGATATGATAGGGATATCTAAATACCTCTGTGGCATAGATGCACTGGAGGTGAGTCTTTTCCAACTGGAATGAGGGAGCATAAGGTACAGTGATACCTCGGTTTTCGTCGATAATCCGTCCAAAAACAATCGGCGAAATCCGAAACCGATGAAAACCGAGGCAATTATTTCCATATGAATATAAAAGACTAATGTAAAGAATAAATGAACATTTAACATGGCATTTACCTTTCTGAAGACTCTTCTTGGCGTATGGAAGACGGCGAGGAGGGGAGAGAGAGGTGCAGGTATTATTGTTTGGAAGGGGGATCCCCCTCCATAAGGGCACTATCTGGAGTCACTTCCCTTCTTGGTCTTTTGGCACTAGGACCAGCTTCAGAGTCAGTGGACCCATGTCGCACAAGAAAGCTGTCCAAAGAGGTCTGTTTCTGCCGCCTCTTTAAGGTTTGCCTAAAATGGGGCAAGACATTATCATTAAACAAGCTGCAGACACGGCCTGCAAACAGCTCTGTCTGGGTGATTTTTCTCCACAAACCATAAAGTACATAAGTACCTTACTCCACATGGAGAAGATGTCCTTAATCTCCGAAGAAGGCACATTCTCCCCTGTCTCTTCCTCCTCATCTGAGCAGGAGAAACGCGTGGGTCGCCCTTTGTTTTCGCAAAATTAGCAGCGAGGGCACGCCGACGAAATCCGAGGCAACCGACAAAATCCGAGACAAAGCTTTCGCGGAAAAAATCGACGAAAACCGAAACCGATGATAACCGAAGTCAACGAAAAACGAGGTTTTACTGTAATGGTGAAAGGGGACGGACTCTGGAGTAACCTAAGGAAATACTTCTTCATTGAAAGGATGGTGGATGTGTGAAACAGCCTCCTGGTGGAGGCGCTGCAGATGAAGATTGTATCCAGAAAGCTCAGGACAAGTACATAAGATCTCTACGGAAGAGGAAGGGAACAGTACATTGCATGGATAGGCAGACTGGATAGCCATATTGAGGCCGATATTCAGTTGGCAGGAGACAGCCCTTTTTGAAGGAATTCACTCAAGGCAGTGTACAGAAAGAATAGATCAAACATGAGCAATAGACAATTACAGCAGTAAAAACATTCAAATAACAATACAAAGTATGGCGTGGAGGGGCATAATTGAACGAAAATGTCTATCTCCATGGGCGTTTATCTCCGAGAACGGGTCCGTGAAGGGGCGGACCGAACCGTATTTTCGAAAAAAATAGACGTCCATGTTTTATTCGACAATTTGTGAGCTGGGCATTTTTGTTTTTCAGTGATAATGGAAAATGAAAGCGCCCAGCTCAAAAACGAATAAATCCAAGGCATTTGTTCGTGGGAGGGGCCAGGATTCGTAGTGCACTGGTCCCCCTCACATGCCAGGACACCAACCGGGCACCCTAGGGGGCACTTTTACAAAAACAAAAAAAAAGGTAAAAGAGCTCCCAGGTGCATAGCACCCTTCCCTTGTGTGTTGAGCCCCCCAAATCCCCCTCAAAACCCACTGCCCACAAGTCTACACCATTACTATAGCCCTAAGGGGTGAAGGGGGGCACCTACATGTGGGTACAGTGGGTTTGGGGGGCGGTGTGGAGGGCTCCCATTTACCAGCACAAGTGTAACATGTGGGGGGGGGGTGGGCCTGGGTCTACCTGCTGACGTCCACTACACCCCCTAATAACTGCTCCAGTGACCTGCATACTGCTGCCAGGGAGGTGGGTATGACATTTGAGGGTGAATATCAAAAGTTGTGAAACGGCATATTTTTGTGGTGGGAGGGGGTTTGTGACCACTGGGGGAGTCAGGGGAGGTCATCCCCGACTCCCTCCAGTGGTCATCTGGTCATTTAGGGCACTTTTTGGGGCCCTATTCATGGAAAAACAGGGTCCAGGAAAAGTGCCCTAAATTCTCGCTAAAAACGCATATTTTATTTCCATTATCGGCGAAAGGCGCCTATCTCTGATCGGCCGAGAACCACGCCCCAGTTCCGCCTTCACCACGCCTTTGACACGCCCCCATCAACTTTGTCTGCATCCGCGACTGAGTGCAGTTGAAAACGTCCAAATTCGGCTTTCAATTATACCGCTTTATTCGTTTTTGTGAGATAAACGTCTATCTCCCGATTTGGGTCGCAATATAGGCGTTTTTCTTTTTCAATTATAAGCTGGACAGTCTACTACTTACAATGTCATCACAATATGCAATAGAGCATTTTAATTGATAGTGAAGGGTAAAGCAAAGATGGAACATATAGATAGGTAAGAGAGTAAGGTGACTAATTTAAAGAAAGTTGCACATGGAGTCAGAGATGGTTTAATATGGGAGGCTAGAGATTCAAAATTATCGCCTAAACGTAGGAAACAATTTCTTCAGATATGGATGCCTTATCTTCAGGTGCTCAGCCCAAGGGGTAGAAGTTTGCTTATTAATGCTCATTGAGGATGGTATGACATGGTTCTGATGTATTTACTTGTAACCACTCAGTTAGCAGTAAGTAGGTTCCCGAGACTAAGTACTAGGGGGGAGGAGGGGTTGGAGGGGGTGTGGGGGGGGGGGAGGGAACTTTACATGTTGTATAGTTTAACCGTGATATGTATGTACGATGTTATGAGTATGTTACGTTGTTTACCTTTGTTATAACAATCAATAAAACTTAAATTAAAAAAAATATATATATTATCTCAGCTAGTGTAGGAGTGGATATTACATGGAGGTATTTTGTCTGTCCCTAGCTGGTTAGCAATCTCTGTTTTCTACATGGAGCAACAGAGGGTTAAGTGACTTGCCCAAGGGTCACAAGGAGCTGCAATGGGAATTGAACCCAGTTCCCCTGGGTCTCAGCCCACTGCACTAGCCATTAGGTTAGTCCTGCACTCCAAGGTCAGTTTATGGATATGGGGGCCAATATTCAACCAACGGGAGGTGGCCCGCATATATACCACATTCAGCGCTGACCTCGGCTATGCAATCTTGAGCTGTTTCCGGTGACCAGCAATAAACTTAGCAGGTCAGCACTGACTATTGCTGGTTATTGCGCGATATAGCTGGTTAACTTTTCAGCACTGACTGTGAACATTCAGTGGGAGATAACCAATTATCTCCCGCTGAATATTCACATTTAGGCACAGAAAATGCTAGGACTTTCCAAAAATACTAGGACTAGGGGGCACCCAATGAAGCGACAAAGAAGTAAATTTGAAACGAATTGGAGAAAAATATTCCTTTCGCTCAGCATGTAATTAAACTCTGGAATTTGTTGCCAGAGAATGTGGTAAAAGCAGTTAGTTTAGCGGGGGTTTAAAAAAGGTTTGGATAGCTTCCTAAAAGAAAAGTCCATAAGCCATTATTAAAACGGACTTGGGGAAAATCCACTGCTTATTTCTAGGATAAGCAGCTTAAAATGTTTTGGGATCTTGCCAGGTACTTGTGACCTGGATTGGCCACTGCTGGAAACAGGATACTGGGCTCGATGGACCTTCAGTCTCTCCCAGTATGGTAACACTTAAGTACTTAGATAATATGAACTAACTGCTCAACGGTCGTTTCTGCCTGGTTAAATATCTTTGAATATCGGAGGGGGATTGGACTTTCTCTTACACATGTGAACACATGTTAACTGTGTGTGTACATCTGCAAGCCGAGCGGACAGTCTCGCCACCGAATCCAAAAGAAAACCCTCACGACTGCCGCCTCACCTACTCCGCAAGTTTTCCCCATCCTGTTCCTCTGTTGGTGCCCATGAACCTAAAAGCAGTCCGTTCCACGCTGCCCCTGGCTTTCGCATTCCCCCTTCCCCCTTTTTTTATTTCCTTCCCTTTGCTCTGTGTGTTTGTAGCTATAGAGCCTTGGTCTCAGCAGAGTAATTTACCGACAGAATCTCTCCCAGAATTCAGCTAGAAGCCAAGCTGTAAAAACAGCTGAGAGTGTAAATAATTCATGCAGACAATATGACTTTTTTATGTAAATTCGGTGCATTAACCCTCTATTATAATGATGGACGGCCGATATGGGTGATGTTTCCTTGGTAAGAACTAATGGATAGCCTCCATAAATTCCATGCTCATTTTATTGTGTTGCTGGAAATTGTGCCTTCAGGCCAAGCTGTTTACTTTTATGTAAAACTCTGGCTTCCTTAAATATTACAAATATTTTACATCTGACTCCTTAGCATTTGAGTTGAGATTACAAATCAAGCTTTTCTTCCTCGGACTTGTAATTAAAGGTTTGTTAGTTTGCCTTTCCAAGAACAATTATCCCAACAAGAAATGTGAGATGCAGTCTTTGAGTTATTAACAAATTCTTTAAAGAGAAAGGTATTTAATAAACTGCAAAATATAACATTGAATTAGTTCTTTGCATATCACAAATTCCGAATGAGGCTTTTGTTTTATGCTACTCCTTCTCACACATATACAATTTATTCTTATGGTTATTACAATTCCCTTTCTTGGCTTTGTTTTCATAAATCATGTCTGTTTTATGAGTGTACCTTTTTTTTTTTTTTTTTTTTTTGCTGTGTCCTTGAGGAATTTTGCCATGCTTATCAAATCCGTTGACTGAGCATGTACAACCCAAGTGCATATTTCAGGGAATTTTAAATGCACAATGCTTCCAAATGCCAATGGGAACCCTTTGCAATGTCTTAGACGGGAACCTTTCAGATGGGTGATGTTTACTCAAAGGCTCGATGCCTTTTGCCAACATGTAAATATATTCCCACTAGATTTTACCTGTGCTCCTAATATTATAAATATACTAGGAGATTATTATCATGACCTCCCTTAAAGAGAATTTTCTTATTCTCTGTTTCTTTCCAGTAGAACAACTTTTACCAGAGTGCCTCAGCTAACAACTTCACCACCAAGCAAACCAAAAGCATCACATCTGTAATGCAAGCTTTAATTACATTTGGAAAAAAAGCTCAATTAACATTTGCACTCTTTTTGCTTTTACTGTGTGTGTGTGTATAAGTGTACACATGTGCAGTTCTGTTCAAGATAACCATTGGTAAGGTCACATACTGGGATAGATTAACAAAAGCTTAGCTCGGACACAACTGCGTGATTTTGGGTGCTATGCAGTTATGTCTGGCTATCTGGAAAATTATACCACATAGCAGGTAAAAAGTATGAGTCTGATACTGAGCCGGCCCACCCAGCGGAAAATGTTAAGCACTGAAATTGGTTTCAGAACTTTGTTTATTCAACTGCCCCATCTATGAAACTAATGCAACTGAATGCGTGTGACTGGTTACCATGCTGACGTTTATATGTTTAAAGTTTTACCTGCTTTTGGTAGACAAATTTAAACTCATAACTTATCTGTTTGGCAGCTGAATATTGCAGAGGGGAAGTTATCAACATGGACTACTGGTAAGACAAGTTAGTTTGCTGTTAACCCCAGTTATTAGTAACTAGGTCTCATTGCATATAATGGGACCTGTGTCAAAATAGCCTGAGTTAGTGGTAAAATGACCCATCTTAATAGTAACCCACGTTGATAATTTCCCCCCTTAGTATGAAGAGTTTCAATCTCTGGTAACCAGAGCTGATATTGTGATGTCATAATTTCCACCAATGCCTAAGAGCGACCTCATCAGTGATGTCACAATGGCTTCATTGCCCTGTAGTTGGTTCACTTTTATTTCATATAGCAGCGATTTCAATTTCTATAAACATTCATTCTTTTTTTCAAGGGGGGTGAAGTTATCACGGGCTACTATTAAGATGTATTTTTCTTTACTGTTAACCCCAGTTATTAGTTACTAGGTCTCATTACATAAAATGTCACCTGTGCTACAATAGCATGAGTTAGTGGTTAAATAACACTTCTTAACAGTAAGAAAGCAGTCTATAAGAGAGGCCCAGATGCACAAAACCTAACGAGCCCACAACTTGCGTTTTAAACTGGTTCCAGCCAGTTTAAAACGCAAGTAGTTTACCCCGGGCATGCACTAAGGGCATTTTCCCTGCCACGGTAGCAGGCAACGAAAACGGATTGCAAATGATTGAAAAGCTATTATAATGAGATGCACTACCGTTTTTCCGATTCCCTACCGTTTTTCCGATTCCCTTACCGTAGGAACCCTAACGAGATGTCTGACCTCTTGTTAGGGCTCCTGTGAGGGAATCGGAAAGGAAAAGGGCCCCCAAAAAAGGTAAAAAAGAAAAAAAAAAAAGCAGGGAGCGCATGTGAGGGGCGTCCTTTAAGGACGTACTCTCCCTGCGCTTCTGAGAGACGTCTTTTTTTCGCATTTTTTTTTTTAGCTCTGCCGGCACTGGTGTTTTTTCTCCCCTCCTATTTTGTCTTCGCCACCCCTCCACAGCAAAACTTTTATGTTTTCCTGGTTGCCGGAGAATCGGGACGTCCCTTTAGATTAGGCTCCTCTTCCTGGTCTCTTCAGCCAATCAGAGCGCGTTTCGCTGACAACAGCCAGCTAAGCCCACTTTGATTGGCTGAAGAGACCAGGAAGAGGAGCCTAATCTAAAGGGACGTCCCGATTCTCCGACTCAGGTACCGAAGGACTAGAGAATGCAAGTGAGCTACAACGAGTAGCTCATTTGCATTCCCTATCGTTGATGCATTCCCATTCCCTACCGATTCGCTATGAAATCGGTAGGGAACGGGAATTACCAATGTCTTTAATGCATCTGGGCCTCAGTGTATTCTGCTACTTTTTCTTACCAAGGTACTAAGTGGTGGAATTCCTTGCTGAAATACATTAGATCCCAAACTTTCTGTCAATTGATGCTGATGTCTAGTTCTTTCTCCACCCCCCCTCCATTACATATGTATTTACAATTCTTCCTTTTGTTGATAAGTGTGGAATTATGGTTTTTATTTCATATTTTGTACTGTCTTCTTGTAACTTGTTAGCCACATGGAAATATGTGCGGGAAAATGTGGGGTATAAATGTCATAAATAAATAAATAACCAGCTAAGTCGATATTCAGGCTTAGCCGGTTATGATATCCCATGTATTCACACAGCCAAATATAGCCATTGAAGTGAGGCTGAAAATCAGCGGATAGCAGGTTATATCGCTCGATGTAACCAGCTGCCCTCTAGCTGCTAACCAGCGATTTCCAGCGGGAGATAGCCAGTTATCCTCCACTGAATATCACCGGATAGCCGGTTATGAGGCATTTAAGTGGCCAGGTGCCGATCCTGGCCAGTTAAATGCTTTTGAATATCGGGGGTTGGTTTCATCGCATAAAATGGGTCCTGTGCTAACATAGCACAAGGTAGTTTTATTTGTTGCATTTGTAGCCCACATTTTCCCACCTATTTGCAGGCTCAATGTGGCTTACATTTGCCGTAATGGCGGTTGCCATTTCCGGGTAACAGAATTACAAATGGCAATGTGTTAAGTTGCATACATACATGGTAACATACATGTAACATAACATACGTGAACAGATCATGGTATAGATATATATCATGTGCATATATATGTTAAGGAAGAATAAATGATGGTAATACATGAACGTTCCTGAGCTACTGAACCCCTTTTTATTTTAATTACAGCTATTTTAAGAAAGCACTTATACTTGTTTCTGTATTTTGTTGGTGTGTTCTTTGGCCGAAAAGGACGAGCTCTAATTGGATCAGTCGAAGATGCATGAACCTCTCCCAAAGGGGTGCTACAGAGAGACCTAGAAGAATCAAAGCTTTCTGCTAGAGCACAGGAAAGCTCTTAATAAATTACTAGAGATGGGGAGGGCAGGTGTGGGTTAATAGCATGATGGCCTTGAGAAAGCCATGCCCTAATAATTGAAAGATTGTCGGTTTGATTGCACATAAACCTATTTATTAATTGGATTTATTTTGCTCTCTGGTATGCCTGCTGTCTTACACTCTGCCAGGAAAAGCAGAAGATAACAGAAGCCTATAGCCAGAGATAAGAGAACTCTTCCTCATTTCACAGTAATGTCTGAGGTTCCCAGGTTTGAACTTTTAAACTTGAGTCCCCCAGTTTTCTGGCAGACTTAATGCCCTGCAGCCCAGTGGCGTAGCCAAGGGTGGGCTTGGGTGGGCCCAGGCCCATCCACTTTGGGTTCAGGCCCACCCAGTAGCAGCACATCTATAATGTGACTGGCAGGGATTCCCAAGCCCCACCAGCCGAAAACTCCAAACTGTCCCTCCTGCATACCTTTTAAATAGCAGATCTTTGCCCGCAGCAAGCAGTGACTGATACATACTGTTCGCACCGGCCCTGCAGCCTTCCCTCTGATGTATTCTCGCCTTTGCGGAAACAGGAAGTTACATCAGAGGAAAGGCTGTGGGGCCAACATGAGCAGTGTGTATTAGTTGCTGCTCGCTGCCAGTGAAAATCTGCTATTTAAAAGGTATGCGGGGGAGGGGGGATGTTTGAGAGACCATATGGATGCAGACAAGAGAGGGAGAGATGAAATCACTTGTGGGACAAGGCGGAGTACTTCTGCCCACCCATCTTGGGCCCAGGCCCACCCAAATTTGGGTGTCTGGCTACGCCCCTGCTGCAACCACTTCCACAGGCTCTATTAGGTCTTGGGTCCGATTTTTAGTCTTTCAAGGTTATCAATAGAAATCAAAGAAAATAAAACATGGAAAAGAAAATAAGATGATACCTTTTTTTATTGGACATAACTTAATACATTTCTTGATTAGCTTTCGAAGGTTGCCCTTCTTCGTCAGATCGGAAATAAGCAAATGTGCTAGCTGACAGTGTATGTAAGTGAAAACATTCAAGCATTACTATGACAGTCTGACAGGGTGGGAGGATGGGGGTGGGTCGGAGGTATGCATGGGGACATCAAAGCATATCATTGATATTCTAACAGGATGGGTGTGGATAGGTGAGGGATGGAGAGAAATACAGCTTTATGGTTTATAATGGGCTAGGAACCCCAGATCCTTGTTAAGTCCTTTCTGTTGGGTGTTAAAATATTCAATCATTCTGACTTCAAAGGTCTTACGTTCTTGTATGGTTTTAAAGTTACCTTTCAGTAGCTGTATGTCTCTGTTGATCACCCCACCCCTCACCTATCCACACCCATCCTGTTAGAATATCAATGATATGCTTTGATGTCCCCTTGCATACCTCCGACCCACCCCATCCTCCCACCCTGTCAGACTGTCATAGTAATGCTTGAATGTTTTCACTTATATACACTGTCAGCTAGCACATTTGCTTATTTTCGATCTGAGGAAGAAGGGCAACCTTCGAAAGCTAATCAAGAAATGTATTAAGTTATGTCCAATAAAAAAGGTATCATCTTATTTTCTTTTCCATGTTTTATTTTCTTTGATTTCTATTGATAACATTTGGAGCTGGAAAGCATTATGTCTAGGTGCATTGTCTTTCAATTATAAGGGTCATCAAATCCCCACATTAAAAGTCGGTCCCTAACTTTTGCGCAGAAAATGCCTCATCGGATTGAATAACATCAAAAATTGGAATATCACGGTCACACCTCAACCTCGGGGACTTTGCTTTGCCTGTTTTAAACCATGAGATGCCCCACTCCAACGAGAGTTGGCGGTCTAGTGCTCCTGTTGACCCGCTGTGTCATGTAGTACATTCATTTTGCTATCTCTATATAGAAATATGTCTTCTCTTCTTTGATGTGATCAAAATTGCTACATTGTTGAACCGAGGCCATACATCTAGTCAACAATGTAGCAAATGTAGCTACAGTAGAAAAGTAACTAACAGATGTTTGCAGATGGAAACAAGCTTTCAGTACTAGCAAAGAACTCTCTATTACTCAGCTGGGACCCTAATAATGGCACAGACTTACCCCATGAAGCATTCCTTACCTCATAAAAGCAATATTTCTACAGAACTGCTGTGTTTGTTTCCTGTAGACTACATGGAACGCCATCACTTTTGCATTCAGTGCGCCTTTTGTTAAATACTTAGGAAATAGAGCAGATTCCACCTTGGTCGTGCCTTTTCCTACCTAGACAACCTATGCAAAAATCAGTATTAAAGTGGAGAAAGCAAAGAATAGCATGGTAGAATTTAACAGAACTAAGAGCAATGATGACGATGCATCCATGTACTGCGAGACGATACCCTGCCACGACCTTCCAATCTAGTGTATATCTCGATAACAAATCTAGGTCAATATTCGTGAATTTAAACAGATGGATTTCTATGGCACCTATCACCTAAATCACATCCTGAAACCTGGAATAAAGGCGGAGAAGTAATCTGGTCAATGTTGAAAAATCTTATCCTGATAACTGCACCCCCTAACCAGAGAAGTACTACTGACGGCGATATTCAGACACAATATCCAGAGAGTCCCTATAAAAAAAGGTATCATCTTATTTTCTTTTCCATGTTTTATTTGCTTTTCTTTCTATTGATTACATTTAAAAGTGGACTAACACGGCTACCACACCTCTCAACTCAAGAGAGTCCCTGAAATAACTTTTCAGACTGCCTATCTGCACTATCCCTGGATTCTACATAGGTCACCCAAATGTGGACGCGCAGGGCAGATGCATGCACAAATTGATAAGTTAACGAGGTGTCGACAATCAATTAGTCGGCACTGATTTGAATTTGTGCATGAATCTGCTGACACTCTATTCTATAACACTGCTTGCGCAAACTGTCTTGCGTGCAACCCAAGGGAGGTATGGCCATGGAAAGGGAATGTGTGGGTCGGGGCATTCCAAAAATTTCAGTGCACTGTTGATAAGTTAAACAGAAATGCATTTAAAACAAATAGGACATAGTAGATGACGGCAGAGAAAGACCTGCACGGTCCATCCAGTCTGCCCAACAAAATAAACTCATATGTGCTACTTTATGTGTATCTGTCATTTTCAGGGCTCAGACCGTAGAAGTCTGCCCAGCACTAGCCCCGCCTCCCAACCACTAGCCCCACCTCCCACCACCGGCTCTGCCACCCAATCTCCGCTAAGCTTCTGAGGATCCATTCCTTCTGAACAGGATTCCTTTATGTTTATCCCACGCATTTTTGAATTCCGTTACCGTTTTCATCTCCACCACCTCCCGTGGGAGGGCATTCCAAGCGTCCACCACTCTCTCTGTGAAAAAAATACTTCCTGACCTTTTTCTTGAGTCTGCCCCCCTTCAATCTCATTTCATGTCCTCTCGTTCTACCGCCTTCCCATCTACGGAAAAGGTTCGTTTGCGGATTAATACCTTCCAAATATTTGAACGCCTGTATCATATCACCCCTGTTTCTCCTTTCCGCCAGGGTATACATGTTCAGGTCACCAAGTCTCTCATACATCTTGTAACACAAATCTCATGCCATTTTTATAGCTTTTCTTTGCACCGCTTCAATTCTTTTTACATCCTTAGCAAGATACGGCCTCCAAAACTGAACACAATACTCCAGGTGGGGCCTCACCAATGACTTATACAGAGGCATCAGCACCTCCTTTCTTCTGCTGGTCACACCTCTCTCTATACAGCCTAGCAACCTCCTAGCTATGGCCACCAACTTGTCACACTGTCATCGCCTTCAGATCCTCAGATACTATCACCCCAAGAGCCCTCTCCCCGTCTGTACATATCAGAATCTCACCCCCTAACACATACGTCTCCCGTGGATTTCTATTTCCTAAGTACATCACTTTGCATTTCTTCGCATTGAATTTTAATTGCCAAACCTTAGACCATTCTTCTAGCTTCTGCAGATCTTTTTTGATGTTTTCCATTCCCTCCTGGGTGTCCACTCTGTTTCAAATCTTAGTATCATCCGCAAAAAGGCAAACTGGACCTGCTTTACACCATATTTTTTCACTCAACGAATAGTTAAGCTGTGGAACTCTGCTGGAGGATAAAGTAACAGCAGTTAGCGTATCTGGGTTTAAAAAAAGGTTTGGACAATTTCCTGGAGGAAAAGTCCATAGTCTGCTATTGAGACAGACATGGGAAGCAACTGCTTGCCCTAGGATTTGTAGCATGGAATGTTGCTGCTCTGAGATTCTGCATTGAATCTTGTTACTCTTTAAGATTCCAGAATCTTGCTATTCTTTGGGGTTCTAAATGGAATGTCACTACTCTTTGAGATCCTGAATAGAATCTTGTTACTCTTTAGGATTCCAGAATCTTGCTATTCTTTGGGGTTCTACATGGAATGTTGCCACGATTTGGGTTTCTGCCAGGTACTTCTGACCTGGCTTGGCCACTGTTTGGAAAATAGGATACTGGGCTAGATGGACCATTGGTCTGACCCAGTATATGGCTTCTCTTATATTCTTATGTTGTAAAATACCTGAGTTAACCACCCAACTTGCATACCGAGATTTACACCAGGGTTCAGCAGATATAAGTCATCACGGTCAAAGTTGGTCATGGAAATTCAAGCTAAGTGCGATTCTGTAAAGGGCAGTAATGTGCCTATGCTACCTGATTAGCACAGGTATGCCTACTGTCCGCCCCCAAACACGCCTCTCATGCTGGAAAATAAAAAAATATTTTCTGGTGCGGGATTAGCGCAAGCTAAGTGGAAAGCTATCATGGGTTGCCTCAGTGCATCCCGTGCTAGTGATTTGTTAGTGTGCAGTAGGCCTATCATAGCTTAGCAAAAGGACCCTTTTATAAAGAGATTCACCCAAGATGGTGTAAAGCAGGTCCAGTTTAACTTAAAACTTACAATTTTGTTAACAGCTCAGTGGACTTGGCTAATGTAACACCCTGAAGTTATCAAAAACCCACATGCCATAAGAGAAAGGCTATTCCATTCCTTTCTTTAGTCTTACTGCATTCATTGGATTTTAGTTTAATTTCCACAAGGCAAAACTACATTTCCCAGCATTCAATAGAGTAAACCCGGGACTGATTTTCTGACAAGGAATTGTTAGCAACCTGTTATTTCTAATGCTAAGGAACTGCGATTTCCTCTTAGTGCAACATCAGTTCCCATTGATGCACGCAACAAGGTGCAAGGCCTGGACTCCCAAATAAAATGAGTTGACCAAGTTGTATCCCAGTGCCCAGAGGACTGTTATTCACTACCACAAAAGCCCACGAAGGCCACAAAGCCACTGGCAGCACGGCTAAGAAAATATTTGCAAACCCAAATTTGAATACATTATTCATTAATTCTGCTTTCAGTTCACAGAACTTTGCCCATGGGAGTAAACTGGCAAAATTCATACAAACGCCCTGCAGACATGTACTGTTGAAGGTTTTTGTCAAGCATCTGCTCTAAAAAAAAATACTAACCTTACAAGAGACTGGAAGATTAATGAAAGCCACCAGGAATAGCCCCAAACTATGGTTCAAGTGGACCATCAAAAAATTGTTTGTTTTTTTTTTTACATTTTTTTCTTTGTTTAAGGTGTCTATTTACACTCCTTAGTCTACTGAAAGTGATGTAGACCAGTGATTCGCAACTTCTTCAAATCATAGTAACGTGAGTAACATAGTAGATGACGGCAGAGAAAGACCTGCATGGTTCATCCAGTCTGCCCAACAAGATAAACTCATATGTGCTACTTTTTGTGTATACCTGACCTTGGTTAGTATCTGCCATTTTCATGGCACAGAAGTCTTCCCAGCACTAGCCCCGCCTCCCAACCACCAGCCCTGCCCACCACCACCGGTTCCCCCTAAGCCGAACAAATTTCAACCAAGTACCCCTGAGCTCCAGTCCGTACTGATTTTAAAATAGACATTCCAAAAACTGACATATTCTAATCACAAAAAAAATTGCTTTTTTTACCTTTGTGTTGTGGTCATTTTCCAGTCGATATTCAGCTCATGGCAGTCAGCTGTTTTTTTTTTAGAGGTAGTCTGGTGTTAAGCGGAGCCTTTCAGGCAATGTGGGGGCTACTCCGGAGAAGGCTCGCTTGTCGGTATCACATCGTGTAATGTCTTTTGGAGAGGGTGTGGTTGGGGATACCCCTTGGGAGGGCCTTAGTGTCCTTGCAGGTGTGTAGAGGGTCATCCTATTCTTCAAGTACTCGGGGCCAGGGGCGTAGCCAGACACCCAATTTTGGGTGGGCCTGGGCCCAAGATGGGTGGGCAGAAGAACCCCGCCTCATCCCACAGATGATGTGGTCTCTCCTCTCACCTGCATGCCATATGGGCTCTCAAATATCCTCCCTCTCCTGCACACCTTTCAAATAGCAGATTTTCACCGGCAATGAGCAGCAACTAATACACATTGCTGATGTTAGCTCCATACCCTTCCCTCTGATGCAACTTCCTGTTTCCGTCTAGGCAAGAATACATCAATGCGAAGGCTATGGGGCCAGTGTAAGCAGTATGCATCAGTCACTGTTCACTGCAGGCGAAAATCTGCTATTTACAAGGTATGCAGGAGGGACAGTTGTTGGGAGTTTTCGGCTGGTGGGGCTTGGGGATCCCTGCCAGCCACATTATAGCTATGCTGGTACTGGGTGGGCCTGGGCCCACCCAAGCCCACCCTTGGCTACGCCACTGCTCGGGGCCATTTCCTTTAAGGACCTTGAAGATCAATAAGTGTTATGGGCTTGATTATTGCAACGGTTTGTTGTTTGGAATTTCAAAATCCGACAGAAGTTTATTTGCGTGTTTTACAGACTTTGAATCCACTGTGTTGATTTAAAGTTGCTTGTTGCTTTGGATTCTTGGAAGATCGTATCTGCCCTACTCCTTGGACTCTCTCATAACTTCAAATGAGCCACTGATAAGCAAAATGCACTCCATTCCAGATCTGAATTTCTACATCTAGTAACTCAAGTTATATTTTAGCAAAGCAAAGAGAAGCCCCAGCTTCAGAATGTGTCCATGCAAGAGCATCCCAGATTAAACAGACACAGTGCAGCTAAGTTTTCTTTAATTTAATACTATCTAAGCGCTGTACTCTGCGTACGAAAAGTAGCTACCTTTTATTAAGGAGAAATTAAAAATAAAACTTGTGCTTTAATGAAACGTGTTGACAACCAGAAAGGTAATGTTTTCGTTAAGTCTTGGGAGTTCAGCCATGACAGACATTATTAATGAACTGAATTAATTAAAAAGCATTTTAAGATGGAACAGGACCTGTGCTCTGTAAAATGCGATGTACATTAGACAAGCATTATGGAAATGAAGGGTCTTTGTAGTACAGTGTAATGCGGCTGCTTATAAAGCCTCCCTCTGGCTCTGGGGATAGCGGTAATTTCAGGCTGTGTGTGGCTTTGAAACTCCTTGAGTACAGCCAGTGCCACTTAAATGCATGAAATCTTGATTGTTCCAGCTTTCTGAGCCCTGGTCCCCACCCCCACAACCTTCTGGGAAAACAGGGCATTGTTAGATTTTGGAAGAGCGAAGGTCTTGAGCAGGGGATCCAGTCCAAGAGGAGCCCAGAATTAGAATTATCCAGGCAGGTGAATGTGGGATTCACTCAGACAGTGGCTTCCTGCAGGGCTGTCACTTCTTTGTATTATTGTCATCTGAAGAAGGAACTCTAAAATGTCTACTTTCAATGGAAGTTATAAGAGAGATTGTGGATATGAGAACCCCACTGGAGGCTTTCAGAGAGCTCTTCATCTGGAGTAGGAGATAGGACTACAAACTTTGCCAACCTGATCAAGAATATTCACCCAGCCAAGGCATGGACCCTGTTGCCCCAGTTTTTCTGGATATGGAGAACTTTGAACTAAAAGAGGCCTTACTAGGATAAGCAGCATAAAGTCTATTTTACTGTTTTGAGATCTTGCCAGGTACTTGTGGCCTGGATTGGCCACTGTTGGAAACAGGACTCTGGGATTGATGGACCTTCAGTCTGTCCCAGTATGGCAACACTTATGTGGTAAAAGCAGTTAGCTTAGCGGGGTTTAAAAAAGGTTTGGATAACTTCCTAAAGGAAAAGTCCATAAAGCAATTATAAAGATGGACTTGGGGAAAACCCACTGCTTAGTTATAGGATAAGCAACATAAAATGTATTGTTCTGTTTTGGGATCTTGCCAGGTACTTGTGACCTGGATTGGCCACTGTTGAAAACAGGATACTGGGCTTGAGGGACCTTAGTCTGTCCCAGTATGTTCTTATGTACTAAAGTGTGCTAGAATCTAGGTTTAACATGTTGTAATGCAGGATTTTACCACACGCTAAGCCCACGTGTAACTCAGCATCTTTTGGAGGTATTCCATCTCTTTTTTACTGCAGGTCGTGTGTTAATGTAACCGTTAGTGAGCAGTACCTGCAGGAAATTAATGTAGGACCACTCAAGGTGCTCCTGTATTAACTCTGCATTAACCAGAGAGTATGCACTAAGGCCGCAATTATCAGAAGGAAAAGCGGGCGCTAGAAGACATTAGCACCAGCATTCGTGAGCACAGAATGCTCAGATGTTCTGGCGTAGAAAACAATGAGTGCACCAGCGATTAGTGCAAATAGTGGAGGAGTGGCCTAGTGGTTAGAGTGGTGGACTTTGGTCCTGGGGAACTGGGTTCAATTCCCACTGCAGACACAGGCAGCTCCTTGTGACTCTGGGCAAGTCACTTAACCCTCCATTGCCCCAGGTACAAATAAGTACCTAAGCCGCATTGAGCCTGCCATGAGTGGGAAAGCACAGGGTACAAAAAAAATGCGTGATAATGAGGTCATTTCCTATTCTCTCCGAATGCTCAGAGAACAATGCAGAAAACAAAGCCGCCTTACCAGTGGCATAGCTAGGGGGCACCGGGGGAGCATCCGTTCCCCCCAAATGGACTTCTGAGAGCATCAGAACCTATTTTTAATACAATCTGTCACGTTCAAAATATGCGCCATCGGCAGTCCACTTTCCGCTCCCCCCTCCCCCCGTGCCTTCAACCTGGCTATGCTTCTGTGCCTTACCACTGTAAAAATTAGCGCCAGCTCGGAGTAGGCATTAGGGTGTTTGAGGAGAGGATTTCTCATGATTCTTTAGAATTTGCTGGGGGGGGGTTAAAAAATCTGCTGTTTTTTATACAGTTTGGATACAGAAGGAAGTCCAGGCAAGGCCCTAAGCACCAGTAGTGCGAAACAAGTGTGCACGAGTCCAAGCAAACCCAAAAATGAAAGCACACATTTAAATATAACCCTTCCGTTTTTTTTTTTAATGGCACACACACCAATCTGTGCTTCATGTTTGGGTTTTGCCTGGCGCTTGCGCACAGGAGCTAGGCTTACTGCGAAACTCTCGCTTTCACTTTAACAGAGTGCATATAATGTGCATTCCGTTTCCTTTGAGCATTGGCAAGCTAATTTTCTGCGCTGTTTGACAGTATTTTTTTCTGCGCTGTTGGCTTACCACGGCAGTTCTGAGCATTGGGCTGTCAATATAATGGCGTCAGCTGGCTAATGTTTCCACACCCACTTTCCACCCGTGCCATGCCCCCTCAGAGAAAACTTCAGAAAAATGCAGATTTCTTTATGCAATCCCTGTTACTGGGTGCTAACCACAACATGTTAAGTGGTTAACAGTCTTTAGTAAAAGGACCCCTAAGTTTGTTCCATCAGCTAAGGTGGTAACCCAGATAGGATGAGACTTCTTTCATATTATAAGGATGACAGAAATGCCACTGAGCCCATTTCAAGCTGAAAACCAAGGTCTTAAGCTGTCATTGCGGTGCAAGTCTGATGTAAGGACTCCCCTGGTTTTGTGGCTCTGATGCCTCTTTAGGGATAAGAAGCTGCTGTTTCTCCTCTGTGTGAATCAAGGTTTTGTGACTTGTTCAAGGTCACAGGATGAGTGAATTGCAGGGAAGGGGGGGGGGGCCCTGGGCATTCAGGGATCCCAGCTATGTGGTCTAGTACATCTCCGCTCCCTGCTCGTATAAAACGACATTAAATGTGATCCTACATCAAACAATGCCTCGCTGGCTTCTCTCCCTTCCGTATATTGTAGGTTTTATTTTCAAAGTGTATCTGGATCTTGGGGTGAGTCTCTTCATAAGGGCGGTTAATAAATCCCAATAAATAAAATAAGTACATACATACATGTACTTCAGATACAAACTGTAGAACCCTGGAAGAAGGCGAATAACAGAAATTTGGGGAAAGAATACACAGAGTCAGAAAAACGCACATTTGTTATTATTATTATTATTATTAGCATTTGTATAGCGCTACTAGACGCACGCAGCACTGAACACCTGATACAAAGAGACAGTCCCTGCTCAAAAGAGCTTACAATCTAAATAATACAGACAGACAAGACAGTACGGGTGAGGGAAGTAATTTGCCCCTTCATTCTATAATCTTGTGAAGACGTTTTCATGCTTAGCGCACAAAATTGTGCTCAAAGGTTATAGATTAGTGTCAGTTATGCATGTAGGTTAATTAGCCAATTAGGCAATAATTAGTGCTAACAAACTTTAATTGCCAGTAATTCGCACTAATTTACAGTTGCAAGTGTAATTGCACTTGGTCACTATTCCAAAATCTTAGTACACAAATGCCATAGCATGTAACTGCAAGGGGACGGGCATGTGGGAGGGGCATGGGCAGAAAGGGGGTGTATATGTGGGAGGAGCATAGGCGGATCGGGGTGTGCATGTGGGAAGGGCATTGGTGAATAAGGGTCAGTGCTGCTGAAAATAATCAGTTAGCACCAAACTGCAAGCCGGCTATTTTGGGGGTGTTCCAGGGCAGAGTTGACACTTGGCCAGTTGAGTGCCAACACTCAGCACTGAACTGACTGATTTAATTGCATAAATAGGACCATATAAAAGTCAGTTCTATCTTTATGCAGTAACATCTTAACCAGTTGAGTCTGAATATTGCACTGAGGGGCCCTCTGGTACAAAATAAGTACCTGAATATATGTAAACTGCTTTGAATGTAGTTGCAAAGACCTCAGAAAGGTGGTATATCAAGTCCCATTTACTTTTCCCTTATGACATCACAATATGAGAAGTGAGCCAAGTATCGGGCAATCAAGCCATTGTGACATCACTGATGAGGTTGGCTCTTATTGGTGGAATGAGTGGAGGCGTAGCCTAGTGGTTAGTGCAGCGGACTTTGATCCTGGGGAACTGGGTTCCATTCCCACTGCAGCTCCTTGTGACTCTGGGCAAGTCACTTAACCCTCCATTGCCCCTGGTACAAATAAGTACCTGAATATATGTAAACCGCTTTGCAAAAACCTCAGAAAGGCAGTATATCAAGTCCCATTTCCCTTTCCCCCTCCCCTTTCCCTTATGATGTCACAATATGAGAAGTGAGCCAAGTATCGGGCAATCAAGCCATTGTGACATCACTGATGAGGTTGGCTCTTATTGGTGGAATGAGTGGAGGCGTAGCCTAGTGGTTAGTGCAGCGGACTTTGATCCTGGGGAACTGGGTTCCATTCCCACTGCAGCTCCTTGTGACTCTGGGCAAGTCACTTAACCCTCCATTGCCCCTGGTACAAAATAAGTACCTGAATATATGTAAACCGCTTTGCAAAAACCTCAGAAAGGCAGTATATCAAGTCCCATTTCCCTTTCCCCCTCCCCTTTCCCTTATGATGTCACAATATGAGAAGTGAGCCAAGTATCGGGCAATCAAGCCATTGTGACATCACTGATGAGGTTGGCTCTTATTGGTGGAATAAGGAGTGGAGGAGTAGCCTAGTGGTTAGTGCAGTGGACTTTGATCCTGGGGAACTGTATCGGGCAATCAAGCCATTGTGACATCACTGATGAGGTTGACTCTTATTGGTGGAATGAGTGGAGGAGTAGCCTAGTGGTTAGTGCAGTGGACTTTGATCCTGGGGAACTGAGTTCAACTCCCGCTGCTGCTCCCTGTGACTCTGGGTAAGTCACTTAACCCTCCATTGCCCCTGGTACAAAATAAGTACCTGAATATATGTAAACCGCTTTGCAAAAACCTCAGAAAGGCAGTATATCAAGTCCCTTTTCTCTCTCTCTCTCTCTCTTTAACAAAGCGGCGATAAGCCCAACATGAGCTTACCACATGCTAATCTGGAGCTACCACCGGCCCAACATGGGCACCAGCGGTTGTTCCAGCCCCAGCATGAGCCATTTTCCACACTGGGGAAAGGAGGGCAGTATTTTTTTAGCATGGTACTAACCTGGCGGTGATCGGGCAGTGCCGCACACTACCCAGTTACCGAGAGGGTGAGTGGCAGTAAGTGCTCTCCCTCACATGTCCACATAGTATGAGAAATCTTCACGGCCATGGCTATTTTCAACTTTTTTTTACCTGCTGCAGTAAAAAGGGCCTCAGCACGTGGCCAAAACGGCCCCCACTAATAGTGCAGGGCCCTTTTTTACTATGGACTATGTTAAAATTATTTCATCACAATATACATGTTACTGATTTTATATTTATATACACGTTAATGTATTTACTACGTTGATTTGATGTTTGTTTTTGAATATAATTTATTTCATGACTATATACATGTTACTGTTTTTAATATGCTGATTTCACGTTTTGTGTTTTGAATTTAGATTTTTATCCATGACGCAGCCAGAGGGCGAAACGTGGCCACGTCGGGTATTGTTCTTAATAAAAATATTTTCTTTACTTTGTTTTTTGTTTTTATTTTATATAGTCTGCTTTCTTGTTTTGTGTATAGAATAATGGGGTTACACATTTGCACCATTCCCAGGCATAAGCGTTAGTCTATAAACCGCGCTTAACTTATAGAAGAGAGCTTTTTTCTGCGCTGATCTTTTTGGCACCATATAAAGGGGTCCCTTCATGAAGCTACAGCAAAAGGGGGCCTGTGCTGGCATCGGCTCGTGTTTTTGAGGCACGCTGAGGCCCCCTTCTACCACAGTGCGTAAAAGGCAGGTCTTTCTTCTTTTAAAGAAATGGTCGTGCGACAAGTAAAGCACTTGCCACACGCTCATTTCAGGGGGAGCACTTACCGCCACCCATTGAGCTCCTGCGCTAACCCGGCGGTAACCGGGCAGCACATGCCACTGCCCGATTACCACCGGGTACACACTGGCACTACAAAAATTAAAATATTTTTGTAGCGCCAGAAATGGCGCACACTGGGGGTGGGAACTACCACCGGGCAGCTGCGGCAGCCTGACAGTACTTCCGTTTTAGCAAGCGGTAAACTCGCGTTGAGCTTACCACTGCTTTGTAAAGGGCCCTCTAGAATCTAGCCCACAATGGCCACAGAAATAAGAGCATTTCTCAATACTCAAATCCAATTATTTATTATCCACCAGTTTTCCTATTTCTTTCCACCTTTTTTTTTTTCCATTTTTCCTATTTTCTGGGAAATTTACATCTCTAGTTAAAAAGACCAGCTCTCTGGTTACCCCATACTTAAGCAAGAGAGAGACCACACAGGTTGTGGAGGTGCACTTGATCCCCCCGAAAAAGGTCCAGTGGAAAAACAGAGGAGGAGTGGGGAAGGTAGGTTCTTTCCAACCAGAGAGACAGGCGTATGATTAAAAATAGTTTATTGGTAGCATCGAACAAATATATGACTCAACACAGCTGTGTTTCGGCGCCGTAGCGCCTTCTTCAGGAGTCTCAGATTGGTCACAGTAGCTAAATGTACTTTGTAAAGGCATATGCTGGGGCTTCAGCTCTTCCTTCCCTGGGCCTCATTACCAGTGGCATAGGTACGTGGGGCCTGAGGGGGCCTGGGGCCTCTGCAGATTGGGCCCTGAACCCCCCTGCTGACGACCCGCTTGACCCCCCCCCCCCCCCCCCCCGCTGCCAACCTGCCTACCTTTGCTGATCTGCAAGGCTTTGTTCTGTGAGTCTGACGTCCTGCACGACGTCAGAAACAGAAGGAAGCCTTTTGCGAGGAGGACCTCGGCTGGCGGGGGGTTGGGGTCCCCCACCAGGAAAGGTAGGCGGCAGGGGGGTCAAGCGGGTCGTTGGGGGGGTCGACAATGGCTGGCGGGCGGGGAGGGGGGGTCGGTGGCGCCGGGGGGGGGGCTAAAATGTGCTCCCTTACCTCAGGCTCTGGACCCCCCCTCCCGCCGAAGTCTGGCTACGCCTCTGCTCATTACAAAGTTTGCTGGGAGCTGTAGTTTGGATAATCTGTTAGGCGGCAGCTCAGCTGAGATCCCAGTGTTAATCCATCAGATTAATGGACCATCTACGTCATAACATGCTGAACACCGGGATGAAATGCAGGTAGCCATCGGAGTTTACAGTACATCACACCCTGCTTTGTAGTTACTTTTGATGAAAATTGCATTAATATGAGCATTTCAAACAAATATCTTTGTGCCCTCCTGTCCTAGAAGATCATGTGAAAAGGAATGTCTGAGATCCAGAGAAAATCTAGCTTGCATAAATTGAAGCAAAGAATTGCTCATTTGCCCTCCTCTCGCCCCCAGCACTTTCCCTTCATATTGCACTCACGGATACACACACAAACTCTTTCCACCACTTTCAACTTTTAGTACCGTCTTTATTTTTGGTTCCTACATCTTCTTGGGAACCCACCCCCCACCCCCACCCCCACCCCACGCACCAGGTTCAAAGGCTGCTGCAAGAACCAGGACTTCAGCCGGCAGCATCATCGGTGATGCCAGCCTGCGCACTCCGTCACCCTGTCAAAACAACTAGAAACACAGTGCAGCTAGCAGCCAAACCAAGAATTACGTGGGATGTTATATAAATATAATTAGGTTACTATTAATTAGAGTTAAATGCTAGTTATGCTTCCGTTAGCATTGCCATTTGGAGGTTTAACTAACAGCACCAATGGGGCCACTTCTGAAAGATGTTAATTAGATAAGGCAAATTCCATCTATCCATCCAGACTCCACATATAACCATCACACATCAATATTTAATTTAATTACTCATGTTCTGGTGCAAGTCACATCTGATTTAAGAGATAAATATGCTTATATATTAATGAGATAAAATGCGTACAGTATGTCACTGTTGTCATTTGAGCTTTATTAAAGGCATTCATATAAAAAAAGAGATCCCAGCAGGAACAATGGTGGGCTGATTTCACCGCTACGCCTCCTTCGCTTTTCAGACACACAAATTTATGCTGGAAATTGGAAGATAAGTGCATTTCTAAGCATGCATTGCAAGGTCTCGTGTTCCTTCTCAAAGAATGGACTTGCATATTCAGTAACTACTCACTTACTTTCCATCTGCACTTATTTCCTTGGTGATCTATATATATTTTTAAAAAAGGCATGGCGAGGCTACGTTGGTAGGCATTCCAGAGAGAAATTTCAGCTGTTTTAAATCTGAAAATGACCGGCTGCTTTTCTGAGAGTCTGAAGTTAGTTATGAGGATTAATAACCATTTCGGCTTCGTACCGTCCAAACACACTTTAAAGTTTTCTAAGTTTTAAAAACATAACGTGGTTCTCAGTGTCACCAAAATGTGGAACGAGAAGGGATCTTCAAATAGCCTGACTTCCTGTGCCCCTCTCTCTCAATAAGTGTAAATATTGGTTGCCAAAGACTACTACTACTAATTAACATTTCTAGAGCGCTACTAGGGTTACGCAGCGCTGTACAAAATAAACAAAGAAGGACAGTCCCTGCTCAAATGAGCTTACAATCTAAAGAACGAAATGTCAAGTTGGGCAGTCTAGATTTCCTGGGTAGAGGTGTAGAGGTTAGGTGCCGAAGGCGACATTGAAGAGGTGGGCTTTAAGCAGAGATTTGAAGATGGGGAGGGAGGGGGCCTGACGTATGGGCTCGGGGAGTTTGTTCCACGCGTGGGGTGAGGCGAGGCAGAAAGGGCGGAGCCTGGAGTTGGCGGTGGTGGAGAAGGGTACTGAAAGGAGGGATTTGTCTTGAGAGCGGAGGTTACGGGTAGGAACGTAAGGGGAGATGAGGGTTGAGAGGTAAGGAGGGGCTGCAGATCGAGTGCATTTGTAGGTTAGTAGCAGAAGCTTGAATTGAATGCGGTACCTGATCGGAAGCCAATGAAGTTACTTGAGGAGAGGGGTGATATGAATATATCGGTTCAGGCGGAAGATAAGACGTGCAGCAGAGTTCTGAACGGACTGAAGGGGGGACAGGTGGCTAAGTGGGAGACCAGTGAGGAGTAGGTTGCAGTAGTCACTAATTAAAAATACTGAAATTAAGGAAGATCCAATGACCTGCATATTGTGTATAGATTAGACAATCCATTTTTGGCATTACAGCACCAGATTTTTTGAATTCTTTACCGGACCATTTATGAGTGGAGTCATCCCTTAATAACTTTAAACAAGGTTTAACAACTTTTCTTTTTAGAAAGTACCTGCGTAGAATATATAAACTGCTTTGATTGTACCACCAGGGCTGGTGTTAGACATTCAGGGGCCCGGGGCAGAAACCCGGGGAGGGAGTCAGCCCAAAAGCTGGCCTTTTCAGCCTCTTCCTCTTTGATAATTAACGCAGTGTGGCTTCAGACTGGAGATAACAACAAGAAGTACAGAAGAACCAAAGCTTTGCAGGGATAAAGACACTGAGGAGACAGCGAAGGTGACTCAAAAAAAAAAATGATCCAATGAAGCTGTACAGTCTTGAAAGTTTATTTAACATCAATATAGACTCGACACGGCCATGTTTCGGCCCTATGGCCTGCCTCAGGAGTCTTCTTAAATTCTGTGGCTATATCTGTCGGTGTCACTTCCTAAAATCCACTATGCCAAAATAAAGTGGAAAAGGGATCCAAATGCACAAAGCTCAACTACACACAAAAGATTCCTTGTGAAAAAAAAAAAAAGGAAACTTAGGTGTCCCACAATCACAGTGTCAAATAGTTTAGGTATCGGAAGGAAAAAGCCTCAAGGAGCTCCAGATCGCAAGACTACACTGCAACTAAAGTTATAAAATCCCGCTTGTGCGACTGCCCAGTTTGTGGTACCAGGTACTAGTGGCATAGCCAGGCTTACTATTTTGGGTGGGCCAAGAGTTAACTTGGGTGGGCCTTTCCAAACCCCCTCCCCCCTCATTAGCTCAGCATTTCCTCTGTCCTTCGCACCCTCCACCCCCACCCAAAGACTGTCATCTTCCTTCCTCCATGTACCTCAGAGGTGTCACAGCAGGCCACAGCAAGTCTACTGGCTGTTGTGGCCAGTGAGGAAACAGGTAGTGACATCAGCGAGGGTGGGACACAGCAGATGGAAGCCTGAAGGGGGCTGGTGCAGGCAGCGAAGATGAATCACTGCATCCGCTGGGATGCCTCTGAGGTTCACCGGGGAGGGATTGGGGGAGCAGATGCTGGGCCCCTGGCAGAGGAGAGGAGGAGAGGGAAGTGAGGTGCCTCTGCTGGGTGGGCCTCAGCCAAGAATGGGATGGGCTTGTGTCCACCCAGGCCCACCTACAGCTATGCCCTTGGCCAGTACTTGATCGTGATGGAGTGTAACCTGCACGGAGTGGCAGTGGTTCTGTATCTTCCATCAAAACTTATGTTACTATGTTACATCATTTTATAATGTTTTTGTTCAAAAGTAAGTACTTCTATACTTTTTTTTATTAATGTACTTTATTGCATTTTTTTTGTTGTATAATGGTTTCTATTCACAATGAATAGAAATGCATGTGTGCACATTGGAAGTCAGTAGATCCACATTTTTTTCCATGCATGTTCCTTGTGGATATCCTGAAAACCGGACTAGCAGTGAGGTCTCCAGGACAGCCCTAGTCTAAATGGCCTCTTAAGGCCCTTTTTTGCCATTAGATTCTATGTTTGTGTGTTCGACACCCCAGAACGTCACATTTACTTCTTATGTGGTTTCTTGCTACATTCCGTGCTGTCAAATGAGATAGCAGATTGCAGAAAACCTCTGTGTCCAAGCCTAAGGGGAATGGCACAGCGTTGTTGTCAAACAGAGACGTACTGTGGAAGACTCACAGCGGGGTTCAGCAGCTAGAACCAGATGTTCTCACCATAGGCCAGGTACAGCTGTCTCTGTAGCTGGCAAAGGATGTGCAACAAGTCAGCACAGCAGCAGCAGGCTTGAAAGACAGAAAATAAACAGATTTCAGAAGATCTAGAGGCCTGGTACATCTGGAGTCTTGCCACGGGGTAAGTTATTTAGATCACTGCACCTGCAATAGGGTTTTTAATAATTATAGCACTGGGAATGACAGTCCTGAAGAGGTATGGGGTGCATTTCTTGTAAAACACCTGCTTTAATTGATCACGTCATTAAAATCAGACATATACTTCAGCCGATTTTCAAATAAGTGGACAGGAGAGGCTCCCGCCCACGCCTGTCCGTGGCTAACCACGGATATTCAGTGGCATTTAACTGGTTGGTGCCACTGAACTTTTGTTGTTAGCGCCTGAGCATAAACCAGCTAATTTGTGGGTGTTCCAAGGTTGGAGTTGACACTCAGCCCTTGACCGCATAACATAACCACTTAGAACTGCTATTACATGGCCTAAATTATCTTCACGTGGCTCAGCTTATGTGGTTAAAGGCTCACTGTCTTATCCTCTCATCCCAACACAGCGCGGACAACCCCACAATTATCAACACCCCAGATTACACCCTCCCTATCTCAGACAGCCTGAAAATCCTCGGCGTTACATTGGACCGCAACCTAACACTAGAGACCCCAAGTGACATCCCACAACAAAGAAAACGTTCCACTCAATGTGGAAACTCAAACGCGTGAAGCTATTCTTCCCGAGGGAAACATTTTGCAACCTGATACAATCAATGGTACCAAGCCATTTAGACTACTGTAATGGAATTTATGCGGGATGCAAAGAACAAACATTAAAGAAACTTCAGACCGCTCAAAACACAGCAGCTAGACTTATCTTTGGAAAAACACGATTTGAAAGTGCAAAACTCCTCCGTGAAAAGCTACACTGGCTCCCAATCAAAGAACGCATTGCTTTCAAAATTTGTACTCTGGTTCACAAAATTATCTATGATGAAGCCCCGGGATACATGACAGACCTGATCAACCTTCCAACTAGAAATACATCCGAATCAACACGAACGTACCTAAATCTGCACTACCCAAGCTGCAAAGGACTCAAATACAAATCAACTTAAGCACACAACTGTGGAACGCATTACCAAAGCCTTGAAAACTACGTACGACCACCTAAACGTCCGGAAAAAAACTAAAAACTAACCTGTTTAAAAAGGCATACCCTACCGATCCAACATAAATGTCTGATCTCTGCAACACAACAAAACTAAAGTACGTAATGGACATAACACAACTCTTCCGTTGTACGATTCCCTAATATGGCTGTGCCACATGAACTTTATCTTACCACAATATCACTTTGTATTTGTTTACACCGGAGTCTGCAAATGCCTCTACGGTACTATGTAAGCCACATTGAACCTACAAATAGGTGGGAAAATGTGGGATACAAATGTAACAAATAAATAAATAAATATTGCACTTAATCACATAAGCTTCAGCAGCCAACATACATCCAGATATTCAACGCCGGTGTCCAGACATGACCCGGCATTGAACTTCCGGGAATACAGCCAGCAGCGGACATAAAAACGCTGACCGCCGCCAGAGGAATATCGTCCGATTTGGGTCTAATTATGAAGAGACGGGAAAGATGCTACTGATAGGCCCTTGGTCTTCACTCCCAGTTCTTGAGGGCCACCAACAGTCCAAGTTTTCAGGATATCCCTAACAAATACGGAAGAGAGAGATTTGCATGTCTACTACCTCCACTGTACACAAGAACATAAGAGTAGCCATACAGGGTCAGACCAATGGTCCATGTAGCCCAGTATCCTGTTTTCCAAACAGTGGCCAAGCCAGGTCACAAGTACCTGGCAGAAACTAAAATCATGGCAATATTCCATGTAGAACCCCAAAGAATAGCAAGATTCTGGAATCCTAAAGAGTGTCAAGATTCCATGTAGAACCCCAAAAAATAGCAAGATTCTGGAATCCTAAAGAGTGACAAGATTCCATGCAGAATCTCAGAATAGCAACACTCCATACTACAAATCCCAGGGCAAGCAGTGGCTTCCCCATGTCTTTCTCAAAAGCAGACTATGGACTTTTCCTTCAGGAATTTGTCCAAACCTTTTTTAAACCCAAATACACTAACCACTGTTACCACATCCTTGAGCAAAGAGTTCCACAGCTTAACTATTCGTTGAGTGAAAAAATATTTCCTCCTATTTGTTTTAAAAGTATGTCCATGCAACTTCCTTGAGTGTCCCGTAGCCTTTGTACTTTTGGAACGAGTAAAAAATCGATTTACTTCTACTCATTCTACACCACTCAGGATTTTGTAGACCTCAATCGTATCTCCCTTCATCCGTCTGTTTTCCAGGCTGAAGAGCCCTAACCTCTTTAGCCTTTCCTCATACGAGAAGAGTTCCATCCCCTTTATCATTTTGGTCGCTCCTCTTTGAACCTTTTCTAATTCCGCTATATCTTTTTTGAGGTACGGCGACCAGAACTTAACGCAATACTCAAGGTGCGAACGCACCATGGAGCGATACAAAAAGGCATGCATATACAAGTTAGTTCTTTGACAATATCCAGATGGTTGCTCTATCAGGTCTGTACTGAGGATGTTTCCATGTATGCTACAGGGCTACTTATCTTTTCACTGTAGTGCCCGTAGTAATTAGTCCTTGAAAGATTCCTGAATGGTGTGTGTAGTTCTGAGCACAATTACCAAGCAAACAAGTTCCTTTCTTTTCTTATAACTAGGTTTGTGTTTCTTCAAATCGCCAGGGTTTTACAATAGACACTTATGATGAACTTGGGACGTTCAAGTGCTTTGAGGCATATTTCGATGAGGTTGTTTGGTGACTGAAGTGTGCCCAAAGCACTTTCAGCTACTTGTCCTTGATCACAGATAACATCACCATTAGCATATGGTCTGCATTGCATCCTCTGTCTGGTTCTAGGTTGCTGATATCTACTGAATGATTTTGCATATTAAGGAAGGATCAGGTCTATTTTAATAATGCTAATATATTACATACCTACTACTACTACTTAACATTTCTAAAGCGCTACTAGGGTTACGCAGCGCTGTACAATTTAACAGAGAAGGACAATCCCTGCTCAAAGGAGCTTACAATCTAAAGGACAAAGTGTGCAGTCAATCAAATTGGGCAGTCTAGATTTCATGAATGGAGGTATAATGGTTAGGTGCCGAAGGCGACATTGAAGAGGTGGGCTTTGAGTAAGGATTTGAAGATGGGCAGGGAGGGGGCTTGGCGTATGGGCTCAGGGAGTTTATTCCAAGCATAGGGTGAGGCGAGGCAGAAAGGGCGGAGCCTGGAAAAGGGTACTGAGAGGAGGGATTTGTCCTGTGAGCGGAGGTTACGGGTAGGAGCGTAAGGGGAGATTAGGGTGGAGAGGTAATGAGGGGCTGCAGATTGAGTGCAGATAGCTCCAACCCCGTGCTGGGCTGAAGTTTATGCACCTGTTCTGGTATACAGAGTCCTAGTCTCCTCTTTTTATTTATTTATTTATTTATTTATTTATTTATATTGAATATGATCATTTTGTATTCACGACTAGTCTATTGAACAACTTCCTTCTCTGGAAATAGAAACATAGAAACATGATGGCAGATAAGGACCAAATGGCCCATCCAGTCTGCCCATCCTCATTAACACTAACTAACTGAGGGATCCCACATGCCTGTCCCACGCTTTCTTAAATTCCGACACTGTCCTCGTCTCCACGGCCTCCACCGGGAGACCATTTCACGTATCCACCACCCTTTCGGTGAAAGAGTATTTCCTTAGAATCCTTCTATTTTCTCGTCATCATATGCCCCCTCATTCCAGAGTTTTTCTTCATTTGAACAAGGCTCGCCCCCTGTATATTGACACCACTGAGGTGTTTAAACATCTCTATCATATCCCCTCTCTCTCGCCTCTCTTCTAGCATATACATGTTGCGGTTCCTAAGTCTTTCCCTGTATGTTTTACGACAGAGACTGCTTACTCAGTGGCATACCGAGGGCAGGGTGGTGGGGGCAGTCTGCCCCAGGCGTACGCTGGAGGGGGGGTGCAGGGAGCAGCTACACAGCTGTCGGTTCCGCCGGTTCCCTGCTCCCTCTGATGTTACTTCCTGTTCCAGGGCAGAGGGAGCACAGAACCGGCGGAGCCGACAGCCGCTCCCAGCTGCACCCTATGAGATAAGAGCAATGCACTGGGGGGGGGGGAGTGTTTGGAGGTGATGTGCCAGGGACGACGACTCTCCACCATGTGGGAATAACGCTGCACTGGGGGGGGGGGGGGGGGTACAGCAGCAATCCACCCCGAGTGGCGGCCGACCAAGGAACACCACTGCACTTATTAATTTTGTAGCCGCCCTCTGGACCGATTCCATCCTGTTGCTAATTCTGAAATCTGGATGAACCAATCCATCAAATATCATAAATGTTGAACAGATAATTGGCAGTGGTGTCATCTGAAATTGTTTCTTGATGAAACAAATCAGCAAAACAAGGTGAAGCCAGAATTTTCAAGGGCAAAAAAAAAAAAAACTTGTAAACACCAGGCCGAAGGGATCATCTTCAACATGCAGTAATTAATAATCAATAATTAAAAGCCTCTTGAAGTATTACTATCATGTACTTCAGAAAAAGAGGAGTTATACTGCATTTCATGGTTAATTCATTGCCAATTAGCTGATTGCCAAGTTCCCTTCAGCTAAATTCTGCTCCTTGCGGAGGCCAGAAATCAGAAGTCAGTCTAGCATTCCTATCTTGCCTCTCTGGCTCGAAGCTGAATATCGATGAGACATTTTTCTTTCTATTAGTGCATGTTTGCATCTTGCCCCAATCCCATCTCCCCTTCCCCCCCCACCACCAAAACTTTTTAATCAGTTGTCCTCAATATGTCTCTGGTGAGAATCAGGACATGTCAAGGGGGTTGGAGGGGAGAGGGGAGATATGTAAAAGAAATTTGAGTTCTCATAACAAAGTAACATGGAAATCGACATTCAATGAAGCTGAATGTCTGACCTAGGTGCCTTATTTTTACACTTTCACACATCTAATTGTGCAAGTTTTCAGTCACATTTAGGCTCCTAAATTTTGGGCTGAAATTAGAGAGTCGTGGGATAGGAGGTAGTGTCCCATTGTGGATTAAAAACTGGTTAAAAGATAGAAAACAGAGAGTAGGGTTAAATGGTCAGTAATGGAGAAGGGTAGTTAGTGGGGTTCCCCAGGGCTCTGTGCTGGGACCTAGAGATGGGAGTAACTAGTGAGGTAATTAAATTTGCTGATGACACAAAGTTATTCAAAGTCGTTAAATCGCGGGAGGATTGTGAAAAATTACAAGTGGACCTTACCAGACTGGGAGAGACGGGGCGTCTAAATGGCAGATGACGTTTAGTGTGAACAAGTGCAAAGTGATGCATGTGAGAAAGAGGAACCCACATTAGGAGTCACTGATCAGGAAAGGGATCTAGGTGTCATCGTTGATGATATGTCGAAACCCTCCGCTCAGTGTGCGGTGGCAGCTAAGAAAGCAAATACAATGTTAGGTGTTATTAGGAAAGGAATGGAAGACAAAAATGAGGATTTTATAATGCCTTTGTATCGCTCCATGGTGCGACCACACCTCGAATACTGTGTGCAATTCTGGTCACTGCATCTCAAAAAAGATATAGTGGCATTAGAAAAAATACAGAGAAAGGCGATGAAAAGAAGATGGGACAACTTCCTTATGAAGAAAGGCTAAAGCAGCTAGGGCTCTTAAGCTTGGAGAAGAGACAGCTGAGGGAAGATATGACAGAGGTCTATAAAATAATGAGTGGATTGGAATGGATAGGCGTGAATTGCTTGTTTACTCTTTCCAAAAATACTAGGACTAGGGAACACGCAATGAAGCTATTAAGCAGTAAATTTCAAACAAATTGGAGAATATATTTCTTCACCCAACTTGTACATAACTCTGGAATTTTTTGCCAGAGAATGTGGTAAAAGTAGTTAGCTTAGCAGGGTTTTAAGGGTTGGATAACTTTCTAAAAGAAAAGTCCATAAGACATTATTAAGATGGACTTGAGGAAAATCCACTGCTTCTTTCTAGGATAAGTAGCATAAAGTCTATTTTACTGTTTTGAGATCTTGCCAGGTACTTGTAACCTGGATTGGCCACTGTTGGAAAGAGGATACTGGGCTTGATGGACCCAGTATGGCAACACTTATGTTCTTATGTCCTCCGCCTTTTAGTTCCTAAGCCTGAGTCATTTCAGTTTGGGTCTGTTATTCGCCTATACCTGTTAGGTGCCTAGTGTCAAAAATCACTGCTATTGACTATTGTAATTCCGTCTACTCTGGCCTCTGAGCAACCAATCACAAATGCCTTCAAAATATCCTAAACATCGCTGTCAAGCACCTTTGCTGTACCTCTAAATACAATCATGTTATTTTTTTCTTATTTGAAAAACATTGATTTTCTGTCCCTTTTATGATAAAATACAAGATTCTTCTAACGCATAAGGTTTTTCATAGTGGCATTCCCCGCTATCGTTCACCCTCTTGTGCCCTTTGCTCGGAGGGTGGCAGTCTCCTTCAGTGACATACTCACATCTACATTCCACAGACTACCTGCTTTTCATTGCCTGTCCCCCACCCTCTAGAGCTCTTTGCCTCCTTGTCTGTTCATACTGAGTCCCTCCTAAAAGAAATGTAAGGCTTCACTGAAAACTCATTTCTTCAATTTGGCTTTCAGTATGTAATCCCAACCATCTCCTCTGGCCCTGTAACAGTTAACATCTGCACGCAATCTTCAATGTAAATAGAGAAACCATGTTCTCTACTGTTGAAAGTAGATCACCGTTTTTCCTCTAAGGAGTGCGCACTCTTGATTGTCGGACGATCCTTAAAGGAGACCACGTTCTACTTTCAACAGTAGAGAACACAATTCCTCTATGTTCATTGAAGATTGTGTGCCGATGTTAACTGTTCCACACAATTACACTATCTGATTCCTGATGCAGGCACTCTTGCCGAAACACAGCCGTGTTGGGTTATGTCTCTCCGGTTGTTTCATATATTGATTGACAGCAGCACAGGCTGTCCTCCATTTTATATTGCTTGATGAATAAATCGAAGTGACGTCTTGCATCTTCTGGATTCTTTGGCCTCCTCTTTCTGTCTTCGCTACATGGTTTTTTTTCATATCCATCCATGATGATCTTGTTCTCCTCACTATTAAATAACCCCTCAACCCTGTACCCCAGCCCTGCCTATGGTGCCCTCCATCTCTGTTCTCCTTGGCTGGTAGACCATTTCAGGCCCCTCCGTTTCACACAATATTGTGCTTTTCTTAGAATAAAACGTTAAAGCAAAATATTTCATAACTGAGACTGTGAACCAGGCAGAAGACTGTTTTACTGAGATATTTTGGGCCATGTGTTTTTCTTCCTCTTCTTACATAACATTTCGAACCTCCTAGTTGCTCAGAGGTTGAGATGTTCTGAAATCAACCTTTTGTTCCTCTTCTAATCAGTGTTTCACACTTTTCTGTTTGACTTCATTAGTTTTTAGTTGCAAACAGCAAAAAAAAAAGTAATTGCCTTAATTCCTGTGTGGCTGGTTTACTTTGCCTCTATCATGACAAACATAATGTTTTGCTGTCTTAATGTGTCAGCTATATTTATAACCGTTGACGGGAAAAAAAGTATCACCATGAGCAGCTCTGATCAGCTGTGTGTTAAACACAGATGTGTCTGAAACAGCTTCTTCAACTGAAGACAGTAGGGAACTAATCAGCATTTTTGTGGAGGCCGAACAGTATTACATCCAATAACCAGGGAGGAGGATGGGGAGTGGCCAAGATGGCGGAACACTAGTTTGGAGATCTGTAACTGCTCAGCGTTCTTGTTTTCTCTATTCTTTTCCTCGATCCACTATACCGCATACTAAATGCAGAAAAAACCCAATGCCTAATACTCACCTCTCAACATAACACAAACAAATTCACCACCGTTAACACACCAAAACTGAATCTTCCAATCTCGGACACCCTAAAAATTCTTGGAGTTACCATCGATCGACACCTAACACTTGAGAACCATGCGAAAAACACAACCAAGAAGATGTTCCACTCCATGTGGAAATTAAAAAGAGTAAGACCTTTCTTCCCAAGGACCGTCTTCCGAAACCTGGTACAATCAATGGTGCTCAGTCACTTAGACTACTGCAATGCACTCTATGCCGGCTGTAAAGAGCAAATAATCAAGAAACTTCAGACAGCCCAGAACACTGCAGCTAGACTCATATTCGGTAAAACAAAATATGAAAGTGCTAAGCCCCTACGAGAAAAACTACACTGGCTCCCACTTAAAGAACGCATCACGTTCAAAATATGCTCCCTAGTTCACAAAATCATTCACGGAGACGCACCAGCCTACATGTCAGACCTGATAGACTTACCACCCAGGAATGCCAAAAGATCATCCCGCACATTCCTTAATCTTCACTTCCCCAACTGTAAAGGTCTAAAATACAAACCAACACATGCGTCAACCTTTTCATACCTGAGCACACAATTCTGGAACGTGCTCCCACGCAACTTAAAAACGATTTATGAATTAACTAACTTCCGCAAACTACTGAATACCCATCTCTTTAACAAGGTATACCACAAAGATCAACAAATGTGAACTCCTCCACATACATCCAGAATTGTCTTATAATTTCTGCTTGTTATACTACTATCATGTTTTATCATTATCATGTTACCCAAGATCCTTCTGTAATACTAAATGCCTATTTTCTTATATATTTCCACCATTCATGATGTATTGTAAGCCACATTGAGCCTGCAAAGAGGTGGGAAAATGTGGGATACAAATGCAATAAATAAATAAATGGAAGGACATTCTGAAGGCCGTTCCCGTGCCGGCTTGAACCTCCTCCCCAGTGCAACAAACACTGAAGTGGTACATCTCAAGGCAACCTCTTGATCAGCCCTGCTGTGAGCTTGGACAAGTGAGCATCTATACTACCGGAGCAAGGCGTATCTCTGTCCCCTCCAGTATCCACTACACATAAGAGTAGCCATACTGGGTCAGACCAATGGTCCATCTAGCCCAGTATCCTGTTTTCCAAACAGTGGCCAAGCCAGGTCACAAGTACCTGGCAGAAACCCAAATCGTGGCAACATTCCAGATAGAACTTCAAAGAATAGCAAGATTCTGGAATCCTAAAGAGTGACAAGATTCCATGTAGAGCCCCAAATAATAGCAAGATTCTGGAATCCTAAAGAGTGACAAGATTCCATGTAGAGCCCCAAATAATAGCAAGATCCTGGAATGCTAAAGAGTGACAAGATTCCATACAGAATCTCAAAGAGTAGCAACATTCCATACTACAAATCCCAGGGCAAGCAGTTGCTTCCCATGTCTGCCTCAATAGCAGACTATGGACTTTTCCTCCAGGAACTTGTCAAAACCGCTGCTTCCATATCCTCCAGCAAAGAGTTCCAGAGCTTAACTATTCATTCAGTGAAAAAATATTTCCTCCTAGTGTCCAGCAGTGATTCGCACCTTGTCAGTGGGTGATCTGGTAATGGAAGTCGCTGTATCGGTACCCCGTGGCGTGGGGGGCAAGAGGGCTGTGGAAGCTGCCGCTGGAAGAGAGTCATCAAGGGAGGCAGCTGGATCGCTTCAACCAGCAGCGGTGACAATGGAGGTTATCTGGAGAATTCTGAAAAAGCTGGACTCGACAGTCAATAAAGCAGCAAGTGCGATCTTTGATTTGCCTGGTAAGGTCGACTTGCTGTCACAGAGAAAGTTAAACGAGATGGCATGGGGTTATTTCAACAAACCCAATCTGAAATTGAAGCGCTTAAAATACTTGGGCCGATATTCAAAGTGATTTTAGCAGTAAGGAGAGGCTCGGGCCCACCTAACGGGGGGGGTATTCAGCAGCTCTTCACCAGAGAGTGGCCCCTGGGGAGGAGCCCAAGGTTGTATGGGTGCTGCCGGTATTCAGTGCCGGCCCCTGCATAACTTTTTTTTTTCCTTAAAAAAAAGCCCTGAGCCCCCTCCCGCTCTTCCCCCACCCGCCAATGTCCCCTCTTTCCCTCCCCCTCCCAGCCAATGGAAGATCCCCACAACCGTGCAGGCAGGCCCTTCCCCCAGGCCTACCTGTGTCCCTGGTGGTCCAGCAGGGTCTCTGAAAGCAGGAGTGCAGCTCCCTCACTCCTGCCCCCTGTGGTGCTTCTCTAAAATGACTGCCACGATTTCTCGCGACAGCTCATGGTACTACACAGGGGAATGATATTGCCAGGGAAGGGGGAGGGGGCCAGACGGCCCAATATTCAGCCGGGCCCGCATAACTTTTATGCAGCCCCAGCTGAATATCAGCCGGGCCTGTATAATTTATTTATTTATTTATTTTATTGCATTTGTATCCCACATTCCCCCACCTATTTGCAGGCTCAATGTGGCTTACATAGATTTGTTGACATTATCGTAACAAGATATCAGATACAACTAATAATGTGCAACGATCAAGGAAGGGAAGAAGGAAGGGAGTGATTAGGATAGTTGTATAAGGTGAGCTTTCATAATTGAGTGGGTTGGTGAGGTGACTTAGCGAGATTATAGGTGTTCATTGTAGGCCTTGTTGAAGAAGAATGTTTTCAGAGATTTTCGAAAGATAATAAGTGTTGTGCACCCAGCCCCCCCCCCCCCAAAAAAAAAAATATTATCCCCAATATTCAATGCTGGGTGCCCAGACATGGCCCAGCATTGAATATCGGGGGATACTTTAGCCGGTGGCAATCAGCGTTTACAAAAACGCTGACTGCCGCCAGCTGAATAATGGGGGGGGGGGGGGGGCTTGTCTCTACAATAATTAATGAAAGAACTTTGATGCAATACAAATTTGAGCAGCTTGAAAACTTTAATAGAAGACCAAATATACGCCTGCTCAATTTCTGTAAACAGTTGGTTTAGATCCTGTTGAACACTTCAAGAACTATCTTATTGAGCAATGGCGTACCAAGGGAGGGGCGGTGGGGGTGGTCCGCCCCGGGTGCATGCTGCTGGAGGGGTGCAGAGAGCAGCCGCGCGCCTGTCGGCTCCGCTGGTTCCCTGCTCCCTCTGCCCCGGAACAGGTTACTTCCTGTTCCGGGGCAGAGGGAGCCAGCGGAGCCGACTACTACTACTACTACTATTTAGCATTTCTATAGCGCTACAAGGCATACGCAGCGCTGCACAAACATAGAAGAAAGACAGTCCCTGCTCAAAGAGCTTACAATCTAATAGACAAAAAATAAAGTAATCAAATCAATTATTGTGTACAGGAAGGAGGAGGGTAGGTGGAGGCAGGTGGTTACAAGTGGTTACGAGTCAAAAGCAATGTTAAAGAGGTGGGCTTTCAATCTAGATTTAAAGGTGGCCAAGGATGGGGCAAGACGTAGGGGCTCAGGAAGTTTATTCCAGGCGTAGGGTGCAGCGAGACAGAAGGCGCGAAGTCTGGAGTTGGCAGTAGTGGAGAAGGGAACAGATAAGAAGGATCTATCCATAGAGCGGAATGCATGGGAAGGGGTGTAGGGAAGGACGAGTGTGGAGAGATATTGGGGAGCAGCAGAGTGAGTACATTTATAGGTTAGTAGAAGAAGTTTGAACAGGATGCAAAAACGGATAGGGAGCCAGTGAAGCGACTTGAGGAGAGGGGTAGTATGAGTAAAGCGACCCTGGCGGAAGACAAGACGGGCAGCAGAGTTTTGAACCGATTGGAGAGAGGAGAGGTGACTAAGTGGGAGGCCAGCAAGAAGCAGATTGCAGTAGTCTAAATGAGAGGTGACAAGGGTGTGGATGAGGGTTTTGGTAGAGTGCTCGGAAAGAAAGGGGCGGATTTTACGGATGTTGTAAAGAAAGAAACGACAGGTCTTGGCGGTCTGCTGGATGTGAGCAGAGAAGGAGAGAGAAGAGTCAAAGATGACCCCAAGGTTTCGAGCCGAGGAAACAGGGAGAATGAGAGAGCCATCAACAGAAATAGAAAATGGGGGGAGCGGGGAGGTGGGTTTGGGGGGGAAAATGAGAAGCTCGGTTTTGGTCATATTTAATTTCAGGTGGCGTTGAGACATCCAGACAGCAATGTCAGACAAGCACGCTGAAACTTTGGTTTGGATGCAAGGTGAGATATCAGGGGTAGAAAGGTAGATTTGGGAGTCATCAGCATAGAGATGGTAGGAAAAGCCATGGGATGAGATTAATGAGCCAAGGGAAGAAGTGTAGATAGAAAAGAGGAGGGGACCAAGAACAGAATCCTGAGGTACACCGACAGGCAGAGGGATAGAAGTAGAAGAGGATCCACCAGAGTGAACACTAAAGGTGCGGAGGGAGAGGTAGGAAGAGAACCAGGAAAGGACAGAGCCCTGGAATCCAAGTGAGGACAGGGTATCGAGAAGTATGCTGTGATCGACAGTGTCAAAAGCAGTGGAAAGATCAAGAAGAAAGAGGATGGAATAGAGACCTCTGGATTTAGCCAGTAATAGGTCGCGCGGCTCCCAACACCCCTCCAGCAGCGTGTGTTGATGCCAGGTATGCTGATGCGTCAGGGGAGGGGGGTGTTGATGCTGCGGGAGGAGTGTTGATGCTGCAGGGGGGTGTTGATGCTGCAGGAGGGTGTTGATGCTGCACGGGGGGGGGGTGTTGATGCGCCGGGGGGGGGGTGTCGTGCTGCACCCGGGGGGGGGGGGGGGTGCAGCGACAATCCATCCCGGGTGGCAGCCGACCTAGGAACGCCACTGTTATTGAGATATTGAAGTTTCCTCTAAATGTTATACCTATGTTTAATAAGATTTATTATTACCAAATGCCTCAAAATCTGCAATGGGATCTGCTGAGGGACGTTAAGTACAAGCTCAAGATGATAATGCTTTGAAGGGCCTTTTTCAAAGCTGCGAAAGGGACCTAGATGCGTGCAGCGCATGTCAAATCAGCGTTACTGCATGGCTAGCGCGTGCGCCTGACGGTAAGTCCGAGTGAGGCGTGTGCTGAAAACACACCATAGAAAATAATGTTCTAGATTCTACCGTGAGGGCGTTCCTGGTGGTAATTGGCAGTTGGCGCTCGCTGGACGGTTAACGTGCGGGTAACACGTGAGCCCTTGCCGCCAAGTCAATGGGTGGCATTAAGGGCTCAGGTCATTTTGCTGCACTTCTATTTCCTGGGCAAAAAAAAACAACAAATCTTTTTTTTTCCAGACACGCTGGAGAAATGGTCCAGCACGCGTCCAATACACGCGGCCACGCTAAAAAGAAAGATTTATCTGCAGTTTTTGAGGATTTGTTATCAGACATCCGATGACAGAGCTACTTTGTTGGTCTCATTTGTGTCTGAGCAAGACCCGACCGCTGTAATGAAAATGTATTTTTGTAATTTCCAACTGACGTTTTGTGGCCAGAAACTGTGAATATATCCTGATGTCACCAAGGTGACCCAAGATTGAAGAACGGAGTTTTGGGCAACGCGTGCTGAGACAAAGAATTTGGGTGATACTTTTTGGTTAGCTTACCTCTTGCAAGTATAAAGTACGCCTTTTCTGAACCTTACGAAAACCTCCAGTGGTGTTAATAACTACAGCATGATGCCGATTATCTGGACTGTTCTCTGCAGGGGGTGGTCCAGATAATCATAAATCCGGATGATTGGACATACTTGGTGAAAAGGAAAATTGCTTTGATTTCTGTAGCTCTTAAATGGCAAAAGAAATACAGGTTATCGCAACTTAAAACACAGTTGGTGGATGATGAAAACAGGAGAGTGATTTTTGAGCGCTGCTGTTTAGGTGCTGTGGGCTTCTTTTACAAAGCCACGCTAACGATTCTTGGTGCGGCAAATGAGAAGAAGCCCATTCAGTTCCTATGGGCCTCCTCTCATTTACTGGGCGGGAATCGCTAGCGCGGCTATGACTTTTGTCCAGCGGCAGTCTGCTTCTTGACACGCCAGCAGTGGTGAAAAAGTCCGGCACAGTACCGAGGGCAGTGCTAGTCTTGGTCTGGGCTGACAGCAGTGCACCTCCCTAAGTTCTGCAAGGCAGTACTGGCCGGGCTGTGCCTAGGGTCTCTGGCGCCCCCCTGCAGACAATCAGTTGATGCGCCCCCCCCCCCCCCGGACCTTTAAATTTACCTCCCTCCAACGTCTGTGCAGCATCAGTGAAAGCGCTGCCTGTCTGACGTCTCTCCACCAGCCTTCCCTTCGCTCATTCATTCCCTCTGTGTCCCGCCTTCTTCTGACATCATTTCCTTGAGGGCAGGACACAGAGGGAACGAACAAGCGAAGGGAAGGCTAGTGGAAAGACATCAGACAGGCAGCGCTTTCACTGACGCTGCGCAGACGTCGGAGGTGGAGCGAGGTAAATTTAAAGCACCAGGGAATCAGGGATGGAGCGGAGGAGTAAGTTTATTTTTAAATACAACGCGACAGCGCAGCGCCCTTGAAGGCAGGCGCCCCCTTTGGCGCTTACCATGCTTACCGTGTTGGCACAGCCCTGAGTACTGGTCCTCGGAGCAGAAGGGAAATTATAGCTGCCCCAGTTAGTGCCTTTGAGGAAGGATGCCTCCCTCGCAGGCACTGCCTGGGGCAGCTATGACCTCCCTTCTGCTCTGAGGAGCAGCACTGCCTCGCGAAAGGTTGATTGGCACGATATTGTTTTCAAATGAATGACAACAAACCTGCAAACCTGCAAGGCAATAAATAAAATAGTGACTCGTAAAACTGGCAAACAAATCTGGTAACATCAGTACTTCAAGTACAATGGTGGGTATTTTCGCTAAGTTTTACCACCTCCCAACTTTTTGTTCAATCCGGATAATTGGACATCCAAATAGTTGGCGTCTGGATATTTGGCATTGTACTGTAGTTGGCTAATATTATAACTTCAGGATGCGTGTTACAACATACGCCTTGATTTTGTTAACCTCAATATTCTCCGCTTTGTAATATGGGATGCTCTCCTGTCTTTGGAGGTCTAAGAAAGAGATTGTAGTTGCTTTCATGGTTGTAAATTGTTTCCTCTTTTGGGTTTATATCTCTGTTTTTCTGTAACAAGATTATGTTGCTTGTGAGATATTTTGCAAATTAAAGAAAACAAACAGAGAGGAGTTGCCCATTGGTTGCAACGCTGGCCTATGAGAAAGGAGATGTCATAAGTACATAAGTATTGCCATACTGGGAAAGACCAAAGGTCCATCGAGCCCAGCATCCTGTTTCCAACAGTGGCCAATCCAGGTCACAAATACCTGGCAAGATCCCAAAAATGTACAAAACATTTTATACTGCTTATCCCAGAAATAGTGGATTTTCCCCAAGTCCATTTAATAACGGTCTATGGACTTTTCCTTTAGGAAGCCGTCCAAACCTTTTTTAAACTCCGCTAAGCTAACCACCTTTACCACATTCTCTGGCAACGAATTCCAGAGTTTAATTACACGTTACATGTCCTTGGTGTGTGTGAATTCAGGATTCACCTGGGCCGTTATCTCTATGACCCGGGGCAAGTCACGTTATCTCCTTGCGGTCCTGGTTGACCGTATCACAAAATCGCATAACCATGCCCAAGGCAGAGCCAACACCAGAGGAGAAATGCAGGTCGGGACTGATGCACACGGACAGCAAACGACAGCTCTTTAATTGCAGTTGGATGAGACAGATGGGTATACGAATGGTTTACTAAAAGGTAACTGCATTTCTGAAGACAGGGTGGTGCATCCCTGCATATCCCACTGGGTTCGCAGTAAGTAATTTCTCCCAGGTGAGAGGCTTCCAATCAGATACTGCATACAATTCAATATTCTCCTCCTTACCTACAAATGCACCCGGTCTGCGGCTCCTCACTACCTCTCTACCCTCATCTCCCCCTATGTTCCCGCCCGTAACCTCCGCTCACAGGACAAATCCCTCCTTTCAGTTCCCTTCTCCACCACTGCCAACTCCAGGCTCCGCTTATTCTGCCTTGCCTCACCCTATGCTTGGAACAATCTTGCTCAACCCCTATGCCAAGCCCCCTCCCTACCCACCTTCAAATCTCTGCTTAAAACTCACCTCTTCAATGCTACTTTCGGCACCTAACCTTTCGAGAAATATAGTATGCCCTATCAGACGGACTCTACACGTGTCTTTAGATTGTTTAGATTGTCTTTAGATTGTACACCTGTCTTTTAGATTGTAAGCTCCTTGAGCAGGGACTGTCCTTCCATGTTAAATTGTACAACGCTGCGTAACCCTAGTAGCGCTTTAGAAATGTTAAGTAGTAGTAGTAGAGGATGTAGAGACCTAATATATCATTATCACAATTTGTATATTACTTTCCAAATAAAGGCAGCTCTGTACCGAGACCTGTACCTGGGAGTAATGTGTGCAGCAAATATAGGCCTCTAAACTCTATGTGGGGCAGGCGTAATTCTCGTTTACCCCTGCCCCGTGTGACGTACTATTAGAAATGGCATTGACCCACTGGAGGCCATCAAAAAGGCATAGCTGGGCCTTCAGGAATGAGATGGACGGAGTCCTTTTATTCAGAAAAAGACCCGACACAGGCCGTGTTTCGGCACAACAGCACCTGCCTCAGGGGACCAAGGTCACAGTGTAAAAAGAAACAGGGAAGTAAAATCCTAGCGGAAAATGATGCATCGCCCAAAGAGAAGTAAACACTAATAAAAAACACTGATACCATTTTGAATATTTTCCCTATTGTTTTCCAACAGATAGTCCAAGGTTGGCACAGAAGCGGAGTCAGGATGAGGCAAGTTGATGGCGCGGGGGGAGCGAGAGCGGACTTCCGCCGGCGCACATTTTCACTGCAACAGGACGAAAAAAAATAGGCGCCGGCAGAACTACGTTTGGGGGGAGCGGGCCGCTCCCTTGGCTCCCCACCTAGCTACGCCACTGGGTTGGCACCATTTGAAATGCTGGGTTGGCAGAACAGAAGAGACCAGTGAAGCTCCTGCTCAGTGAAGAATTTCTAGGTTCCCAGGTCGGATCAGGGGGAGGGGTGATCTGAGAAGACAGGGAGGGATGGTGAGAGGGCCTGAGTAGGGTTGTATAAGCCCAAATTCCTAATCTTTTAAATGAAAGAAAACAATTTAGTTCATTTTCTTAACAAAAGGGAAGAGGAATTCTGTAAATTTCCATTTCAAACAAAAATTCAACCATAGGAGTAACAGGAGAAATGACAGGACTTTGTTCCACAGTTAAATGACTCCCTTCATGTTAGCTGAATTGGATACAAAAGCGATCAATGAGGTACCGAAGATGATAACTAAGGGTGCAATGATTATGAATTATATTCACAGCGGTGCGCCTTTAAGTCTCAGAACGAGGCCAGTGTGTCAGCACCATCTCAGAAGACGGAGAGAAAGGGCAGATGCCAAGAACAGGCATGTGGTGGCCAATTTTCAAAGGGATTTTCACAGAGAAATGGGTGTTGCCTTTTAATCATGTCTGCTGGTTGTACACCACTTAGAATGTGCAGATAGTAACATAGCAAATGACGGCAGGTAAAGGCCTGAACGGTCCATCCAGTCTGCCCAACAAGATAAACTCATTTTACATGGTATGTGATACTTTATACGTATACCCGAGTTTGATTTGTCCTTGCCATTCTCAGGGCACAGACCGTAGAAGTCTGCCCAGCACTGTTCTTGGACTAAAAGTTCTGAAGATTCTGGAATCCTAAAGAGTTACAAGATTCCGGAATCCCAATTAGTAGCAACATTCCATGTAGAACCCCAAAGAGTAAAATAGTAAATGATGGCAGATAAAGACCTGAACAGTCCATCCAGTCTGCCCAACAAGATAAACTCATTTTACATGGTATGTGATACTTTATACCCGAGTTTGATTTGTCCTTGCCATTCTCAGGGCACAGACCGTAGAAGTCTGCCCAGCTCTGTTCTTGTACTAAAAGTTCTGAAGATTCTGGAATCCTAAAGAGTTACAAGATTCTGGAATCCCAATTGGTAGCAACATTCCATGTAGAACCCCAAAGAGTACAGAAAGAGAGTGGGAAATGGACCAATGACTCCAGGAGAACGGGAGATAAGATTTCAAAGAACCACTTTATTCAATGACTCGACACAGAAAACTGTGTTTCGGCCAAAAGGCCTGCCTCAGGATTCTAAAAACAATAAATATTTAAAAACATGAGTTCAAATAAACAACAATAATAAGAAATTATACATAAAAAAAACCTCTAACAGTATATATATGGTTAAGAGATAGACTAGAGTAAAAGCATATATATAAGTATACAAAATTATAAATATACATAGAGACATAATTTTACAAAAAAATATATAAATATAATGCAGAATGATAAAAGAAGAAGAACTTGTATGATCTAAATAGGAGATAAAATAAAATGAAGGCACATATATATATACATATATAATTATATGTCTATATGTTTGTTTTCTTGTTTATTCGTGGGGACTCTATATGGTATATCAGATATAGAAAACATGCTCGTATATTATAGGGTGGTAAGATCAGGTCGAATCCTAATTAAATTATTTAGAAGCAGATGTGCACAAATATAGATCTATAAAGAAAAAAGATCTTTAAATAGGACAGGAATATATATATATATATATATATATATATATATATATATATACATTATATGTATATGTATCTATAGTTAAAATTAAAAGTTAATAATATACTGAAAGTATATAATTATCAAAAAAAAATTTGGCAAAAAAATATATTGAATTTAGCCATGTTCACAGCACATTTACATAGAGGACATAAGATTAGTAGTACAGAAAGTATAGAATGCAGTAAAAGAGAAGAAAAAGAATGAAATGCAGTAAAAGAAAAAAGTGTTTATATGAAAAAAAGATAGATAAAAGATAGAATGACTTAAGATATATTGAATAGTTAAAATTAAAATTAAAGAGTAACATAGTAAATGATGGCAGATAAAGACCTGTACGGTCCATCCAGTCTGCCCAACAAGATAAACTCATTTTACATGGTATGTGGTACTTTATACCCGAGTTTGATTTGTCCTTGCCATTCTCAGGGCACAGACCATAGAAGTCTGCCCAGCACTGTTCTTGTACTAAAAGTTCTGAAGACTCTGGAATCCTAAAGAGTTACAAGATTCCAGAATCCCAGTTAGTAGCAACATTCCATGTAGAACCCCAAAGAGTAACATAGTAAATGACGACAGATAAAGACCTGTACGGTCCATCCAGTCTGCCCAACAAGATAAACTCATTTTACATGGTATGTGGTACTTTATACCCGAGTTTGATTTGTCCTTGCCTTTCTCAGGGCACAGACCATAGAAGTCTGCCCAGCACTGTTCTTGTACTAAAAGTTCTGAAGACTCTGGAATCCTAAAGAGTTACAAGATTCCAGAATCCCAGTTAGTAGCAACATTCCATGTAGAACCCCAAAGAGTAACATAGTAAATGACGACAGATAAAGATCTGTACGGTCCATCCAGTCTGCCCAACAAGATAAACTCATTTTACATGGCATGCGATACTTTGTATGTATACCTGAGTTTGATTGGTCCTTGCCATTCTCAGGCAAGAAGTCTGCCCAGCACTGTTCTTGTACTAAACGTTCTGACACTAACGTCGAAGCCCTTTAAATTTTACACTCCAGAGATAATTCAGAGTATGCATTTTTAAATGAGTAACTAAATAAAACCTTTAAAAATTGTCCTCCCAAGAGACAAAGGGGAACAAAGCTGGGGCAGGTCCGTGGCAGGGAGTTCCCTTTGAAAATCAGCTTATCCACAGACACACAGTGCTGTGCAGTCCTGCAAGCTGCCAAGTGGGACTGAAAATAGGTGTTATAGCCGTAAGGTCTTGAGTGATATCTGTAAGATCCAGAGGGCGTAGCAGGCAAAGCAGTTTGTGGCTTGTTACCACCTTCAGGTTTGGAAGAACTTGGGCAAATGTTGTCTGTGTGATTGTGAAATCCCTGCACCAAGCACGAAACAAAAAGCCTTTCACTCTTGTAACCTTTCTTAGAGTTGAGATTAATTGTTTGGCTAGGGATTGAAATTACCACAATACAAATTAAAGAAACCTAAAGTGAATGATTGATGAAGCTTTGTTGGTTTGAAAGGTTACTTTGCATCAGATGCAGATGGTTTGTGGGCTCCGTAAATTCTGTTTGTTAACATCATTTCCCCGAGTGAAACTCTTTATAGATGATTGACTGAGAGTACGAGAAAGCTTCTCCATTTCATTAGCAGACTTTAAAATAGATGTGGTCAGGCAGGCTGCAGTGGCTGAAGACAAACAGATCTGGAGAGGATACACAAGTACATAAGTAATGCCACACTAGGAAAAGACCAAGGGTCCATCGAGCCCAGCATCCTGTCCACGACAGCTTCCCAAACGTACAAACATTCTATACATGTTATTCCTGGAATTGTGGATTTTTCCCAAGTCCATTTAGTAGTGGTTTATGGACTTGTCCTTTAGGAATCCGTCTAACCCCTTTTTAAACTCTGCCAAGCTAACCGCCTTCACCACGTTCTGGTTTCTATTCTGCAAAGCTGCTTTGATACATTATTCAGGGGACCTTTTTACTATGCCGCGTAAGCGCATATTTGCGCCCAACGCACGCCAATTCTGAGTTACTGCCAGGCTTCCATGTGGCCCGTGTGGTAATTTCATTTTTTACTCACATCTGCTATGCGCAGCCAAAATATATTTTTTAACTTTCTGGCGCTCGTCAGCTACATGCGCCAAGTGGCATTCGGCGAGCGTAGGTCATTACCTCCTGGTTACCACGTGAGACTTTACCGTTAGGTCAATGGCTGGCGGTAAGGTCTCAGACCCAAAATGGACACGCAGCAATTTTCATTTTGCCGCATGTCCATTTTCGGCAAAAATAAAAAAAAGGTCTTTTTTTACAGGTGTATTGAAAAAATGATTCTGCGCGTGCCCAAAACACGTGTCTACACTACCACAGGCCATTTTTCAACGCACCTTAGTAAAAACAAAAACCTTCAATACCTTCACTCCATTCCTATCCATCCCAGATACAAGCACAATACAGTTTCGCATTACCTCGTGGTAGACCCCAAGCTCATCATTCCAAAAATGATCGACTCTACAAATAATGTTAAACATACACATCTCAATTCTTGTCCAACCCAAGTGCACTCAGCCAATCTGATGCGGCCATTTTAATTGCTTCCCTCTCTTTCTCATCTCCCACAAGCCCCCAGGTCTGTTATTTTTGTCTGTCTCCATGACAGGCCCTTTCTCCCAAGAGGAAACCACTGTACCCCTGCTCTGAGTAATTTCTCTGCACCTCTGTCTTATTTTACTTTATTTGATGACACACCTTACCGATAAGTTTGAGGCAAGTTGCATCATAAATACCAGATTATCCAAAAATTATAAAACACAGTTGTAATTGAAAACAATAACATCATTAAAAAACACTACTGTATAAAATACTCTAGAAATACCAGGCTTTTTAATTGTCTCTTAAAAGAAAAATGATATGAGATTCAACGTAAATCAGTAGGAAAGGAATTTCTTAATTTAGGGTCCATAAACCCCAAAATACTGCCTTCCTTAATGTGCAATAAGGGCAATTCTATATATGGATGCAAATTTCCATGTGCAAAATTGCACACTATTCTGAGATGCACACGTGCTAATGAGTCAATCAACGCCAACAAATGGCTGCTGGCAATCAATTGTTGGGGTTAATTGGCAACAATTTGGATTTATGCACTCGTCTTGCTAAGCGCTATCCTAGAAAGATTCACATGCAAATCTTATAGTGTACAACTCAAAAGAGGGCGTGCCAACGGGAGAGGCATGGGCAGGTTGAGAGCGTTTACTAAAGATGTTACTGAATACCAGGGATCGGCGCCTAAACTACATGCCAGGATTTATACCAGGTTCAGAAGCGCAGCCAGGTTCAGCCAGGTTGACGGAGCAGGGGGAGCGAGAGCGGACTTCCGCCGGCGCACATTTTCAGTGCTGCACAACGAAACAAAATAGGCACCAGCAGAACTCCATTAGGGGGAGCGGTCGCTCCCCTGGCGCCCCACCTAGCTACGCCACTGACCAGGTTTCAGTTGGTGTAAACCCTCATGCTCAAAGTTTGGCATGGATGCCAGCTCTAAGCACTGTTCTAAATAGCGCCCAACTCAGAGTGCCGTTCGAAGAATGTGTCTACAACACCTCAACCTTCTTCGACCACAATAACTCTAGGTATTTGTTCTATGCCGGAGGTGGCGAACGCCTCTACGGCGCTATGTAAGCCACATTGAGCCTGCAAATAGGTGGGGAAATGTGGGATACAAATGTAGCAAAGAAAGAAAGAAAGAAGAGTGATCCATGCGGATTTTTCGGCGCTGTTTTTTGAGTACCGTTACTGAATCTAGTCCTACATGTCTCCCAGTTTCTCTCCATCCCCCAGAGCTTACCAAACACCTTCAAGGCTTCCAGAGGCTCCTTTGTCCACCATACTGTGGTGAGAGAGGCCTCTTTGTTAAACTCTCTACTTGTGTGAAGAAAGAGATAAGGACATCCCTTGTGCCTATGGAGAGAGGAAAGAATAGACACTCCGAAATCACTAAAGACCATGTAGTATTAGCTTAGTTTAGTTTATTAAGGACTCGATATACTGCCCTTCAGTGCCTATCTGAGCCGTGTACGACCATAAACCAAAGAAAGAAAAGAACGCCGTCAAGGACAGAGGAAAATAAGAAAGCATGAGTACTCCAGGACAGAGGGCCGAGCACTACTGCATGGCCATTGGGAAGGCAAAAGCTAGTGCAAAAAGATGGGCCTTGAAGGGGGCCCAAAAATGGGGCTAGGACTGTTCAGCACAGAGAGTGGGTGGAAGGGTATTCTAGGGGGAGGGGGCCACACAACCACACACAAAAAAAAAGCCGAACGACAGGTGGATTCAAGGTGAGAACAACGGGTGGGGGGGGGGGGGGGGGGGGGGGGAGAGACAGAAGGAAAGGGCTGAGAGTAATGACCTAGTTGGGATATAGGGAAAGTTGAGGGAGGGCAGGTAGACCAGGTCACTAACTTCTTCACTGCTGAGACAGCACTGGAGCAGTTCCGGACAGCAGGAGCGTAACCAGATCTCAGCGAGAGGGCGGTCCAGAGCCCAAGATGGGGGGCACATTTTAACCTGCCTCCCCAGCCGCCGACCCCCCCCCCCCCCCCACTGCACTTTCGGACCCCCCTCCGCCACCGCCACCGACCCTCCCCGCCACTTTTGACCCCTGCCGCCGACCCTCCCCCCGCTGCCGCCACCAGGTACCTTTGCCGGCGGGGGTCCCCAACCCACGCCAGCCTTGGTCTCCGACGCGTTCGCTGATCTGTGCTGTGAGTCCTGACTGACGTCCTGTATGCACATCCTGCGAAAGTCTGGCTACGCTCCTGCCCTTAGTGGATCAACATTAATTCCCAAAATTACTGCCATTTTACTGCTGTGGTATAAATAGCCTTATCACAGGAATGACCCACATAACGATACGCTGTGGTCATTTTTTCCTGCAGCTGAGTAAAAGGACCCCTGTGTGATTTGGGGTTTTTTTTTTTCCTGTTTGTCACCTTGAACACGTTTTTGGAGTAATGATATTACCATTCAGAATAATCAATAAGATCATTTTTCAGTCTGTTAAAATTGTTTTAAAAATTCTAATACAAAGAAAGCTCCTTTACTCTTGGTGACTCTCATCGCAGACAGTCAAGCGGACAAGACATTTCTCCCAGAGCTTTCACTTATTTACTTTTTGCATTTCTTCTTTTACTGTTTACCTTCTGGCAGAAAGAAGTTATTTAAAAAAAAAATATTAATTCAGTGCGTCGGGTACAGTTTGTGGTTTAACCCTGAGATCTGAGGCATGGGAAAGTGAATGGCATTTCAGCTGACGTTTTGCCGAAGAAGTAGCTAAAGGGTGGGATCCAGAGCTGTTGACGGCTCGGCACTTTCAATCGGGCTGGCCTTGCTTCGTTTGAATAGACACATTTGATTCACTCTCTGGAAACATTAAATGAAGCCGCTGATTAGATTTTTATCTCTGTCTCTGGAAAGATTAACAGGGGATTTTAATGATAAATAGCTTTTGGTCACCAGTGTCTGGCCTCACCACAAAAAGTTCATCATATGCCCTTCTCTACCCGGTATAATTTGAATAAAGCAAGCCCAAGAGGTTCAACCACTGGGCTTAATCCAAGATATGAATGGAAAAACTATCAGATTCAATTCGGACTGGGATTGTGATTGTCAGTTAAACTGGGATGGTCCTCAAAGCTATTCAGCTTGACACAAGACCATGGCTCATCCTGGATTTCTTGGATTTCTCATTTTTAGACCCAGTTTCAAATGGAAAGCATGAAAAAGGATCTGAGGAACCTAGAAGAATGGTCTAAGGTTTGGAAATTAAATTTCAATGCGAAGAAATGCAAAGTGATGCACTTAGGGAGTAGAAACCCACGAGAGACTTATGCGTTAGGCGGTGAGAGTCTGATAGGTACTGAGGGGGAGAGGGATCTTGGGGTGATAGTATCCAAGGATCTGAAGGCGACGAAACAGTGTGACAAGGCGGTGGCCATAGCGAGAAGGTTGCTAGGCTGTATAGAGAGAGGTGTGACCAGCAGAAGAAAGGAAGTGTTGATGCCCCTGTACAAGTCGTTGGTGAGGCCCCACCTGGAGTATTGTGTTCAGTTTTGGAGGCCATATCTTGCTAAGGATGTAAAAAGAATTGAAGCGGTGCAAAGAAAAGCTACGAGGATGGTATGGGATTTGCGTTACAAGACGTATGAGGAGAGACTTGCGGACCTGAACATGTATACCCTGGAGGAAAGGAGGAACAGGGGTGATATGATACAGACGTTCAAATATTTGAAAGGTATTAGTCCGCAAACAAATCTTTTCCGGAGATGGGAAGGCGGTAGAACGAGAGGACATGAAATGAGATTGAAGGGGGGCAGACTCAAGAAAAATGTCAGGAAGTATTTTTTCACAGAGAGAGTGGTGGATGCTTGGAGAATTCCTTTATTAAATAAAACGGAAAAAACCAATATTCAAGACATTACATCATGCCGTTGTAAAACCAGCCCCACTACACTTTTATACAAAAAATACAAACCCGATAAAACCCGTCCCCCCCAAATCCCCCCCACACCATACATTCAAATCAACTTCAAGCGGACATGCTTCCACCAAACCCCAAAATTATGTACCCCCCCCCCCTTCCACCTTTTCCCAGCGTGCCAATTCCTGGACGGCTCGGACAACGTCCCAGGAAACCTGCTCAGCCGACCTGCACTCCTGGCGCATAGACACCCCGCATCGGGCCACCCACAGGCAGTACCTGATAATAACTGATATGAGGAAGGCGGTACCTGGCTCCAGCCGCCCCGTCCCCTGCTGCCTCCCGTACACCCAGTCTGCATAGGTGTAGGACGTGAAGCTGGGGATGGCCAACAAGGCAGCCACTCTTCCACAAACTGCTCTGGAGAATGGACACTCCATAAGGAAGTGGTCCATCGTCTCCAGCTGACCAGCACACTCCCCCCTCGGGCAGTTTCGGTCCTGCATGCTTCGGTGCATATTTGCCCTAACATATAATTTACCGTGAAGGGACAGCCAGGCAATGTCCCTGTACTTGTTCGGGAGTCGTCTAGATGAAATAAAGCCCAGGCCCTGCCTCAGCACGGGCCCTGGAGCATCCCTAAGAGTCAGGGGAGATGAGAAATGCTGGGAGCGAACCCGCTCCACCCAGCTCTCCCTCTGCCCCGCCCTTATTTCCTCCCATTTAATGTCCCACAACCGGACCAGCTTTACTAAGGATTTGTAGTAGCCTACCCCCTCCGGGAAACCCTTCCGCAACCTCCCCACCTTCCCCCCTCCCCACCAAGGGCCCCAAAATCCCTCCCACCACTGCACAACACTTTGTGCCCACCCTGGGGCCTCCGGCCCTCCCCCCCGCCCAAGGTTAAACTGGATGAACAGGGAGGAGAATAGCAAGACATTCATCCCGTGACCGGTAAGTAATATTGCGTTTTACCTGGTTCATCCTGTTGCCCCACAAAAGTTGAAAAAACACGCTGTACAATGAAGTGAAACAGCAGTCCGGCAAAAGGCAGATGTAACTCAAGAAGAGAAACATGGGGACTATCTGGGTCTTCAACAACCGGACCCTGTCTGCCATGGACATCCACCACCCCTTCCAACGATCCACCTTTTCCCTTGCCTCCGATATCTTTTGCTCCCAACTCTCCCGCCCGTAATCCCCCTCCCCCCAAAATACACTCCCAACACCCGCATTCTTTCAATCCCTGCAGGAAACCCGCCCCCTAGGTTAAATCGCCGTTCCTCTGGACCCACCCACAAGCTAGTACACTTACCCAGGTTTACCCGTGACCCCGATGCCTTGGAATATTCTTCAAGGGTCTCCCGCAGCATCCTCCCCTCCCTCTGGTCTGCCACCCAAACGGTGACATCGTCTGCATAAGCGATGACTCTCAATACGTTCCCTTTGCCAACCTCTACCCCTCTGAGCCCTCCCTCCCCCCCCTCCCAGCCTCCGCACCAGGGGATCTATAGCAAAAGCGTACAGCAGGGGGCTCAATGGGCACCCCTGCCGTACCCCTGCCGTGACCCCCACCTCCGCCCCCCCTCCATCCATTCACCAGGGGAAAAAATCGCGCCCCAGCATACAACAGTTGCAGTTGTGCGATCCACTCCCCCGGGAAGCCATAGTGATCCAGGACCTTCCACAAGAACTCCCACTGCACTCGGTCGAAAGCCTTGTCCTGGTCCAAGGCCACGACCAACCTACCATCTCCCACCCGGCTATGTTCCAAGCCCTCCCTCACCCAGGCTACTGCCTCCAGCACCCCCCTTCCTGGGACCCCACACCTCTGCGGGACTGCTAGCACTTCACCGGAGACCTTCCTCATGCGAGCATGAAGCATGTGGGCGAAGATCTTCCGGTCGCTGTTCAATAGTGCTATTGGTCGCCAGTTCGCCACGTCTTGAGGATCTTTGCCTTTGCTAAGGAGGACCAATGCTGATCCTCCCATAGACTCCGGCAAGGATCCTCCTGTTCGCGCCTCCTCCCAGAGTTCCAGCAAGAGCGGCGCCAGCTGGTCCCTGAACCGTTGGTAAAACTCCGCCGGAAGTCCATCCGGCCCCGGCGCTGTTCTGCGCCGCAAGGCCCCAATGGCCTCCTCCACCTCACCCAGCGTCCACGGCTGCGTTAAGACCTGAAGATGGGGCCCCCAGTTACCCACCCCCGGGGTCCCCTCAATATATCTTCCCATGGCCTCTGTCCCCAACTGTAGGTCCGAGAAAACCCGCCCAAAATGCGTCCCCACCACCCGCAAAATACCTTCCCTGGATTCTTGGAGCACCCCCCCTCATCCCTAAACCCCACCACCACCCTCCTCTCCCTTCGTTCCTTGCAGCAGTCATACGGGTCCGGACCAAGCAGCTTCCCGAAGTCCCGCTCGTAGACGAGGGAAGAGTAGCGGTTGTACTGTACTCTTTCAACCTCCTGCTGCAGTACCTCAATATCCTCCCTCCTCCCCCCCCCCCGGGAAATTAGATTATCCCGTCGCTTTCTCAGGGCGATCCCCAACCGGGTGGCCTCCCTTCCCTCCCGCCTTGCCTGACGGAGAAAAAACCCTCTGGTGCGGTGTTTCAGTACTTCCCACCAGTCCCTGAGGGAAGGGAAGACACCCTGAATGGACACCTGGTCTGCTAGGAATTCCAGGTACTCCTGGTGCAACACCCCCTCCTTCAACCATTTGAGATTCAATCTCCACAACCCTTTCCCTAGCTTGCACGCCCCCCCTCCCCCCAACTCTATCATCACCATCCTGTGGTCAGAGAAATCTACTTCCACCACCCTAGGTGCCTGCCTACATGCCCCTTCCCGAACTATAAACCGGTCAATTCTGCTCCTACAGGTGCCCCGTGAAAAGGTGAAACCCTGATTCCCACCACCAAGTGCAATATGTACATCCACCAGCCCTGCTCCTTTCATAATCCCCGCTAGTCGAACCCCATCATAACGTACTTGTGGTGCCCGCCCCCCACTATCCTCTTTTCGTAAGATACTGTTGAAGTCTCCTCCCCACACCAACTGCCTTGAAGTGTATAGGTAAGGCTTAATTTTGTTGAACAATGCAGACCTTCCCTGTTTGCTTTGCGGTCCATACACATTAATCACCCGCAAGGCCACCCCCCGCAATATTACGTCCAACACCAAACACCTACCAATACCCAGCTCCACCACCCTCTGAATCTCTACTTTATTGGTTTTAAAGAGGATGCCTATCCCCCCATACCTCTCCCCGGCCAGACCCCAGATAGAGGGTCCCCATCTCCAGGCCCTCTTTGCCCGCCGGATGTCCTCCAGCGTCTGCAACCGGGTCTCCTGGAGGAGGAAACAGTCTGCCTCCACAGCAGAGAGGCCATCAAATGCCAAGCTTCTTGCCCTCTGGGAGGCGACACTAGCCACATTAAGTGTGGCGAACACCAATAGCAGTCCCGCCATCAGTCCTCGCTATCACACCCCCCGCCTTCCTGGCTGCCTTCCCTTCTCTCCACACCATCATCCGTGGTCCCTTCCCCTCCACCCTCTTCTTCCTCCTCCGCCCAATCCCGGACCCCTAGCTTAAACATCCCTTCCCCCACCCTTGCTTTCTTCCTCCCTATCTTCTTTTTGTCTTCACCCACCTCCCTCCCTCCCTGGGGATCATCACCCGACCTGCCCCCCTCCTCTCCTCCCTCTTCCACCCCTACTACCTCCTCTTCTTCCACCCTTCCCATCAATCCCGCCTCCGACCCTTCCTCCCTCCCCTCACGGGCCTGCATTACTACATCCTTTCTTACCTTCCTTTCCTCTCCCGCCCTCCCTGCATCAGCCGTTACCTCCCCCGATCCACCCACCTCCCCCCCTACCCTTCCCCCCTCTTTGTCCCTCAAAACCCTCCCCCCCGTTTCTCTTTCCTCTTACCCGCTGTTCCCCTCACTCCTTCTCCCCTACCTCCCAACCCGTCCTGCCGGCTACCCCCATCCTCTACCTCCTCACCAGCCAGTTCCTCAACCCCTCCCTCCTCTTCCAAACCCCTGAATCTATTCCCTACTTCTATCCCCATTCCCACCCCCCTTCCCCCCTTTCCTCTCCGCTGTTTCTTGGACACCCGCGTCCAGCCCTCATCCTCCCCTTCCTGCCGCTTCCGACCCTCCCCCAAGCCTCCCCCCCTCTACCTGTCCCTGTCCTTCCCTGGACCCTTTCCCCCCCGCCCCGGGAACCTGATCATGGTCTGCTTCCCCTCCCCCCTCCCCCTGACCTGAACCATCCCTATCTATCTCCTCCTCACCCCCATTATGGGAGGCCCAAGGGCAGGCTCGAAATGCATGCCCCAGACCCCCACACAAGTTGCACTGAATAGACATACAGGACTCCGTGGGATGCTCCTTAGACCCGCACTTTCCACACTGCACAACCGGGCATGACATACTAAAATGTCTAAACGACCCGCACCTGTGACACTGCCGTGGCTGCCCCTTATAAAAGCAGAGAATCCGATCCCTGCCGATGAACGCCGAGGAGGGAATGTGCTGGGTGACATGCCCTGCCTGCCTCAGCCTAACCTGCGCACCCCAACCTCCAGCCCACACCCTACTGGGGTCCGGGAGTTTGGACAAGGGGGTACGCAATTCTGCGTACCGTTGTAGCCAGAAAGCCAGGTCCGCCCCTGATAGAGACTCATTTCGAACCAGAAGGGTTACCTGCACCAGGTCGGGTCTGCTGATCGGTACGGCCCGGTAGTTCTTCCAGTCCCCTCTCCCCCGTACCCCTTCGTATCTCTCCCAGAAGACCTCCATGCCTCACTGGGTTAGAAAGCTGATATCGTATTCTGGTATATTCACCGGATGAATACAGGCATAGAGGTCCTCTGGGAGGAATCCTAGACCAAGGACCAATCTCAGGACTGCATCCCTGCTTGGCATCCCCCCCTCCCCCACCCATTTCAATTGTACCACATTCCTCCTTTTGGGAACCTGGCCTCCCCCCCACCCCCCTCCCCATCCTTCCCCGCTGCCCCCTACCCCCCTAGTTCCCCTGCGCCCGCCTCCTCCACCCACCACCGCCGCAAAGGACGGACCCCCCCCCCCCCCACCGTCCCCCCCCTTCTCCAGCGCGGGGACCCCCCCGCTCCTGATGCATCATATCCTCCTTCTCTAGCCTTCCCCGTTTCTCAGCCTCCCTCCCTATCCCTCCCCCCAACATGCCTTGTACCCCTTCAACCAGCAAACCTTGGTCCCCTGCACCCCTCACCCCCCGAGCACTCGTATCCCCTGTAGTCACAGTGTCCATCAGTTCAATGCCTCCTGCAACAGAAACCCTGCCTGTCTCCCCATCGATTTGGTCCGTAGGAACTTTGAGAGCAGGTTCCCCTATATAACTGGTCCCCTCCCAGTGCCCCTGCCCCCCTCCCGTCGAATCAACCCCTCCCCCCAGAGCCAACCACCCCGCTGCCTGGCCGGAATCAGAATCCCTAGTACCACCAGTTAAGTTTACTTCTGGTGCGCATGGCAAGGCAAGCACCCCTCCCTCCCGCCCAAAACCTGCTCTCTGGACCGGGTCCCTTTTTCCTCCAACGTTCTGCTCCGTCGGATCCTCCAGCCCCGCTGTTTCGCCAAGCGGATGAGGCTTCCCACACTCCAGAAGTGCCTGCCCTCTCACACATGGGGAATCTTCTGGCACTGCAGCTATTTCCTCTGTCAGCCTTTGTAGCTGTTCTGCAGTCTTTCCTGCTCCCACAGCCCGATTGGCTGGAGCCTCTGCTGCCAGGCCGGTTTGTTGCAAACACTCCTGATCCTCCTGTGCCTTCTTCATCGAGAACCCCTCCTTTTCACCTGCTGTTTGTCCAGCTGCAGCACTCTCTGTCACCAGGTTTTCCTCTGCTAAAACCTCACCATTCTCAGTCTTTGGCAGTGCTGCAGCCTGCCTGGCCGTGACCTCCAGCCCCTCAGTGCTGCGTGGGCGGGGCCTCCCCAGCTGCAATGGAGTCAGTGTTTGTTTGCTGCTCTCAACTCCTGCTGCAGGCAATGGGCACAAAACCTGTGGCTGCAACTGCCTCTGCTGACCTCTTGCTTCTTGCTCAAGTAAGTTTTTCAGTTCTGCTTCCACTGGTGTAGAAAAGAGTCTCTCTCCTGAACTTCCAGCCCCTGTTTCTACAAGATGAAAAGTCTGGGTTTTAAAACTTTTTTCCTGTTCAGTTTTTCCAACCTCAGGTTCCCTTAACGAGGATGCCTCTCCAGCCCCACCTCCAGTCCTGCTTGCTTCAGAAGCTGCCAGAGACTGACTAGCAAGGTACTGCATATACTGTAATGTCTTTTGGGTACTGGGCCCAGGAAGCTCCTTTGGCCCCTGGGTGTTCTGGGGTCCAAGGTCTGAGCTCCTACTCTCCTTCTCTGTTTGCTGTTGTGACTGTTTGAAGGTTGTCAGGGCTTTTCCCCCCAAGGCCATTCTTTCTCTGTTGATGTAAACTTCTCTCAGAGGGTTCCCAGGGCCCTTTTTCAATGCCCCCAGCAAATGTTCTTTCTTTTGAAGAAGCTTGAGTAAACGGGTTACCTCCTTTGTATAAGTCTTGCGGTGCTCCACTGGGGCTAGTTTGCACAGGGCTTTTGCCATTTTAACCCGTTTCCCCAACTCTACCACCTCTTTTTCTGTGCTTTTTATCTTTCTCACCATTTGAATCAGGCCACTGGTCGGGTCCTCTGGATCCTGACTATAGTCTGTGAAATCTTCCTCCTCTGAGGAGTCACTGTCCTCCTCCTCTGACACCGGTAGGGCCTCCCGGCAGATCTCCATTACCTCTGCTCTCTCCTCTCTCTCCTCCGATCTGCTGTTCTCTGGGGCCTCCCCCAGCTCTCTCCCCACCTCACCTGCTAGATGGCGTGCCACTGTGAGGGGGGTACCGGTCTGGGTTCCTCCCGTGGAAGCCTGCACTCTTCGATCCACAGGGCTCCTTTCCCTCCTCTCTGGAGCCCTGCCAGAGAGGGAACTACTTCTCCTGGCCTTCTGGTCCCTGGCCCCAGGAGACCCCCTGGCCTGGGGCTTTCCTGAGGACCGCTCCCCAGGGACCTTCCTCATTTCTGGGGAAGGAGCTAGGCCTCACTCCCTTCCCCCTGGAAGCCTGCAGAGCCTCTGGCAGCACTTCCTCCTCCTTCCAAGTCTCAACAGCAACTAACTTGGAATGCCCTCCCGCGGGAGGTGGTGGAGAGAAAAACAGTAACGGAATTCAAACATGCGTGGGATATACATAAAGGAATCCTGTGCAGAAGGAAGGGATCCTCAGGAGCTTAGCCTAGAATGGGTGGCGGAGCAGGTGGGGGAAAGAGGGGTTGGTGGTTGGGAGGCGAGGATAGTGGAGGGCAGACTTATACGGTCTGTGCCAGAGCCGGTGATGGGAGGCGGGACTGGTGGTTGGGAGGCGGGGAATCCTGCTGGGCAGACATACAGTCTGTGCCCTGAAAAGACAGGTACAAATCAAGGTAAGGTATACACATATGAATTTATCTTGTTGGGCAGACTGGATGGACCATGCAGGTCTTTTTCTGCCGTCATCTACTACGTTACTATGTTAATTGTAGCAGATTTCCATTTTCAGTCAAACTGCATCATCTTTGAATACTTGAACTGGGCGGAATCTTCTTTTTATTCAAACAAACCCAAACCAATCAAAAAGTGACATGGACAATAGGCAACTCGTCCCTGCCCCGTCGAAACTAACAGTACTGTAGCCTCCTAATACTATGTGAAGTGGGATTAGAGGTGTTATGACTGAAGAAAATGATTATACCTGTAGCTCCTAGTTTCCAAGAGACACCTTTAATGAATATCGACCTGATACTGCTTTAGCTGCTTAGCTAAGAAATAAATACTGCCAAGCTGAAAATGTATAAATGTTTTGCTTTGAAACCTACCTCTAACTCTTGAACATCTTTGTAAATCATTTCCGTCATAAGAACGCAAGAATAGCCATACTGGGTCAGTGTCCTGCTTCCAACAGTGGCCAATCCAGGTCACAAGTACCTGGCAGAATCCCAATTAGTAGCAACATTCCGTGTTACCAGTCCCAGGGCAAGCAGTGGTTTCCCCTATGTCCATATCAATATCAGACTATTGACTTTTCCTCCAGGAATGCCGGCCCTGAGTGAACATGAGAACATAAGAATGGCCTTACTGGTCCATCTAGCCCAGTAACAGTGGCCAATCCAGGTCACAAGTACCTGGTAGCGATTTGTACTGTTTTTTTTAGGTCTTAGGCATATATCCGTCTTCAAAAAATAGGCCCATAACCAGTGCGTTTTTTTCTAGCAAAAAAGGTGCCGGTACTCAAATGCCGGGCCACCCTTCAGGGGTGGGATGATCACTGAGGGACCCACCCCACAATAGTCAGGCCCCCTGCAACCAGTCACAGAAGAATCTATGACAAGGTAGAATTGTTGTGTACAGCCTGAGCTCATTCATTAAAACTTGAGGACCATGGGTCAATTTTAGCAAACAATGGAAAAGGTGCCGGTACTCAGTACCCCCTCAAAAAAAGCCCTGCCCAAAACTCACCCTCTCGTGTAAATTGCACACTATCGCACGTATACACTAAACAGCCTAAGTGCCAGCTCTTAAGCTCCTTTGGGTAACAGTGACTTTCGAAGAAGTGCATCCCTTCAGTTTTATTTAATAAAATGTACTTTCATCTCACTGTCATCTATGATAGCCCCACTGAAAATAAAATACAGTATGTTGAGTCAACAGCCTTTGAGAAGAGATTGTACCCGACCAGGACGTGGAGAGCCAAGACTTCCTGGAAAAACAGGCAGATTGATATGAATATGTAATCAGAGGGGTGTGGCCTGGGCTAATGTTTGCCACCATGCCTTAAACTCAGGTTCCCATCCTATTAACCATCTCTAGACTGGAAAACAACTAGGTCAATTCAACTTGTCATTCTGATTTTTGCGAAATTGCTCATTTGGGTCCTGACATCCCAAGCAGGTTTCCCTTAGACATAAATGCGGAGAAGGGGAGGTCCTTTAGTACGTCTGGCCATGAGCGACACAAACAATTTAATTTGTTTGAATTTTTTTCTTAAAAACTCATTGGTTAACAGCTCTATTCCAACAGGACACCCCTCCCTCTCATCTTCCAGTGCCTAAAGGAAAATCATCATTATTGAATAAAGTCAGTAATTAATAAAAACTTGACAACCAGCTTTATTTGTTAATACTATGTTCCTGTTAGGAGTAGTACTCTAGCCAACATATCTCAGAACTGCTGAGTTTCACAATAATCTCAGGTCAAATAAATCTTTCATGTCTCTTCCTGCTTGACCACAAATCCAATTTTGACTCCAGGTAGTGCCGGGCTTCCCAAACTTGCTCTGGGAACCCCACAAGCTACTCAGATTTTACAGGATATCCCAAATGCATATACATGAGATAAATCGAGAGATATTGAGTCTCATGCATATTTATGATGGGTGTCCTTAAAATGTGACTAACTGTGGGATCCTTGGGGCAAGTTTGAGAAGCCCTGATGTGGAGTTAGCAGATAGTTCCATCTGGGCAAAACATGGCCACGTTGGGTCTTTTAATTTGATTTTACAGATTTGTAATATGTTTGTATTGATGTATTAAATATTTGTTTATGTTTATATGTTTGATCTTCTCCTTTTTTGCTATATGCCTGTGCAGATACCGGCCTCACTTTGTGTAATCTCTCTAGTTAGCAGATAACTCTAGGTCACTAGGGATTGGATGAGACAGTTCTGGGTTTTATGCCATCATCTGCAATTGGGAATCAAACCAGGACTGGCTTAACCTAATCATCATGGCCTGGAACCTGAAAACCTTAACTTCATGTTGTTTGCAGAGTTCAGAAAAAAAAATCTAATAAGGTTCTGGCCCTCAATTAACAGGGCTTCAGAACGAGATGGTGTTCTGATTGGTTCTAATTTATTCTAAAAGAACGCAGTAGGCGATCAAGATATTTTGGGGACTTGAAAGAAAGGGAACCTGGCTATAAAGTGAATGATGGAAAGCATAACCTGAAAACCAGACAAGTTTTGGAGTTGAAACAATCGAATATTTTCCAATCAATAAAACACTTGTAACATGTCACTTCACTGGCTTCCTATCCATTTCCGCATACAGTTCAAACTCCTCTTATTGACCTATAAGTGCATTCACTCTGCCGCTCCTCAGTACCTCTCTACTCTCATCTCTCCCCACATTCCTCCCCGGGAACTCCGTTCACTGGGTAAATCTCTCTTATCTGCACCCTTCTCCTCCACTGCTAACTCCAGACTCAGTTCCTTTTATCTTGCTGCACCATATGCCTGGAATAGACTTCCTGAGCCGGTACGTCAAGCTCCATCTTTGGCCGTCTTCAAATCTAAGCTAAAAGCCCACCTTTTTGATGCTGCTTTTAACTCCTAACCCTTATTCACTTGTTCATAACCCTTATTTTTATCATTCTCACTTTAATATTCCCTTATCTCTTGTTTGTCCTGTTTGTCTGTCCTAATTAGATTGTAAACTCTGTCGAGCAGAGACTGTCTCTTCATGTTCAAGTGTACAGCACTGCGTACTTCTAGTAGCATTATAGAAATGATAAGTAATAGTAGTAGTCTTTGGGATTCCGGAATTTTGCTACTCTTTGGGATTCTGGAATCTTGCTACTGTTTGTCCTTACCCCTTATTTATCCTGTTTGTCTTAATTAGATTGCAAGCTCTGTCGAGCAGGGACTGTCTCTTCATGTTCAAGTGTACAGCGCTGCGTACGTTTAGTAGCGCTATAGAAATGATAAGTAGTAGTAGTAGTTCTTACAAGAAGACTTGACTTAATTTCCAGTAAGGGATACAGTGATTAGCACCATTCCAAAGAATTTGCCTCCCCAGGCAGCTTAAAAATTTGGGACTCTTTCCTCCATACCCCAGAACACTGTCATCATTCCTCTTCCACCATCTACCTCCCTTCCTTTTCAAAACACTGGAGGAGCCCTGGAAGCCCTGCTCCTATCAGTTCAAACTACTGACATGTCCTCTCTGCACACGGGGCCTGTAAGCCGGTACACTTTCTCACAGTCCCCCAATGACACCAACCTATAGAATTACCCTTTTCCAGTTTTTATGATGCATCTCTTGTGTTGTTGGTGTGTATTAACTAGCTAGGGACATCTTCTGATCTTAAACTAGGGTTGCCAACTAGATCCAGATTCGCTGACAGGGTTTCCCCATTGCATTCCATAAGACTTATATTTGGTAAAACAAAATATGAAAGTGGAAAACCTCTAAGAGAGAAATTACACTGGCTCCCAATTAAAGAACGCATCGCGTTCAAGATCTGCACGATTGTTCACAAAATCATTTACGGAGATGCTCCGTCATACATGCTTGACCTCATAGACCTCCCACCCAGAAATACCAAAAGATCTGCCCGTACTTTTCTTAACCTACACTTCCCCAGTTGCAAAGGACTAAAATACAAACTAACACATACCTCCAGATTTTCCTACATGAGCACGAAATTATGGAACGCTATACCAAATCACGTGAAAACAATTAACGAAATCACTAACTTTCGCAAATCGCTGAAAACCTATCTCTTCACCAAAGCCTATCACGAGAATCCATAACTAATTACAACATAACACCAATCATCCCTTACTATGAATATCTTTTATAATTGCTTGATTAGACTAGTTATGATCCTGAAATCCTTCATATCTCTGTAACATCAATTGTATCTTTGTACCCTGATATGGTGATACCATAACAGGTTTCTGTAAGCCACATTGAGCCTGCAAATAGATGGGAAAATGTGGGATACAAATGCAATAAATAAATAATAAATAAATAAATAAAAAAGTAAAGCAAGACTACAAGTCCCTGCATGCAACGGGGTCAACCCAGGACTGGATCAACCCTGTTGGGCGAATCTGGATCTAATTGGTAACGTTATCATAATTGTATCTTCCAGTCACACAGACCCAGATTTCCTCCTAGGCAGTGTAGGCAGCTGTCTAGGGTCATTAGGCCGAAAGGATATCCCAATGCCACGTCCTTCTGAATCATTCAACCTGAGCAGCAGTATCCTCCTGTTAGACCCACCCTTTACCAGGCCAGCAATATTAAATCATTGTACAATCACCACTGGCCCATCCCTGGATCTTTAAAGGGGGAGGGGACATGTCTAACATTGAGTGATGCCTGAAGACCATCCCATGGAGAAGAAGAGGCCTCTTTTACCATGGCACTTCCTTAGGCTGATGGAGGATGCCTCCCATGGGTACCGCACCACCCTCTTAGAGAGGGACTCATACAACCCCATGCCTCAGGGACCGGAGAGTTAACTCTAGTCCTGGAACCATAAATTTTCAAATGAAAGGGGACTTGATATACTGCCTTTCTGTGGTATTTTGCAACTACATTCAAAGTGGTTTACATATATACAGGTACTTATTTGTACCTGGGACAATGGAGGGTTAAGTGACTTGCCCAGAGTCACAAGGAGCTGCAGTCAGAATTGAACCCAGTTCCCCAGGATCAAAGCCCACTGCACTAACCACTAGGCTATTCCGCCGCTCCACATGAGAGGTTTCCTTGACTATATGATTCAGTAGATTCACTCATATAGATTTATTCAAGCCAGTCAACCCATTCAGAGTGTGTAAGCCTATCTACTTTTAATGGCCGAGGTAGATTATTGTTATACAGCTGTTTGATCTCTCTTAAGTGTATCATAATTAGCAGTGAAATGAATTAGCAAGAGCCGCATACATTATCTATTGTTTAACAGATCTAAGCATTTGCCATTAATACAAATGAATCTTATTTTCAAATGAATACAAGCACTTGACAGTCAAAATGATCTGGAACGAAATCAAAGGGACTCTGGAGAAGGCTTGAGGAGGGATCTTCAGGGGTGGACAACCTCTGGTGATCTAAGAACCAAAAGAAGCAGGGAGAGACTGGAAAATCTGCCGTGGTCTTGCATTTTTCGTGACCCTTTTCCCAAACATTTCCCACGATTCTGTATGAATTTCCTTGCCTTTTTTTTTAAATATGTCACTTTCTTCAGCAGAGGAGAGGGGTATTTATTTATTTGTTACATTTGTATCCCACATTTTCCCACCTATTTGTAGGCTCAATGTGGCTTACATAGTACCAGAGAGGCCTCTGCGGGCTCTGGTGTGAACAAATACATGGTGGTGATGTGGTAAGATCAATTTCATGTGGCACAGCCACATTAGGGAATCGGAGAACGGAAGAGCTGTATTATGTCCATTATCTATTCAGTCATGATCAGGGCGTAGACCGTAGAAGCCTGCCCAGCACTGTTCAAGTTCTGAAGATTCTGGAATCCTAAAGAGTTACAAGATTCTGGAATCCCAATTAGTAGCAACATTCCATGTAGAACCCCAAAGAGTAACGTAACATAATAAATGACGGCAGATAAAGACCTGAACGGTCCATCCAGTCTGCCCAACAAGATACTCATTTTACATGGTATGTGATACTTTATACCCGAGTTTGATTTGTCCTTGCCATTCTCAGGGCACAGACCATAGAAGTCTGCCCAGCACTGTTCTTGTACTAAGTTCAGAAGCTAATGTCGAAGCCCCTTAAAATTTATTCATTTATTTGTTACATTTGTATCCCACGTTTTCCCACCTATTTGTAGGCTCAATGTGGCTTACATAGTACCAGAGAGGCCTTTGCAGGCTCCGGTGTGAACAAATACAGGGTGATGTTGTGGTAAGCTCAAGTTCATGTGGCACAGACACATTAGGGAATCGGAGAACGGAAGAGTTGTGTTATGTCCATTAGGTGCTTTAGTTTGGTTGTGTTGCAGAGATTAGGCATTTAAGTTGGATCGGTAGGGTATGCCTTTTTAAACAGGTTAGTTTTTAGTGATTTCCGGAAGTTTAGTAACATAGTAACATAGTAAATGACGGCAGAAAAAGACCTGCACGGTCCATCCAGTCTGCCCAACAAGACAAACTCATATGTGCTACTTTTTGTGTATACCCTACTTTGATTTGTACCTGTCCTCTTCAGGGCACAGACCGTATAAGTCTGCCCAGCACTATCCCCGCCTTCCAACCACCAGCCCCGCCTCCCGCCACCGGCTCTGCCACCCAATCTCGGCTAAGCTCCTTTACGTCGTTTTCAAGGCTTTTGGTAATGCGTTCCACAGTATGGTGGTGATAGTTGCTATAAGAAATAGCCGATTCATTCATCATCCCAATGGACTGATTTTCTGGAAGTTTCTCTATACCATCATATCATATGAAACAAGTGCAACCTTCATGTAAGAAAAGCCAAAGAAAATAAAAAATCTGTCTATTAGTCTATCTCACGTATAAGTCATGGGCAGTTTGGGGATTAAAATGGCCAAAAATGCTGTGATCTATGTTGAGGCTCCCCTTCCCTTCCTTTCTCCCTCCCCCCTCCACCTCCAGGTCCAACAATGCTCCTGCTCTCTCCTGCCCCTCCACTTTGGATCCAATATCGCTTCCCCTCCATCCTCCCCTCTCATTATCCAGCATCTCTCTCTTTCTCTCTCCTTCCCACGTGCATGGTCCAGCATCTTTCCCTCCACTCCTTCCCCACCCCTGGTTCGGTATTTCTCTCTTTCTCTCAATCCCCCCTCCCCCTCATCTACCTTAAACTTTGTCTTCTAGAGATCAGCAACAGCACAGCAGTATAACTAAGCTGCCTGTGGCCGGCTCTGTACCATTCGCTCCGACCTGTCCCGTCCTGCGGCTCCTCAGTACCTCTCCATTCTCATCTCTCCCTACACCCCTACCCGGGAACTCCGCTCGCTGGGTAAATCTCTCTTATCCGCACCCTTCTCCTCCATCGCTAACTCCAGACTCCGTTCCTTGTATCTTGCTGCACCATATGCCTGGAATAGACTTCCTGAGCCGGTCCATCAAGCCTCATCTCTGGCCGTCTTCAAATCTAAGCTAAAAACCCACCTTTTTGATGCTGCTTTTAACTCCTAACCCTTACTCACTTGTTCAGGACCCATGTTTTATCATTCCCACCTTAGTAATTAACTTATCCCTTATTTGTCCTGTTTGTCTGTCCTGATTAGATTGTACGCTCTGTCCAGCAGGGACTGTCTCTTCATGTCCAGTGTACAGCACTGCGTACGTCTAGTAGCTCTATAAAAATAATAAGTAGTATTAGTAATATTTCTGTTATTTGGTTGTTCTGCAGTGCTTTCAAATATGTATACTTTTTATACTGTTTCATTGTAGGCTTATTATTAGGTTTCAATTTGCTGTTTCCAAGTTTTCCTGATTTATTCTATTTTTGTTTATATTTGGTTTTTCTCCTATTGTTATGCTAACAGAATTGTAAGCTTTATGTTAAACTTGTACCTGCCATACATCGCCTTAGGGTGAATTTCTTCATAAAGGAGGTTAATAAATCCCAGGAAATAAATAAATAAATAAATAAATGTTGACCCTTGCCCTACATGGGTCATTAAAGTGCTCAGATGGCTGAACATCTGTCAGTGACTGCCAATTCATCTTGTACACAGGGTTATTTAAGAACACATATCAGGCCTGTTTTGAAAGAAATTACTGGCCAATTCTTAGTTTCCCTTTTTGGTCAAAGTTGATGGAACAAGTAATTTGGGATCAGCTGCAGAAATACGCTGTGGAAAAGAGACCGATTATACTATCTGTTTGGATTTAAGCTAAGTTATGGCACTGGTTGCTGTGTCCAAAAAGAAGAAGATACCCCCCACGTACACGGACAGGAAAAAACTAAAATGAAAAGAAAAGGAAGGGGGCTGACCAAATGAATTCAAACACAAGGATAAATAATTTAATAATAACCAAACAATTGAAACTGTGCAACATAGTTACACAGTCAAAGTCAGAGAATGTGGTAAAAGCAGTTAGCTTAGCGGGGTTTAAAAAAGGTTTGGATAGCTTCCTTAAAAGAAAAGTCCATAAGCCATCCTTAAAATGGACTTGGGGAAAATCCACTGCTTATTTCTAAGATAAGCAGCATAAAATGTATTGTACTGTTTTCGGATCTTGCCAGGTACTTGTGACCTGGATTGGCCATTGTTAGAAACAGGATGCTGGGCTTGATGGACTTTTGGTCTGTCCCAGTATGGCAACACTTATATACTTACGTACTTATGTAGTGATAATATGTTGTCACTAAGGAAGTTTATTGATATACTTCCAATAAGTCAGTGAATTGAAAATATGTCATCTGATTGTTAGGTTTGAGTATACTCATGATATATTTGCATGTACATCTTACTATATAGGAAGGTGAAATATTGACCTCAGTTTACACTAAACCGACGGATCATAATGCTTTTTTGAGATATGAAAGCATGCATCAATTGTACTGTTCCAGTTTTTAAACATCTCAGATATCGAGGGTTTGTAAAACTTCAGAATGAAAGCATAAATTTCAAGAATGGGGTTAACTCCATAAAGTCGTCACTATTGCCTATAAAAGGGTATTGTTTAATAACAGAGACTTGTTACTTCAGTCCCATATGGATTCTATTGATGTTGCTTCCCCTTGTATATTGCGTTATTCTAATTTGTCCTCAAAAATTGCTGGGATTGTCAAGAAACATTGGAGAATTTTGGCAGTACGTGATTGCCTAGTTAATAATCGATGTATGATTTCTTTTGCTCGGAATGGAAATTTGGCCAACAAACTCTGTAAATCAGATGTATGTTCCAATGTGTCCCCCATAATCAATAAGGGCTTTTGGAAATGTGGAGCTTGTTCTGTGTAGGGTTGGACTTAAAGGCTCTACTCACATGTGCTTCATGCAATGTTATCTACTTGATACACTGTTCTTGTGACTTAATTTATATCGGCCAAACTTCCCAACTGTTTCATACCCATATGATAGAACATAAATCTTGCATATCACTGAAAACAAATGGAAGCCCCTATGGTGTGACATTGTATAATGCATAGGCATGAATTTAAAGACTTACAGTGATTGAATAGCTGAAAATTTCTTTTAGGGGTGGGGATGTTAAAAAAAATGGTTAAGGCAATGGGAACAGCAGATTATTTATCAACTTAATAATAATAAAACTTTATTTATAACCCGCTATATCTAAAACAAAATGTCTAAGTGGGGAACAAAACACATACAAAATACAATAAAACTTAACAGTAAAAATTATTTCTTTCTTCAAAAACTATACAATAATTTGCTGTATTACTCCTAAAATAAAGCATACTGCAAATTAAATTCAAATGTTATTGACAGCAAAATAATATTATACATCAAAGGAACCAAAAGCCTGAAAAATAAATGAGTTTGTAAAGCTTTTTTAAACTGAACCATATTCTGTATTAAATGAAGTTCAATGGGCAATGCATTCCATAATTTCGGACCTTTGATGTAAAAAAATAGAGGATCTACTTTCTTCCAAATAGACCTGATGAAATGAAGGCACATCCAGTAGCTGTTTCTGAGATGATACAATTGGGCCTAATGGTTTGAATTGCTCAATTGAATCATCAGCTTTCTTAAAATGATTTTAATTGACTTTCAACCACATCATTGATGCTGTTTGCTATTAGATACTCTGATCTTATGGGTGTTATTTGATTGATTGATGGATGCCTGCTTGTTGATTTTTAGATTCAGTTCTGCCCTCCTGACGCAACGACTATGCGAAACAAGGCTCTTGTTGGGGTCCTACAAATCCCAGGGCAAGCATGTAGCATGGAATGTTGCTACTCTGAGATTCTGCATGGAATCTTGTTACTCTTTAGGATTCCAGAATCTTGCTAGTCTTTAGGGTTTTACATGGAATGTTGCCGTGATTTTGGTTTCTGCCATGTACTTGTGACCTGGCTTGACCACTGTTGAAAACAGAATACTGGGCTAGATGGACCATTGTTCTGATCCAGTTTGGCTACTTATATGTTCTTATCTATTTTGGATGAAGCTACCTGTGAATGGTGGATTACAATCGTCGGTCGATACAAGATTTGCTTTTGGGAATCGCTGGCATTTTGTGACGCTGGAGAATTAAGATAAGTGTTGCTTGCTCAAGCGTTTTTTTGCACACTTTGGCATTTTTTCCAGCTAGTAGAACTGAATGCTTCTTGTAATCATGTGAATAATTTGAGCTGGTTTGTTGCTTCACCCGGTTTTTCGGATTGGGATTTTTCTTGGCATGAGAGTTTTTCCCCCACTCTTTTTTTCTGGGTGTTGCTAGCTTGTGATAGGAATTCAGCCTCCTTTTTAACATTTTGCATTTACAGCAGTGTTTTGAAGCTGTTCAGGCTAATTTTGATCAAATAATTTAGGCACTGTTTATTGATTACAGGTAGTAAACTTACATCAATAACCACCGTTTGTAAAGTACAGGGTGCAGAAATCTTTGAAATAGCATAATTGCCAGCAGAAAAGCAAGAAGAACTGAGAGTAAGACCAGCAAGGGGAAAAACTGAATCATGCAAACAAAAAAACACAACAATAAGCAGGCAGAGAGAGAGAGAGACTTGGTAGGACACATTTGGTTGTTGCTGCTTTTAACTGGATTTTATTGTCTGTTCAGCTGCAAGGTTCTAACCTCTGATTCTTTGTATGGGCTCAGCTGATGTAAACCGCTTTGATGCACCGCTCAAAATGTGGTGTAAGGAGCATATTAAACAGAAGGATCTAGAATGTCAGAGAACACTGCAGGACTGTTGAGTTGGTACAGGAAAGGCTGTTAAAGTAGACAGCTTTGATAAACAATGTGAGTTTACCTCCAGAATTTATTTTTGTGTCATACGATGTGTCTGTGAACTGCCCGGGGGCTAAAAGATGAGCCCACTGTCAACAAGCTGTCAGGGTAAACTGGGATATCCTGGAGAGATAACGTTAACTCTTTCCTACCTGCAGTTCTAGAGTGTGTTTCTCTTGCCACTAATAACTATGATCCATTTGTTCACCTGGAAAGGGATCATTTTTTTTTTTTTAATTCTGATATTTGTCCCAGATCTCCTCTGTGAAATCCCTTTTTTGGAAGTGTTCTTATCCCTCAAGACTCCCACAAAGACCTGAGGGATCCTTTTACAAAGGCACGCTGAAAATTGGCTTGCGGAAGTGTAGGCGCGGGTTTTGGGGCGTGCGCCAAACCATTTTTCAGCGCGCCTGTGAAAAAGGCCTCTTTTTTTTTTGTCAAAAAAGGACGTGCAGCAAAATCAAAATTGCCGCGCGTCCATTTTTGGTCTGAGGCCTTACCAGCGGCCCTTGACCTAGTGGTGCGGAATCTGGGCGGTAATGACCTAGGCGCGTCGAATGCCGCTTGGTGTGCGTCCATTACACGCAGCCGAAAATTAAAAAAATATTTTTCAGATGCGTGCCAAAAATGAAATTTCCGCAGGCGCCACATGGTAGTCGGACAGTAACTCCATTTTGGCGCATGTTCGGCGTGTGTAGATGCTTCACGCAGCTCAGTTAAAAGGACCCCTGAGTTTCAAAATGATCTTGGATGAAAACACATGCAGATATCATTCAGGAGTCATCATTGTTAACTGGATCTTTTTGGAGGGCGGATTCGCCTGCTCCAGATTTAGCTCCGCCCTTTGACACGGGAATGGGCAGGCTGCCTGAACACCAACTCTAATATTGGCATAATTGCGCTCTGGAAATTCAGATGTGTGGGTTTGTAGGGAAAATAATCCAATCCAAGAAGTAAAATAATGAGAATCGCAACAATTAGAGAGAAGATAATGGCATATAAAAATGCTCAAATAATTTTGTTTACTCTTGAAATAATTTGCTACTAAGAGTTATTGTATGTGTAATAGCCTGGTGATGTGTTTTTCATTTGTTTATTTTTTTCCCATGCTGCATTATTCATCATAAAAAGATGTATCCACTTATGTAATATATCCACCATTAAGCATAGAATAAGTCTAATATTGCCCCATTTAATAGGGTCATTCGCCTCTTCAGACCAGAAGCTTTTGGAGTTTTATCATGCTCGTATTACAAAGTAACATAGTAGATGACTGCAGAGAAAGACCCGCACGGTCCATCCAGTCTGCCCAACAAGATAAACTCATATGTGCTACTTTTTGTGTATACCTGACCTTGATTTGTACCTGTCCTCTTCAGGGCACAGACGTTAGAAGTCTGCCCAGCACTAGCCCCACCTCCCAACCACCGGCTCTGCCACCCAATCTCCGCTAAGCTTCTGAGGATCCATTCCTTCTGAACAGGATTATCGGCATGAACTACAAGTGCAGCATAATTGACTGACCCAGCGGTTTGGACGGCATGTGCTCTGCACTGCCATGTGACACTCCCAAGGTCTGATACCTGAATCAGATCATCCATTTACAGGGTTGGCTGGGAATCTTGCAGGGGCGGGGGTTCACAGTCCCTGGGAGACAGGGACATCACAATCATTGTGGAAGAGTGGCCTAACGGTTAGTGTAGAAGGTAGCGGACCTGGGGAACTGGGTTCAATTCCCTTTGCTGCCTGATGGTCGGCAGTGGGTTGAGATGCTGGGGAAGCAGGTTCAGTTCCCTCCGCAGCTCAGTGTGATGCTGGGCAAGTCACTCAACCCTCCAATTAGATTGTGAGCCCACTAGGGACAGACACCCAGTAACTGTAAAATGCTTCGGTCTAAGAGGTATATAAATGAAGGGTGACCTGATACAGGGTCAATGATTGCAACTTTCCGAAAAGAGCCCTATGCAGGGCCCACATCCCCGAACCAGCACTGCAATAACAGGACAAGGTATTTGGAGGAGGGGAAAAATCTCTAGATAGGTGTAAATGAAGTCTCGCTGCCTGGCTCTGACTGAGCAGGAACTGTAAAGGAACAAAAGAAACCTACCTATATTAAGAAACTGTCAAAATTCAAAGGCACTTCTCTACTAAATTATCAACTCAAAACAATTTGCACAGTAGAGGATATTGAAAAGTACCGCTGTTTCCGGTAGCGGTAAGAGTCTAAAAACGCCGTCGCCATCTTAGTGTCTTGTGATGATAACCAGAGGCGTTACGATCAAATGTAAGTCTAATTGCTGGGAGAGTTTAATAGTTAGAAGTATGCTATGTTTATAGGATTTTAAGGCATATTTGTTTGTGTGTTGACAGATTTGGTGAAGGGCTCCCCCTTGACAAAGCAAGCATTGCGAAACAGGCTACCTGTCGGGGTTTGTGAGCACACCAGGGGCGTATCTGCGTGGGGCCACAGGGGCCTGGGCCCCCGCAGATTTTGCCCTGGACCCCCCCTACCGCCGTCAACCCTCCCCGTTGCCGTTGTTTACCTTTGCTGGCGGGGGACCCCAACCCCCCGCCAGCCGAGGTCCGCTTGCCGCCTTTTAAAGATATTTCTTCAGCTGGCGGGGGACCCCAACCCCCGCCAGCCCACCCGACGTCTTTAAAGTTCTTCTTCGGCCTCCGTGGCCGTGCTGTAGTTGATAGCTGTTCAATCCAGTTCGTTGTACGTGCAGGACAACGTGCTGGGACGTCAGACTCCGAACTGGATTCAACAGTCAACTACAGCACGGCCACGGAGGCCGAAGAAGAACTTTAAAGACGTCGGGTGGGCTGGCGGGGGTTGGGGTCCCCCACCAGCTGAAGAAATATCTTTAAAAGGTGGCAAGCGGACCTCGGCTGGCGGGGGGTTGGGGTCCCCCGCCAGCAAAGGTAAACAACGGCAGCGGGGGAGGGTTGACGGCGGGGGGGAGGGTGGAGAGTCGTTGGTGGGGAGGTTCTGGCAATGGCGGCAATGGCGGGGGGGGGTCGTTGTTGGGGGGGCTAAAATGTGCCCCCTCTCTCTGGCTCTGGCCCCCCCTACCGCCAGAGTCCAGATACACCCCTGGAGCACACCTGTTTGAACATGAGATAAGTAACATATTGCCTCAATTTTTACATAATGTTATTAATAAAGACAGAAGAAATTTAAGAATTGGTAGGTTGGGGGTATAGTCAATGATTAGAATATACACACGGTGAGAGGTTCACCGCGGGAGTGAAGTGATACCAGCCGTGGTGCACTTATGAGACTTACCCAGTACATCCCGTTTCAGCATATTTGTACTTTTCAATATCCTCTACTGTGCAAATTGTTTTGAGTATATTAAGAAACAGCAGCTTCTAGGATCTCAAGGACATTGCCAGAGAGATGCTTAAAGTATTTAAATCTTATGAGGGCAACTTTCAGCTGGCAGTGGTCAGCGTTTCTTTAAAATAGGGGCGTAGCCAGACAACAGATTTTGGGTGGGCCTAGGCAAGAAGTGGGTGGGCACCAAGTGTTCTCCCCCCCCCCCCCCCCTGCATCACCACCAAAAAAAAAAAATCTCAGCTGGCGAGAAAACGCTTCTTTCCACCTTGGCAGTCTGCAGCAGGCACGCGCTGAAGACTGAGCATGCGCAGGTGACAGTATCAAGGAGAGTAGCGTTTTCATTACCATCAGGGGGAGGTCTTCAGCTGGTGGAGCTGGGGATCCCCACCAGCTACCATTAAATGTGTGCTACTGTTGGGTGGCCCTGAACTCTAAGTGGGTGGGCCCTGGCCCACCTGTGGCTATGCCACTGCTTTAAACACCAGCCACCACCAGATGAATCAGACCTGGAAATGCAGTGCCAGCCATAGGAGCCGGTGCTTAAGACCCGCAAATATTGAGCAGATGGCTTCCCTTTGTCCAAGTATGAGTAATGTATGATGGGTTCAGCACCTCAATCATTACAAAAACTTGGTTCCCATGACGCTAGTTCCTTTACAGGTGCTAGCACTGAAAATGTGACTCTGGAACTGCCACCGGGAGTTACCCAGGTCCTGCCGACATTTAGCCTTTTTCTATCCTAAGTTAACCTGGTCATTACCTGGTTACCACTGCTGAGTGTCGGCAGTGCCTGGGTAACTTCTAGCCCCACCCTGACTCCGCCTCCAGAGTTAACACAAGCAGATCAATAGGAAGCATAAAAAATGCTGTGATCCGTAAACTATTACTGAATGATATTTCAAATAACTCCTCACAGGCTCTCAATGTTGGGGAAAGTTGGCTTTAGCACAACCTTACATGGGTTTTCCCAGGCACCGAGGTCATCTTTCCCACAGCCAGGAAACGGCCAATTTTCTGTTTTTTTGAATTAATGACCATGCACTAATGTGGGTCTGCCTCCCTCGTCCAGCCATGTTTTGATGGCGTATAGTATCAAAGTTATGACCCGCTGACCCTGACGCAGCAAACGAAACGCTGGCAATCATCGGTCACCATCCGTTTTCGCAAGTGTTGGGAGAAAGAGACAGCAGTGCAGCTAAGTGATAGTTTTGGCTTTTTAAGTGATTTCACTGCAAACATTGGGGTCCTTTTACTAAGCTGCAGTAAAAGGGGGCCCAGGCTAACGTCGGCGTGTGGTTTTGATGCGTGCTGAGGCTCCCTTTTATCACAGCGGGTAATAGGCTGTATTTTGGGGTTTTTAAGAAATGGCCGTGCGGTAAGTGAACCATTTCAGGGAGGAGTTCCTACCGCCACCTGTTGAGGTGGCAGTAAGGGCTTCTGTGCTGACCCAGCAGTAACTGGGCAGCAGATGGCACTGCCCAATTAATACCAGGTAAACACTGTCATTACAAAAATAGAAAATTTTTTGCAGTGTCGGAAATGGCACTTGCTGGAGGTAGTTACTACTGCCGGGCTGCTGCAGTAGCCCAGCGATAGTTCCTGTTTGGCGCACAGTAAGCCCGTGGTGGACTTCCCGCCACTTAGTAAATGAGCCCCTTTATTTGTGGGGGAGGTTTTTTTTTTCAGCCGATGATGAAGCAGTCCGACTCCATAGGATTTTGAACCACGAGCTTCTTGAGGCTTTTTTCCTCCGCACGCTTCTACGGCTATTTCTGAGAATCGTTGTTATGAACAGCGTTGCATGCGTTAATTTTGCGGTTAGCGTGCAAACACCAACTGATTCCTAATCCTAATATGTGATAAAGCCCCTTCCCCCACAATTTTTCTTTTTGCAATTCAAGTATTCCAGTATTAAAATACTCTCACGGTTCCTTAATAAGGAGACCATGGGAGAACCTTACGTTCAAACCACCATCATTGGTCAAAAATCCTTCTCTGTTTTTTTACATATATTCCTCTAGTGCAAAGTGTGACACCTTCAGTATTCATATAAATAGTGAATCATTTTCCCATGTATTCATAAACCAATATTATAACGTGGTTCCGTTTCTTTAAACATAAGCCTCATAACTAAATCACTTATCTTTATAGACTACTCCTCTCAAGCTCAACGGAGCTGTCCGTTTCACCGATAATGGCTTCCTCGGGAGGGAGCAAAACCGTCCACTCTATAACAATGGACTGGAGAGCCATTAACAAAAATGAGCATGTCAGCAATTTCCACCACCCATTCTGTGCCGATAAGGGCTCATGTGCTAATCTTACATTAATCAGCATGCAGTAATGTAGATGTTCTTATTAATTAGCACAGAAAAGCCCACTCTCCACCCCTCCAGGGAACAAAATCCAAAAATTATTTGCATGTAACATAGTAGATGACGGCAGAGAAAGAGCTACACGGTCCATCCAGTCTGCCCAACAAGATAACTCATATGTGCTACTTTTTGTGTATACCTTACCTTGATTTGTATCTGTCATTTTCAGGGCACAGACCGTATAAGTCTTGCCCAGCACTAACCCCGCCTCCCAACCACCAGCCCCGCCTCTGCCATCCAATCTCCGCTAAGCTCCTGAGGATCCCTTCCTTCCAAACAGGATTCCCTTATGTTTATCCCACGCATGTTTGAATTCCGTTATCGTTTTCATCTCCACCACCTCCCGTGGGAGGGCATTCCAAGTATCCACCACTCTCTCCATGAAAAAATACTTCCTGACATTTTTCTTGAGTCTCCCCCCCCCCCCCCCCCTTCAATGTCATATCATGTCCTCTAGTTCTACCGCCTTCCCATCTATGAAAAAGGTTTGTTTGCGGATAAATACCTTTCAAATATTTGAACGCCTGTATCATATCACCCCTGTTTCTCCTTTCCTCCAGGGTATACACATTCAGGTCAGCAAGTCTCACCTCCGCATGTGCTTTGCAATGTATTAATTTTACTAACACCTGAACGCGTCTTGTGGTAAACCCTTTTAACTTGAGTTAGGTGTGTGTTAGTGTCTCCTACAGCTTAGTAAAAGGGCCCCTTAATGTTATTTCATGACCCCCCTTTCTCTCTGCCTTGTGAAAATGGCTTCTGAAGCGTGAGTTGTGTTCCCACCTGTTCAAGGAATGTGCCCTGGTTTGTGTGGTTTGTGTTAGCAGCAATAACGTTCCAGGCTCTACAGATAGCAGGCTTTAAGGAGTGGTCATAATGGATCAGTCATAATTAGGTCTTCCAAATAAAAATGCCCCTCTAATGAGCTCTCCATCTCAAAATACATTATGGCAGAGTCTAGTGCCAAGGAGAAAATTATTCCCAAATAACTGGATTATTTGATGGAGATTAGAGCGTGTTTCCAAGTGCTGCCATACACTTTCTCATCAGTTAGCAATTGAGTGTAAACAGCAATAAATCTGGATATTGCATCTTTCTGTGAGAAATGTTACCACCCACAGATGGAGGATCCGTGCCAGAAAAGTACACCACTCCCTGTGGAAAGTTGCTGGCACGCCGCACCTGCTGGAAAAAAAAAAAAAAGCATTCTCTTCTTCATACCCTGCTGTCTGCCTTTCTTCCCTCCAAACTTAGCATTGCAAAAATTGTTCTTTCAACACCCCTGGTTGATGCTATTCCAACCCAGAATATCGGATCACCGCTCCTACGATCATCATCTTCCCCCCCTCTGCACCCAGGAAAGGCTTCTGTGCCAGCTTTACTCACTCAGTGCGACCAGTTGACTCAAGGGAAAGGAAGACCGTCTGAGTGAGCCTCAAAATCCGAAGCACAAGGAATTCTGAACCAGGAGTCAAGAAGCCAACGGAGGACAGACTGAGCTTTGTCTTGTGCCTGGGCTCAGAGCATTAACCAGGGCTTTTTTTGAGGGGTAATTGGGGGTACTGAGTAATGCCACCTTTTCCAGTGTCTGCTAAAATTATACTGTGGACCCCAAGTTTTAATGAAAGAGCTCAGGCTCTGCTAACCAATTCTGCCTTGTCATAGATTCTTTGGTTTTAGGGGGGTCCCTCAGTGATCACCCCACCCCTGAAGGGAGGCCTAGCATTTGAGTACTGGCACCTTTATTGCTAGAAAAAGTACACTGGTATTAACCCATGGCTACAGCTATTTTCCTGGTCTGGGGTCATGTTGCCAGTTTAGGAGTGATGTGACTGTGTGATTTGATCTAGTTGTAAGTCCTGCACCAAAGCAATTACTACTATCTTACTACTATCTTACTACGCGAGTGCAAAGTAATTAGTCGACGAGACATCAGCAATCAATAATTGATGTTAATTGACACCAGTTTGGACTTAACGTGTGCATCTACCCTGGGTGCTATTCTATAACAACCGCATCTAAATGTTTTAGCTCTAAAGGGGCGTGGCTACTACTACTACTATTTAGCATTTCTATAGCGCTACAAGGCGTACGCAGCGCTGCACAAACATAGAAGAAAGACAGCGTGGCTGTGGGAGGAGCATGGTCGGATCAGGGGGACGTTCCCAGAAGCTAGGGGCAATGTTATGGAAAACAGGGGCGTAGCCAGACACCCAATTTTGAGTGGGCATGAGCCAAAGATGGGTGGGCAGAACAACTCCACCCTGTCCCACAAGTGATTTGGTCTCTCCCTCTCTCACCTGCATGCTATATAGTCTCTCAAACATCCCCCCTCCCCCGCATACCTTTTAAATTGCAGCGAGCAGCATGTAATACACTCCTCATGTTGGCACCCACAGCCTTCCCTCTGATGCAACTTCCTGTTTCCGCATAGGTGGGAATACATCAGAGGGAAGGCTGTGGGGCCAAAGCAAGCAGTATGTATCAGTTGCGTCTCACTGCAGGTGAAGATCTGCTATTTACAAGGTATGCAGGAGGGACAGTTGTTGGGAGTTTTCGGCTGGTGAGGCTTGGGGATCCCTGCCAGTCACATTATAGGTGTGCTGCTACTGGGTGGGCCTCCCACCCGGGCCCACCCTTGGATAATCCACTGATGGAAAACTACAAAGTATGTGCCAAACTGCTGTAAATTTGGCACCCGTATTTACATGAGGTTTTGGCAGGGGTAAATGCTGGCACCCAAAGCTAAGCACAAAATCCACACTAATCCTTGTACTAAGGTGCGCTAACTGATTTAGCACATGCAAACGATTAGCACACACTAAATGCTAAGAAACCTATTTTATACCCATGGGCTTCTTAGCATTGCTCTGTGCTAAATCAGTTAGTGCATCTTAGGAAAAGGAATACCAGCACTGTTCCCTCTAAGCTGAATAGGAGTCCTCCAACTGCATTGCTCCCACTGGGGGGCAGTGCTTCAATATTGTCTCTTCAATCACTAGGGACAGACAAGCTCCCTGGAGTCCTGCAGAGCTTGCCTGTCCCTCACTTGCTACACGGCCATTTCCAGGGAAGCACTTACCGCCACCCATTGAGGTGGGGGTAAGGGCTCCTGCGCTAGCCTGCAGTAACTGGGTAGTGCACGACGCTGCCTGATTACTGCCGGGTAACCCCCTGAGGAAATATTTTTTTAATATTTCCACTAGCACCAGAACTACCGCTGGCACCCACGTTGGGCTGGCAGTAGTTTCAGGTTGCCACGTGGCAAGCCCATTGTCACACAGCCATGGGCGTACCTACATGGGGCCACGGGGCCTGGGTCCCCGTGAATTTAGCCCTGGACCCCCCTGCTGACGACCCTCTCGAACTCCCCCCTCCCGCCGCCAACCCACCGTCAACCTGCCATCGCCTACCTTTGCTGGCGGAGGACCCCAACCCCCGCCAGCCGAGGTCCTCTTCTTCCTTCGTTCTGTTTCTGACGTGCAGGACGTCAGACTCGGAAATAGAACGAAGGAAGAAGAGGACCTCAGCTGGCAGGAGTTGGGGTCTCCCGCCAGCAAAGGTAGGTGATGGCGGGGAAGGGTTGACGGTGGGAGGGGAAGTCGAGAGGGGTCATTGGCAGGGGGGGGGGTCAAAGTTGGTGGTGGTGGCGGCGCTGGGGGAGTCGGCAATGGCGGGGGGGCTAAAATGTGCCCCCTCCCCTCGGGCTCTGGACCCTCCTCCCGCCGAAGTCTGGCTACGCCCCTGCACATAGCAACACTTTAGTAAAAGGACCCCTGAGTGACTATTTAGCGCTGGTGAGTTAAGTTAATAATGGGCTGCTATTTAGGTGGTCCAATTCGGCCACTAAACTTAGCTGGCCAGCACTTGAATATTCATGGATAGCCGGCTATGTCACGCGATATATCCAGTTAGCCGCTAAATGCCCAATTCTATACATGGCGCTAAAATTAACGCACATTAGCCAATTGCGCCTAAGCATATTCTAAATACCATGTATAAATTTACGCGCAGTATTTAGAACAAGCTTAGGTGTAGTTCATGTGACTAAATCTACGCACGTCCATTTACACCACCGAAAAGCTGGTGCAAAATCCCTGCGCGTAGATTTATGCTCACTGGCCCGTATTTTATAACTGGCATGTAGATTTTTGAACACCCACAAAATGCCCATTTCCGCGCTTCTAAGCATGCCCTTTTTTGCCTGCTTGCATTAGAATTTAGGCGCAGAATACGCTTAGCACTGTACGTGCATAAATTCTAATTTTTGCCAATTAGTGCTCATTATTGCTTGTTAAGAGCTGTTAACAACGCTTAACAGCTTGTTAAAACAATCAATCTATGCTCGTAGTCATAGAATATGCCTACATTTACGCTCGGGAGTAATTCTAGGCATGCTATATAGAATCCGGAGATATGCACTAACTGAATATTCAGAGGAGATCACCAGCTGTTTCCCGCCTAATTGCTATTTAACTGGCCAGGAGCTGTTCCTGGCCAGATAAGTAACGCTGATATCAGCCGGATTGAAAATGTTGTCCTTCCCACCAAGCCATAAACTGCTGCTATCACAGAACCAGGGGCTATGACACCCCTGTCTCCTCACAGCAGTTCTTTTAAATGTGTTTTCTAGTTCCATTTATCCATAGTTGTTTTTCTACTTTAATTCCTCTGATAACTTAATTTCTTTTTTTCTGAACCACAGAGCTTTTACTGTGTTAAAATATAAAGATGATATTGCTTATTTGCAGTATCACCTTGAAAGATTATTGCCAAAGAAGTCAGATTTGGCAGGGAACCAGCAGACAGTGCCAACAGCTGGAAGCTGGCCAGGGGTTATTACAGTGACTTCTGCTGGGTTAAAAAAGATTCTTCTCACAGCAGTAATCCATGAAATATTTCCACCCAGAGTTTGCCATGCCAGAGGGTTTTTCTTTTCTTTTTTTTTTTTTTTTTAGTTTAAATTTTTTTTATTTTGTTAACAAATCAGGCAGCTCATGGTTTCAGGGTATATCTTGGCTCTAGTTTCCAGGGGGACGATGTTTACACTGCGGGAAGCAGCCGGGCTGGCTCCCGCAGTCATGTCCGGATATTCAATGCTGTGCCATGTCCAGTGACTGGCACTTAATATCCGGTTTATTTTTGGCCAGTTGCAGCTTAGCCGGCCAAGCCGATACTCAGCACTGGTCGGTTAAGTGGGAACCGACCAAAGATAAGGCTTGCTTTTGACGCGGCCAGATTTTGGCACCAGACTTAACTGGCAATGCGCTGAAACTCAGCAAATAGCCGGTTATATTACACAATATAACCAACTATCCACTAGGCACTAACCGGCAATATTCAGCAGGAGACGGCCAACTATCTCCCACTAAATATCACCGGATAGCCAGCTAAGTACCATTTGACCAGCCAGGTGCCGTTCCTGACCGGTTAAATGGTTTTGAATATTGACTGGTAGGTCTTTAGATTCACCTCTTACAGCCCAGTTCTCCTGTTGTCTCATCAGGACCTATGATTCTTCTCCTAGACAATTTTCTAATTCTGGCCTTTCCAAATTTCCTTTTACATAGCCAGAATCAGCGCTAAACAGTGATGCTATCAGGTTTGCTCGATATTCAGACTGCTAGCAGATAAACTCTGGAATTCATTGCCAGAAAATGTGGTAAAAGCAGTTAGCTTAGCAGGGTTTAAAAAAAGGCTTGGATAATTTCCTAAAATTATAGTCCATAAAGTCATTATTAAGATGGACTTGGAAAAATTCACTGCTTATTTCAAGGATAAGCAGCATTAAATCGGTTTTACAGTTCTTCGATCTTGCCAGGTACTTGTGACCCAGATTGGCCGCTGTTGGAAATAGGATTCTGGCCTTGATGGACTTTCAGTCTGTCCTAGTATGGCAACACTTAAGTTCTTATGTTATGATCTTATAAAATTAAGAAGTCAGGTCTAAATATTGCCGCTAACCGGATAACCTCTGGCTCCACCCAAGCTCCGCCCACGGACTGCTCCGTCACTGTCCAGATGGTGTCGAGGTGGACAGAGGAAATATTCAGCACCACTGTCGTGCATGTGCTGTAAATATCCCTCTCAGCAACACTTATCCAGTTAGCAGCACCTGGTCGAATTTTGGCACCTTGAAATTTCGAGTTTTACAGGCACTAGGTGGGCTTCATTCCAGACCTGAAAAATAGAAAGGAATAGTTTTACACAAGGCAAAATTCTGTCCAAAAGCTGCTTCAGACTTCTTACCAAATGGACAGCATTTCCACCCCTGCCCCACCCCTCCCCAGGTGTCAGAATTAATTTGTCTCTTATTTCATCATTTCTGAGTTGCACAAATCTTGTGCTCCTCAACTGTCAGGTTCTCACGAGGCCTCCAGGCCGTAGGCCCTGCTGCATGAAGTCTCTGCAAATCTATCCCCCGCCCCTGTACCCCTGCAGTACAGGATAGAAAAAAACCACATAATCATCAAAGAAAGATTTCAAAAGTCAGACGAGTAAATAACCTTCCCAGGCAGACCTGTGCAACACCTTTACCAGCTTTCTTTTGCTAAGGATAATCAAAGGCTGGGCTGTCAAAGCAAGCCGTTCATTTTTCATTAAAAACTTTGGGGTCCTTTTACTTAACGCTGCGGTAAGCGCCAGTGCATGCTTACCGCAGCTTAACAGGGCTTACTGTGGGACGTGCTCAGGCATCCTGCACACCGTGCACTAAAAAAAATTTTTTTTTTCCATGGAGGGGGCGTGTCAGCGGTAGAGAGAGGGTGTTTCTGTGCTGATCAGTTAGTTCATCCACATTACCATGCACTAAGGGGTCCTTTTACTAAGCTGGCTGAAAAATGGCCTGCGCTACCGTAGGCGCGTGTTTTGGACACGCGCACATCCTTTTTTCAGCGCGTCTGCAAAAAGAAAAAAAGGCGTTTTTTGCCGAAAATGGACGTGCGGCAAAATTAATTTGGGTGAGCGTCCATTTTGGGTCTGAGACCTTACCGTCACCCATTCAGGCGTTAACTGGGCGGTAATCATCAGTGTGCGTACAATGCCGATTACCACCCGGTTAGCGTCGCACACCAGAAAATAAAATATATTTTTTTGGCGCATAGTTGATGTGCATAAAAAATGAAATTACCGAATTGCCATGAGTTGGGTGTATGTAGGCGCCTACATGGATTAGTAAAAGGGTCCCTTTTATTTATTTATTTATTGGGATTTATTAACCGCCTTTATGAAGAGATTCACCCAACGCGGTGTACAGTAGGCAGTGGCGATCCTAGGTCGGCTGCCACCCGGGGCGGATCGCCGCTGCACACACCCGCCCCCCCCCCCGGGTGCAGCACGACACCCCCCCCCCCCCCAGCGCAATGACACCTCCCTCCCTGGCGCATCAAGCCCCCCCCCCCTCCCCGGAGCAATGACACCCCCCTCCCAGATACATTCTTGGCTGTTGGAGGGTGCAGAGAGCAGCCGAGTGCCTGTCGGCTCCACTGCTCTCTGCACCCCTTCAGCGGCGTCCATCCGGGGCGGACCGCCTCCACCGCCCCCGCCCTTGGTACGCCACTGACAGTAGGTACAGTTTAACATCAAACTTACAATTCTGTTAACAGCATAACAACAGTAAAATGTAAAAGTATAAACATAAATACAATGAAAGAGGAAACTTGAAAACAGTGAATTAAAACCTAATAATAAGACTGCCTTGAAACAAGATCAAAAATATACACATTTACAAAGGTGGGCTAGCATTTTTAGCATGCACTAAATTTGAGTGTGTCTTTGTAAGAGACCCACTAACTGATTCGTGCAGGATTAGGAGGTGAGCCCTTGCTGCCTGCAAACTGGTTTGGCGGTAAGTGCAGTAATGGCCAGGGGCGTAGCTAGACAGCAGATTTTGGGTGGGCCTAGATAAGAAGTGGGTGGGCACCACGTGTTCTACCCCATCCCCCACCAATTTAAAAATATATCTCAGCTGGCGGAAAAACACTGCTCTCCACCTTGGCAGCCTGCAGCAGGCATGCGCCGAAAACTGAGCATGCGCAGGTGCCAGCTTAGGAAGCTCAGACTGCTGAAGTGGAGAGCAATGTTTTCAGCACCATCAGGGGGAGGTCTTCAACTGGCAGAGCTTGGGATCCCCACCAGCTACCACTAAATGTGTGCTGCTGTTAGGTGGGCCTAAGTGGGTGGGCCCTGGCCCACCCAGGCCCACCTGTGGCTACGCCACTGGTAATGGCAACGCTATCACATGGCCGTTAATTTGAAAAATAGAAAATCAGCCATTTTCCAGCTGCAGGAAAAATGGCCTCAGTGTGTGGGGAAAGCTCGCATAAGGGGACACTAAGGCCAACGTTTCCCACAGCTGGGTAAAAGGACCCCTCTGTCAGGATCATTTTTGGACAGCTAAGGGTTTCGATGAGAAGCAGCTGTTAGACCAGGGCTTCCCAAACCTTTTGTGCATGCAAACCCATGATTGCAGCCAAATATAAGTGTGTGACCCCCCCCCCCCCCCGAAGCTGCAGAATAATGATGTACCTATGGAGAGCCCACCTAGGTCATGACCCCATTTGGGGTCCCGTACCCTCAGTTTGGGATGCTCTGTGTTAGACTTAGAACCAATTCCATAGTAACATAGTAACATAGTATATGACGGCAGAAAAAGACCTGCACGGTCCATCCAGTCTGCCCAACAAGATAACTCATATTTGCTGCTTTTTGTGTATACCCTACTTTGATTTGTACCTGTGCTCTTCAGGGCACAGACCGTATAAGTCTGCCCCGCACTATCCCCGCCTCCCAACCACCAGCCCCACCTCCCAACCACCGGCTCTGGCACAGGCACAGACCATATAAGTCTGCCCCGCACTATCCCCGCCTCCCAACCACCAGCCCTGCCTCCCAACCACCGGCTCTGGCACAGACCGTACAAGTCTGTCCTGCACTATCCCCGCCTCCCAACCACCAGTCCCGCTTCCCACCACCGGCTCTGGTACAGACCGTATAAGTCTGCCCAGCACTATCCCCGCCTCCCAACCACCAGCCCCGCCTCCCGATCTTGACTAAGCTCCTGAGGATCCATTCCTTGGATTCCAGCTTCTTTAATGTCCAGCACTATCATTCCATGGCGTCCTGCTGATACGTTTACAGCCACAGGTATTTGGGGGGGGGGGGTATTTTGGGTTGTGATGTTAACATTCAGGGATCCTTTTACAAAGCTATGGAAAAAGTGGCCTGCAGTAGTGTGGGCGCGTCTTTTGAGCGTACGCTGGGCCACTTTTCACCGCGGCTGGGAAAAAAGACCATTTTTTAATGGACTGGGAAATGGGTGTGCGCAAAATTTAAAACTAGCGCCTATTCACGGCCTGAGCCCTTACTGCCAGACATTGACCTAGCGGTAAGGGCTCACGCACTACCCGCATGGTAACTATGCAGTGTGAACCAAGGTGTCTGCACTGCTGATTACCACCAGGAACACCCTCCAACAATGTTTTCTACCACAGGATTCGGCGTGAGCCAAACCACGCGTTGACCCTCCCATAGCTTCGTAAAAGGGCCCCTCAATTAGTTCTGCCCCTATCTGCACAATGACCATCAGGGGAACTGAGAAACTGAGTTCGATTCCCGGCACAGGCAGCTTCTTGTGACTCTGGGCAAGTCACTTAACCCTCCATTGCCCCATGGAAGCCGCATTGAGCCTGCCATGAGTGGGAAAGCGCAGGGTACAAATTTAACAAAAATAAAATAGATACTATTGGAGATTCTACATGGAATGTTGCTATTCCACTAGCAACATTCCATGTAGAAGGCTGCGCAGGCTTCTGTTTCTGTTTCTGTGAGTCTGACGTCCTGCACGTACGTGCAGGACGTCAGACTCACAGAAGCAGAAGCCTGCGCGACCACATTGGTGATCTGCAAGGGCCGACTTCTACATGGAATGTTGCTAGTGGAATAGCAGCATTCCATGTAGAATCTCAAATAGTAGCAACAGTAGAGGAGTGGCCTAGTGGTTAGGGTGGTGGACTTTGGTCCTGCGGAACTGAGTTCAATTCCCACTTCAGGCACAGGCAGCTCCTTGTGACTCTGGACAAGTCACTTAACCCTCCATTGCCCCATGTAAGCCGCATTGAGCCTGCCATGAGTGGGAAAGCGCGGGGTACAAATGTAACAAAAAAAAGAAGGGAAATCAACATTGAAACATTATGCTTTTAGTTTACACCCTTACAGCTTTCCATAAAATATTACCTTATCTTGCTTGGCAATCTGAAAAGAGGAAAATGAATGAAAAAGTTCAAACAATGTATCCCACTTAATGTCTTTGAATCCTTGTTTATGCAGCTCTCTGCTGCCGAAGTCGCTCTTCAGCAGTTCACACTGTGTGTATATTTTATTTACAGAAGAGCGCTTCTGATTATAAACAGCACAGTCACACCTCTGATGTGTTAGATCCATTTCAGTAGCACTTCAGCTTTCGAGTCCCCTCATTTCATCTGTGCACATGCAAAACAGAAAACAGATACAGGAAAAGAGATTTTCACATTTGTATCTTCAAGCCAGAGACTGAAAAATTTTTAGAAACCAAGCGTAGACGATTTAACTAGAAATCAGTGGGTTTCTGTTGTGCTTAATATGTGGCAAGTCCTATCTCACAAGCTATCCTATTTTGAATATAATTTTGCATAACATCATTTGGTCTCCTATAGCCTCTAAAGATGAAAAGTAAAATGAGAAATTTTAAAACAACAACAAAAAAAACCCATGCATTTTGGTGTATATGGATTTAGCTCAGACCTTTTTAATATATATAGGTGTGCAGAGCTGCCATGTTACCCATTCCAGGAGGGAGACTTTATGGCCAGTCCTGGATTTCTGTCAACATAGGAGTCAACGTTTCAAAATGATTGGGGGTGCTGAAATTTTTTTTCAGGTGGTGCATTCCCCCCTCCCTCCAAGTTCCAGGCCCCTCCTCACAGTCCCTCCCTCCCTCCCAGTTCCAGGCCCCCCTTCCCTCCCCTCTCTGTCTCCTTTCCCTCCTTTTGAGTTCCAGGGTCCCCCTCCCAGTTCCAGGGTCACCCCCCTGCCCCCTCCCAGTTCCAGGGTCGTTCCTCTCCCTCCGAGTTCCAAGGCCCCCCTCCTCCCTCCCTCCCTTCGAGTTCCATGCCCCCTCCCTCCAAACTTTAAAAGTCATCATCTTACCTCGTCGGGGTTACGGCGGCAGCAGCAGTGAAAAGCATGCAGACTCGGCGCTTAGTTCAGTCTTCCCTTCTTTCTCTCTCAGCTCTGGTCCCAGGCGGGCTCGGCGCTTAGTTCAGTCTTCCCTTCTCTCTCTCTCAGCTCTGGACCAGAGCTGAGAGAGAGAGAGAGAGAAGGAAAGACTGAACTAAGCACCCACGGAGTCGGCACCTATGTCTGTCAATTTCATCCTGGTGCATTATGGGACCTGCAGCACTAATTTGAATGGGTAGAATCATGGACTACAATACTACACTGCTTTGGGATGTAAGTTTAAAATCAGGGCTGGACAAAAAGTCTCCCTCCTGGAATGGGTAACTTGGCAGCTCTGGGTGTGTATAGATAGATACCGTGTTTCCCCCAAAATAAGACACTGTCTTATATTAATTTTTGCCCCCCAAAATGCGCTAGGTCTTATTTTCAGGGGCTGTCTTATTTTTCGGGGAAACATCGGGGTTGGATCGGGGTTGTCCCGCCCGCCCTCCGTCGCTCCCGGAACTAACCTTAAACGCCTCCTTTCACCTTCGCAGCAAGCAGCAGCAGGGCAGGCCACTCCTTCCTTCCGTGTCCCGCCCTCGCATGATGTAACGTCCGCGAGGGCGGGGCACGGAAGGAAGGAGGGGTCTGCCCTGCTGCTGCTTGCTGCAAAGGTTAAAGGAGGCGTTTAAGGTTAGTTCTGGGAGCGAGGGGGGTGGAGGGGGGCCCGGCAACCTCGGGTGGGGGGGGGGGCGGCCCGGGAGCGGCCTTGTCCAGCTCTCGGCGGCCCTGCTTTCAAACAAAAATTTGCTAGGTCTTACTTTCGGGGGAGGCCTTATATCTACAAATTCAGGAAAACCTCTACTAGGTCTTATTTTTGGGGGATGTCTTACTTTCGGGGAAACAGGGTAGATAGATAGAATCATTTCTATATCAAGCATTTCAAATTCAAAGTGAAGGTAGCTCACCTGCTAACCACAATACCACACTGTTAAAATAAAAGCCTTTCTTTTTTGCCGTATTCCTAGGCATAAAATGGCCAACAGTTCCAACCACTTTTGGAGTCTAGCCACAGCTGGGTTGCACATGATCTATTTTCCCACCATTTATTAAATATCACATTTGACACAAACACCCCCTGAGCTACATATTCACATCCCAGTCCCAGAGCTGCCAAGTTACCCATTTCAGGAGGGAGACTTTCTGGCCATTCCTGTTTTTTTTTTAAACTTGCATCCCAAAGCGGTGTAAGCATTTGTAGTCCATGAGTCTAGCCCAGGGGTAGGCAACTCCGGTCCTCGAGAGCCGCAGGCAGGTCAGGGTTTCAGGATATCCACAATGAATATGCATGAGATAGATTTGCATACCATGGAGGCAGTGCTTGCAAATCTATCTCCTGACCTGCCTGCGGCTCTCAAGGACCGGAGTTGCCTACCCCTGGTCTAGCCAATGAAAGCCGTGCTGCAGGTCTCATAATGCACCAGGATGAGGTTCACAGAAATCCAGGACCGGTCAAAAAGTCTCCCTCCTGGAATGGATAACTTGGCAGCTCTGCGTTCCAGTGTTTCATGTTGACATTGATTATTCAATGTTATTCCCCTCCTCCCCCCCCCCCCCCCCCCCCCCCGTGTCAGCCAATATTTTCACAAGTATGGCCCAGATATTTCAAGGAGAAATACTCACAAGACTTCAAAAGCAGCAGGGTCTCTTGGTTATTCTAATACAATTTATGCAAACCTCATTTGAGAATAAAATGCTTCAAAATGTAAAGAGAAATAAGTGGAGACAAGAAAGCGGCCATCTTCGCTTCTCAGAGCCTCCCAATCCCAGAATGCATTGGTTTGTGTGATTAATTTAGGGGTAGGGAGGCCATAGTGATGGGGGCAGGGCATAATTCAGCACCAGAACAGTGCTGATACGAACATCAGAGCTGCCTACGTTACCCATTCCAGGAGGGAGACTTTTTGGCCAGCCCTGGTTTTAAACTTAAATCCCAAAGCAGTGCAGTGTTTGTAGTCCTTGATTCCATTCGTGGAAATCAGTGCTGCAGGTCTCATAATGCACCAGGATGAGGTTCACAGAAATCCAGGACCGGTCAAAAAGTCTCCCTCCTGGAATGGGTAGCTTGGCAGCTCTGGTTGAACATAGAGCTTGGAAATGGAGGTGCTTAATCTTAGCTGAACGGAAAATTGCTCCTCTAGACACAAATTTGGGGAAACCCCTTTAGTATTTCTGGCCCCTAATTGCTGTGATCCAGTCATTCAAAATAGAGAAAAAGGTTGAAACCCTGAGGACATACAACACCGCTAACACCAGTCCATTGGGCACACGTTGAGTCAGTCTTTGGGTGACCGTGATAACAGCCTTAGGATAGCGCTTCGTCCCCGAAATTCTATATATCGCGCCTTAATTTCCACATGGAAATCGAAACGTGTTCTATAACAATGCGCGTAACTTAATTGGTTAATTAGCTAATCAGTACTGTCAATTGGATGTTAAGCAATTATCGGCACTAATTGGCATTAATTACCTGCAGAACTCACTAAAGGGTCCTTTTACGAAGATGCGCAAAAAAATAGCTCTTGTTAGTGTAGGCGCGGGTTTTGGGCACTCGCCAATCCATTTTTCAGCGCACCTGTAAAAAAGGCCTTTTTTTTTTTTTTAAACTTTTGCCGAAAATGGACGTGTGGCAAAATCAAAATTGCCGCTCGTCCATTTTGGGTCTGTGGCCTTACCGCCAGCCACTGACCTAGCGGTAAAGTCTCACGCGTTAACCGGGCGACAATGACCTACGCGTGTCAAATGCCACTTGGCGCTTGCGTCCGAAAATAAAAATTAATTTTCAGCCACGCATATCGGACACACACCAAAAATGAAATTACTGCAAGAGCCTTGTGGTAGCCGGGCGGTAACTCCATTTTGGCACTTGTTGGGCACGCATTGACACTTACGCGGCTTAGTTAAAGGACCCCTAAATGTATTCTGTAACATGGTGCGTGTAAATTCCAAGTCTACATGGTGCGTGTAAATTCCAAGTCGCATAATTGAAAAGGGGTCATGGTTACGGGCAACGAATGGGTGTTTCTAAAGTCTACACAAATTATTATACAATATATCCGCTCTGTGCCTAATATGGAAAGAACAAACCTTAAAGAAACTTCAGACCGCTCAAAACACGGCAGCTAGGCTTATCTTTGGAAAAACGTGATTTGAAAGTACAAAACCCCTTCGTGAAAAACTACACTGGCTCCCAATCAAAGAACGCATTGCTTTCAAAATCTGCACTCTGGTTCACAAAATTATCTACAGTGAAGCCCCGGGATACATGACAGACTTGATCGACCTTCCAACTAGAAACACATCCGAATCAACACGGACGTACCTAAATCTGCACTACCCAAGCTGCAAAGGACTCAAATACAAATCGACCTACGCATCCAGTGTTTCCTACATTAACACACAACTGTGGAACGCATTACCAAAAGCCTTGAAAACTACGAGCGACCACCTAAACTAACCTGTTTAAAAAGGCATACCCTACCGAGCCAACATAAATGCCTGATCTCTGCAACACAACAAAACTAAAGAACGTAATGGACATAATACAACTCTTCCGTTGTACGATTCCCTAGTGTGGCTGGGCCACATGAACTTTATCTTAGCACAGCATCACTTTGTATTTGTTTACACCGGAGTCTGTAACGCCTCTCCGGTACTAGGTAAGCCACATTGAGCCTACAAATAGGTGGGGAAATGCGAGATATAAAAGTAACAAAAAAAAATAAAACACAAAACAAAAATAATAAGCATCGGGATTTATACATTTAAGCCTATTCTACAAAATTTAGACATACTTCAGAGACTACGCCTAGGCGTATCTTTTTTAGGTGTGGATTTTTCAGACACCATAAATAGAATCTACCCCTTCTGTATGATATGGAAATAAAGGCTATCCAGTAAAAGATTGCACCTTTTAATTGCGTTACGATGGCGTCACTGCCAAGACCCCAGGAGACATTAAGCACCCCGTCAGAGTCAAGCAGACCAGGTGAACGCAGAGCAATGAAAGCGGTGGAGATCACTTTCAGATGGTGCCCAGGATATGTGAAATAGAAATGGGGGGGTGGGAGGGACACTGTTTCTGAGACGTTCTCTTTACCCTCAGCATCCTCAGAGGTACCATATACTCTCACCAAGTGACACACGCACATCATAAACAACCAGAACAGCAGCTGGCTTTGCTGAATTGCGGCAACAGGAGCCTGGCAGCCCGGTGAGTGATGGAGGTTGTCTTGCTCATGTCTGTTGAGACCAATGGCCGCTTTTTGAAAGTGACAGCAGCCGATACACATTTATCAGCCTGGCAGCCTTCTTTACTTTTGGGGAAGTCTGATGCATGCTTCTGGGTGATGTATTGCTGCTTCCCAGCTTTCAGCCTCTCTCACATTCTCAACCCCCCCCCCCCCCACCCCCCTTTCTCTTTTAATCTATGAGGACAGCTTTCAGAACTGATTCATGTGGATGAAAACCAATCCACCAGGGTAAAAGGGCTGTGTGAAAATTGCTCACCTTTAACCTGGCTAAAAGTACGTGGCAGGTAAAGGGTTAAGAGGAGACGCTTCTGGGCCCGTCTTTTGGGTGGATTAGGAAACAGCACATTTTCAAATGTGCATGTTCTATTTTTCAGTGAAATGTCGCCTGCACAAGAAGTGGGTCTCTTTGTACCAGCGAGCTATTTTCAAAGGAAAGTGAAAATTTGAACCCAGACCAACAAGTGCAAACCACGTCTGAAATTTGCACCTCAGCAGATGCCTGCTGCACACTACAGCCCTCCCCGGTCCTACCTTTAGATGTGCCCAGTGCCGTAGCGAGGGCTAATGGCACCCGGGGCGGGTCGCAGAAGCGCACCCCTACCCCCGGGTGCAGCACGGCGCGACCCCCCCCCCTGCGGTGCACCCCCCCCCCACTTCTGGACCGCAACCTCCCCCGAACCGCATTCTTACCTGCGGGAGGGCCGATCCGCCCCGAGTGCACGTCACTCGGAGCTGCGTTGGCCCCACTGGTTCCCTGCTCTCTCTGCCCCGGAACAGGAAGTAACCTGTTTGAACCGGCCACCTCTGGATTTCAAGACCGGTGCTTTAACCACTAGGCCACTCCTCCACCTGCCCTCAACCAGAGTGTCAGTGAATATCTGTTCTGTCCGCTGTAGTGCTTTATGGTTAGGGCCAGGGTGGTCCAGGAGTGAAGTCAGGGCAGAGTGGACTTGGGCACCACCAATATTCGACAAAAAGAGCCTCCTAACCCCCCACCCCTTCTACAAAGCCGCGCTAGTGGCTGCCAGTGTGGTAATGTCAACACAGCCCATTCAAATTGAATGGACTGTGTCAGCATTGCCCGCGTATCTTTGTAAAAGGGTGGGGGTAAGTTAGCTGGGTAGCTGTCCAGGTACCACTGCTGAATGTCGGTGGTGCCAGATAACTTCTGGCAGCAGCCCAGACACAGATATTCTGTGCCGGTACCCCAGTAGGGGCTGGCACTGAATACCTGGGTCTAATTCATTCAAATTAACCCCCAACTCAAATTCTTGTGCAACTTAGGCTGATGACAGATATCAGTATTTTTAGAAAACAGCTAAAAGCATTTTTATATACAAAATATTTTGGTGCAATCAATTAAATTGTACCACAGCTTTAGAACTGAGTGAATATCTGGTCGTGATAGGAAATTATAAGCAATAGATAGATAGATAGATAGATATCATTCTGCCTGTTTATTTTATTTTTATCTGTAAATGATTTTCATTTATTTTTATTTTAGGTGTTTTCATTAATTTGGAGGGTTTTTTTTTACTTTTTTTATTTTAGATCGTTTTATCTATTTTAGTACATAAGTAATGCCACACTGGGGAAGACCAAGGGTCCATCGAGCCCAACATCCTGTCCACGACAGCGGCCAATCAAGGCCAAGGGCAGCTGGCGAGCTTCCCAAACATACAAACATTCTATACATGTTATTTCTGGAATTGTGGATTTTTCCCAAGTCCATTTAGTAGCGGTTTATGGACTTGTCCTTTAGGAAACCGTCCAACCCCTTTTTAAACTCTGCTAAGCTAACCGCCTTCACCACATTTTCCGGCAATGAATTCCAGAGTTTAATTACACGTTGGGTGAAGAAAAATTTTCTACGATTTGTTTTAAATTTACTACACTGTAGTTTAATCACATGCCCCCTAGTCCTAGTATTTTTGGAAAGCGTGAACAGACGCTTCACATCCACCTGTTCCACTCCACTCATTATTTTATATACCTCTATCATGTCTCCCCTCAGCTGTCTCTTCTCCAAGCTGAAAAGCCCTAGCCTCCTTAGTCTTTCTTCATAGGGAAGTCGTCCCATCCCCGCTATCATTTTAGTCGCCCTTCGCTGCACCTTTTCCAATTCTGCTATATCTTTCTTGAGATGCGGTGGGTAAAAACGGCTGAAAATAGCCATGGCCATGCGGTAAGATTGATTTTACCGCGTGGCCCTACGAGAGGGAGCACTTTCCGCCACCCATTGAGGTGGAGGTAAGGGCTCCCACACTAACCTGACGGTAACCGGGTAACACATGGCGCTGTCTGAATACCACCATGTTAGCGCCGTGCGCAAAAAATATGGACTGATTTTCCCTAGTGCAACTAAGGTTTAATCCCAAAAAATGCAGGGTCATGCACTTGGGTCGCAAAAATCCAAGGGAACGGTATAGTATAGGGGGTGAAGTGCTTCAGTTTGCGAAGGAAGAGTGGGACTTGGGGGTGATTGTGTCTGATGATCTTAAAGCTTCCAAACAGGTAGAAAAAGCGACGGCCAAAGCCAGAAGGGGGAGGAGGAGAGGTTGGTTTAGGGGGAAAGAATGTTATAGAATGTTTGTACGTTTGGGAAGCTCGCCAGGTGCCCTTGGCCTGGATTGGCCACTGTCATGGACAGGATGCTGGGCTCGATGGACCCTTGGTCTTCCCCAGTGTGGCATTACTTATGTACTTATGTAAGGATGCTTGGGTGCATAAAGAGAGGCATGACCAGCAGGAAAAAGGAGGTCATAGTGCCGTTGTATAAGTCTCTGGTGAGGCCCCATTTGGAGTACTGCGTGCAGTTCTGGAGATCGCACCTATGGAAAGATATAAACAGGATGGAGTCGGTCCAGAGGGCGGCTACGAAATTAGTAAATGGTCTTGAATGCAAAAATTATAGGGACAGGCTTATGAACCTCAACATGTATACGCTGGGAGAGAGGAGACATGATAGAAACGTTTAAATATCTCAAGGGCATTTATGTACAGGAAGAGAGCCTTTTCCAAATGAAGGAGAGCTCTGGAATGAGGGGGCATATGACAAAGTTAAGAGGGAATAGGCTTAGGAGTAACCTAAGGAAGTATTATTTCACAGAAAGGGTGGTGGAAGTGTGGAATGGCCTCCCGGTGGAGGTGGTGGAGTCGAGGACTGTGTCATGGGATAAGCATGTGGGATCGCTTAGGAACAGGAAGAATTGGGAGTTACAGAGGATGGGCAGACTGGATGGGTCACGTGGCCTTTATCTGCCGTCATGTTTCTATGCTGGGGCTGGAGCTGCTGCCGGTGCCCGTGTTGGGCCACCGGTAGCCTCCCCATTACTGCCACTTTGTAAAAAGGCCCCTAAATTTTCCATTAGTCCACAAGCCCTTCAAAAGTATGAACGGGAAAGCACTTAATCGCCTTCTATTTAGAAGGCACTTAATCTCCTACATTAAGTCTGCGTTATCCATTTAGTGTGTGCCAGGGGCGTATCTGACCTTCAGCAGTAGGGGGGGGCAGAGCTGAAGTGAGGGGGCACATTTTAGCCCAGCCGGTGCCGCCGCCACCCCCCCCCCCCCCCCCCAGTGCTGCTGCTATCATCATCGCCCACACCTCCCACGTTGTATGTGCAGGACATCAGACTCAGAAACCTGAAAGGAAGGAAGAAGACTTCAGCTGGCGGGGGATGGGGTCCCCTTCAGCACAGGTAGGCGACGGCAAGCGAGCGGACAGGCGAGCGGGCGGGGGGTCGAGAGGGTCGTCGGTAGGGGGGTCCAGGGCCAAATCTATGGCCCCATACCGGCGACGCCCCTGGTGTGTGCTAATTCGAACGCAATAGCTGGATAGTGCTTCCGCACCCCTTCCCCTGCCCATCATACACCTCCTCCCCGAAACGCAATGGGCAATGGTGGAGGGAAGGACTTAGGGGGCAAACTGAGAAATGAGGGTAAGATATGCAGCAGGAGGCAAAAAATTGTGGATTTTAGGGGGGGGGGGGGAACCTGAAGGTCCATTTTAACATGAACGAGTCTGAGGGCAGGCAGAAGGCGAGGCGAGGCGAGCGAAAACAGGGGCATTAGAAAGACATGTAAATATACTCTGAACCACAGTTAGTGAAAAAGATCAGCACTTAGAAATCCAAACTCAAAAGATGCTTTCTGTCAAATTCAATCCACTGCAAGGCAGAAGGCAGAATCCTTGCATCAAGTGCCCTAGCAGCCCCAACCCAGTCCCTGGTCATCTCCTGGTCCTTAGCCCCTCCTCCTCTGTATCTGCTCCAGGCCTACCTGAACCCCTGTCAGTGGAGCTGCAGGTAGGTGATTCGGAGAATCAACCCCTCCATTCCTTCCAGAGAGTTTGTAGAGCTGAAACACGTACACAGACTCCATACACTCTCACATGTTTCACGGCATAAACAGTCCTTTCCTCAGGGATCTCCCACACATCCTGCAACTTCAGGGCCCTTAATTAATTTAATTAACAATTCATTAAACTCCACCTTCCGCATTCCTTCTTCACCCTTAATTGCCCGTCTATTAGCCTCGTAAAATCAAGCAATCCAAACTCAATTATAAGCAGCCATACAATAAAAGGAGACATATTATTAAAGTGTGCAACAAGCCATCCTCTGAAGGAATCCGAAAGTGCCGGGCTGCAACTTTCGCTCTCTGCCGTCAGATGTCGCATCCTTGGTTAGAACAGTGCCCAGATTCCAGGAACCGGTGCTTTCATTGCACAACGTTTATACCATTTTGTCTCCATCAAAGTTTTTTAAAAATACAACATTTACTAACTACAACTCATCACCCCCCCCCCCCCCCCTCACTTTGACCGTTTTCTCTCTATAACTGCTTGAGTAGATCGACTGCTAACCTTGTTATTATTATATCTCTGTACCACCAAATGTACTTCTGTTCCCTGAAATGGTGAAGCCATTACAGGTTTTTGTAAGCCACATTGAGCCTGCAAATAGGTGTGAAAATGTGGGATACAAGTGCAATAAATAATAATACAGCAAAACAAAAAGAAGAAGAAGAAAATAAGAAAATAAATTATATGGAGGAGTGGCCTAGTGGTTAGAGTGGTGGACTTTGATCCTGGGGAACTGAGTTCAATTCCCACTGCAGCTCCTTGTGACTCTGGGCAAGTCACTTAACCCTCCATTGCCCCAGGTAAGCCGCATTGAGCCTGCCATGAGTGGGAAAGCGCAGGGTACAAATGTAACAAAAATAAAATAGATACTATTGGACATTCTACATGGAATGTTGCTACTATTGGAGATTCTACATGGAATGTTGCTATTCCACTAGCAACATTCCATGTAGAAGGCTGCGCAGGCTTCTGTTTCTGTGAGTCTGACGTCCTGCACGTACGTGCAGGACGTCAGACTCGCAGAAGCCTGCGCGGCCACATTGGTGATCTGCAAGGGCCGATTTCTACATGGAATGTTGCTAGTGGAATAGCAACATTCCATGTAGAATCTCAAATAGTAGCAACAGTGGAGGAGTGGCCTAGTGGTTAGAGTGGTGGACTTTGATCCTGGGGAACTGAGTTCAATTCCCACTTCTGGCACAGGCAACTCCTTGTGACTCTGGGCAAGTCACTTAACCCTCCATTGCCCCAGGTATAAATAAGTACCTACATATAATATGTAAGCCGCATTGAGCGGGAAAGCGCGGGGTACAAATGTAACAAAAACATGGAATGTTGCTACTATTTGAGATTCTACAAGCAATGTTGCTATTCCACTAGCAACATTCCATGTAGAAGCCTGCCCTTGCAGATCAGCAACACGGCCACGCAGGCTTCTGTTTCTGTGAGTCTGACGTCCTGCGCATAGGTGCAGGACGTCAGACTCACAGAAACAGAAGCCTGCGCGGCCTAGTGGTTAGAGTGGTGGATTTTGGTCCTGAGGAATTGGGTTCAATTCCCACTTCAGGCACAGGCAGCTCCTTGTGACTGTGGGCAAGTCACTTAACCCTCCCTTGCCCCAGGTACAAATAAGTACCTGTATATAATATGTAAGCCACATTGAACCTGCTATGAGTGGGAAAGCGCAGGTACAAATGCAAGAAAAATAAATAACCTAAGGGGTAAATATTCACCCGGTGATAGTCCGCAGTTTTTATGGCAATGGCCAGCATTTATCCCTTATCCCTGGCATTGAATATTCAAGCATAGGCAGCTGGATAACACTTATACAGTTAAGAGCAATATTCAGCACTTAACTACCTAAGGTGAACTGTATAACTACTAGTAATAATAATAATGATTACTAAGTTGCGGTAAAAAGCAGGGCTGCGGTAGTGTGGGCGTATGTTTTTGTCACGCACTGGGCCATTTCTTTTACCGCAGCTTGGAAAAAAAGGCTTTTTTTCAATGGGGGGAGGTAAATGGCACATTAGAATTAAAGGTAGTGCATGGCTATTTGCTGCCTGATTCCTTACGGTAAGGACTCATGTGCTACATGCGTAGTACTCATGCAGCACGTGCCAATGTGGCCGCGCTGCTCATTACCGCCGGGAACGCCCCCTGCAGTAGAAAATAGAAAGATATTTTCTACCGTGGGAAACAGTGCATGCCAACTTCGACATTAACACTGGGTGGACATGGTAACTGGACAGTAGTGTCGATTTGGAGTACGCTACACACCAGGGACACAGCCAGCCACCCAATTTTGGGTGGGCCTGGGCCTAAGATGGGTGGGCAGAAGAACTCCACCCTGTCCCACTTAAGTGATTTTGTCTCTCCCTCTCTCGCCTGCATGCCATATGGTCTCTCAAACATCCCCCCTCCCCCGCATACCTTTTAAGTAGCAGATTTTCACCGGCAGCGAGCAGCAACTAATACACACAGCTCATGTTGGTCCCACAGCCTTCCTTCTGATGCAACTTCCTGTTTCCGCATAGGCGGGAATACATCGGAGGGAAGGCTGTGGGGCCGGTGCGAGCAGTACGTATCAGTCGCTGCTTGATGCAGGTGAAGATCTGCTATTTACAAGGTATGCAGGAGGGGCAGTTGTTGGGAGTTCTTGGCTGGTGGGGCTTGGGGGATCCCTGCCAGCCATATCATAGGTGTGCTGCTACTGGGTGGGCCTGGGCCCACCCTTGGCTACGCCAGTGCTACACACGCGGTAGCCCTATCGCCACTTTGTAAAAAGGCTCCTGGATGACCATTCTTGATGAGTGCCTCAACTTGGTGCCATTTCAGCATTTTGGGGTTTGCAAGATGGCCTAGTCTTCTAGATGCCAGACACCAGTACTACCAAAGAATGATCTTTGAAAAATAAAGATAGAGCACTCATACTGAGAGAGAACAAATCGGCCTGCTAGCAGGTAACAACGTGGCATGTTTGCTGAATTCTATACGTTGAGTTGGTAGGATCCACTGACAAGGACCAAGAACTACTTGGAAGAAGACAGAAGGATTTTCAAGATGACAATCCAGTGATAAAGGGGATGGGTTGACTTCCCTGTGAGGAAAGGCTGAGGCAGCTAGGGCTCTTCAGCTTGGAGAAAAGATGGCTGAGGGGAGATATGATAAAAGTCTATAAAATAATGAGTGGAGTTCAACGGGTAGCTGTGAAGCATCTGTTCACGCTTTCCAAAAATACTAGGACTAGGGGGCATTCGATGAAGCTACAATGTAGTAAATTTAAAACGAATCAGAGAAAAGTTTCTTCACTCAATGTGTAATTAAACTCTGGAATTTGTTGCCAGAGAATGTGGTAAAGGTGGTTAGTTTAGCAGGGTTTAAAAAAGGTTTGGACAGCTTCCTAAAAGAAAAGTCCATAGACCATTATTATTAAAATGGACTTGGGGAAAATCCACTGCTTGTTTCTGGGATAAGCAGCATAAAATGTTTTGTACTTTTTTTGGGATCTTGCCAGGTATTTGTGACCTGGATTGGCCACTGTTGGAAACAGGATGCTGGGCTTGATGGACCTTTGGTCTGTCCCAGTTTGGCAATACTTATGTACTTATCTACAGGGGCTGGCAAGCAGAAATCTCTTTACTTAAGAAGAGCAGTTAGATTCTCACTTTCACATTTGTGCACTCACAGACTGAGGGAAAAGGATGATATATGGCACTCTCTCCCCCTCCCCCATCCTCCACACCCACACACACCTTTCCAGCATGGTACCCAGTGCAGTTGACCTTCTTGTGTAATCCTTGAACCTAGGACAATAGATAAAATCACAGTTTAGTCCTGTCACATAAAAATGAGTGGCTCTGGAGCAGGATTGCTATGTAGTACTAGAGAAACTGATCCAGTTCTGGTTTTTTACCCATTGCATGCAGGGACTTATAGTTCCTGTGTCTTAAGAAATCAGAATCACATGTTCATATTTGGAATGAGCGTAAACTGAGACCTGGCTCTTCCTCTTTGCACGAATAAGTTTTCAGGATTACCATAAATAAATATGCACGGAATAGATTTGCATGCAATATATGCAAATTTATCTCATGCTTATTCATTGTGGTAATCCTGAAAACTCAGTTGGGTAGAAGTGCCTTCAGGAGAGGGTTGAAAGGCAATTGAGTAGTTGACCTAGTGTTGGGTTTACATTCATTGCATTTAGTAACTTCTTCTGCTTTTTACAAGCCCCTAGACACAAAGGGGTTAAAAGCAGGAAAAGCTCAGCCTGCCCTCTATGTCATGAACTCATGAGCAATAAATGATATCCACATGAAATACTAATGTGTTCAAAGATGATGGCGGAAAAGCCTCAAATGCTAAGGGAACAACACTCCGTCGTTGATTTTCACAACATAAGGGAGGTCCCTTACATCATCACGGGCAAAAACCTCCTGTATCAGAAAGTGCAGCTTATCTGCTATGATAACCGTGTATTTCTACTGAACGGTTCTAAAGAAACGCACTTATCTTTAAACCTTGCAGTCAAAATGACACCTCCCACGGCCCAACTTCGGCCCAAGTTTCGAATTCTGCCTCAGGGTCCATGGTGCCCGACTGAAGAGATAATATGCATGTTGTCTGTTATCACATGCATATTATCTCTTCAGTCAGACACCACGGACCCTGAGGCAGAATTCGAAACTTGGGCCGAAGTTGGGTCTTGGGAGGTGTCATTTTGACTGCAAGGTTTAAAGATAAGTGCGTTTCTTTAGAACCGTTCAGTAGAAATACACAGTTATCATAGCAGATAAGCTGCACTTTCTGATACAGGAGGTCTTTGCCCATGATGATGTAAGGGACCTCCCTTATGTTGTGAAAATCAACGACGGAGTGTTCCCTTAGCATTTGAGGCTTTTCCTATATTTCCAGATCATCTTTGAACACGTTAGTATTTCATGTGGATATCATTTATTGCTCATGAGTACCTGCTTTTGAGATATCCTCGATAGCTCTGTTTTGTGATTTAGGTTAGTCTATATGTCATGAAACCATCTAGTTATTATAGTCAACCCGGCCTTTTAGGGAGCCACAAAGTTACTAGCCGCAATTCAAGGTCATATGTCTATTGCTAGAATTTGGAAGTGTCTATTGAGTTGCAGCTAAAAATCAACTGTTAAGAACGTCAACTGACCAAAACATTGATGTGTAACATCTGGCTAGACCCAGCATGGTCAAATCAGCCTTTCATCCTTTCACGTTAGATAAAATGAATCTGTTCAGCTTTGTTCCCCATAACATCAGGATACACATTTAGAAACATCTTCTTTGAGCTGCTGCATTGAGGTTCCAGTAGAGCATTCTTCCTGCATTAAACATCTGCTCCCAGTGAATATATTAATGCAATTATCACAGACATGAAACTATATGTCAGCGGGGAAGAGGCTAATCCCTCTTAAAGCTGTCTGACTGCATCATCTGTGGATTACATTGTCAGTTTCTGGGTAGACAGTGGAGGGGTGACAATGGAGCTTGTACGTTCACTCCAACAGTAAGAAAACCTCCAAAGGGCTGACTCTGTTGTTCAACCCAAAAAGAAAAAAGGGTGAGTGGGTGCGGTTTCATGGTCTGGTACAGAGTGAAAACCCCTTGACAGAGTTTAAAAAGGGGTTGGACGGTTTCCTAAAGGACAAGTCCATAGACCGCTACTAAATGGACTTGCGAAAAATCCACAATTTCGGGAATAACATGTACAAAATGTTCGTACGTTTGGGTAGCTTGCCAGGTGCCCTTGACCTGGATTGGCCGCTGTCGGGGACAGGATGTTGGGCTCGATGGACCTTTGGTCTTTTCCCAGTATGTACTTATGGCTTCCAGTTTATTTTCTGAAGAGCCATGGGATATGGTGATGGAGTCTCTCTGGCCCCCAGTTCCTGGTGGATGTGCATCCATATTACAGAGAGCATGATCCCAGTGACATTAAGCTCAGAAGAAAGATCATCAAAAGGACAAGGAGGAAATTCATTGCTCCATTCAGAAAGTAATGGAAAGGGGAATCCATCTAGTGCAGGATTCAGGCACATTCACAAAATACAGTGTTCAGTCATAATCGTGATATCACGATAAGCAAATTTGTCAAGGTCAGAGCTGCCAAGTTACCCCGTTCCAGTCCTGGTTTTGTGTTACATTCCAAAGCAGTGTGCTATATGTAATTCCTAATTCTACCCATCCAAATCAGTGCTTCAGGTCTCAGAATGCATCAGGGTGGGAACATCAGAAATTCAGGAGTAGCATAAAATCTTTTCCTGGAACTGGATAACCTGGCATGCACATAGCTAATTCCTCCTTGGGGAGCATTTTGTCCTGCATCTACAATAACCAGCACAAATGAAAATGATCAAGAAAAAGAAGCCCACCAGTCCATTGTCTGTAGCCAGGAAATATGGGTAAGCTCTGACTGGCTGGGCAGCACCTGTGACATCACCAGCAGAAGCAGAATTAGCTGAGTCAGATATGGGGTTGATGATGGAGCACGAGCATCCGCTGGTTGTTTGCAGAAATAGCCTGGCTTCAGACTCTACATGTGCCTTCCAAAATGACTAGTTAGTAAATTTAGAAACTTTCTGTCCCATCTGTTTTGGCTGGCACATAAAAATTGGCACTTCTGCTCCAATACATTAAAACATCTAAGCACATCAACAGCCAGTCAGACTTCTCAATGCAAGAAGTGCCTTTCTCCCGGCAGAACACATTAGCCACTATCAGCCATTAGGCACTTTTCTTAACAAGATATGAAACTTGACACCCCCTCCCTTGGTTTCAATTTATTTATTTGTTGCATTTGAACCCCACATTTTCCCACCTATTTGCAGGCTCAATGTGGCTTACATAGTACCGTCAAAGGCGTTTGCCCAGTCGGTGGATAACAAATACAAAGTTGTATAGTGATCGTATGAGGTATAAGTGGAGGGTCGGAATGGATGAAGATTGCGTGTTGTCCTGTTCGATCATAGTCATGCTGTGTTGGTAGGTGAAGAGGGTTACGTGGGGTCGTTGGAGTAGGCCTTTTTGAAGAGGTTGGTTTTTAGTGATTTCCTGAAGTTCAAGTGGTCGTGGATTGTTTTCACAGCTTTTGGGAGCCCATTCCATAGTTGTGCGCTTATGTAGGAGAAGCCGGCTGCGTAAGTTGTTTTGTATTTCAGTCCTTTGCAATTTGGGTAGTGTAGGTTTAGGTAGGATCTTGACGATCTGACTTTGTTTCTTATTGGTAAGTCTATAAGGTCTGTCAATACAGTATGCTGTGTTTGAATAGACCACTCATTGCCATGGCATGGTGCTAGACCTTTATTTAGGTTCCAGAAGGGTATCCCTCTTCTATTCACCCAAACTCAGGACCTGGAACCATTTATACCACTAAAAGATACTTAACAACTTTGGTGAGCAAAGGTGACATTGTGAGATTCAAGGGTGAAAGGGAGGAGAAGCTAATAAGGATAAGGCAGAATTGCTTAACAAATATTTCCAGTTTCAAAGATGATAGGCCAGGAGCAGGGCCACAGAAGGCAAGTACAAATAGGATTGGAAGTATGGTAGACCCTGAAATGATTTTCAGAAGACTGAAGTTGGACAGAGTGATGGGACCAGATGGCGTACAATGGAGGATACTGAAGAAGCTTGGGAAAGTTCTGGTAGCACCACTGTTTACCTTTGAAATGCTTCTCTAGAGTCAGAAGTGGTCCAGGAGTACTGGAGAAGGATGGATGTGGTCCCTCTCCACAAACACGGAAGCGAGGAGGAGGTAATGAAAACTCCTAAAACAGAGAATAGTGAGGTTTCTGGAATCCAATGAATTGCAGGACCCGAAGTAATATGGTTTTACTAGAGGCAGGTCATGTCAGACAAATCTGATTAATTTCTTTGACTGGGTGACCAAAGAGTTGGATCAAAGGAGAGCCCAATGGTTGGACTACAACTGTAAATATGAAATCCTTATAAGTATCGGTGCCGCTAAGGCTGCTTCCGTTTGTTATGTAGAAATGCAGCTTCTGTGTTCAATCAAAAGCAACTTCAAAGCACCATTTGTCTTCCCAATACAATATAAACAGCAAGGACATGTGATCAAATAAATCAGTCCAATGAATTCACAAAAGCTTGCAACTGGATGCTCTTCCCATTCTTTAAAAGCAGAAAACGTCCTATCAATAGACTGTGGACAAATGGAACAATGACCACAAGACGATGTCAAAGATATTCAGTTGGTAAATCAACTGGAGAAAAGGAACAAACTAACACATCCTTCAAATATTTATCTGGTTTATGGGTAAACATCCATACAGTGACTGAACCTGTGTCTCCTAATTCTGATTGGATGTTTTTCTCTTTATGCAGATAAGTTCATTTGGAGCATGCTCACTAGCAAGCTTACAGTTGTAGAGTGTAGCGTGGAGCAGTGCGTTTTGGCTGTAGATTTTGTTTTAGGTACATTTTTTTCAGTACTTTTCACTAATTTGGGGCTTGGTCTGTTCCCAGGTCTATGTAAAATGTAACAAAGGCCAATTGTTCTTTAGAAGTAAAATTTTCACGGGAAGAAGGCATGTCCCAAAATGATAGCACTGGGAATATACATTATCCTCCTAATTCTATATAACGAGCTAAAAGTTAGGCCTGAATTTGATGAATACCTTCCATGCTACAATACCAGTTATGTGCCACAACAGAGCACCAATGGCAGTTACACACATAACCCCACTTAGGCGCTAGTCTGTAACATGGTACCTATGTACCTAGCATCCTTCTGGCCATGGCCAGAAGGATGCTAGACTGCATAGAGAGGGGCATAACCAGCAGAAGAAAGGAGGTGTTGATGCCCCTCTACAAGTCGTTGGTGAGATCCCATTTGGAGTATTGTGTTCAGTTTTGGGGGCTGTATCTTGTTTAGGATGTAAAAAGACTGGAAGCGGTGCAAAGAAAAGCTACGAAAATGGTATGGGATTTGCATTGCAAACCGTACGAGGAGAGACTTGCTGATCTGAACATGTATACCTTAGAGGAAAGGAGAAACAGGGGTGACATGATACAGACGTTCAAATATTTGAAAGGTATTAATCCGCAAATGAACCTTTTTCGGAGACGGGAAGGCAGTAGAACTAGAGGACATGAATTGAGATTGAAGGGGAGCAGACTCGGGACTAATGTCAGGAAGTATTTTTTCACGGAAAGGGTGGTAGATACGTGGAATGCCCTCCCGCGGGAGGTGGTGGAGATGAAAACGGTAATGGAATTCAAACATAAACACAAAAGAATCCTGTTTAGAAGGAATGGTTCTATGGAATTTTAGCGGAGATTGGGTGGCAACGCCAGTAATTGGGAAACAAAATGGGAGCTGGGCAGACTTCTACGGTCTATGCCATGATCGTGACTACATAGATAGGGGTGGGCTGGAGTGTAAATTTTAAGGGGCTTCGACGTTAGCTCCAAAACCTAGTACAAGAACAGTGCTGGCCAGACTTCTACAGTCTGTACCCTGAGAAAGCAAGGACAAATCAAACTCGGGTATAAATTATCACATATCATGTAAAATGAGTTTATCTTGGGCAGACTGGATGGACCGTAAGGTCTTTATCTGCCATCATTTACTATGTTACTATCAAGTGCTCTAGGGGACCTTTTACTAAGCAGGCTTACTGCTACCTCAATGGATGGCTATAAGCGCTCCCCCCAGCATGGGCATGAGCAGTGCTATGTGGTCAGCATTATTTCCCGAGCGGATGGCCTTGTGGCTGTCTTGGTTGCTCAGTGTTTATTTCTGAACACTATTGCGACCCCTGAGGCAGGTGTTCTATGATGCTGAAACACGGACAGTGTCGGGTCCTTTGTGTCCAAGCAGTAAATAAAGCATCTTTTAAAGCACCGTCTTTGTGTTGGATTGTCCTTTGGCCAACCTCTACTTCTTTGTGCTTGTACTGTCTACGTAGAGGTTTCTCCTGTTTACTGTGAATTAGGCAACACAAACAAAGCACTAAAGGGCCTTCAAAGTTGGAATAACGTGGAAACTTTAATGAAAAATGACCCAACACGGGCTGTGTTTCGGCGCAAAACGCCTGCCTCAGGGGTCAATGGGTGAACATCTCGAATGCCAATAAGCAAATAGACCGCGTTGCAGTAAGCACACCGTTTGTTTGTCACTAAGATTCTAGCACGTAGTAGCGGGTTCTGTAGAACGCCAAGGGCATTCGAGACATTCAGCCATTGACCCCTGAGGCAGGCGTTTTACGCCGAAACACAGCCCATGACGGGTCATTTTTCATTAAAGTTTCCACGTTATTCCAACTTTGAAGGCCCCTTTGTGCTTTGTTTGTCTTGCCTATTGGACCTGTGTACTTTTGGACCCTCTCTACTGCTGCCCTACTGTGTATTACAGACAGGTACTACCTTTGGGCTCCTGCAGTAGCCTGGCAGCAGTGCCAGATTGGCATGCAGCAAAGTAGTGGTATGAGTAAAGAGCAGGGGTAAGTGATCAAGTCTACTTTTTGGCACATCATTGCCAACTCATGCTTGCATTCTACAGCAGATTTGCTGTGCAAATTTGCCATTATTGGATGCTAGCTTAGTGCTCAGATTTTTGGAGTCTAAATTTTACTGCCCTTTTATGCAATTGCCCTCTTTATAAGTCCATAAGTATTGCCATACTGGGAAAGACCAAAGGTCCATCGAGCCCAGCATCCTGTTTCCAACAGTGGCCAATCCAGGTCACAAATACCTGGCAAGATCCCAAAAAAGTACAAAACATTTTACTACTACTTCTATTTAGCATTTTATACTGCTTATCCCAGAAATAGTGGATTTTCCCCAAGTCCATTTAATAACGGTCTATGGACTTTTCCTTTAGGAAGCTGTCCAAACCTTTTTTAAACTCCGCTAAGCTAACCGCCTTTACCACATTCTCTGGCAACGAATTCCAGAGTTTAACTACACGTTGAGTGAAGAAAACCTTTCTCCGATTTGTTTTAAATTTACTACATTGTAGCTTCATCGCATGCCCCCTAGTCCTAGTATTTTTGGAAAGCGTAAACAGACGCTTCACATCTACCCTTTCAACTCCACTCATTATTTTATAGACCTCTATCATAATCTCCCCTCAGCCACCTTTTCTCCAAGCTGAAGAGCCCTAGCCACTTTAGCCTTTCCTCATAGGGAAGTCGTCCCATCCCCTTTATCATTTTCGTTGCCTTTCTCTGCACCTTTTCTAATTCCACTATATCTTTTTTGAGATGCAGCGACCAGAATTGAACACCGTATTCAAGGTGCAGTCGCACCATGGAGCGATACAAAGGCATTATACAATCCTCATTTTTGTTTTCCATTCCTTTCCTAATAATACCTTACATTCTATTTGCTTTCTTAGCCGCAGCAGCACACTGAGCAGAAGGTTTCAACATTTCATCAACGACGACACCTAGATCCCCTTTCTTTTGTCCGTGACTCCTAACGTGGAACCTTGCATGACATAGCTATAATTTGGGTTCCTCTTTCCCACATGCATCACTTTGCACTTGCTCACATTAAACGTAATCTGCCATTTAGATGCCCAGTCTCCCAGTCTCGTAAGGTCCGCTTGTAATTTTTCACAATCCTCCCGCGATTTAACGACTTTGAATAACTTCGTGTCATCAGCAAATTTAATTACCTCACTAGTTACTCCCATCTCCAGGTCATTTATAAATATGTTAAAAAGCAGCAGTCCCAGCACAGACCCCTGGGGAACCCCACAAACTACCCTTCTCCATTGAGAATACTGACCATTTAACCCTACTCTCTGTTTTCTATCTTTTAACCAGTTTTTAATCCACAATAGAACACTACCTCCTATCCCATGACTCTCCAGTTTCCTCTGGAGTCTTGAATGTGTTCACGTAAAGACTTTTGGACATCAAGGAATACACTTTATATCAAGATAGGTACATTGCAACTGGATATTTTGTGCTATACTAAGAGGGAGCGGGTCAAAAAGTCCACAAGCAAAGACAACACAAAAAAGGACTTCAGGACTGGAACAATCAAGAGATTGTTAATAAATGACCCGACGGGGGCCGTGTTTCGACATGCAAATGCCTGCATCAGGGGACAATTGGAGTCAAATTGCTCAAATAATTCACAACTAAAAAAAATCTTCAGATAAGAAAGCAAAGGTTCAGTTAAGCCCAGCTTAAAAATGTGTCTTGGAGCACCGCGTCTGTGTTTGTTAGCGAATCCCACCAAAAAGATACGTATTACAATCTGTTCATGTGAAGATGGTCACTAAAGACTTCTGGGCATTTTTACTAAAGCCTACTGTGGGAAGCCTTTACAGAACGGTGGTGAAAAATAAGGAGTAGGGTAGAACATTAAAAAGGTGGGTGTTTGACTTTAATTCGTTAGTGTCCGAACACCAAGTATGATACTCCTGTCTCGCACATTAATATATTGTTATGAATGTTTTTCCATATTGGTTGTTTTGTATTCTAAATTAAAATGTCTTAATTCACCTTTTTTTAGACGAGGTTTTTTTTTAAACTAATATCATAGAAAAATCAAATAATTTTCGCATCCTGTTCAAACTTCTTCTACTAACCTATAAATGTATTCACTCTGCTGCTCCCCAGTATCTCTCCACACTCGTCCTTCCCTACACCCCTTCCCGTGCACTCCGCTCCATGGATAAATCCTTCTTATCTGTTCCCTTCTCCACTACTGCCAACTCCAGACTTCGCGCCTTCTGTCTCGCTGCACCCTACGCCTGGAATAAACTTCCTGAGCCCCTACGTCTTGCCCCATCCTTGGCCACCTTTAAATCTAGACTGAAAGCCCACCTCTTTAACATTGCTTTTGACTCGTAACCACTCGCCTCCACCTACCCTCCTCTCTTCCTTCCTGTTCACATTAATTCATTTGATTTGCTTACTTTATTTATTTTTTTTGTCTATTAGATTGTAAGCTCTTTGAGCAGGGACTGTCTTTCTTCTATGTTTGTGCAGCGCTGCGTATGCCTTGTGGTGCTATAGAAGTGATAAATAGTAGTAGTAGTAGTCTTGTAACCAGAGCTAATATTGTGATGTCATAATGCCTCAGGCCACCAATAAGAGCCAACCTCATCAGTGATGTCACAATGGCTTGATTGTCCTATACTTGGCTCACTTTTACATATAGCAGTGATTTAGCCAGAGCTAATATTGTGATGTCATAATGCCTCAGTCCACCAATAAGAGCCAACCTCATCAGTGATGTCACAATGGCTTGATTGTCCTATACTTGGCTCACTTTTATTACATAGCTCTTTGAGCAGGGACTGTCTTTCTTCTATGTTTGTGCAGCGCTGCGTATGCCTTGTAGCGCTATAGAAATGCTAAATAGTAGTAGTAGTAGTAAAATAGCAAATCATACCAAACAACGCAACAAGCCACTGTATAATATGTGACAGCTTGCTCAAATTGAACTGATTCAGCTTTTTCTTGTTTTATTTTTATTTTTTTATTGTTTTTAAAAATTTGCAAAGCCATTGGCTCTCTGAAATTTGAATCTTTAACTACTGCATTCTCCCTACAATAGTGATACGAATACGACAGCAGCTTTCCACCATGGCAAGCACGTATAGGCAGACAAACATGATGGAGTCTTGGTTATAACCAGATATCATCCCCAAGTATTCAACTTACCAGTCAAGATGTCTTCCCCTCCCCCCTGAGCTGCACGTGACAATAAAATGATCTACAACAGTGGAGTTATCGAAGCTTCACCTATCTTTTGTCATTTGTGGGACACAGACTGCAGAAGTCTGTTCCAGCATCGGCCTTGGTTCCCCCAATGCTGGAGTTGCTGAATCTTCACCAGTCTTTGGCCATTGGCAGACCATAGAAATCTGTCCGGCATTGACCTTGGTTCACAATACATTCAGGTACCGTAGGTATTTCTCTGGCCCCAGAGGCCTCATAACGTAAATTTGTGCCTAAAGCCATAGAGGATTAAGTGACTTATACAAGATCACAAGGAGGTGCAGTAGGATTTGAACCTTGGCTTCCCTGGCTCTCAGGCTGCTGCTCTATGAGGCTACCTTCAGTTTGATGCCTCAGGTGAGCTTTGTGACTCTACCTCTATCCACATAACCACCTTCCCCCACATTCCCTTCCCAGGCTGCTGGTAGCCAAAACCTCTAGCATAAACTGAAGTGTATTTCTTGGTGGGCCTGGGGTGGACTGGGCAGACCAATCATTTGCTGTCTGGCCCCACCCCTCCTCCCCTACTAGTACTTATCATTTCTATAGCGCTACCGGACGTACGCAGCGCTTCACACTTGAACATGGAGAGACAGTCCCTGCTCAATAGAGCTTAAAATCTAATTATGACAGACAGACAGGACAAGTAAGGGATAAGGGTTAGGACAGACAGGACATATCAGGGATAGGGGACAGTTGAAGGTTTAGGTTTAGGAGTTAAAAGCAGCATCGAAGAGGTGGGTTTTTAGCCTAGATTTGAAGATGGCCAGAGGCTTGGCGTTCCGGCTCAGGAAGTTTATTCCAGGCATACGGTGCAGCAAGATAGAAGGAACGGAGTCTGGTGTTAGCGGTGGAGGAGAAGGGTGCAGGTAAGAGAGATTTACCCAGTGAACGGAGTTCCCGGGGAGGAATGTAGGGAGAGATGAGAGTGGAGAGGTATTGAGGAGCTGTAGAGTGAATGCATTTGTAAGTCAGTAAGAGGAGTTTGAACTGAATGCGGAAACGGATAGGGAGCCAATGAAGTGACTTGAGGAGAGGGCTAATATGAGCGTAACGACATTGGCGGAATATTAGTCGTGCAGCAGAATTTTGAACAGATTGAAGAGGAGAGAGATGGCTCAGTGGGAGACCTGTGAGAAGCAAGTTGCAGTAGTCTAAGCGGGAGGTGATAAGAGTGTGGATGAGGGTTCTGGTTGCATACTCAGAGAGGAAAGGGCGAATTTTGGTGATGTTATAGAGGAAGAAACGACAGGTTTTAGCAGTCTGTTGAATATGTGAAGCGAAGGAGAGGAAGGAGTCGAAGATGACCCCAAGGTTATGGGCTGATGAGACGGGAAGGATGAGAGTGTTATCCACAGAGATAGAGAATGGGCGAAGAGGAGAGGTCGGTTTAGGTGGAAAGAGAAGAAGCTCCCCTCTCATGTTATAAATTAATACCTTGGCTAGACTAATCCTATAAATAAATGTGATTACAAAATACTAAGTTGATAAACAACCAGTACGGATGATATCACAAAACATAAGTATAGTCCTTTCACTATCAAAGTGATACTGACAGGGTTAAACATGCTGGGGCCCAGGGCAGAAATTCAGCAAGGGGTCCCAACGCCTACCAGCAGGCTGTCCAGGTAAGCTTGGGGTCCCTTGCAGCATAGGAACCCAGGGAAACTGCCTTGTTTGCTCCTTCCCCCCCCCCCCCCTAATATCAGCCCTGGTTACTGATAACTACAGACTTCTTTCACCAAATCAGCTCAGAAAAGACCTGTGATATTGAAGCAAAGCAGTGTCCACACACTCACCCAGTTATACACATGGTGAGGAAAAGAGTAAAGGTAAGTATTTATAGTAAGTCCACAGAGGACACAGTGTCCCTATCAGCATCCAGCAGCCACAGAGGACACGATATCTGCTTCATCCCGAATCTGCACCTGCAGCTACAGAAGGTACGATATCCCTTTCAGCCCCCAGCTGTTCCTGCAGCCACGGAGGACAGGGTATCCCTTTCAGTCCCCAGCTGTTCCTGCAGCCACAGAAGGCACGGTATCCCTTTCAGTCCCCACCTGTTCCTGCAGCCACGGAGGGCACGGTATCCCTTTCAGTCTCCAGTTGTTCCTGCAGCCACAGAGGACATGGTATCCCTTTCAGTCTCCAGCTGTTCCTGCAGCCACGGAGGACACGGTATCCCTTTCAGTCTCCAGCTGTTCCTGCAGCCACGGAGGGCACGGTATCCCTTTCAGTCTCCAGCTGTTCCTGCAGCCACGGAGGACATGGTATCCCTTTCAGTCTTCAGCTGTTCCTGCAGCCACGGAGGACACGGTATCCCTTTCAGCCCCCAACTGTTCCTGCAGTCACAGAGGACATGGTATCCCTTTCAGTCCCCAGCTGCTCCTGCAGCCACAGACTACACGGTATCCCTTTCAGTACCCAGCTGTTCCTGCAGCCACGGAGGGCACGGTATCCCTTTCAGTCCCCAACTGTTCCTGCAGTCACAGAGGACATGGTATCCTTTTCAGCCTCCAGCTATTCTCACAACCAGAGAGGACACGGTATCCCTTTCAGTCCCCAGCTGTTCCTGCAGCCACGGAGGACACGGTATCCCTTTCAGTCTCCAGCTGTTCCTGCAGCCACGGAGGGCACGGTATCCCTTTCAGTCTCCAGCTGTTCCTGCAGCCACGGAGGACATGGTATCCCTTTCAGTCTTCAGCTGTTCCTGCAGCCACGGAGGACACGGTATCCCTTTCAGCCCCCAACTGTTCCTGCAGTCACAGAGGACATGGTATCCCTTTCAGTCCCCAGCTGCTCCTGCAGCCACAGACTACACGGTATCCCTTTCAGTACCCAGCTGTTCCTGCAGCCACGGAGGGCACGGTATCCCTTTCAGTCCCCAACTGTTCCTGCAGTCACAGAGGACATGGTATCCCTTTCAGTCCCCAGCTATTCTCACAACCAGAGAGGACGCGGTATCCCTTTCAGCCCCAGCTGTTCCTACAGCCACAGAGGACACAGTATTCCTGCCAGCCCCCAGCTATTCTTACAACCAGAGAAGACACAGTATCCCTTTCAGCCTGCAGCTGTTCCTGCAGCCACGGAGGACAGGTTATCCCTTTCAGTCCCCAGTTGTTCCTGAAGCCACGGAGGGCACAGTATCCCTTTCAGTCCCCAGCTGTTCCTGCAGCCACAGAGGACACGGTATCCCTTTCACCCTGGAGCTGTTCCTGCAGCCACAGAGGACACAGAATCCCTTTCAGCCTCCAGCTGTTCCTGCAGCCATAGACTCCCTAAGTCTATAGTCTTTCCTGTCCATTTTTGCACATAGTGTTCAAAATTGTGCACCCAGATTATAAAATATTACCATTAGATGGTAATTGGCGTTAACAATCAATAATTTGCTATAATTGGAGTTAGAAAGCACTAATTTACAGTTACTGATGTTCTTAGTCAATATCTTATAACCTTGGTGCACAATGTCTTTAGTTCTCAGCTGCAAGGGGTGTGTCAGGGGTGTGCCTGGCACTTACACATGCAGATTATTGAATTCTTGTCACTTTTGTGCCTAATTGACAGCAGTTAAGTGCAGGCATTTATAACAGCCATTGTGCTAGCGTAACTGCTGGCATTTAAAGGTAGCCACGTAACTGCGAACTTAACGCTTCTAGAATGGCAATGACATGCATAATTGCCATTATAAAATTCACGCTTAACACTCATAATTTAGGTGCCTAACTTTAGATGAGCTTTTGAGAATTACCTCCAGAGGGTTCAGTAACCTTTTCAGCCTCCCCTTTCATCCCACAGTTAATTCTCCCTGCACGGGAGAGGTAGGAAGCCTCTGTACCAACAAAGTCATTAGTTTCATATGTGTCCGTCTGAAAACCATAGAAATCAATAATGGGAGAATTTTAGCATATCGTCACATTTATCGGACATCTAAATAATGACATTATGAACAACCCCACTAGCCATACGTTCATTCTCCCCTTCCAATAACAGGACAGATTGGCTATGTCTGTGGAGGAGTGGCCTAGTGGTTAGGGTGGTGGACTTTGGTCCTGAGGAACTGAGTTCGATTCCCACTTCAGACACAGGCAGCTCCTTGTGACTCTGGGCAAGTCACTTAACCCTCCATTGCCCCATGTAAGCTGCATTGAGCCTGCCATGAGTAGGAAAGCACAGGGTACAAATGTAACAAAAATAAAATAGATACTATTGGAGATTCTACATGGAATGTTGCTACTAATTGGGAGATTCTACATGGAATGTTGCTACTAGTTGGAGATTCTACGTGGAATGTTGCTACTATTGGAGATTCTACATGGAATGTTGCTATTCCATGTAGAAGGCTGTGCAGGCTTCTGTTTCTGTGAGTCTGACGTCCTGCACGTACGTGCAGGACGTCAGACTCACAGAAGCAGAAGCCTGCACGGCCACATTGGTGATCTGCAAGGGCCGACTTCTACATGGAATGTTGCTAGGGGAATAGCAACATTCCATGTAGAATCTCCAATAGTAGCAACAGTGGAGGAGTGGCCCAGTGGTTAGGGTGGTGGACTTTGATCCTGGGGAACTGAGGAACTGAGTTCAATTCCCGGCACAGGCAGCTCCTTGTGACTGTGGGCAAGTCACTTAACCCTCCATTGCCCCATGTAAGCTGCATTGAGCCTGCCATGAGTGGGAAAGCGCGGGGTACAAATGTAACAAAAATAAAATAAATAAAAGTGATAGAATTATGGGATCCAATGAACTGGGAGAAGCAAGAAGGATCCAGATACTTCAGCCTCCACCTAATTTCTAACCACATAAGAAGTATTCCAAGTCTGGATGGAAAAAATGGCTGATTGTCAAATTCCTAAAAAGTAAACCTAAAGTAAAATTACTTTCTTATGCATTACTTAAAAATCATTATTTTAAAGTAAAATAAAAATAATTACTTTAAATAATTACTTAAAATTAATTACTTTAAATTAAATTACTTTCTTATGCACCTGCTTTCTTGGTTATTATGTATCCAATGCTGTTTATTGTAAGGCACATTGAACTCAAACTTGTTTGGGATAATGTGGGGTATAAATGTCATAAATAAATAAACCTCCTTCAGTATGTTTCTATGGATGGAAATCACCAGCACTAAGAGGCCTGACACAGCAGAAACTGTTCGCAATATCGCTCAGCTCTGGCAAGGAGAAACCATTTCTGATGTTCAAGAAGTTTTGTTGAGCGTCTGTATAGTTACAAATATTGCAGTTACTATGTTTACAACATGCATTGTCTGCTAATTTTCAAAGACACGCTGCCTTGGTAAATGTGTATGCATCAGCACCTTTGGCAATGTTTTAGGATAACTCAGTAAATAGTAAATCAAATTAAAAAAAAAAGAACAGGGCTCCTTCCTCCTTGTCTTCACTCTGAATTTCATTTCATCAGCACCTTGAAAATAGTATGCACAACTTAAAGAAGGTACTGAAAATGAAACAGAGGATGCAACCCTAATTTAAGGTGCACATGTGCTTGCTCCCCTAAAAGTATTTGAAAGACGTGAGGTAAAACATAACAGGCCAGAGAGGAAAGAAGATCTGGGAATAAGACCACAGAGGATGTGATACAGGCCAAAAAAACATTCAAGTTCCTATTTTCAGCAATCTAGCTGGAACTGGTCTTTAATAATTACATTATTTATAAAAAGGCAAAGAAAAGATTGATATTAAAGTGCCCTTTTCTTGGCCCAGGCAAATTCTCCACAGTCGGCAGGCATAATAAATGATCCTAATCTTTCAGATATTATTAAAAAGAAATACACAAAACGGGTTTGAAGATGATACAGATTTAGGAAGAAGACAGGACAGCTGCCACAGGTATTGTGAAGAAAATCTTTAATTGCTTTCTTAGGAAAGTAGTTATCTGCCAAAGCATTGGCTAAGTTAATTTCTTCCATATGGTTGTGGTTGGATATATCTGTACCTCTTGTTGCATTTCTAAATATGCAAGATACTCCGATCTTTTTTTCACAGCAACCTGTATATACCCTGTGCAAACTACAATAACCATTGTAACTGAAATAGGTCAGATTTTGTTGCAAATGGTTTTAATTTACAAAACCTTCTCAGAAGTTCAAAGTTATGCAGTGCTGTCACATTGAAATGAAGCTTATTTACCAATGCAAATATATTATTTCGCTGTAACCTCAGGATGTAGTGGGGCTTCTTTCAGAAAGGGAGATGTTTCGGTTTTTAAAGCAGCCAGAGTGAGAAAGTGGAATTTTTGTAAGACCAAATGAGTAGACATACATTAAATGATGATTGAAGAGGGGTCTGCTCATAAAACTGATAACTGGATTCAGTTGTAATATTATGTTTTAGATTTCAAATTAACATTGCAGCTCCAAAATCTTGATCTTAAATCAGGGGAGGAGGAACACCTTTTTGGTTGAGGGACCTTACTAATAAAACTCTGCCCCACCCCCACCCCTGAATCTCTCTAGTTGGTGATGCCATGTGGGGCAAAAAAAAAATGTCCCACCCTTTTCTGTTGCCTATATCTGCAATAATGAAACAGCTCTGGGGCTTGGCATATAGTGGGGGGGGGGGGGGGGGAGGGTTCTTTCTCCTAAACAAATCTTTTTCCTTCAGTCAACAAAATACTATGTAAAGTCAGCACCTCTGCAATGGTTTGTTTTCAAGTTTGTTTGGGAGATAGTTTTGGGTTTTTTCAGTGGAATTGTTTTCTTTTCAGGATGAAATGTAATTTTACAAGTGTCCAAGAAAACAGCAGCGAAATTTCTTTTGAGTGGGGAGGAAAAATTGATTGCTCTCTTTTAAAACAAAAAGTAAAAAAAAAAAAAAGTCAATCAACACAGGAAACAAGCAAAGCATTAGAGAGAGTGTGAAAGAGAATGCAATGAAGGCAGCAAAAGAAAAGAGGGGAGAGTTTAGCTTTTCTAGAGGAGAAAAGATGAAGACTTGTGATCTTTATACTTCTCTAAGCAGTTTCAAGAATTGCCTTCAGATATTTTAAACACTAAAACTACAATTTAAAAAAAACTCATTTAAAACAGCTATTTGGACTTCTTCAATTATTAACTGCTCTGTTTCCTAGCTGGAATGTTCTTTTGGGTCTTATTGATGGGTCTGCTGTCCTTTTTTTTGTTGTTTTTGTCCTACTTTTATTTCTTGCATTTTTAGGCTTTTTTTTTTTTGTTACATTTGTACCCCGCGCTTTCCCACTCATGGCAGGCTCAATGCGGCTTACATGGGGCAATGGAGGGTTAAGTGACTTGCCCAGAGTCACAAGGAGCTGCCTGTGCCTGAAGTGGGAATCAAACTCAGTTCCTCAGGACCAAAGTCCTCCACCCTAACCACTAGGCCACTCCTCCACTGTTGCTACTATTTGAGATTCTACATGGAATGTTGCTATTCCACTAGAAGTCGGCCCTTGCAGATCACCAATGTGGCCGCGCAGGCTTCTGCGAGTCTGACGTCCTGCACGTAGTGCAGGACGTCAGACTCACAGAAACAGAAGCCTGCGCAGCCTTCTACATGGAATGTTGCTAGTGGAATAGCAACATTCCATGTAGAATCTCCAATAGTAGCAACATTCCATGTAGAATCTCCAGTAGTATCTATTTTATTTTTGTTACATTTGTACCCTGTGCTTTCCCACTCATGGCAGGCTCAATACGGCTTACATGGGGCAATGGAGGGTTAAGTGACTTGCCCAGAGTCACAAGGAGCTGCCTGTGCCTGAAGTGGGAATCGAACTCAGTTCCTCAGGACCAAAGTCCACCACCCTAACCACTAGGCCACTCTTCCACTCCATTTGCAAGAAAATACCTGAAGCTTTTATAATCCTCTTTTGTTTGTGTTTTTTTTTCCTACCATTATATCTTGTGCATTGTTTCCCTTTTCTAAATCCTCTTTTTATGTGTATGCTACATTCAGTAAATTCTGATGAAGACATCCCTCACCCCCCCAGCAGCACCTGCTTTCCCTAAGATTCAGAATGTTGGATGGGGCTGGAAAAATACAATTTTTAACTTTTAAATATCAATGAATGATTTGTTTGTTTGTGTTGTTGTTTTGTTTTGTTGCTTGTTTGGGGGGGTTGGTTTTTTTTTCCCCCACTGTTGACAACATTGAGTAGAAAAGAAAGAACTGATGTTTTTACTTATAAGCAATTTTCAGCTACGTAAACTGCATGTCCTGCCCTCCTTCAAATAATATATTGATCTTGATATACAAACAGGCCTTTAAGAAGTCACTTCAGAAACTAAACATGAAGGGAAAAAATAGTTAGTTGGGTTCTTTGCTAAACTCTATGAAATAAAGCACAGTTACAGAAACGATTGATTGGAAGGTCTGTGTCCTCCTGAAATCAAGACCTTTGTATGTGAACTACCTGGGCCAAAGGATGAGATTTTACCTTAAATTTGCCCTTTTGGTGTGACATTCAGAATAGAATGAGGTCACAGAAGCCCATATCTATAACTCTGCCTGCAAAATAAATATGAATTCAAGTCCTTTTTTTGTTTTTAAAAGTAAAATAAATTCTGAAACTTTTTTTTAGAAAGAGAAAATTCATGAGTTGGTATTTCCGAATTGAAAGAGACATCCTGGGTAAAAGATTGGTCAAGCTTAGAATATCCCGGTTGGGGAATTTCTTAGTTCTTCTATTCCAGTTATTATACTTTTAAAGATAAAAATCCATTCATCATTTTGAAGAGGGTTGTTGTCGCTCTGTACATTTTTAAAAAGAAAAAGAAATTCATTAATACTCTCACTAATACTGGCATGGTATCATATGAATCTCTCTTTTTTTTTTTTTTTACTATCATAATTATGCCTGGTGTCGCTGTGACAAAGAAAGCAATTTGCTATCTGATATTTCTGACAAATAACGCCGTTTTCATTTGCTTTCATATCTCCAAGCCTCTTTTGCCAAGAACTGTATTTTACAAATTAACATATTCTGTCTCAAAAGAGAATATATTTAAATTAATAAAGCACAGCACCTGTTTGTCATTCAGTTGGAAGAATACGTTACAGCGTCGACGCTCAAGTCTGAGCTTAAGACGTTTGTGTTTGTCTAAAAGTAGAGCTTAACCCTTCTTAAATATCATTATTTGAAATTTCCGTGCAAATTGCAGCATCCCTTAAAGCTGCTCTGAAAGTGTTTCAGAACGGCAAGGGCATATTAAAAAAGAAATAATTTGCAAAGATGTATTGATATTACCTGGTGTGTGTGCGGGTGTTTATGATGCTTTAAGTTTAAAGTTTAGGAAGGTGAGAACAAGGTGTCTTGTGCAATCTAGTTTATATGCCAGAAACGCTGTATCATGATATTTGCACGCCTAAGGAAAAAGTTTGTTTTCCCCTGGGTTAAGTCAATAATGAACCTTTAAGTGGCTTCGATAAAGAGTTTGACAGTCACCTGAACCGCATTGTTTAAAGTAAAACATATCACATTTAACTTTAAAAAATAAACAGGCCAATGAAAATGCGACACCGCTGTTTCTTCTGTTTAAAGGTATATTTATGAGAGATTATCTATTGACTGTCTGCCTAAGGAAAAGCCAGAACTGAATCTGAAGTCCAAATCCAAGCCCTTGTATTTCGTTTTCCAGATCTGATCAGCAACCGAGGAGTCGGATGAAGTGATTTCATTCGATTGTATCTAAGCTGGAATAGACGCGGTTTTATTCGATTGTATCTAAACTGGAATAGACGCGGGTTCGTTCAATTGTATCTAAGCTAGAATAGACGCCACTTTTTTTTATTGAACTCTTGCTTAGTTCTGCAGAAATGTTGAATAGGGGTCTACAGGTGTCATAAAGCATCATATATACCTAAACTAGAGAATATTATACCGATATCTGCCAGGGAAGACTCTTTCTAACGGGTTTTTAAGTCTCTCACGCTGGGATTCACCGCTTGCAAAATAAATGTTATTCTCGGGTCTCTTGAGGTGGGGCATGTTTGGGAGTTGGGGTGGGGGGGGGAGTTAGTGAAGGCGAAGTTTCACAGGGTTGGGGGGGGTGGGAATCGCAGTTAATTGTTGGCACTGCTGGGTCTGTGCTGAGCTGAATGAATACACAGCTGTGCTATTGTAGGAGCTTTGAAAGGAGGAGAGGAAAAGGGACCCCGAGCAACTAGAAAGGCCGAATCCGAGCAATTACTCAGCCATCGGCCCGGGTTCAAAGTTTTCCACTTGTGCACCATGCCTTCAAAGGATAGTCTTTCATTATTTGCAGGGTCTCTAGGTGAGTTAATGCGCTGGGCTGCTATTGTCCATGACGGTGCATTCAGCTTGGGTTATATGATCTGATATTGGACATCTCAGAGAAGAATCCCCTTCCCCTCCTCAGCAACTGTACCAGCCACCACGCACATATGCAACATACATTACACATGATCAGAAAAGCAAATGCAGTGGCAATGCAAAATGTGATAAATATATTCCCATGTTCCCCATTCATTCCAGACCTGTACTCCCCTGATTGCAGGGAACATACCCTCACCTTCCCAAGATTGGACAGGAGGGGGGGGGGTCCTGGGGTGAGCAAGCTCTGGGCCCTACGGAAATAAGGCTGGAACGAGATCATTCAGCTCTGGCCGCGTTCTCCTTAAGAAATGCCTGAAGACTACCCCCATTGATCGGGTACATTTCAGTCCCTGCCGTCACACAGGGGATTAAAACACCGATACTGCCAAATGTGCTTTATGTAACTAAGCTAAGGCAAATGCAAGGTCCTTTTAATTTATATTTTCTTCCGGAGGAGGAGGAGGAATTAGTGTTTAAAACGTTTTTTTGCAAGCACTAAGTAGTCACTAAAGAGCTGAAATAAAATGGGGGGAAGGGGAAGGGGAGGAGGGGGCATAAGTCCTGTTGTGCACAACCTCCTCGGAACTCCACTCAGGCACATGTAAAAGCATAGGCGAAGGATGAACTGAAGTCTAGATTTAAGTAGGAGGGTTTGTTGTTGTTTTTTTTTTTTTTAATTATGAGCTGTAGATCATCTTTTTATGAAACCCCCATCCCGCCATAAAAGTATGAAAAATGTAAAATATATATGTATTTAAAATACATTGAGGCAAGAAAAGGAGATCAGATTAAAACCCAGAAGGAAGGTAACACGATTGAGAAAATGTGGGCATTTGCCATTGCTGCTTTAAAAGGAGATCGGAAGGATGAATCTTTCATGGGGGCAGAAAGGGGAAGAGAGACCTTCTCATAGTGAGGGGTTTACAATGTTACACTAAGCTTCTTTTGTTCCACCCCGTTGTAAATTTTCGGTCGTGACAACTCGCCTTCAAAGGTTTGGGTGTTTTTCTGTCTGTTTTGTTTTTGTTTTTTTAGTTGTGAAATTCCCCCACACACACCTCTGAAACAAAAAAAAGTCGCATACACCGTCCCCCACCCCACATCAGCTATCAAATTACAGTTTTAGCGTTTGCAGTCTTCATAATTTATATAATTATCAGGGACCCAAACTTTAGTTATCCAGCTTTTTGGAACAAAACAAGCCTGATTACTCAACTGGGCAAAAGCCCAAATTTCTGTCTCTCGGGCCTAGTGTAGATTTGGGGAGAGCTGTTTGCTGATTAAGACCCTGTCTTCACTTAATAGATGTATTGGCACGTTGCTTGTACGCAGATAAATGTCCTCACACATTTTTTTTTAAATACCAGACGCAGCATTAATCTGCAGAGAAAAAAAATGTTGCTTGTCTGGGATCACATTTCGCTTCTTCTTTCCTGTACTTTTGCTTTGTCATTGGCTGTGGACTATCTGGCATATTTTTGTCTAATCGTTTACATTTTTCTATTTACAAGAAAGGAAAAACAATCCTTCCCCTCCCCCCGTTTCAGTCTCCCTTTTTAGGGAGGGTTATTTATTTTGGCTGCACACCTTTAGAGTTGTGCAAAATGATGAGATTGTAGCAACACCTGTCTGTGTTGCTGCTTCAGAGTCTGTTCTATATTCAATGTTCTCAAGGGTTTCTCCTCCTTCTGCAGCTTAGCAAGTGTACTTGAAACTAGTGTTAGACCCTTGAAAACTACAGAGGTGGGATTAGGATGGAATTACAGTAAAGATCCCTACTGCCAAGAAAGGCTTTTGCAAAAATTATCACAAATTAATATAGTAAAGTTCTGATTTTATAAAGAGTATGTCTAATCCTCAAAATATAGACTGACATTTTGTTGTTGTTTATTTTGTTGTTTCTGCTTTTTATTTATTTTTATTTTTTATTTTTTTTTTGTCTTTAATAACTTAGCAGCTTTTTAAAGCCAAACATTTTGATTTTTTTTTGGGGGGGGGAGGGGAGACAGATTTTTAGAGGAAGCCAGAAGTTTAGTGATATTCTGTAGCGCTGGGTCAAAAAATAAAGAGCTGAATCTATTTTTATGTTGAAAGTTGAAGATGGACGGGGGTGAGGTTCCATGATGTGATGCTCGTGAATGAGCGAAAAATGATTGCCTGGATGCTGTAATTCATTTGAACCGCTTTCTGAAAGCTGTAGACGTTTAAAGTTACACAGAAGCTTTTTTTTTTCCCCCTTTCTTTCTTCTTGAAGTCTATTCAGAGTAGACTCTGTGATCCCTTTAATTCATTCTCCATGGCAACCATTAGCATTCTGGCAAAAATGCCCCTCACCCAGACAAGGCCATATTCTTACAAAAGCCCGCATCTGGCCACTTTTAACCAACTTTACTGTCTGCCCCTTAAGACCATAACAGCTACTCTGTTTCCTTTGCTCGGATCTGTAGCTTTTGATCTCTGCAAATTAGTGTAACTGTAAAGCAAAAAAAAAAAAAAAACAGTCATAAAAACTGTGGACATTTCACTTGACTGTGCACTGCAGACATCAATTGGACTTAAAGCGTCCCTAACTTTTAAGATTTCATCTCTCATTGCCTGGATCTACCTAGGCAAGAGACTCACTTTTCCTTCCAATGGAAATTTATGCCTGTACAAATGAAATTTCAGTGGACGTCGGAGTCTGACGGAGGAAGTATTTAAAATTGCACAGGAATGTGCTCTGAAAGCACTTTACTGACAGTAAATGCATTTTTTTTTTAGACCCAGTATCTGATTATAAATTTCACTGCAACCTTCAAAATGCTGCAAAAAAAAAAAAAAAAGCGAAATAAATATTTTTGAAACCATCAAATTTAAAAAAGGAACCTAAAAGTGAAAAGAGATACAGATATGAATATGCTTCCTGTTTCTGTTTGCATTCCCTTCTGCATGAATGGAAAAGCAGATAAATTACAGAGGGGAAGACCAATTCCAACTCAAGAGTGAAAAGCAATTTTATTAGTGGGGCTGATACAGATCTGAGTTTTGGCGCAGGGACACCTGCCTCAGGAGTCAACAAATCAATCCAGTTGGGTGTGGATATCAGTGCTGTTCCTTGTGATCAGTTTGGGGGGGGGGGGGGGGTTGGTTGTTTGTTTGTTTGTTTGTTTTTTTAAACCTGCGATTTAGTTGCAGTACACAATATTTGACTCAGTTTGGTATGTGCATTACCAAGGACACTGTTTTTTTTTAAGGTTTGTTTCTCCCCCCCCCTCCCCACACACACACACACACAGGCCTTGTAAGCGTCTGCATGAGCTTCTGTACACTGATATCTTCTACACCCATCCGGGTTGATTTGTTGACTCCTGAGGCAGGTGCCCTGACGCTGAAACACAGCTCTGCCTAGAGTCCAACTCGTAAAATTGATTTTTTTTTACCCTTGAGTTGGAATTGTCTTGGTCCTTCCTCTACTTCCATTTTTGCCCTGCGCCTCGATTTGCAGATAAACTGCCGTTTTCATTTCTAAATAAAAGAAGAAACCCAGATCCGTTCCATAAATGATGACTATTCAGCCTTTTAATCCGTGCTATCGACAGTCTGAACACTGTGCCTCTGTAGATCGCAGTTTAAATTCAAACGCTTCACACGGGATTTAGCAGATACTGGATTGTCCCAGGTCTGGAACTGCACCCACCGAGCAGGAGCATCTGAAAATGAATGCCAGGCTCGGAATAGTTGCAAGACCAGCAGTGGTTTCAGCACAGACCTAGCGTTTTAGCCTCATGTATTGGGTGGGGGGGGGGGGTGGAGGGAGGGAGGAGAGCAAACTTACCAAGTGTCTTCAAAGGCTGGCAGGAGATTACAAATCTTAAACAGCAGGCAGATCTGCGTCCAAATGTTGAGGGGCTTTTTGCTTTTCCTTGTTGAGTTTCGACCTCAGCATCTCTGACCCCCCGGATGAACATGTTGGGGGGCTTTGCTACTCTCATGATGTGAGGCGATCCTGAGCGATCTCGGTGCTGAGAAACAACAACAACAACAAAAAAGTGGGGTGTAGAATGAGACGAAGCCCTGAATTTCCATGGAAGGGACGTGATTGTGTTAGTTAAAGCTCCATAGCTGTCCTCTGTCTGGCAGCTGCTTTGCAATTCATAGGACTGGTAATTTGCCGTTAGGGCAAAACGTGAAGAGAAAAACAATCAGACGAATGTGAAGGGGGGGAGAGAGAGAGAGAAATCCCGGACAAATGCAAGACTAATTGACTTTGAAAAGCATAAAATGACATATAGCCAATGAGCAAGTTTGCAGTTTTGAGACCAAATAGGGGGTTATTCTGGTCAATATTTTATAATCTTTACTGATGAAGCGAGACTTTATCAGGAGAAGGAGGTTTCAGTCTAGACTGACACACAGTCTATTTAGCAGTAAATGTATTTGAGTTGAGGATAAGATGAACAAGCAATAATTGAGACCAGAGAACCCTTCATTAGTTGGGCAACTTATTTTTAATTCATATCACTGGAATTATTCTTTTCTCCCACATCCGCCTCACTGTAATCGAATCTTTTAAGTAAAACGCATTTCTATTATCTCTGTCTTGCAAGCAAAATCTCTATTTTGTATTGCAAATTGTAAACGCCTGTGTTACCTCATCCGGGTATTCGACTGAATATTCCAGCATTTGTAAACTTTTTCCTGCTTTTGTGTCTAGGTATAACTGCTCGTGAAAAGGGCTAGGATTCAAGTTTATCATTATAAGACTTTTGTAAACAGAGAAGGGCGCACTGACCACCTCTTTCACGTCACCAACTCCAAAGCCCAGGGTAAACTTAGTATTGTAGCTATAGATTAGTCTCTAGATTGTACAACTGTCTTTTAGATTGTAAGCTCCTTGAGCAGGGACTGTCCTTCCATGTTAAATTGTACAGCGCTGCGTAACCCTAGTAGCGCTTTAGAAATGTTAAGTAGTAGTAATATACCGGCTTACTATGTTTCTGCATCAGACTTGTCCTCCATCGTTCTATTAACTTCTAACGTTCCAGAGCTGAATTTCTGGAAAATACCTGTCAAAAACAAAAGCGTCTGTTTTTACATGTCTACTTACAAAAGCACAGAAAAGTGGCATTTTCTCTTATCAATATATCAGGGAATAAATTGGGTGTCAACGGGCGTTAACTTTTTTTTTCTCTTTATTTCAAATTATTGCATATCAGCTACATCTGGTTTATTGAACTGGCCTAACCCAGACACCGCATTATTAATGTACAAAGTTTTATTATTTTCAGGTGATGAGAATCAAAGTAGATAATAAATGTCACTTATATGCCCAAAGATAATGAAAAGTCCGTGATAAATCTTTCAGATTTCTTCCTAATTATATAATTACTTTGTTATAATTATTTATTCATACATTACAGATGCTATTTTACACGCATACTGTAATCTGCACTTTTTAAACTTTCATTGTTTAAAAGCACTACAGAAAACTCTGGCATACACAACTTTGATCTGACAGAAATGTGGGTACAGTGGCAGAAGGCAGGATTAGCTAGTGACTGTAGGTTTTTCAAAACAGGATAAAGTACTGATGCTTAGTTAGCACTAAACGTATTTGATGTACATAAACGAAGGCCTTTTGGAGAAAAATGGAGAAACAATCTAAACTGTATGTCACGTCATTATCTGTGCTGCAAATCATTGTTTTTCCCCTTATTGAATTAGATAATTGAAAACAATTCCTTATTATTAAAAATGAAACTATCATGGTATCTTAACAGTGCAAAGGGAAAAAAAATAGAAGTTTTCCCTTATTCTCTCCATTAAGGTTGATGGCCAATTAGCTCTTATCAAACGAAGGAAGCAGCAGCAGCTTCCCAGGAAAAGAATAATTAAAAAAAAAAAAATTCCCCACTCTTTACTCCCCCACGTGGTTATTTGAAAAACAGCATGAATGAAAAATTCCCAGCCAATCAGCCGCAGGTAGCGCTCAAAAAAATAAACACGCGGACTCCTGGCTCAAACAGCCTTCTGTGTCCAATGGAATCGAGCAGCTCCGACCCGAGAGCCAATCGGGTAGAAGGGGGCGTGGGAGACTCCGGCGGCGGAGCAGAGCCTCTATCAAGCCCCAGTGCTCCCTTGCTTAATAGGTATAAAGGGGCCAATGGGAGAGCAGGGGGCGGGGCTCTAGTGGCCAGCCGCTGTCCGCGAGCTGAGCCTTGGCTCTAAAGCACAGAAACCTCCGAAGGTGTAATCAGTTAAGAAGTAGGAGTCATGGCTACAACTGCTCAGTATTTACCTAGGAATAACGCGCTGCCTTCGAGCCCTTTAATGCATCCGGACTCGGACAGGATGCATCAGGGGACGACCTACCGAGAAGTGCAAAAGATGATGCACCACGAGTATTTGCAAGGGTTGGCCACTAATACAGGACATCCCATGAGCCTCACCCACCACCAGTGGCTGCCCGCCACCACGAACAGTGACTGGAACAGCGGATCGCCCCACCTGGGGCAGGCAGATCACGGTAAAAGCAGTGTGCACAGCACCAGGGATGACCTGACCAGCGGCTTCCATCACAGATCCCACCTGGTCCACCAGCAGACCCCAAACAGTCACCCTGGAGCTTGGGCACAGAGCAGCGCCCATCATCTGGCTCCCATGTCGCCTACCTCGAACAGCCACCAGTCTCTGATCTATTCCCAATCGGCATACACGAATTTAAACGGCATGCTGGGCCCCCAAGCTTCTTCGTTGCACCACGGCATGCGCGATCCTTTGCACGACGATGCAGGAGTTCACGACACTCAGATCGAGTCTCCCCCGCAGCTTTTAAATCACCATCAGGACCACTCCGACGAAGATGCTCCCAGCTCCGATGACCTGGAGCAGTTCGCCAAACAGTTCAAACAGAGGAGAATCAAACTGGGGTTCACCCAGGCGGACGTTGGCTTGGCGCTGGGCACACTGTATGGCAATGTCTTTTCCCAGACCACCATCTGCAGGTTTGAAGCTTTACAGCTGAGCTTTAAAAACATGTGCAAGCTGAAACCTCTTCTCAACAAATGGCTGGAGGAAACCGACTCCACGACGGGAAGCCCCACCAACTTAGACAAGATAGCAGCTCAGGGGAGGAAACGGAAGAAGAGAACCTCCATCGAGGTGGGAGTAAAAGGGGCTTTGGAAAACCATTTCTTAAAGTGCCCCAAACCCTCGGCGCACGAAATCACGAGCCTGGCGGACAGTCTGCAGCTGGAGAAGGAAGTGGTCAGGGTTTGGTTTTGCAACAGACGACAGAAAGAGAAAAGAATGACCCCAGCTGGGGTTCCCCATCCCCCCATGGAGGATGTATATTCACACGCTGACACCCCACCTCTTCATCACACGCTACAGACCCCGGTACAATGACTCGAGCCTTTGACAGAATTGAGAAATCAAAAGTACTTTGGATTTTACAAAGAAATAAACGAAACGAGATAGGGATTGTTCACCTTGGAAGGAGACTTAGAGTTATCCACTTTTCAGTTTTGGTACTTCCAAATTCCAGAGATGTACATTATTCTAAGGTAAAAAAAAAAAAAATCGAACAATAAACTGCTTTATTAAACAGAATCAAATTACGGTTAATCATAAGGGAATGGGCTTAAAATTTTAGGAACTTTTTTTTTTTCCTTTCAGTGTAGTTGCTAATGTCAACATTTAAAAAGAAAACGAAAACAAATGGATTAAGGAGAAGGACTCGCAGCCGGTGGATGGAATCGTGTTATATTTATTCAACAGTCAATCTGTATCACTTTTTTTGTTTGTTTTTAAAAACGTTGTATTTATTTGAAATGCCTAAAATGAAGTAGAGATGGTGATGCCTCTGTAAAAAAAAAAACAAAAAAGGAAAAAAAATGAATAGCTAGCCAAAGGGGATTAAATTATATAATTTATTTTTTTTTTTCATTTATTTTGACTTTCATTCTATTTTGCTGGCGGATAGTTTGCTGTGGGTTGGAGACAATTTTCCACCCTGGGAAGCGAAGAGGATTTCAGAACCGAAAAGGTTAAATTGAAAGCTGCTTCCCTGGCAGCTGCTTCAGCAAAATACATGATAAAACAAGTCTTTAAAATGTATGTGTTGCTTTGGTTTTCTTTTTCCTGTTCCTTATAGCAAAGTCTCTCTATATATAAAAAAAACAAACAGTGCCATTGCCTGTGAGGTTTTTCATTTGATTTCCTGGCAGTTTACTTTCGGGCTTAAAGGGAACAAGCCTGCACCAGATTTTCAATGCATTCCGCTGGCTGTTTGGAGGGAAATCCCTATATAAAATCAATTTCTATATTACCCCCCTCTACTTTATTTCCTTGTCTATCAAGGGGACCCGTTGCATTCGTAATATCAGACCTAAACTTTAGTAGGTCTGATATTGTCCTCAGCCTAATAGCCCGAATGCTGTCAATCCTTGTACACAGCGCTGTACAAGTAACACAATGCAACTACCAACTTTTAAGACTTGCTTCTTTGAAAACCACACGCAGACCCCGTAGCCTCGAAATATTTCTGGAAATAAAGCAAAGAGAAAGGTCTGACAGCTTTTTACACAAACACTTCTGTATATATGTGACATATGTAAGCATATGTATTTGGTTATATAATTCGTGCTTGGGTTTTTTTTTTCATTCCAGACAATTTTGTACACTAACTAATTTGAAGAGAATATTTTAATATTATTTCCTTATAAATTTGACCCTTTATAATTTATTTTCTAAATGTGTTTGGAGTTTTTTTTTTTTATTGTTGTTTTTCGGTTTAGCTTTTAATTATTGCAATGGTTACAAATGGAAGTTTGATTTGGTATCTTTTGTTTGTATTGAAAAAAAAATGTAGACTTTCAAGTTACATTTATATTTATGTTATAGTAATATTTTGTTACTTACATAAAACGTATACCCCAAAATAAGCCTCCGGGTCTTTTTAAATATTTTTTAAGACATTCGCCCTGTTAGAGCTTTTTAAAGAAAAACAAATCAACTTTAAATGTACTTTTCCGATCAGAATATCTGCTTTAGGAAGCGGATTTGGTTGCTTAAGTAAATTTTAAAAAGAGAGCCTTCTAGATTAAGTTGCTGGCAGAAAAAAATATATATACCTGTTTTCCTTTCGGCTGCTCCAGCCATGAAAATCTATACAGTACAGTGTGCTCGATGCTTGTCAAAAAAGCTTCAAAAATAAACTTGAACTCAACTGAAAGAAGTTTTAGTGGTGTTTTTAACCCATTCTTTGCCACCATGTTGGGTCAATTTCACTTGCACAAAGTTTGGGAACAGATTTTTTACTCTCTAGAAAAATGTTGTATTACTAAAGTTAGAGGGGTTTTTTTTTTCTTTCTGTTGGTAAAACCCATGTCGGAAGACTGAAAAGAGAATGCAAACATATTTAGAGGTCACCACAAGAGATTTTTTTTTCAAAATATATCAGTGCTTCTTGTATGCACTTCCCAACAAGGGGAAGCCAGTGATCCTTTGTACTGAGGGTGTGTTTTTATCAGAAAGACCATATATTAACTGCAAGGATTCCTTTGCGGGGAGATGAAGGGGGGGGGGGGTCTCCAATTTGTTATATGTAAAAATGAGTACCCATAGGTATGTTATCATTAATATGCTGAAGCTGTTTCTCATCGTTCAGTTACATGGAGTGACCTCAATATGGTCCTATTTTTCCAATATTGTATGGGTTGAACCCATTGGCAAGGTAGTATTTTCAAACCGTGCAGTAATATTTAGCCAATATTTTACACTTGATATTGGGGTTAAGGTCGTACGGTGTTCAGAAAAAAAAAACAGCTTATTTGATGAAAATATGTTATATTGACGTTTTTAAAAAAATCCCTGGAAAACACATGTATTCATTGTACTCACAGATTTAGTTCACCTGACTTTTTGTAGTGAAGTGTCTCAATTAAGTAGGTAAACCGAATCTAAAATCTATCTCCTGCAGATAGCTGTGAATTAAAACACAGGATTAATTTTGGGAGCCTTATGCTAAGTGTTTTGCTTGTATATATTTTAATATTCTATTGACAGATGTTGATGGCCATATGTCTAACTTACTGACCATACATATCAATTCATAAAGTCATTTTTATACATATATTCCTTACTGATTTCTGTGTTGGCTGTCCATAACATGGAATAGAAACAGAGATACGCAGAGTATTAAATAATGAAAAATATTCCATGCATGTCGTTTGGAATCCGTTTTTGTCGGTGCATATCATGTTCATTTCATATTATTATTATTAGATTTGAAAATGAAAATACTTTAAAAGAGTAATGTGATTGTATAGAAGTGACCATACTCTGATAACTAATGTTATCTTTTTAAAATCTATTTTTATACAAGCCATGACAATAAACGGAGAGGCATGGAAATATATTATGCAGTGATTAAACTTTTCAGGTATATCTGACGTACATGTCATGTTAAGTTTGCATATTTTTTTCAGTCCGACAAATGAGTTCTAATATAATTCCAGTCTATTGTAAAAGAAATGCAATAAAGTTATGTAGAGGCATGCATACATTTACAAACGTACAACCAGTAGAAACATTTACTGGAGACGTCTATTTTTAGAACAAAAGTGAAGTTTTGTTAAAGGGGGTACTGGGGATTATACATCTTTTATGTCCTTCCCTACACTTCATCATTTCCTGCTAATCTTCAAAAACGTGCCTCAGTTGTTGAATTTGCTGCAAGCAGTTTCCCCCTTTTTTTTAAGTCTTGCAAAATCTCAACATGGGCTTCAGTATGGTAGATGCTTAAAAGCCCTATCTAGAACCTGGACAGCTGAGAAGGATTTTAGTTGTGTATTTGTTGTTTGAGGTGCAGGGGATTTGATCTGTTAAGGGGGGGGGGGGAAACCTCACTTCATCTGCCCCTGGCTTTTCTGTCTTTGAGCATCATGACCCCACTGGTTAAGGTTAAGTCTCAAAAATAATTTTATTGTTCTTGACGATGGTGATTTTTTCCCTACATGGTTGACTGCACAGTGCTGTTTTCAATAAGCAGTTTGAAGACTTACTGACAGCCAAACATAAATACAATTAACTTTGCTTCTCACAAACTTTTTATTTTTCGGTTCCAGGCGTGATTTGAGGTGGTTCTTTTATTTCCAAAATATGTATTTCTTTTTTTAAAACCATAGGCCCGGAATGGAAGTAAAGTGTTTGGAAAAAAAAACCCCAAAATACCTCATTGAATTCCACACCTCTGTTCTCTATGGTACCTTTAAGTTGAGCAGATCAGATGCCTTTTAACGTCTTTATCTGCCATCAAGTCTATGTGGTGGAAGGAAGGTGAGAATTATCCTAAACTGATGGTTCCCAAGGGCTAGAAAGGCCACATCAGTCCCTTTGGGTTTGGCTCCTTATGAGCTCCTGTGCAGTATTACCTTTCAGGCATTTCTAATGTTGGTCCTTTGAAATGCATCAGAAGTTGAGGTGAACCCAGATGTCTCCAGGACCTGGGCGCTGCAGCTGTGGTAGTGGTGCAGAGTAAATGTATTAACGGTGATTAGTTATTGCAAACGAACGGACAAGTCTATAAATCATTTCCTCGGTCTACGTGACCCAATGCTATTCGCTTTGTGCCAAATCTGTAATGGCATTGTGGCACCGTGATTCTGTTATCGAACTCTAGCATAAGTGTCACTGGTGTGGTCGTGTGTAGACACACCCTCTTCTGCTATGTCAACGTTAGCTCTAAGTTGGTGCACTCAGGTGCAGTAAGTGACACTCGTAATGTATAGTATCTTCTATAAGCTATGCACATAACTGGGAGACATGCCTATGCCCCCCCCCCCCTCCTTGCAGTTAAGAACTCTGGCACTTAGCCACAACCTGTAACATAGCCATTGGGGGTCTGGGCACTCCAATTTGGGTTCAGGCCCCCAAAGTCTGCTGGTTTGGCTGGCGGGGTCCCCAAGCCCCTACAGCAGAAGCTTTCCTGCAGTGATATTTGCCACCACACGCCCCTGCCTGGCATGCATGCTTGTTTTTAATGAAACTTGAGTATGTGCGAGCTTCGCGTATGCTCGATTTCACTAAAACCGAGCATGTGCGCCAGGACGGAAAAGCAGGGCAGGCAGTGCGGCATCAAGTATCGCCACAGGAAGGTTTCTGCTGGCGGGGCTTGGGGACCCCCACCAGCCCAGGTATGTGGGGTTGCGGTGGGGCAAAATGTGCCCCCCCCTCCAAAGTCAAGGTCTGGCTACTCTTCTGGACACATTTTAGACTAGCATCTATTGCACAAAAGCGCCTTTGATATGTGTCACATACCTCTAGGCACCAGCTTACAGAATTGACCTGATAGAATTTTCTTTGTAATGTATCAGCACATAAATGCGCCAGTGTTCAACAATGGTGACATTAAAAAAAAAAACAATCCTTTAGGTATCACCCTCTCTTCAGTACATTTAATGATGTCACTAGGACGAACAACTTGTCCTGATCCCGACCTTTAACGAGGGGATGAGCTCCCCTCCGAAGGTTGGGCCATGGAGGCTATGGCGGGCTTAGCTGTGCCTTCTTTTTCCCGAGGCCACGTGACAGGGGGAGGGGGACTCTCGGGTCGAAGGCTCTGGCAAATGCTAGAAGCTGGGTTGGGGTTGAGGCCTGATAGGTCCAAAGAAATAGCAAATGGATCAGCGAGAAATTCTCCCCCAATGAAAGCATTTCCCTTGGACTCTGGGGAGGGATTTAAATGTGGGGCTTAAAAGATCAGCACCTCCAAGGCACAGGATTCCTTCCTGCTCCTGGGAGGCAGCTGGCTTACCCTCCCCACACACCCCTGCTGGTATGGCAGTTTGACCTCTTGGGTATCTCTTCAGAATTCGTGTCACAGCTTGGAGAGGAGAGGGGCAGGTTAGGAGTGTTTGTAGCTCCAGCTGATAAGGTGAGGTTTGTTGTATGTAATTTATGTTGACTGTTACCCGGACTCCTAGCCGCTGATGGCAAGTAGCCAGCCCTCTGGGTTATAGAAAATAATTTTGTTTTGCTAGGGTTAATTTTTTTTTCACAAATAAACAAAGCTGGGGCCATTATTTTACACCATCTTCTTGTCTCTCTAATTATTAAAGTGTTTGAAGTAACTAAGAAAAGGTTCATGTGTGTGAAACTGACTGGTAAATTGTGTGGGTACATACCTGAGGGAGGGAATTGTCTCATATCACCCTGTTCCTGATTCCAGTAGATGTTCTGTTTAGTGAGGAAGAAGCGGCAGCTCTGTCTTTTTATAGAAAAAGAACAGACAGGCTTGGAAAGTATATAGAAAACATTAGAAGGGATGGTGTGTTTTTATTTGACTGCCTTACCCTCAGGTAACCTTGACTCTTACTCAACACCCTCACTTATCACCCCTACCACTGCAATTTCCCCACCCCTAGCTGTCTGTTCGTCTGTCCAATTTAGATTGTAAGCTCTGTTGAGCAGGGACTGTCTTTTCATGTTAATTTGTACAGCGCTGCGTAAGTCTAGTAGCGCTATAGAAATGTTTAGTTGTAGTAGTAGTAGGTCACCTGCAAAGTTCATTTCACTGTGGTTACACATTCTAGTGGTCTCATACAACAGAACTGAGGGCTGTGATAGTTGAGTGTAGAGAGAACGTTTAAAAAAAAAAAAAGATTCTTTCATTTTTGCATGAAATTTTCCAGTTCTTTTTTTTTTTTTTAATCAATTTCACAATTTTAAACAAGAATATCTTCTCCTACTCCGTAATACTCCGTAATATAATAATTTGGTCAGTGTTTCGCTTCTAATTTTCATTTCGGTTATCAATAGAAATCAAACAAAATAAAACATGGAAAAGAAAATAAGATGATACCTTTTTTTTATTGACATATACACACAAACCAGGACTTGTAGCCACCAACTCAAAGAGAGTGCTTAAAACAGTTCACACCAGTATAATATAATAGAAATGTTTTTTATGTGTATAGAGTACCCTCAGATATTTACCACTATTACTGCAGTCAATAATGCTGCTACAAAGTGGCATAGCACTTCTTTCATCAGGTAACTCTAACAAATTTTTTGGGAGGAGCAACATATGCTCATTTTTTTATGCTTCCCAATCACCTCAGTGCTATAAAATCGCTTATCACTTTTAAAATTGTATATACTAGGTGAAAACTGTGCACTTATCTCTTAAGTTCTTGCCTCCCTGGCAGAACTATCTTGCCTTGCTGAAACATTCGTCAGTTGCCTTCCCCTGAAACCGCCCGACTCCGCGGGGTTTCAATCACTTTCCTCAGGGACAAGGGTTAAGGCTGCATAATTCTTTTCTTCCTTTTTTTATTGGACATAACTTAATACATTTCTTGCTTAGCTTTCGAAGGTTGCCCTTCTTCGTCAGATCGGAAATAAGCAAATGTGGTAGCAGATAGTATATATAAGAGAAACATCAAAGCATTACTTTCACTGTCTGACAGAGTGGGGTGGTGGGGGTATGCATGGGGACATCATTTAAAATGTTATAACAATATTTCATGGAAATTGTCCAGTTCTGACACCTCTTTTTCAGATCAAGATGAGAATAACTGGGAGAGGATGCTATGGGAAGGCTTGGGCCACTATGAGGCACATTTTCAAAGTCCTTAGACGTAGTAACCTATGGAACTTTGTAAGTCTACGTGCTTTGAAAATGAGCCCCATTGTCTCCAGACAATTCTTGGGCTGAACAGATGAAGGAAATCACCTGTTCTCTCCAGGACAGACATGACTTGTAAAAAAATCAGCATCTCCTATTGCATGTCTAGAAATATAATCTTGTTAGATGTAAAAACTAGGAGAACCCCCTTTTCTAATAATAATAATAATAATAACAACAACAACATGTGATAACCTTTTGGGTCAAGAGAAGTGACTAGCATTGATTATTTTAGGACCACCACAGCCCAAAATTACATCCAATATTCAATCATGACCAAATGTAAGATACTAGGGAAAGGGAATGTAAATTTTAAAGGGTTTTGAAGTCAGCTTCAGAACTTTTAGTGCAAGAACAGTGCTGGGCAGACTTCTATGGTCTGTGCCCTGAGAATAGCGTGGACAAATCAAACTCGGGTATAAAGTATCACATTCCATGTAAAATGAGTTTATCTTGTCGGGCAGACTGGATGGACCGTACAGGTCTTTATCTGCCGTCATTTACTATGTTACTCTTTGGGGTTCTACATGGAATGTTGCTACTAATTGGGATTCCAGAATCTTGTAACTCTTTAGGATTCCAGAATCTTCAGAACCTTTAGTACAAGAACAGTGCTGGGCAGACTTCTAAGGTCTGTGCCCTGAGAATGGCAAGGACAAATCAAACTCAGGTTCAGTACCCTTATTTTATCATCCCCTCCTTAGTAATTCCTTTATCTCTTATTTGTCCTGTTTGTCCTAATTAGATTGTAAGCTTTGTCGAGTAGGGACGGTCTCTTCATGTTCAAGTGTACAGCGCTGCGTACGTCTAGTAGCGCTATAGAAATGATAAGTAGTAGTAGTAGTCCGGTATAAAAGTATCACATACCATGTAAAATGAGTTACTAAGTTCACCAACAGGAGTAGCAGAACAACTTTGTTGTGGGGATGGGGATGTAAATATGTCAACCTCTTTCCAAGCCCCACCCCAGGCTCCCTCGTGTCTAAAGTTATGTGAGAGAAAACATTGGATGGATCATGGCCCTGCTGGGCCACCCCTGATGTGGTTGCTCTTTCTTATGGTCAATATCTAAAGGGAATTCGTTGAGGTTCAGTGATCCAGATCTGAAGGAAAGGCTGGTGGGACGTGGGCTTGAATGTGTCCATGAAATGAGCCGGGTAAAGTGGAGAGAGGTCATTAACTCTAAGGTCTGGACAGGCAAATCCCAATAAAGCAATTCGCTTCACAATAATCTGGATTATTTCTGTTCTTCTCTCATATTCTTCCTTCGTATTTCTTTTCATCATTTTTGCCTTATTTCTCTCTTTGCAATGAACTTCTTGTGACAGAAAAAAGTTTTGGTTGGGGATTTTGGGTGGGGGTTTTTTTTTTTAATTCTTTTGTCAATGATCCATGTACATCATCAAGGTCCCAGTGAAGTGGGATTGCAGGGTGTTAACCACCCCTCCCCCATAAAAGTCACTGGCTTCAGCTCATATCTCAAACCATACACTTTATCATGATCTTAGCTAAAATAATGATGCAACTGTTAATCCAGGAATACCAGCCTTCATCTCTAACAGTGTCCTAAAAGGGGTGGGGGAGAGGATGCATTTTGGTTATTCCCATGTTATTCAGACGTAGGAATGACACTGAAACTGTGCTTGTATTGAAGGTAAAAATAGTCAGGGTTGTTTTCTCTGTCTGGCTATTGTGATCCATCTCCAATGATCCCCAGTGCTATCCTATGCCAGCAACTGACTCATCCCAATGTGAATTCATCACCAGTGTCTTCAAAATCACTAGCACAACCTACCATCCTTTCATGTTTTAATTGGCTAGTTTACTTCCAACCTAATTCCCTGTCCCTTGTAAATTGGACACTGTAACTTAAGTCTCATTATGTTCCTCTCTCTACTTTTTACCCTAATTATATTTTATTTAGATTCTAAACCACTTAAATGTTTTAGAGCTCCTTTTACTAAAGTGCACCAAAACAAATGGCCCGCACTGTTGTAGGCATGTCTATTGGAGGCGCGCAGGTCCATTTTTCAGCGCACCTGCAAAAAAAAGGCCTTTTTTGGCTGAAAATGGGCGTGCGGCAAAATAAAAATTGGCGCATCCATTTTGGGCCCGAGACCTTGCTGCTACCCATTGACTTAGCGGTAAGGTCTCACGCATTAACCAGGTGATAATCATCAGTGTGCGTACACTGCCAATTACCACCTGATTAGCGCCATGCGGTAGAAAGTAAAAAAAATATTTTCTGCCGCGCCTATCGGATATGCGTAAAAAAATGGAATTACCGCCCTGGGCACGCGGTAGCCGGGCGATAGTTCCAAATTAATGAACGAGCGCACGCCCCCACTGCATGCCATTTCCGGCCCTCGCTGACAATTAGTTTTAATTCTTTCTGCCGGAGGCTTATCCAGCTATAATCGGGCAGCGCCACTCCCTGCAGTCTCAGAACAGAAAATAAGGGGGTTTTCCTTCTCAGATACTTTCACGTGCAGCACAGGGTAATATGAAAAACATATTAGTTATTTATTAGAGTTTATTTTACCACCTTTTGGGTGAAATTCGCCCGAGGCATTGTACAGCAAAGAATAGCCAGGACACAGGCAATAAGCGATCAAAGTACTAAAAAAAAACCACATTCAAATCACAGTACACATTATAACATACTACGCCGACACAACACACATTAAAACATCTTAACAGACAGCACGGAGGGGAAGCTGAGGTGGAACATAGAGGCAGAAAAGACAAGCATTCTGAAGTCATTTACCTTTGAATCCAGTTTCTGCCTAGTTGATGTTGCCTTCTGTACTTAATTTCTAACCATCTGACCACAGAGTCTTTCAGACAGCATTAAGGTCCTTTTACTAAGCTGCAGTAAATAGGGACCTACACTAGCGTCGGTGCGTGTTTTTGACGCACGCCGATGTCCCCTTTTACCGCAGTGGGTAAAAAGGCTGTCTTTTTTTCTCAACAAGAAATGGCCATGTGTTAAGTGAACCACTTACCATGCGACCATTTTTTTTTGGGGGGGGGGGGGAGGGCACTTACCACCACCCATTGAGGTGGCAGTAAGGACTTCCACGCTAACCCAGTAGTCATCGGCGCTACAAAAATAGAAAATATGGCATGCGCTGGAGGTGGAAACTACTGCTGGACTTCTTTGGTAGTCTAGGGGTAGTTGCATGCGGCAAGCCTTTTGCTGTGCACCAACCCTCGATGTTCTTTACAGCCAGATCGCTCCCTCTTCAGGAACAGCCACACAGCTGCTTCTGAAGTAGTTTGCCTCAGCAAATGGCTAAGATTGTACTGTGTGAATTGGAGGGCAGGGATATAAAGTGGGGAGGTAGTGAGATTAGAACTTGCAGCCCGGGAATTCTATGCAGTAGCCTGCTACACCACCGCCTTCCTTTCCACAGTCCCTTTCCAATATTAACGATGACACCTAGATCCCTTTCTTGGTCCGTGACTCCTAACGTGGAACCTTGCATGACGTAGCTATAATTCGGGTTCCTCTTTCCCACATGCATCACTTTGCACTTGCTCACATTAAACGTCATCTGCCATTTAGCCGCCCAGTCTCCCAGTCTCGTAAGGTCCTCTTGTAATTTTTCACAATCCTCTCGTGATTTAACAACTTTGAATAACCTTGTGTCATCAGCAAATTTAATTACCTCGCTAGTTACTCCCATCTCTATATCATTTATAAATATATTAAGTGTCTTCTTTTTATCCGGATGTACTGCATCATCTCCATCCTTCCCCAACCATTAAGCGTTAGATTTTGCAGAGTTTTAAAAATGTCCTCACGAGCGCAATACTAGACAGGCCGAGGATGCTTTAGACAGACAGAGGGTGGGAATTTGTTTCTTCCTATTCGCCTCCATTCCACCTCCTCCTTCAGGTCCATGACTATGCAGTAGGCACTGAAGAGGTCCTCCATTCTGGGTGGAGGTGTGATGACCACCAAGGTGAGATGCACTAGCCAGAAAAGAAGTACTGGACAGCAGGGGCGTAGCCAGACACCCAATTTTGGGTGGGCCTGGGCCCAAGATGGGTGGGCAGAACTCCACCTTGTCACACAAGTGATGTGGTCTCTCCCTCTCTCGCTTGTATACCATATGGTCTCTCAAACATCCCCCCCCCCCCCCGCATATCTTTTAAATAGCAGATTTTCACCGGCAGCGAGCATCTAATACACATTGCTCATGTTGGCCCCACAACAGATATCAGTCGCTGCTCGCTGCAGGCAAAGATCTGCTATTTACAAGGTATGCAGGAGGGAGTTTGGGGAGTTTTCAGCTGGTAGGGCTTGGGAATCCCTGCCAGCCACATCATAGGTGTGTTGCTACTGGATGGGCCTGAGCCCAAAGTGGGTGGGCCTGGGCCCACCCGGGCCCACCCTTGGCTACGCCACTGGTGGACAGAGCAGCGGGGCAAAAGGAAGCAGTTTGCTGCAGTTCAAAAGGTTCCAGGGCAGCATCTTAGCCTCACCTGGCAGAAAATCAGTCCCTGATGCCAATCAGACCCTCTGAGACGTCTAGAGAAGCCCAGGCCACTTCTACGTTTTTAGGATCCTATCCAAACTGATGAAGATGATGATGAGAACAAAAAAAGTAATTTGAAAAAAATTCAAATTAACAAGTGACTAAATCTGAGACCTCTTTTTAGCTTAAGGTCCAGGTAAAATGGGCCTCCTAACTTCCCCTCCCCCTCATACCCTGCCACCAGCCAAGGGAAGGGTAGAGAGAATGGTGGGCTTCACTCTTCGCATTTTCTCACATGAAACACCAAAATGAAAGGAGTTGAAAATTAATTAAAAAAACAACAAAGGTCAAAGTGACAAAAGCAAATAAGCAAACAAAAAAAAAAACCATGAACAGTGTCCGTTGCCGGCACTATTAAAATATCAAAATGAGTTGGTATTTTAATTCCATGAGGATGCCAGTACTGTACACAGGTACTGCGTTGCAAAGAAGCCAGGTATAATTTTAAAAAATATATATTTTCCCTTAGTTCTCTAGTAATATCCTTATAATCCTGAACTCTGACCCTAGAGCATAATCACAGCTAATATATTAAACTGCGTTTGCTTACAGATTAAAGTATTGATTACAGAAACAATCCTGCAGCCAGTGGTGTCTGCAGATGTGCAGCTTTCTGCAGACATTTATCTACCTTACATCTATGGTGCTCCTGTGTAATCCTACTGCCATCTGTTGTCCTGGAAGGGAACACAAAATATTCCAGGACGAGATGATGAGGCGATACTGCCCCTTTCTCTTTCAACTTCTCAGATAAAATCTCATAACATAGGCAGGCCGCACACACTTGTGTCATTCAACCCAATTCCCATACTGTAGCATATACAATAAACCAATCATACTCAGGCTTGGAGGAATCATAGGCCGCAGCTTTTGTTAAATGAACAAGCCACACAGTTTTGGAGGGCACCCGAGCCATTTAACATTTCTAAAGTGCTACCAGGGTTGCGCAGCGCTGTACAATTAACAAAGAAGGACAGTCCCTGCTCAAAGGAGCTTACAATCTAAAGGACAAAAAGTGCAGTCAATCAAGATTGAGGCAGTCTAGATTTCCTGGATAGAGGTACAATGGTTAGGTGCCGAAAGCGACATTGAAGAGGTGGGCTTTGAGCAAGGATTTGAAGATGGGCAGGGAGGGGGCTTGGCGTATGGGCTCAGGGAGTTTATTCCAAGCATAGGGTGAGGCGAGGCAGAAAGGGCGGAGCCTGGAGTTGGCGGTGGTGGAGAAGGGTACTGAGAAGAGGGATTTGTCCTGTGAGCGGAGGTTACGGGTAGGAGTGTAAGGGGAGATGAGGGTAGAGAGGTAATGAGGGGCTGCAGATTGAGTGCATTTGTAGGTTAGTAGGAGAAGCTTGAACTGTATGCGGTACCTGATCGTAAGCCAGTGAAGTGACTTGAGGAGAGGGGTGATATGAGCATATCGGTCTAGGTGGAAGATAAGACGTGCAGCAGAGTTCTGAATGGATTGAAGGGGGGATAGATGGTTAAGTGGGAGGCCAGGAGTAGGTTGCAGTAGTCAAGGCGAGAGGTAATAAGAGAGTGGATGAGAGTTCGGGTGGTGTGCTCAAAGAGGAAGTGGCTTATCAACACCTCCCCACCTTGCAATACTAGCCAGGGAGTCAAGCAGGACTCACCATGCCATTCACCAGCTAAGTCACATAGAGGCATATTTTCAAAGCACTTTGGGAGGCTAAGTTCCATAGGTTTCTATGGAACTTTGGGAGGCTAAGTGCTTTGAAAATGAGCTGGAATCATTATGCATCAAGTCTTCCAAGCTGCAGAGTTTAACAACCCCTCGCCTGCCATGCAGTCCTGTTAGGCACAACCACCGACGTTATCCACTCAATGATGTTCCAAAGCCTTGATTCACAACTAATACCATGCTTTTGGATCCAAGGATGCTTATTTGACTCAGGTGCCCCCTCCACGACTCAGGACAGCAAAGCTCATCCACGGTCTCCCCAAAATTGTGAAATGAATTGTGCACGCCAAGATCAAGCAGTCACCTAGGGAAGTGTTCTGTAGAGCCTGCACAAGGGTCATCAGCTGGCCATCAAGGGACTGTTTCTCATGTCCCCAGATGCACACATATGATCTACTTGAAAGCACTCTGGGATACAGGCCACGGCCACTCATGCACACAATGAGGTCCACAGCAAGGGATCGTCAGGGTGGAGACCGTCAGATTTAGCCAATGTATTGTTTCTAGCAAAAAAGGTGCCGGTACTCAAATGTTAGGCCACCCTTCAAGGGTGGGGTGATCACTGAGGGACCCACCCCACAATAGCCAGGCCCCCTGCAGCCAGTCACAGAATCTATGACAAGGCAGAATTGGTGTGTAGAGCCTGAGCTCTTTCATTAAAACTTGGGGTCCATGGATCAATTTTAGCAGACAATGGAAAAGGTGCCGGTACTCAGTACCCCCTCAAAAAAAGCCCTGGATTTAGCGCTATGTACCAAGACTTGAATAATGAAAAGAACAGGCATTCCACCTGAAGCATGAATTGTGGTCATCAGATTATTTGGGTGTACCAAGAAAATTGAAAAGTTTATCTGTACCTTTTCAGACCAAGGAAAGGGTTGTAACTGGTAGGAAATGGATTATTGCCCTCTCAACAGGAAGTAGCAGTATTTGGAAGTATGAAACCAGCCTAGCAGCTGATACATTGACCCTCCAGGCATCATAATCACCAATCTGTATTTTCTTCCAAGGACAAGCATAAGAAGATCTGCCCTCTGAATATATCAAGGGTCAAGCCCTAAAAACAGGCAAACTCCACCACTATGCCACAAGGTGTGATCATATGTGCCAAGTCCGGAGATTGGCTGCCGGCCCTTGAATGGCCTGCCGGAACCAGCTTAACGGAGTCCTGAGAGGATATCCAAGCATATCCACCTAAGCCAGCCAGTAAATGGGCCACTGAAGGGAGGATATCCATGTTTAAGCACACCAACCACATAAACCTGTGTCCACCCAGCTCCAGGGAGCCGCTGTTCATAGTATAATCAAGGAGTTGCAGGGTACCTAATTTATGCTACTGGCCCATTCAGGGCAGACACAGAGTGAGCCAGAGAGGAGAGAGTCAAATCACGTGCATGGCAGGCAGATGAGTGGCAGAACCACAAGACTGTCCCCTAGGTTTTTAGGATAACATGGGCAAGCAAATCACTGCAGTGAAGTATGGGCAAATGGGCACAAGGGGTTCCTTGGTCATGCATAGTGGCACTCAGGATAATATTGCACAGGAGCACCTGGACAGACCCTGTGCCACCCAGAGTAATTCCAGGGCTGTTAGCTAGAGGACAAAAGGATGTAGCAGCCGAACTAGAGGAATGAAAGTGAAGCTTCCATCCCGCAGGGGCATAAAACAGAAGATTGCATCTTGCAGGCAGGTTAAGTTTCCTAACAGAGCCGGCAGGGCTTCCTACATGATCCTTCCAGGGCATAACCCAGAGATACCACTTCCCCATGTGGACAGAGGGCCTAGCAAGGCAAACTGACAAAGCTGAGGACTTGCAATTCCACTCAGCTAACACCAACTGGAGCACGCAGGGACACTGTGTCCTTGAGCTACATCCAATTAATCCAACTTGAACTACTGACGTGAACATGCAATATTGCAGAAGGAAGAAGTAGCCACTGCTCAGCATAAGTAGGAAGTATCAAAGCCAGGGCAACTTGACAGCTGGATCAAAGGTCAGAAAGGATAGAGAGAAGAGAACAAACTAGGCTGACCCTCACAGGCCCCAGTGGACAACATAATCAATTTGGGCAAGCAGACACGTGATGGTGGTCACTCTCAAGGCATACGCCATGGTTGCCATGGCCTGGGCCCAGCTGGCAAGCAGGGGGTGCAACCGCCACAAAAGTATTCCTCACAGGAGGCAAGGGAAACAAGAGGCACCATTCCCAACCAACTGGAGTCAAGTATAAGGACATAGCAAAAGACGCCTGGATTCTCCACTGCTATGAACCCTGTCGCCAATGCCAGGGGATGGGCAAGCACTGACAACTATACACAACTATGCACTAGTGTAGAAAAGCAGGGATCTAGACAGGAATGAAGAGGGGGAAGCCAAGGGCCAGGCTTAGGAAAAATTATTTATTTATTTGTTGCATTTGTATCCCACATTTTCCCACCTATTTGCAGGCTCAATGTGGCTTATATTGTTCCGTAATGGTGATCGCCAATTCCGGAATGAGAAATACAAAGTGGTAATTGCGTTAAAGTTCATTAGTGACAAAGTAGTTTAAGCAGTCAGGTATAGAGAGTTCGGTTTTGTCCAATTCTGGTATGGGTTTTGTTGTCTGGTATTTAGGATGGATCATTGTGGTCTGCCTTTTTGAACAGGTTGGTTTTTAGTATTTTTCGGAATTTAGTTATGTCGTGTATTGTTTCTGTGGCTTTTGGTAGTGCATTCCACAGTTCCGTGCCTACGTAGGAGAGGCTGGATGCATATGTTGATTTACATTTTAGACCTTTGCAGCTGGGGTAGTGGAGATTCAGGAATGTACGTGCTGATCTTTTGGTGTTCCTGGTTGGTAAGTCTATGAGGTCTGACATGTAGACTGGAGCCTCACCGTGGATGATTTTACGAACCAAAGTGCAGATTTTGTACGTAATACATTCTTTCAATGGGAGCCAGTGTAATTTTTCTCTTAGGGGTTTGGCGCTTGTGTATTTCGTTTTTCCAAATATGAGTCTGGCTGCTGTGTTTTGGGCAGTTTGGAGTTTCTTCATGATTTGTTCTTTACATCCGGAAAGTTGGGAAAGTTGACTAGAACAGACTGAAGTTGTTAGGAAAGGCTCCGAGGGGATGCGAACACCGGTTTAGAACATCCCAGAGGAAAATCAGCAGTCTGACATTTGTTTACTGATTATGCCAACTTTTGTGGAAATTCACCTTGAGCTGTGTATAGCCAGGACACTCCATAAATAGGGATGAGTCGATTACAGGAGCAAAGTTTTAATGGAGAATGTCCACTATGGCATAGCATTCTACTTACCAAGGCGACACAATGCACGATAAACCATCTTAATAAGAATAGGGTGTAAGTAGAGATGGAAATTACTGGCACAACCAGAATTAGATAGTTCATAAGGAGACCAACTTAAAGAAAGGGAAAAATCCCTTTCTTTAAGTTGAGGTAATTAAATTTGCTAATGACACAAAGTTATTCAAAGCCGTTAAATCGCAGGAGGATTGTGAAAAATTACAAGCGGACCTTACGAGACTGGGAGACTGGGCGTCTAAATGGCAGATGACGTTTAATGTGAGCAAGTGCAAAGTGATGCATGTGGGCTAGAGGAACCCGAATTAAAGCTACGTCATGCAAGGTTCACATTAGGAGTCACAGACCAAGAAAGGGATCTAGGTGTCGTCGTTGATGATACGTTGAAACCTTCTGCTCAATGTGCTGCTGCAGCTTGGAAAGCAAATAAAATGTTGGGTATCATTAGGAAAGGGATGGAAAACAAAAATAAGGATATTATTCTGCCCTTGTATCGCTCCATGGTGCGACCGCACCTCGAGTTTTGTGTTCAATTCTGGTCGCCGCACCTCAAAAAAGGCATAGTGGAATTGGAAAAGGTGCAGAGAAGGGCGACAAAGATGATACATGGGATGGGACGGCTTCTCTATCAGGATAGGCTGAAGAGGCTGGGGCTCTTCAGCTTGGAGAAAAGGTGGCTGAGGGGAGATATGATAGAGGTCTATAAGATAATGAGTGGAATGGAAAGGGTCGATGTGGAGCGTCTGTTTACGCTTTCCAAAAATACTAGGACAAGGGGGCATGCGATGAAGCTGCAGTGTGGTAAATTTAAAACGAATCGGAGGAAATTTTTCTTCACTCAACACATAGTTAAACTCTGGAATTCGCTGCCAGAAAAGGTGGTTAAGGCGGTTAACTTAGCGGAGTTCAAAAAAGGGTTGGACGGCTTCCTGGAAGAAAAAGCCATAGAATGTTATTGAATGGACGAGGGAATAATACAGTATTTCTAGGATGGGCGGGACAAATTGCTTGTTCTTTTGGCCGCTGTCGGTGACAGGGTGCTGGGCTCGATGGACCTTTGGTCTGTCCCAGCATGGCGATGCTTATGTACTTAATCTATTGTCACATATAGAGGGGCATAATTGAACGAAAACGTCTATCTCCATGGGCGTTTATCTCCGAGAACGGGTCCGTGAAGGGGCGGACCGAACCGTATTTTCGAAAAAAATAGACGTCCATGTTTTATTCGACAATTTGTGAGCTGGGCATTTTTGTTTTTCAGTGATAATGGAAAATGAAAGTGCCCAGCTCAAAAACGAATAAATCCAAGGCATTTGTTCGTGGGAGGGGCCAGGATTCGTAGTGCACTGGTCCCCCTCACATGCCAGGACACCAACCGGGCACCCTAGGGGGCACTTTTACTAAAACAAAAAAAAAGGTAAAAGAGATCCCAGGTGCATAGCTCCCTTGTGTGTTGAGTCCCCCAAATCCCCCTCAAAACCCACTGCCCACAAGTCTACACCATTACTATAGCCCTAAGGGGTGAAGGGGGGCACCTACATGTGGGTACAGTGGGTTTGGGGGGGTTGGACGACTAAGCATTAAGCAGCACAATTGTAACAGGTAGGGGGGGGATGGGCCTGGGTCCACCTTCCTGAAGTCCACTGCACCCCCTAACAACTGCTCCAGGGACCTGCATACTGCTGCCAGGGAGGTGGGTATGACATTTGAGGGTGAAAATAAAAAGTTGTGAAACATCATTTTTTTGTGGTGGGAGGGGGTTAGTGACCACTGGGGGAGTCAGGGGAGGTCATCCCCGATTCCCTCTGGGGGTAATTTGGTCATTTAGGGCACTTTTTGGGGCCTTATTCGTGAAAAAAACAGGGTCCAGGAAAAGTGCCCTAAATTCTCGCTACAAACGCATACTTTTTTTCCATTATCGGTGAAAGGCGCCCATCTCTGATCGCCCGATAACCACGCCCCAGTTCTGCCTTCACCACGCCTCCGACATGCCCCCATCAACTTTGTACGCTTCCGCGATGGAGTGCAGTTGAAAACGTCCAAGTTCGGCTTTCGATTATACCACGTTATTCGTTTTTGGGAGATAAACGCCTATCTCCCGATTTAGGTCGCAATATAGGCGTTTTTGTCTTTTGATTATAAGCTGGATAGTATTCTAATTTTTTAAAACTGGCTTTGAGCTCTTTAATCAATGAATAAATGATATTGATGATAATGAACCACATTAGTCAGTGGCAGTTTACCTTCTATTTTCTGGTGAACTCTGTGCAATCCATGATGCAGGGCAGGTAAGTGTATCAGTGTGCACAGTGCCATCCTCTGGTGAAACACTGTATTATCCATGGTGCAGTGTACACAGAGTGCCAGTCAGTGCAGTTCAACCGTGCATCCTCTGATGAACACTGCATTATCCATGGTGCAGTGTACATACATGTATCAGTGTACGCAGGGCAGCAGTCAGTGCAGTGTAACCGTCCATCCTCTGGTGAACAGTGCAATATCCACAGTGCAATGTACATACATGTACCAATGCAACCATCCATCCTCTGAATGGCTGTATTATCCATGATGCAAAATCCATACATAAACCAGTGTAAGCAGCAGACAGTGTACAATATGAATTGTGAAAATTTTCTCAGCTTGTCACGAGGACATGAAACGTCTCAGACTACAGCACAATTGCATGTGGAGAAATGCTTTGACCCTTCAATGGTTTCTGCCTCTTTTCTTGAGTTTCAAGAAATTTGATGTATCACAGTGAAAATGTAAACTTCGGGGGGGGGGGGGGGGGCGTTTTATCCCTTCTCCTGTAAAATCAAAAACTAAAGCAGATTGCAGGTCACATTTTTTAACATTTGTTTTATTTCCACTTACGAACCACATAGCAAAAATCCATCCCACACAGTGTGCAAAAAAAAAAAAACCCATAAAATGCTCTTAAACAAAATGTAAAATACAGTGAAACAGCGCATCATTTAACCACAAATCCATTGCAAATTTTAAATGGTTTAAGCCTCTTCTGGCATGGTTACTGGGGGAGAGCTTGAAAGTTTGGATCTGCGGTTCTGAAGTCACCTCTGACAGGCAGGGGTGTAGCCAGACAACAGATTTTGGGTGGGCCAGGGCAAGAAGTGGGTGGGCACGAAATGTTCTCTCCCCCACCACCACCAAAAAATATCTTAGCTGGCAGGAAAACGCTTCTTTCCACCTTGGCAGTCTTCAGCAGGCATGCGCTGAAAACTGAGCATGTGCAGGTGCTGCTATTTTGGGGGGGGGGGGGTGTAGTGTTTTCGTTACCATTAGGAAGAAGTCTTCAGCTGGCGGAGCTTGGGATCCCCACCAGCTACCGTTAAACGTGTGCTACTGTTGGGTGGGCCTGAGCCCTACGTGGGTGGGCCAGGCCCACCCAGGCCCACCCAGGCCCACCTGGGCTACGCTACTGCTGTCAGGTCAACTCTTCATATATACATATCGGACTAGATTCTATAAGTGGCACCTGAAAAATCCATGCGGAAAAAAAATATACGCCTAGGCATATTCTCTAAATTAAGCCTAAGTTTTATAGCATAGGCTTAAATTTCCACGCGGTATATAGAATACGCCGAGAGCCTCTCCACATGAACAAATATAGTCACAGCCATTTACTCCACCCGACGTAAACCCCAAAGCCTAAATTAGGAGCAGAGCAGGTGTATTCTATAACAAAGTGCATAGAGCTAGAAATGCCCATGCCCCGCCCATGGTCATGCCCCCTTTTCAACTGCGCGACTTAGAATTTACACGTACCATGTTACAGAATATGCTTAGCGAGTTCTGCATGCAAATCTTAATACCAATCACGGTTGCTAATTGCTTGCTAACATCCAATGGAAAGCGCTGATTAGCTAGTTAACCAATTCAGTTACATGCATTGTTATAGAATACGCTTCGATTTCTGTGCGGAAATTAAGTCTCGATATATAGAATCTGGCAGATTGTGTAATGCTGGCAAGATCCGTGAAAAGAAGGAGTGACCTTGAAAACAAGGTTCACTGCCAGGCTTTACATTTCCTCATTGCGAAAACTGGGACAAGTCAATCACAGCATAATAAGAATAGGAGAGACACCAAGAGACCCATTGCCCTCTGCCTCCAGGATAATTAAAGCACAGAAAAGTACCTGCAAAAATAGTATATGTAAACCGCTTTGACTGTGTCTACAGAACGGCAGAATATCAAGTGTGAAACAAACATAAACAAACATAAACATGCCTTTCACAACACCTAAGTTAAACAGAAACTACAACTCTTAAACATAACTCTAGGTTTAATTATAAATATTGTATTAAATGATAAAAAATAATACATATACAATACACAAACATTATAAAACCTAATGAGAAACATACTGATGACTAGTCCAGCACCTTAAAGTCTTTATAAATTGATATTATTATAAGGTTCTCCCCCTCCAATCTGATATCCATGACTGTATATCAAAAATACGTTACTACATTATTCCAGCCATCACCCTCATGTTTTACAGGAAAGTATCCCCACTGGACAATTCTTGAGGTTTGTGAGGATTGTGTACCATGGAGTTGGATTTTAAAAACCAAGCTGCTGAAATGTCCATCAGATTTGCCCCGACAGGCATAAATATTGACATGATTTACAGGTTCGTTTGGTTTTTCGAGACCGTCCTGAAATAGCTTTTCATCGGAGTTGGAATATGGGGGAATTGTTAAAGGATGGGAGTAGATATTTTGATAATGGGGGGGGGGGGGGGGGTCATGCCCCTTGTGGACACTGTGTGTATTGTGGATATTTGTTCCACATTTCACAGCTAAAAATACCTTATTCCACCTCTAAATTTAAGACTACCTAAAAGAGTCAGTTTATGATTGTTGACCCAGTATGGCTAGTCTTGTGTTCTTATAATTTACTGAATGATTTGACCATGTGGGCTTTATTATATACGAACAATCAACGGCCTTTTGCCCTTCAGAAAAGCATTGAAGACCCATCTCTTCGAGAAAGCCTACCCTAACGATTCAGCTTAACTAAAGCCTGCCCTTGATTCTTACCGACGATTGTTATACATCGACCATGTTTCCCATTATCCTTATTGCTATCCCATATCTATTCCTCTCCATCTTCCTACACCTACCTCCTAACGCTCATTTCCTTCTGCACCCAATTCCTCCTATGTTCAATTTACTTATCCATTAACCCCATTAATATTACGTTTACTACAAATTGTACATTCTTCTTACGACTTTGTAATTCTTTTTATTGTTACTATGTAAGCCGCATTGAGCCTGCCATGTGTGGGAAAGCGCAGGGTACAAATGTAATAAATAAATAAATAAAATATTGTCCAAAATGAACACAAGGCTAGATGGGAATCTACTAGAAACTCAGCTTTCTTTTTTCTAGCTCCCTCTATTTGGAACTGTCTTCCTAAAACTGTTAGATTGGAAGAGTCCTATATTCAGTTTCGCAAACTTTTGAAAACATATCTGTTTCGGGATACGTTCGATAATAATCTGGGATGAAAGGGGAAAAACAGACAGAATGAATATGCAGTAACAAATAATATGATTATTTATACAGTTTGTATCTGCGTGGGGCCACAGGGGCCTGGGCCCCCGCAGATTTCGCCCTGGCCCCCCTCCTCCCCGCCGTCAACCCTCCCCCGCTGCTTACTTTTGCTGGCCCCAACCCCCGCCAGCCGAGGTCCGACCCGAAGTCTTCATATTTCGTCTTCCAGTGCAGTGCTGATTCGTTGAATCCAGTTCAGAGTCTGACGTCGCAGCACGTTGTACGCGCGTACAATGTGCTGCGACGTCAGACTCCGAACTGGATTCAACGAATCAGCAGCGTTACTTACAGCATGGCCACGGAGGAGTCGGAGGAAGACGAAATATGAAGACTGCGGGTCGGACCTCGGCTGGCGGGGGTTGTGGCCCCCCGCCAGCAAAGGTAAGCAGCGGGGGAGGGTTGACGGCGGGGAGGGGGGTGGAGAGTGGCGGCGGCGGGGGGGAGGCAAAAATGTGCCCCCCCTCTCTGGCTCTGACCCCCCCTACCGCCGGATTCCAGATACGCCCCTGGATTGAACATTGTTGTTTATATCTTTTAGAATGGATGTTTTAGTTTGCTGTGCTTTTCTATCTATGGATTTCTTATATGTTTTTTATTATAATATGTTATTTTTAAGATGTAAACCATTCTGTTTTGTAAATGCAATTAGAAACAGTATAGTAAATAAATAAACATAGCAGCAATATTAGAACATGCCGTATTGAAGCGCCATTGGTCGCTCGTCGACTTTCAGAGGGCCATCAGATACTTGATTTTCGCTACACTGTTGTTATCTGGCAAATTAATTTAGAAAGAGGTGGAGATGTATCTGCAGTGCTTTTGTAAAAAGAACAAAGATGTATCCATTCATAGTAAGATGTTGCCCCAGGGGGTTTGAATGCTGAGGCTGATTGGCTGCTTTGTTTATATGGAGGGTTGACATCATCCAATTGAATATTGGGAGGGGAGGAGCCTATAGTATAAAACTGCATGAGTTTGGCAGGTTTTTCAGGGCTGCTGTTGCAGACTGGTTGGTTTGTACTTGGAGTTTGTATACCCTCCCGCTATAGCCATTATGATTTTATATTGATTTAAGGTTGAGCTATAGAGTCTTATATTGTGCTAAGTTAGTTTAGTTTAGAATTGGTATGATTGTGATATTCACTGTAGAGTGTATGGGGGGGGGAGGGTATGATATACATTATAGGCTGCACGTTTGTTCCCCCTGAAGAAACTCACAGCGAAATATGGGGCCACACAGAGGACGGACATTTGCATGAAAGGCTGAGGATGGATCTTTACAAGAAGAGTTAATTCGGAGGAGTGAAGTTGTAAACCTGCGGATGGTGCTTTACCCGACAGTTGTTTCAAGCAGCCTATTGTCAAACACATCAATGATTGGATGACCTGGATAAATAGCGCAGTGGGTTTGTTTGTTTTTTTTAAAAAGAATATTCAGGCATTATTATCATCTCTCTGACTTCGTGTGCAATTTTCTTAAGTCACCTTACTTTCTAACTCCTCTTACTCTCTTACCTATCTGTATGTTCCATCTTTGCTTACACCCTACACTGTCAATTAAAATGTTCTATTATGTATTGTGTTGGCATCGTAAGTAGTATACCGTGCCATACTTTGTATTGTTATTTGAATATTTTTACTGCTGTAATTGTCTATTGCTCATGTTTGATTTATTCTTACCGTACACAGCCTTGAGTGAATTCTTTCAAAAAGGCGATAAATAAATCTTAATAAATAAAATAAATAAATAAAATTGCACGGCTTAGCTTCAGAGGACTGAGGGGTTTTCCTCCTGCATGGTCTCTTAGTTGAACGGGTAGATGTGACGCGTCTGTTTACGCTTTCCAAAAATACTAGGACTAGGGGGCATGCGATGAAGCTACAATGTAGTACATTTAAAACAAATTGGAGAAAATATTTCCTCACTCAACGTGAAATTAAACTGGAATTCGTTGCCAGAGAATGTGGTAAAGGTGGTTAGCTTAGCGGAGTTTAAAAAAGGTAAAGGAAAAGTCCATAGACCGTTATTAAATGGACTTGGGGAAAATCCACTATTTCTGGGATAAGCAGTATAAAATGTTTTGGGGATCTTGCCAGGTATTTGTGACCTTGATTGGCCACTGTTGGAAACAGGATGCTGGGCTTGATGGACCTTTGGTCTTTCCCAGTATGGCAATACTTATGTACTTATGACTGTTAGTCTCTATTAAGCACTTTTTTCTTTTGGTGTAAAAGGGATTTTTCAACAGCTACTTTTTGGCTGACATTTTATAAAGACTTTAAAGGGCTGGACGAGTCATCAGGATTGATGTATGTTTCTCATTAGTTTTTATCACGTTTGTGTATTGTATACGTATCGGTGCTTTATTATTTAATAAAATATTTATCATTCAACCTACAGTTATATTTAGGAGTCAGAAACAGAAAACCCCATGCTGAGGCAGATGCTTGGGAGGAAGGAGAGAGGGACAGACAGCTGATCTGGAAGGTAAGTTACACAGCAGTGAGATCACAGCTCTGCCAGCCAGCAGAGTCCTCTTCGGGTTTTCTCCCTCATCTTCCACCAATCGGCCACTCATTTGGTGATGTTAAGCAATTAGTTCTCTCTGCTCCTTCTGTGGCCCTGAGAAACTGCAGCCCTACGAATGACCACCTCAATTCCACACACTCGGCTGGCATTATGGCGTTCCAAAATCATTATTATTTAATGCAGACTAGCTGATCTGACCACCAACAAAAGGGTTAAACCTCTCGTGGAATGGTACATTCTAAGCAAAGGCTGATTGCTTCACTAAAGTCATCAGTCCTTCCATTTCGTACCAAATATTAGATTTTTTTAAATTGATTTTACAGAAATTAATAGGCATGTAAACTGCTTTCCTTTGATATCCCCATTCAAGAATTTTCATAAAATCATAGTGAAATGAAAGGTCCAGAGATTTACCTGTAAAATTCATTATGTTAAGTGACTTGCCCAGAATCACAAGGATTGCCCCAGGTACAAATAAGTACCTGTATACAATATGTAAACCGCATTGAGCCTGCCATGAGTGGGAAAGCGCAGGGTACAAATGTAACAAAAATAAAATAGATACTATTGGAGATTCTACATGGAATGTTGCTACTATTGGAGATTCTACATGGAATGTTGCTATTCCACTAGAAACATTCCATGTAGAAGGCTGCGCAGGCTTCTGTTTCTGTGAGTCTGACGTCCTGCACGTATGTGCAGGACGTCAGACTCACAGAAGCCTGCGCGGGCACATTGGTGATCTGCAAGGGCCGACTTCTACATGGAATGTTGCTAGCAACATTCCATGTAGAATCTCAAATAGTAGCAACAGTGGAGGAGTGGCCTAGTGGTTAGGGTGATGGACTTTGGTCCTAGGGAACTGAGGAACTGAGTTTGATTCCCACTTCAGGCACAGGCAGCTCCTTGTGACTCTGGGCAAGTCACTTAACCCTCCATTGCCTCATGTATGCCACATTGAGCCTGCCATGAGTGGGAAAGCGGGGGGTACAAATGTAACAAAAAAAAATAATTATAAATGACATCTCAGTGCCACAGTCACATTAAACCTCTATATTAAGGACAAGATATCTGTCCATCGTGTCATCCTCCATAGAAGGGGCCTGACAGATATGTAACGAATAAGGAAACCTAAAATATCGGTGTATATTTGATCTCCTGCTTTCATTGATCTGGGCAAACCATCTTGGTTGGTTCTGCCTCTCTCCATCAAACACTGGTTCTTAGCTCTCCCCAGCACATAGGGCGCAGCATGAAGGGAAAGGGGAGGGGAAGAGGTGGTGGAATGAGGTGAACTGGGACACTGGGTCCTCATGAATGATTCATGCTACCTGATTTCACCTTATTTGTGGTCCTAGCTGAACTTAAGTTGTCTTCTGCCAGCAGTGCATTCATGGGCTAATCAGAAAAAGAGATTGGCAATCAGTGTTCACCTACGAATACACATCTCTACCCAGCATTCATAGAAACCCCCCTGCTGATAAGAAGCAGTTAGTGCCTGCTCCGTATCAGCAGGATATTTTTATGAATGCTTGGTAGGGATGTGCCTGGGTTAGCAGTTATTTCCTTCGTTAAGGATGTCTTTTTTTTTAAGTATGTGCAAAACTGATCTAATGTGTGCTAACCTAGGAATTAACCCCTGTTCCGCCACCAGGCCTTCCATATCCGACAGCAGTGCTTCTCAACCCAGTCCTCGGGGCACACTCAAGACAGTCAGGTTTTCAGGATATCCACAATGAAAAAGCATGAGATAAATTTGCAAGTACCACCTTACCTCTATTATATGAAATCCTATCATGAGCTTTCCTTGTGAATAACTTGAAAACCAGACTGTCTAGGTATGTCCTGAGGACTGGGTTGAGACAGGGCCACTGAGAGGGGGAGCAGGGGGGGGGCAAAATTCCCAGGGCCTGGGCCTCCAAGGGGGGCCCAACGCCAGGGTCTCTCTCTCTCTCTTTCTCTCCTGCTCCTGACGGGACTAAGGTTACCATATGTCCGGATTTACCCGGACATGTCCTCTTTTTAAATATGACCAAAACCGAGCTTCTCATTTTCCCCCCCAAACCCACCTCCCCGCTCCCCCCGTTTTCTATTTCTGTTAATGGCTCTCTCATTCTCCCTGTCTCCTCAGCTCGAAACCTTGGGGTCATCTTTGACTCTTCTCTCTCCTTCTCTGCTCATATCCAGCAGATTGCCAAGACCTGTCGGTTCTTTCTTTACAACATCCGTAAAATCCGCCCCTTTCTTTCCGAGCACTCATCCACACCCTTGTCACCTCTCGTTTAGACTACTGCAATCTGCTTCTTGCTGGCCTCCCACTTAGTCACCTCTCCCCTCTCCAGTCGGTTCAAAACTCTGCTGCCGGTCTCGTCTTCCGCCAGGGTCGCTTTACTCATACTACCCCTCTCCTCAAGACCCTTCACTGGCTCCCTATCCGTTTTCGCATCCTGTTCAAACTTCTTCTACTAACCTATAAATGTACTCACTCTGCTGCTCCCCAGTATCTCTCCATACTCGTCCTTCCCTACACCCCTTCCCGTGCACTCCGCTCCATGGATAAATCCTTCTTATCTGTTCCCTTCTCCACTACTGCCAACTCCAGACTTCGCTCCTTCTGTCTCGCTGCACCCTACGCCTGGAATAGACTTCCTGAGCCCCTACGTCTTGCCCCATCCTTGGCCACCTTTAAATCTAGACTGAAAGCCCACCTCTTTAACATTGCTTTTGACTCGTAACCACTTGTAACCACTCGCCTCCACCTACCCTCCTCTCTTCCTTCCCGTTCACATTAATTGATTTGATTTGCTTACTTTATTTATTTTTTGTCTATTAGATTGTAAGCTCTTTGAGCAGGGACTGTCTTTCTTCTATGTTTGTGCAGTGCTGCGTATGCCTTGTAGCGCTATAGAAATGCTAAATAGTAGTAGTAGTAGTCTCTTGTAACCAGAGCTAATGTTGTGATGTCATAATGCCTCAGTCCACCAATAAGAGCCAACCTCATCAGTGATGTCACAATGGCTTGATTGTCCTATACTTGGCTCACTTTTATTACATAGCTCTTTGAGCAGGGACTGTCTTTCTTCTATGTTTGTGCAGCGCTGCGTACGCCTTGTAGCGCTATAGAAATGCTAAATAGTAGTAGTAGTAGTAGTCTTTTTGAGGACATGTCAGGGCAACCGGGCGGGTTTTGCCAATCTGCCCATTTGTCCAGATTTCTGGACAAACGGGCAGATTGCTAGCCTCCTCTCCCCTTAGTTACTACTGCCCTGGTGGTCTAGTGACCTCTTCCGCCTTCAGGGCAGGAAAGAGCCCCCTCTTTCCTGCCCGGAGCGCTGCCCTGCACGCATCCTTCCTGTTGCTGATCTCGGCGCCGATTCAAAATGGCCGCCGAGAGTTGACGTGACCTCACGAGACTTCAACTCTCGGCGGCCATTTTGAAGCGGCACCGAGATCACCAACAGGAAGGATGCATGCGGGGCGGGGCTCTTTCCTGCCCCGAACAGGGCAGTAGTAAGGTAAGGGGAGGGGGGTGACGGGGTGTGTGACAGGTGGGAGGGGAAAATGTGGCAGGGCGCAGCGAGGGCGTGAAAGGGGCGGGGCGGGTGTGTGGTGGGGGCGGGGCATGTGTCCTCCTTTTGGTGGGGACAAAATATGGTAACCCTAGACGGGACCCAGGCGATCGCGTCCCAACAGGAACAGGAGGGAGAAAACTCTGGCGCTGGGCCCCTTCAGAGGCTGGGGCGGACCCGGAGGAGCAGACACAGCAGCCTGGTTGGGGGGCCCTGCCAGCAGAACAGAACAGATCTTCCTCCAGCGCTGCTCTTATTCACAGTCTGCCGCATTGCCTTCTAAACGGCTAATTTCCCCTCAGGCTGTACACGCTAGGTTTGGAAACTGAGCACGCGTGACCTGAGAGAAAAAGCAGCCGCAGGGACAGGGCCGCGCAGCAGAGAGAAGAAGACCAGCGCTGAAGGAACATTCTTCTGCTAACGAGGTGGGCTGCGGCAGGCGGGCAGGGCGGAGGCAGCGACAGTCCTTGGAGGGGGGGCGGCGGTAGTGGCGGTGACGATCCTGGGGGAGGCGGGCCCGGCTCAGTCTCTCAGCGGCCCTGGGTTGAGAAACAGAATATAGAGAAAACTGGAATAAGTCAGTGATAGAAGAATAAATGGTAAGAAAAACAGCAAATCTGTCTGCTAATGTTTGTCGTTTGCTGGATGATACCAAAATCAGCAATAGGGTAGACACCCCTGATGCTGTGGATAACATGAGAAAGGACCTAGTGAAGCTTTGAAGAATGGTCCAGAATTTGGCAGCTAAGACGTAATGCTTAAAAAAAACGCAGGGTCACCTGTTTGGGCTGCAAAAACCTGAGTGGCCTAGTGGTTAGGGTGGTGGACTTTGGTCCTGAGGAACTGAGTTTGATTCCCGGCACAGGCAGCTCCTTGTGACTCTGGGCAAGTCACTTAACCCTCCATTGCCCCATGTAAGCCGCATTGAGCCTGCCATGAGTGGGAAAGCGCAGGGTACAAATGTAACAAAAATAAAATAGATACTATTGGAGATTCTACATGGAATGTTGCTACTACTGGAGATTCTACATGGAATGTTGCTATTCCACTAGCAACATTCCATGTAGAAGGCTGCGCAGGCTTCTGTTTCTGTGAGTCTGACGTCCTACAGACTCACAGAAGCAGAAGCCTGCGCAGCCACATTGGTGATCTGCAAGGGCCGACTTCTACATGGAATGTTGCTAGTGGAATAGCAACATTCCATGTAGAATCTCAAATAGTAGCAACAGTGGAGGAGTGGCCTAGTGGTTAGGGTGGTGGACTTTTGTCCTGGGGAACTGAGGAACTGAGTTTGATTCCCACTTCAGGCACAGGCAGCTCCTTGTGACTCTGGGCAAGTCACTTAACCCTCCATTGCCCCATGTAAGCCGCATTGAGCCTGCCATGAGTGGGAAAGCGCAGGGTACAAATGTAACAAAAATAAAATAGATACTATTGGAGATTCTACATGGAACGTTGCTACTATTGGAGATTCTAAATGGAATGTTGGTATTCCACTAGCAACATTCCATGTAGAATCTCAAATAGTAGCAACAGTGGAGGAGTGGCCTAGTGGTTAGGGTGGTGGACTTTGGTCCTGGGGAACTGAGGAGCTGAGTTCGATTCCCAGCACAGACAGCTCCTTGTGACTCTGGGCAAGTCACTTAACCCTCCATTGCCCCATGTAAGCCGCATTGAGCCTGCCATGAGTGGGAAAGCGCAGGGTACAAATGTAACACAAAAAATAGTTTAGGGGCTAAAGAACTTTTGTACATGTAAGAGGAGCAGGACTTGGGTTTGATCGTATGTGATGATCTAATGGTGGCCAACCAGGTAGAAATGGCGATAGTTGAAGCCAGAAGGATGCTTGAGTGCACTGGGAGAGGAATGACCGGTAGGAAAAAGGAGGCGATGATGCCCCTGTATAAGACTCTGTAAGACCCCATTTAGAATACTGTGTAGAATTCTGGAGACCGCAGCTTCAAAGAGATATGAACAAGATGGAGTCGGTCCAGCGGGCGGCTATTAAAATGGTTAGTGGTCTTCATCATCAAGCGTATGGGAACAGACTTAAAGATCTCAATATATATACTTTGGAAGAGAGGAGATATGATAGAGACATTTAAACACCTATGTGGCATAAATGCACAGGAGTCGAGTCTCAATTGAAAGGAAGCTCTGGAATGGGGGTGAAGGATGAAGGTGAAAGGAGACAGACAAGCAGGGGCGTAGCCAGACTTCGGCGGGAGGGGGGTCCAGAGCCCGAGGTGAGGGGGCACATTTTAGCCCCCCCGGCACCGCTGACCCCCTCCCACCATTGCTGACTTTGCCCCCCCTGCCACCGACCGCCCGCCATTGCCGCCCCCTGCCACCGACCCGCCATTGCCCCCCCCTGCCGCCAACCCTCTCGACCCCCCTCCCGCCGCCAACCCACCATCGCCTACCTTTGCTGGCGGGGGACCCCAACCCCCACCAGCCGAGGTCCTCTTCTCACAAAAGGCTTAATTCTGTTTCTTACGTCCTACACATTGTATATGCAGGACGTCAGAAACAGAAGGAAGCTTTTTGCGAGAAGAAGAGGACCTCGGCTGGCGGGGGTTGGGGTCCCTCGCCAGCAAAGGCAGGCGACAGCGGGTTGGCGGCGGGAGGGGGGTCGGGCGGGTCATCGGCTGGGAGGTCCAGGGCCAAATCTATGGGACCCAGGCCCCCCAGGCCCAACGTAGCTACACCACTGCTCCGAAGTAACTTGAAAAAATACGTCTTCACGACAAGGGCGGTGAATTCGTGGAACAGCCTCCCAGTGCAGTGGGTAGAGACGAAGATTGTATCTGAGTCCAAGAAAGGTTGAGACAAAGCACATAGGATCTCTGAGGGAGAGGGAGAGGGAGGGAGGGAGGGAGGGAATGGATGGGCAGACTGGATCGGCCATATGGTCTTTATCTGCCTACATTTTTCTCTGTTTCTGTGAGTCAGTTTCTACACATTGAAAAGCTCCTACGTGGGTTTTAAAATATGTTTAATAACATGAATGTGTGGACCAAACTGAAAAAAAAAATCAATGCAAGTCAGGGAGAAAAGAGCCATATTTTCTGGATATAACCTCAATGTTGTGCCCTGTGCCCTTTTCCTTTACTGGGACTCTGCCTTCTGGGTGTTTCTTGCAACCTCCTGCACAACAGTCCAGGGACGAGTCTTATCGCTGGTCTACAGACAAGCAGGGATATGGGGAGCAAACACCCTCTTAGTGACTTTATTCCTTTCCTTCACAGATGCACTTTTAGGGTTCATAAAACCCTTATACCATAAATCTCATATTCTACATTGTACAGTTTTGGTGGTAACTGTAAAGGTTACGATCATGCATTTGTACAGGTCACTGGTGATATCACCTCACCTGGAGTACCATGTCCAGTTCTGGAAATCTGACCTCTGAAAGGATTCAGATAGGGCGAGACAGCCATGAAAGAGTATCCTGCAGGTGACATTAGAATCCCTGCAGTTGTTCTCAGGGCCTGCTATTGGTGGGGAGAGGGGCAACCAGAGAACTGCTCTGAGCCTCTATCCAACGGGGGACCCCGAAATGCCTGAACTTGAAGCATACACTGCTTCTTGGTGGGCTGTGCTGTGCCTTCACAACCTTCTGGGTCCCCGTGTGTCTAGCATCAGCCCTGACGGCTGCTGATGGTTTCCCAGTGCTGTGACTCTGGATTTCTCTTTCCGTTATGCATCTTACCAAATAAAAGTGTTTGTTTTCCTACATCATTACCATTTCACAAGTAATAAACCTTTATTTTTAGAAATGACCCCCAAGTCTTATTGTTGCTGGAGGGATCTTGAAGTTCCAGAGCTGAAGGGACCAGAAGAAACTCTTCACCCTTTCCAGAAAATCCCAGGAGCCTTCAGAGTGCACAACACCTCCATGACTCACAACTAGGCCGCTGCTGGTGGTATGGCTGAGCCCGAGGTCAACATAGTAGGGGGCACAAGTCACTGCCGCCTGCTCTCCCAAGCAGAGGAGTAGCCTAATGGTTAGTGCAGTGGCCTGAAAACCAGGGGAACCAGCAGGGCCGTGCCTAGGGTCTCCGGCGCCCCCCCGTTGGCACCGCGCTGCCGCCGTCGCCCCCCTGTTGGCACCGCGCCGCTCCCCCCGAAAACGATCGCTACACTGCCCGCCCTCTTCTCCCCAGATCCTTTTCCTTTTTGTTTAAATTTACCTCTGTCCAGCGGCAGCGTAACGTCAGTGAGAAGGAGGCGGCGCTCCCCCGCCCCGACGTGTCTACTAGTCTTCTTCCCTTTGCTAAGTGTCCCGCCTTCTTCTGACGTCCTTTCTGACACAGGAAAAGGATCTGGGGAGAAGAGAGCGAGGTAAGCATGGTGCGGCGGGGCGCCCCCCCAGAGGATGGCGCCCTCCTGCCATGCTTACCTCGCTTACCGTGTTGGCACGGCCCTGGGAATCAGGCTCTAATCCCACTGCAGCTCTTCTGGGCAAGTCACTTAACCCTCCATTACCCCAGGTACAAAATAAGTTCTTGTAACCACAGTATATTAAATCCCTTTCCTTTTCCTCTCATTTGCCTGTGATGCTGCTGACTGGGTAAGACAGACTCCACAATTGGGGGAGGGGGAGCTACCCATGATCTTGACACTGCTCGTGGCATGATTATTTAATCCGCAAATCAACCTTTTCCCGAGACGGGAAGGCGGTAGAACTAGAAGACATGAATTGAGGTTGAAGGGGGGGGGGGGGCAGACTCAGGACTAATGTCAGGAAGTATTTTTTCACGGAGAGGGTGGTGGATACGTGGAATGCCCTCCCGCGGGAGGTGGTGGAGATGAAAACGGTAATGGAATTCAAACATGCGTGGGATAAGCACAAAGGAATCCTGTTTAGAAGGAATGGATCCACGGAATCTTAGCGGAGATTGGGTGGCCACGCCGGAAATTGGGAAACAAAACGGGAGCAGGCCAGACTTTTACGATCTATGCCCTGATTGTGACTGAATAGATAGGGATGGGCTGGAGTGTAAATTTTAAGGGGCTTCGACGTTAGCTTCAGAACTTAGTACAAGAACAGTGCTGGGCAGACTTCTACGGTCTGTGCCCTGAGAAAGGCAAGGACAAATCAAACTCAGTTATAAATATAAAGTATCTTGTTGGGCAGACTGGATGGACCGTTCAGGTCTTTATCTGCCGTCATTTACTATGTTACTATGTTGTGTCCCCATGAAACCTTAGAAATAACATAAAAGGAAGTTTTTCTTTATGGAAAGTCTGGTGGATGTGTGCAATGGCCTCCTGGTGGTCGAAACAGTTCAGAAACAGCCTGGAATAGATTCTGGGAGTCTCTAGTGAGGTTGAAAATGGAGGTCGACTGGTGTCTCTGGCACTGCAGCAGGAAGGAAACTGGGGCAAACTAGATGGGCCTTAATATGTTAGCTTAGCAGAGTTTAAAAAGGAGTTAGACGGTTTCCTAAAGGACAAGTCCATAAACCGCTACTAGATGGACTTGGGAAAAATCCACAATTCCAGGAATAACATGTATAGAATGTTTGTACGTTTGGGAAGCTGTCGTGGACAGGATGCTGGGCTCGATGGACCCTTGGTCTTTTCCCAGTGTGGCATTACTTATGTACTTATGTCCTCTACTTGGCTCACCTTTATTATATAGAGCAGTGATTTAACCTATTGTGATGTCATAGTGGCTCATTCCACCAATAAGAGCCAACCTCATTAGTGATGTCACAATGGCTTGATTGTATAGAATGTTTGTACGTTTGGGAAGCTTGCCAGGTGCCCTTGGCCTGGATTGGCCGCTGTCGTGGACAGGATGCTGGGCTCGATGGACCCTTGGTCTTTTCCAAGTGTGGCATTACTTATGTACTTATATCATGATAGGAAGAGTAGACAAGAGAGATCAGCTGAAGACGTTTTAATAAAAACAGAAGCTGTGTACTAAAAAGAGCAAATGACATTTTATTCCCAAACATCCGCTAACAAAAAAAATGTAAATGTGTTCAAAATAAACTATATCCAGGCGAAGAGGAATGGGCCAGATGAAAATCCAGCCCAGGCCCATCGATAACTCTAGAACCTGCTTCAAATGACCTTTCAGGTGCTCAAAGGCAGCTCCACAGAAAACAGCCGAAAATTCTCATTATTTCACCTACAAGGTATTGATTTGCCAAAGTGGTACATTTAAACGTTTGCTCCCGCATAGCCAACATTTCATGGTAACTAAGCCCCCTATGAAAAGCCTCTAGATGGCGCCACCGAATAGACCAGGTATGACTCATCGTTTTCATATTCCACTGGCACTAAAAAGCACCGAGTCGTTTTGCAAACCCACATGTTGTGCTTAACCCTTTGTCTATTGAAGAAAACCGGATCCTCTACAATGTGTTCAGCCTCCTCTATTTCTATATAACAGCTTGCGTCTTTATAATTTAATAACAATGCTGAAATGTTGTTAAAATAACTGAAGTGTGAGCATCAGCTAAACTGAAATAAATATTATGGGGTCGGTATTGAGCAGCTTTTAACTAGGCAAAACAGGCTGCAGCCTGGTTCAAAACCACATTGACCAGGCCTAGAGGAGATATTCAGTCATATCCTCTCCTTCCTGTACACATTAATTGATTTGATTTGCTTACTTTATTTTTTCTCTATTAGATTGTAAGCTCTTTGAGCAGGGACTGTCTTTCTTCTGTTTGCGCAGCGCTGCGTACGCCTTGTAGCGCTATAGAAATGCTAAATAGTAGTAGTAGTAGTAGTAGAGGAGTAGCCTATTGGTTAGTGCAGTGCAGCTCCTTGTGACTCTGGGTAAGTCACTAAACCCTCCATTGCCCCTGGTACAAAATAACACCTGAATATATGTAAACCGCTTTGAATGTAGTTGCAAAAACCTCAGAAAGATGGTATATCAAGTCCCATTTCCCTTTCCCCCTTTCCCTTATGACATCACAATATCAGAAGTGAGCCAAGTATCAGGCAATCAAGCCATTGTGACATCACTGATGAGGTTGGCTCTTATTGGTGGACTGAGCATCCACCTACCCTCCTCTCCTCCTTCCTGTACACATTAATTGATTTGATTACTTTATTTTTTGTCTATTAGATTGTAAGCTCTTTGAGCAGGGACTGTCTTTCTTCTATGTTTGTGCAGCGCTGCGTACGCCTTGTAGTGCTATAGAAATGCTAAATAGTAGTAGTAGTAATATTCAGGGATCCCCAGGCAGTAAAGGTCATTGGGCTCCCTGACCACTGCCCGCTACCCCCTCCCACAAACTACAGGCCCCTCACTGGCACAGTTGCTGTTGGATTATTTGTAGTAAATAATTAGCAGATTTTAGTATACACAGCTTCAGCTTTAGAAATGTTAATTTCTTTCTTCATCTCTCTCTCATTCACCCCTGAATAATTCACTGCTGAGTCACTTTAAAGTTGAAGTAACAAAACATCTGTTTACTCACAGTTTGTAGTTTGATTATAATCAGACAGGCTTATATATACATATTACTATACATTTGTATTATCAGCTCCTTCCATGTGCTTAGATGGTAATGGATGCTCACACCACCATAGATCCTCTCAGGTTAGGAGAGATCATGAGCTCCATGTGCTCCATGTGCTGCATGTGCTGTGTCTAACCCCCACAGGAAGTTGCATAGCTGTGTGACCTCTCTAAGTAATTCACATCAGAGGTCACAGAGTAATCACAGAGAAATAATAGGTGACAGGCAATGCATGCAAAATACAATACATTCCAACAAACCCCTTCTCATGCATTACTGTCATGCAATTATTTATTCATACAAAGTCCAAGCTTTATACGCAGATTCACAAAATGTTCTCTGGGTAACGGTTTGGTCATGATGTCAGCTGTCATCTCACTGGTGTGACAATAGTGTAGACTGATGACCCCTTCTTTCGCCAACTCTCGCACGTTGTGGTATTTCGTTGCGATGTGCTTGGTGCGTGACTGAACCTTGTCATTCTGTGACAGTCGGATGCAGCTCTGATTATCTTCCATTATCTGGATTGGTCTCTTTTCAGCTATTCCGAAATCCAGCATAAGTTTTTCAATCCACATCAGTTCTCTGCACGCTTCCGATACGGCCACGTATTCAGCTTCTGTAGAAGACAAACTCACAATACTTTGTTTATGACTGGCCCATGAAATTTGTACATTTCCATACATAAACACATATCCACTTGTGGATTTATAATCAGAATGATCCCCTGCCCAATCTGAATCACAGTAACATATTAGTTTTGGATTACTATTGGCTGAAACCTTTAATTTACAATCAATGGTACCCTTTAAATACCTTACCATCCTTTTAACTGCAGTCCAATCTGATTTGGTAGGTGAGCTGACCCTTCTGCTCAAAATTCCTACTGCATTTGCTATATCAGCCCTGTCTGTATGTGGTAGCTAGATATAAAAGCTTACCTATGGCTGATCTATATTGGATGTTATCTGGTAAAGGTTCTCTTACTGTTTCATCCTTCAGAAAATCAGTGATCATGGGAGTGCTTACAACTTGGGCATCTTGCATACCTAAACTTTCAATAAGCTCATTTATTTTCTGCTTCTGGCTTAGAAGATAAGAACCATCATTTTGTTTCTCAATTTCTATACCAAGATAGTATGACACATTACCCAGTTCTTTTATCTCAACATTGAGGTTTAAACATTTTACAATGTCCTTGTACTCTTGCTCACTTTCGCTTGCAATGAGCAGATCATCAACAAAAGCTAAAATGTATGCATATTGTCCATTTGTGCACCTAGTGTACAAGCATTTATCTGCTTCACCTTGCTTAAATCCTAAATTTGTCAATATTTCATGCAATTTTTCATTCCAACATTTTGCACTTTGCTTTAATCCATAAAGACCTTTGTTTAATTTACACACTAGCTGTCTTTGTTTTGTATTTATGAAACCTGTTGGCTGTTCCATGTACAAGTCTTCAGTTATTTCTCCATGAAGAAACGCTGTTTTCACATCAATGTGTTTGACTTGCATGCCTTTTGAGACTGCAATGCTCAGAAGTGTTCTGATTGTCGTGTGTTTCACTACAGGTGCAAACACTTCATCAAAATCTTCTCCATATTTTTGAAGATATCCCTTTGCGACTAATCTGGCTTTATACCTTTCCACTTTTCCTTGTGCATTCCTTTTTAACTTGAATACCCATTTGCATCCTATAGCTTTCTTGCCAGGAGGTAATTTTGTAAGAATCCAAGTATTATTTTTATCCAATGCATCAATTTCTTCTTGTGCAGCTTTATGCCATTCAGCAGCTTCTTCTGCTGGCATTTTCTCAATCTCATCCCATGTTAAGGGCTCTTGAGCTTCTGCTGACTTTGTTAGGTAAGACAGTCTTGGGGGTGGAACACCTTTGTTTTCCCTGGATGAGCGTCTGACTACAGGTTGGTCTGACCTTTCCGCATCCTCTAAATCTGAGAGTTCTTCTCCAATTGATTCCCCTTCTCCAACTGTACTGTCTTCTTCAATGATCCTTTCTGTGTCTGCTTCCTCTGCCTGTTCCTCGTTAGATACAGGTGAGTTGCTTTCAGACATCTGCCTTGGTATGGCATTTATATACACTGGCATGTCTATTATGGTTCTAGTTTCATATTCTGGATGATAAGGCTCATCTGGGATAATCCAGCCTTTATCAACCCTCTTGTTTTCATCAAAATATGTAACATGTCTTATGCCAACAATGCCAGTTTTCAGATTCAAAATTCTATATCCTTTGTGTCCTGGAGCATAGCCAACTAAAATGCCCCTTTCTGTTGTGGAATCCAGCTTATGCCTTCTTTGCTTTGGTATATGAGCATATGCTGTACTTCCAAATGTTCTTATGTGTGACAGGTTTGGCTTCCTACCATGCCATGTCTCATGTGGTGTGCGCTCAGCGCCTTTAGTTGGCATTCTGTTTTGTAGGTACACTGCTGTGAGAATGGCTTCCCCCCATAGTCTTTTAGGGAGATTGCTATCTGACAGCATACATCTGGTCATTTCCACAAGTGACCTAAATTTTCTCTCTGCAACAGAATTTTGCTCTGGTGTGTAAGCTACTGTTGTGATATGTTGAATGCCTTCTTGTTCTAGAAATGTGCGCATGCTTTGTGAAGTGAACTCACCACCATTGTCGGTCTGAAGAACCTTTGGTTTTCTTTCAAATTTATTGCTCACCATGGCTACGTATTTCTTCAGCATGTCTGTGACTTGACTTTTCTCTTTCAGCAAATAGGCCACACAATATCTAGAGAAATCATCCAAGAATATTAGCACAAATCTGTTATTTCCCAATGATGGGATATTAAACGGTCCACATAAGTCACTGTGTATTAAGTCCAGCACTTTATTACTCCTATTTCCTGTGTATGCAGGAAATGAGAGTCTCACACCTTTTTGAGTAACACAGTCTATGCATTTCTCCATTTTACCAGCATCTGTACTTATCTGAATGCCTGTGGCTAGTTGCCTACTGTAAAGATCCTGGATCACCTTAAAATCACGATGTCCCAGGCGGCGGTGCCAGATTTCCAGACTACATTTACCATCATTCTTCCTTACTTGCGCCAGATGTGAGGCTTCACCTGAAATGCTCAGTTTATAAACATCATTATGCATAAAAGCTTCAGCATACACTTCATCATTTTTAGAGATTGTGCACTTACTGTTTTCAAAATGAATCGCAAATCCCTTCTTATCTAATGTAGATACACTAAGCATATTGCAAACTGCTTGGGGAATATACAAGACATCACTTACAGGAATTTCTTTAACTTCGTTAGACACTTTGCATTTTAAGAATCCAATACCTTTTGCTTGGATCTTAGCAGTCCCTGCGTTTGCAGTTTTAAGAATACCTTCCTCTGGACACATTTCCTGAAAGAAATCCTTACAATTGGTTAAATGGCATGTGCTCCCTGAATCCAAAATCCAAGTACTTTCATTTGAATTATTATTTACCATAGTCAAAGATTTTTCTGCCATTAGAAAGCCCTTGTGTTTATCTTTGTCCTTCATACATTTCCTGGTTTGAAAATTCTTTAGTTCCATTGGCTTAGGTGAGCTAGAGGGAGTGTTTTGTGTTTCCTTACACCATTTAGATACATGTCCCTCCTTTCCACATGAGTAGCAAATCAGCTTGCCCTTGGGTGGAGTTTTCCCATAGCTCCGCCTTCCTCTGTTCTTTGCCAAGAAATTTGTTTCATTTCTCTCTGACTGACTTTGAGAACACATCTCCTCAGAATCATTTACTATGCATTCCTGCCTTAGTTTTGATGTTGCCTGTTCAAAAGATTGCCCTTCAATGGCCTCATTTACAGACCTAAAAACATCAAACTTCTTTGATAGTGAGGTAAAAAGAAATGCTCTTTTCAATGCATCACACATGGGAATTCCTGAAAGTTCTAGCTTTTGAAATGAAGACATAAGATGCATAATGTGATCATTACATTTACTTTTATCCCTTAATTTGGTTTCATTCAACTCTGCCAACCAAATTGGTTGCTGCTTTGCATATGTAGTTGCATACATAGTTCTCAGTTTATATAAAATGTCCTTTGGTGTATCTTTTCCCTCCACTAATATGGCTTGTTTCTCTGAGAGAGCTTCCAAAAGCATGCACTTCACATAATAGTTTGCATTGTCCCATTCAGCCATATTTTCAGCTGTTCTGTCTTGGTCTAAGCATATATTTAATCCATTTGCTCGAAGGAGACATATGAATCTTAGTTCCCACTGCTGATAATTAAACTCAGTTAATCTAGGCACCTTGAGAGAATAGAAAAATGGTGAATTTCCTCCCTCAGCCATTTTCTTAGCCTTCTGTCTGCTGTGTGGGGGGAGAGAGAGACAGACTGAATCTTTCCTTTAAAACTTAAGAGAAAAATGTGGCCTTTTTTTCTGCCTGGTAATATTTCTCTTCTTTTTCAATTCCTGAGCCCTGGGCCCATAACCCTTTTGTTGGATTATTTGTAGTAAATAATTAGCAGATTTTAGTATACACAGCTTCAGCTTTAGAAATGTTAATTTCTTTCTTCATCTCTCTCTCATTCACCCCTGAATAATTCACTGCTGAGTCACTTTAAAGTTGAAGTAACAAAACATCTGTTTACTCACAGTTTGTAGTTTGATTATAATCAGACAGGCTTATATATACATATTACTATACATTTGTATTATCAGCTCCTTCCATGTGCTTAGATGGTAATGGATGCTCACACCACCATAGATCCTCTCAGGTTAGGAGAGATCATGAGCTCCATGTGCTCCATGTGCTGCATGTGCTGTGTCTAACCCCCACAGGAAGTTGCATAGCTGTGTGACCTCTCTAAGTAATTCACATCAGAGGTCACAGAGTAATCACAGAGAAATAATAGGTGACAGGCAATGCATGCAAAATACAATACATTCCAACAGTTGCCGCCCCCCCCCCCCCCCCACCACCACCACAACACACACACATCCTGTGCAAGTGGGCCCTCCCTGGTCCTTATTTGAAGGGCCCTGGTGGGCTAGTGCCCCCTATTGCTACTGTGCCTGGCACCACCGTGTTTTCAAAATGGCTGCCGAGACTTACCACGGTAGTCTCGCGGGTCTCAGCAGCCATTTTAAACACACAGTGGCACTGGCACACTGCCAGGCAGAGTAGCATCAGTGGGCAGGAAGGAGTGGGATTCTTTCCTGCCCCCACAGAGACCACGAGAGCACCAGGGCCCTTCAAGGTAGGACCGGGGAGAACTGTAATATGCAGTGCTTAAGTACATAAGTATTGCCATACTGGGAAAGACCAGCCCAGCATCCTGTTTCCAACAGTGGCCAATCCAGATCACAAATACCTGGCAAGATCCCACGAAAGTACAAAACATTTTATGCGGATTTTCCCCAAGTCTATTTAATAACGGTCTATGGACTTTTCCTTTAGGAAGCCGTCTAAACCTTTTTTAAACTCTACTAAGCTAACCGCCTTTACCACATTCTCTGGCAACGAATTCCAGAGTGGTGTTACAAGAAACATAGAAACAGGACAGCAGATAAAGGCCATATGACCCATCCAGTCTGCCCATCCTCTGGAACCCCTAATTCTTCCTGTTGCTAAGCGATCCCACATGCTTATCCCATGAACAGTCCTCGACTCCACAAACTCCACCGGGAGGCCATTCCACGCCTCCATCACCCTTTCTGTGAAATAATACTTCCTTAGGTTACTCCTAAGCCTATTCCCATTATGACATCACAATATGAGCTCTGGTTACCAGAGACTGAAATTCTTCACACTAAGGGGGGAAAGTAAGCCAAGAATAGGACAATTGAGCCATTGTGACATCACTGATGAGGTTGGCTCTTAGGCATTGGTGGAATGAGGCATTATGACATCACAATATCAGCTCTGGTTACCAGAGACTGAAACACACTAAGGGGGGGAAAGTAAGGCAATAATAGGACAATTGAGCCATTGTGACATCACTGAGGAGGTTGGCTCTTAGGCATTGGTGGAATAGAAACATAGAAACATGACGGCAGATAAAGGCCATATGACCCATCCAGTCTGCCCATCCTCTGTAACCCCTAATTCTTCCTGTTCCTAAGTGATCCCACATGCTTATCCCATGCCTTTTTAAATTCTAGAACAGTCCTAGACTCCACCACCTCCACCGGGAGGCCATTCCACGCCTCCACCACCCTTTCTGTGAAATAATACTTCCTTAGGTTACTCCTAAGCCTATTCCCTCTTAACTTATAAGATATAGACGGATTTGTTCAGAGTTTTTGGATTTTAAGAAACAATCACAGGATTTACACCATTGACTGAGAGACAGAGGATATCCTGATAAAGTTAGAAGGACAGCATACACATGAGCAAAGTTATAACCGGAGAGACCTGCTTTTGACTCCTTATGAAAAGAATATTTCAGATGAAGATGTGATAACGTGTTTTGAAATTCACCTCTACGACATCTAAGGTTGTGGCAGCTATTAAGAATTACTGGCATATATTAGCCAATCTTTGCAATGGTCAAGCCCCGTTTTGCATTTAGTAGGGGTAATTCTGGGGGGGGGGGACCCTATTCGGTGGTCGACCTAAATATTGAGATTTGGGTGTCCCCGACCATATTATCGAAATGAAAGATGGATGCCCATCTTGTTTCGATAATACGAGTTTCCCCGCCCCTTCGCCGGGATATCCTTAGAGATGGGCGCCCTTAGAGATGGGCGTCCCCGTTCAAAAATGCCCCTCACTTTCTGCTGCACTAAGGGGTCCTTTTATTAAAGGGCAGTAGGGTTACCGCCGTATTGATCAGGCACTACCACTTTAAACCTTATGCCAAATAGGGTCTCTCTGTAGTCGATGACCTAATGCATGTCACAATTCAAGTTATTACTCAGGAACCTTCATGCAATGTATTCCTCTTTACCATGCATGTATGCACATGGTATGACATGGTGGGTGACGTCCACGGCAGCCCCTCCAATCGGAATCTTCACTAGCAAAGGCCTTTGCTAGTCCTCACGCGCCAATGCGCACCGCGCATGCGCGGCCGTCTTCCCACCCGAAACCGGCTTGTGCCGGCCAGTCGTATATGTAGCAAACACAGACAAGGGAAGACACAACTCCAAAGGGGAGGCGGGCGGGTTTGTGAGAACAATCAGCCTGCTGTCCTCGGAGAATACCTTCTACAGGTATGTAGCATTCGCTTTCTCCGAGGACAAGCAGGCTGCTTGTTCTCACTGATGGGGTATCCCTAGCCCCCAGGCTCACTCAAAACAACAACCATGGTCAATTGGGCCTCGCAACGGCGAGGACATAACTGAGATTGACCTAAAAAATTTACCAACTAACTGAGAGTGTAGCCTGGAACAGAACAAACAGGGCCCTCGGGGGGTGGAGTTGGATCCTAAAGCCTAAACAGGTTCTGAAGAACTGACTGCCCGAACCGACTGTCGCGTCGGGTATCCTGCTGCAGGCAGTAATGAGATGTGAATGTGTGGACAGATGACCACGTCGCAGCTTTGCAAATTTCTTCAATGGAGGCTGACTTCAAGTGGGCTACCGACGCAGCCATGGCTCTAACATTATGAGCTGTGACATGACCCTCAAGAGCCAGCCCCGCCTGGGCGTAAGTGAAGGAAATGCAATCTGCTAGCCAATTGGATATGGTGCGTTTCCCCACAGCCACTCCCCTCCTATTGGGATCAAAAGAAACAAACAATTGGGCGGACTGTCTGTTGGGCTGTGTCCGCTCCAGATAGAAGGCCAATGCTCTTTTGCAGTCCAATGTGTGCAGCTGACGTTCAGCAGGGCAGGAATGAGGACGGGGAAAGAATGTTGGCAAGACAATTGACTGGTTCAGATGGAACTCCGACACAACCTTTGGCAAGAACTTAGGGTGAGTGCGGAGGACTACTCTGTTGTGATGAAATTTGGTGTAAGGGGCCTGGGCTACCAGGGCCTGAAGCTCACTGACTCTACGAGCTGAAGTAACTGCCACCAAGAAAATGACCTTCCAGGTCAAGTACTTCAGATGGCAGGAATTCAGTGGCTCAAAAGGAGGTTTCATCAGCTGGGTGAGAACGACATTGAGATCCCATGACACTGTAGGAGGCTTGACAGGGGGCTTTGACAAAAGCAAACCTCTCATGAAGCGAACAACTAAAGGCTGTCCCGAGATCGGCTTACCTTCCACATGATAATGGTATGCACTGATTGCACTAAGGTGAACCCTTACAGAGTTGGTCTTGAGACCAGACTCAGACAGGTGCAGAAGGTATTCAAGCAGGGTCTGTGTAGGACAAGAGCGAGGATCTAGGGCCTTGCTGTCACACCAGACGGCAAACCTCCTCCACAGAAAGAAGTAACTCCTCTTGGTGGAATCTTTCCTGGAAGCAAGCAAAACCCGGGAGACACCCTCTGACAGACCCAAAGAGGCAAAGTCTACGCTCTCAACATCCAGGCCATGAGAGCCAGGGACCGGAGGCTGGGATGCAGAAGCGCCCCTTCGTCCTGCGTGATGAGGGTCAGAAAACACTCCAATCTCCACGGTTCTTCGGAGGACAACTCCAGAAGAAGAGGGAACCAGATTTGACGCGGCCAAAAAGGAGCAATCAGAATCATGGTGCCTCGGTCTTGCTTGAGTTTCAACAAAGTCTTCCCCACCAGAGGTATGGGAGGATAAGCATACAGCAGACCCTCCCCCCAATCCAGGAGGAAGGCATCCGATGCCAGTCTGCCGTGGGCCTGAAGCCTGGAACAGAACTGAGGGACTTTGTGATTGGCTCGAGATGCGAAGAGGTCTACCAAGGGGGTGCCCCACGCCTGGAAGATCTGTCGCACTACACGGGAATTGAGCGACCACTCGTGAGGTTGCATAATCCTGCTCAACCTGTCGGCCAGACTGTTGTTTACGCCTGCCAGATATGTGGCTTGGAGCACCATGCCGTGACGGCGAGCCCAGAGCCACATGCTGACGGCTTCCTGACACAGGGGGCGAGATCCGGTGCCCCCCTGCTTGTTGACGTAATACATGGCAACCTGGTTGTCTGTCTGAATTTGGATAATTTGGTGGGACAGCCGATCTCTGAAAGCCGACGAAGAGCCCGAGAACAAAATGTTCCACTGGGCTAACCTCGCTACCTGAGTCCGCCTTTGCAAAAGGGAACACAGACTACAGGCCTGAGGGCGGTGCCCAGCCCCCAGACACTGAAGACACGACGCGTGCCTTTCAGTGAGCGAGATTACCCGGGCGCACTGGGTGCACTTCTTGAAGCCGCTAGAAGGCTTTGATGTCATGGGCGGAAAAATCACGCCGGCGAAATCGAAAGACGAAATGGCGAAATTTGGCACAGAAAAAAGGGAAATTTCGACCGGGGCCTAAGTAAGGCCTACCCCGACGACGAAAGAAAACTTAACGGGGCGAAAAAAAAACTCGAAGTAGAGGAAAGGAAAAACCAAGAATGGTTAATCCAAACAATTTCTGGATTTCTCACAGAAAAGGTCGAAAAACGACGCGCGAGGCCGACTTTTCGGGGCACGAACGGTAAAGCACAACCGTACCGAGCGCGGAGAAAAGAAGACTGGCCGGCACAAGCCGGTTTCGGGCGGGAAGACGGCCGCGCATGCGCGGTGCGCATTGGCGCGCGAGGACTAGCAAAGGCCTTTGCTAGTGAAGATTCCGATTGGAGGGGCTGCCGTGGACGTCACTCATCAGTGAGAACAAGCAGCTTGCTTGTCCTCGGAGAAATTATGTTCCATGTACGTTAGCATGTATGTATGCACCTTAACGCAATACTACTTGTAATTCTGTTACCCGGAAATGGCAACCGCCATTACGGCAAATGTAAGCCACATTGAGCCTGCAAATTGGTGGGAAAATGTGGGCTACAAATGCTACAAAGAAATTGGCACACGACAAATCAGGCCGACTGCTGGGTTACCGCAGGAGCCTGGCGGTAGTCCTGGCCTCTGCCGTGCACCAACTCCAGTGCTAGAAAATGTACTTTTATTTTCGAGCACCGGGGTCTTACATGGCGGTAATCGGGCAGCCCCCGCACACTGCCCAGTTACCGCCAGGTGAGCATGGGAGCCCTTACCACCTCCTCAATGGGTTATTCCCCAGTGGTAAGACCTCCCCCTGGGAAACTGCCATGCAGCAAGTGGTTCACTTATCACTGGGCCATTTCCCATTGAAACAAACAAAAAGCCTTTTAGCCACTGAGGTAAAAGCAGGTCTCGTCGTGTGGCAAATCCATTATCGCACTTTGGTAAAAGGGGCCCTAAAAAAAGGAGCTCCCAGTGGTGTCTTTAGGCTGGGGAGGGGAGGAATAAGTGCACAAATAGATTGCATTTTCATATTTTTACACAGGAAGAGAGGAGTAGCCTAGTGGTTAGTGCAGAAGGCTTTGATCATGGTGAACTGGGTTCTATTCCCACTACAGCTCCTAGTGACTTCGGGCAAGTCACCTAACCTTCTGTTGCCCCAGGTACCCAAACTTAGATTATGAGCCGTCTAGGGACTGAGGGTCCCTTTTACAAAGGTGTGCTGAAAAATGGCATGCAGTAGTGTAGACGCGTGCGCAGAATCATTTTTCCGCATGCCTGTTTTTAAAATGTTTGCCGAAAATGGACGTGCGGCAAAATGAAAATTGCTGCGTGTCCATTTTGGGTCTGAGACCTTACCTCCAGCCATTGACCTAGCGGTAAAGTCTCACATCGTAACCAGATGGTAATGACCTACACGCATGAAATGCCACTTGGCGCGCATCTGATACGCGCAGCAAAAAAAAACAATTATTTTTCGGACACACGTATGAAGACACGCGGCAAAAATGAAATTACCGCAAGAGCCATGCGGTAAGTCCAATTTGGCACGCTTTGGGCGCTCGTAGACGCTTACGTGGTTTAGTAAAAAGGCCCCTGAGAAAGTACCTGCATATAATGTATACAGCGCTAACTACTGTAGAAATGATTAGCAGTAGTACCTTTCCACCCAAAACTGTGTGCATGTGACCACATGCAGCAAGCTTCCAACCAAAGTACGGCATGCTTTCACTTTCCGAACTGGTGCAAACCCTACAGGGAACAAAAACATGCATGCGGTCTTTGTCTACATGTGCGTAGTTTGAAAAGTTTTCCCCTAGATGTACTAGGATTGCAGTACGGTTACTTTTGTTTAATTTAAACTGGATATGTTAAATTCCTTAATTAAAGGTTATTACCTTAACCTGTACACCACAGAGAAAAACTACTACATCTAGAAAGATGAAAACAGATACAATTGACAGACTAGATAAAGATACAGTGTATATGCAGATAACACACAGTAGATACATAGACATTCAATGGATAGATACAGTGGCAAAAAGCAAAACGGAGCATATGGAAGGAATCAGAGAGAGGGTAGCGGATGGATGAGTGCAACGTTTAAAGTCATTAAGTGAGCATGAATTAAATCAATACGTTTCGTGTCTGATTATCAGTTCAGTGGGATACTTGTTGCGTTCTTAATTACCAGCTCTGAAAGCACCGTGGGACGGAAAGCAAAAGGCAGAAACAGCGAAGGATGATCAATTGGGCATGAAACCCTTGTTATTGAGCACCTTTAACCTCTGTTTAAGCTAATGACAGGTTTACCATTTAACCGTCCCCCCGGCCCAGAGCACATCAATTGCAGAGCTGACACATAAATCACCATGGCTCGCCGCGCATTGCCAAGTAAGGTTGCGGCCGCCTGGATTGACAGCTCAAGGCTCCCTGGTTCCACTTTTATGGTGTACTATACGGACAGAGGTCATACATTACCAGCAGACAGACTCACTGATTCCAACCCTCCCTGGTTGCATTCTTTATTGGGAAAGGGAAGGGGAGATCTCATTGCAATGTTTCACCTGCTTGACTTACGCTGTTTCTATTCAGAAAAAGCCAGATGGTAAAACAACCCTGAGCTCTGCACAGCTGTCTTATGCATCCCAGGTTCTGTGATGGGCGGTTGATATGTTTGCGCTATTTTTCTTGATAAGACCCAATAACCAAATAAGAAAGAATGGGATTTGAAGCTCAGGTTGTGGTATTTTCCCCAGCTAATACCGAGGGGCATAATCGAACAGCGCCGGCCAAATAGATGGCCGGCCATCTTCGGGGCCGGCTCCGTAAGGGGGCGGAGTCAACTGTATTTTCGAAATACGGTTGGGGCCGGCTAAATCGATCGCTGGGTGTAGAGGAGATGGCCGGCTTCGTTTTTCAGCCATAATGGAAACCGGGCCCGGCCACCTCAAACCCGGTGAAATGCAAGGCATTGGGTCATGGGAGGAGCCAGCATTTGTAGTGCACTGGCCCCCCTCACGTGCCAGGACACCAACCGGGCACCCTAGGGGGCACTTCTAGAAATGAAAAATAAATAAATAAAAGTAGATCCCAGGTGCATAGCTCCCTTACCTTGGGTGCTGAGCCCCCCCCCCCAAAAAAAACCCACTCCCCATAACTTACACCACTACCATAGCCCTTAGGGATGAAGGGGGGGCACCTACATGTGGGTACAGTGGGTTTTGGGGGGGTGGAGGGCTCACATTTACCACCACAAGTGTAACAGGTGGGGGGGGGGGGGGAGATGGGCCTGGGTCCACCTGCCTGAAGTGCACTGCACCCACTAAAAACTGCTCCAGGGAGCTGGGTATGATATTTGAGGCTGGCAAAAAGTTTTTCTTTTGTTTTTTTTGGGTGGGAGGAGGGGGAGTAAGGGGAGTTCATCCCCAATTCCCTCCGGTGGTCCTCTGGTCAGTTGGGGCTCCTTTTTGGCAGTTTGGTCATGAAAAAAAAGGGACCAAGTAAAGCCGGCGAAATGCTCGTCAAGCCTGGCTTTTTGTTTTCCATTATCGGGCGAAGCCAGCCATCTCGTGAGCACCCCCCCCCCCCCCCCCCGTCCCGCCTTCACTACCCTACCGAAACGTCCCCTTGAAGTTTCACCGGCTCCGCGAAGGAAAGCAGTTGAACCCTGCCAAAATCGGCTTTCGATTATACCGATTTGGCCGATTTCAGGAGATCGCCGGCCATCTCCCGATTTGTGTCGGAAGATGGCCGGGGATCTCTTTCGAAAATGAGCTGGACCGTCAACCCCTTAGTTGCTAAAACTGTGATACCTTTTATCCAAAGATGGGGGTTATCTGTATTTATAAGCTTCCAAGACCACACAGTGTCCTTCCAGTAGGTCTTCACAAGGGACCTGTGTGTGGTCTCCAAACTTTGGATAATTCTGATACTGCATGAATAAAAGAGATCATGCCTGCAGACAGTCCAGTTTTCTCTGGAATCAGCAGAGCAACAAGCTGTCTGTACCACCAATTTTAATTTAACAAGCACCAGTCTGTTGCTTCTGGCACATCAACATAAAACACATCCCAGACTTCGTATTCCACATACACTATGCAGAACTCTCAAGTGCCTACAGCCACTGATGTTCAGCTGTATTTTACCAGACCATGATCTAACAGCCAGACATAAATATTTTTATTGGGGGTGAAGTGGTTACAAATGTAATAGATACAATTTAATACTCAGCTGGCTCTGTAGAAGTAAAAGTAATTTTGCAACATCCAGGTGTAAACAGAAAAATAGCCCAGATGTTTGCCCATGGTGCTTGTGGTGTTTGTTTAGAAAAGTCACCCTTTTCCTTATAGTGTTTCGGTACAGATTTCTATGGGGCACCTGAAGGAATAACAACACAAAATTAAATAGGAAAAAAAACCAGATACACACTCAGAAAATTAGGAGAAAAACCTGCCTGGTGTAATTTAAAGAAAGAAGAATTGAAATCAAATTATTAAGTGCAACAATTTTGCAGTGGGAGCTACCTCGACTCTGGGTAATCAGACCTCCTAGTAATCAAGTTGTCTGAATGCTTCAGGATAATAGTGAATTACCCACTTGCCCTGGAAATTGCTTGCTGAAATTTCACGCTATATTATTTCCCGTCCTAGTTTTCCCAGTGCCTTCCCAGAAGTGCTGGGTTAGAACTATGTCTGATGCTAGTGAGGCGTGGATGTGACACAGCAACAGTCGCTAACGGCACAAAATAAATAAATAAATTGACCCATGCACCCTGCACAGTTCTTTCCATCCAAACTTCTAAGGCTGTATCCTAACTGCCAGCCATAGAAGATGGAACATTTAAAGGATGTTGCTGTCTATCCATCTGTTTTTGCTGTCTTCCGCTTTGATTCTCTCCCAATCGTGATAAATGAGCAGTGTGCTAAGAGAACTTGGCATGGGAAGTGCAGGATGTGTTCTTTGTAGCTGGTGTCACAATCTGCTGCTGTTACTGGGGGTCATGCCCCAGTCTCATGTTCCCATCTTGTTTCTCTACAATCCCCTCACAAAACCTGGCATGGCTGTCATTCACTAGACTGTCATGAATCATATTAACAAGCAAGGGAGTGAAAGCCTGGCTAATGCCTGGATTTTCTCGGGCATTTCCACTTTGACTCCGTTAAAAGTGATTTCACCTATATTGGATCAAGGTCATTTGCAAATAGAGCAGGTGACAGATCCAATTTCCACTTTCCCCCTTCTCTCTCCCGCCGATCAGTGAATTTTCCTAGGAGCTTCCAAACAGAAGGACAGACAGATGGATGGCTTAAACCAACCCTTAAGTGCTTTTACACATGAGTTGGAAAGTGCTGGAAAGGGTGAATCAGAAATTAATCTAACATATTTCTTTTCATGCTTCTCCACTAAAAATAAGCAAAAATACTTGGCAGCCCCAGAGGAAGGGTGTTAAGATATTGTAGGCTTTATAAAGCTTGGTCATTCTAAATCATCCCCAGAGAAAGCTGGACCCTGGGCAGGGTGTAGAACCTTTCATTGAACCAAACTAAAAATTATTCAGAGCTGGGGAGGTGGGTGCAACCAGGGTAAATGTCCCAGGCCACACACTACAGAATAACCCCAACCTACCTGAAGTTGAAGGCCAAACCCTGCCAAAAGGTTAGAGCCCCCCAAACTTCTGCCCTGGGCCCCAAAGCGCCTAATACCAGCTCTGTTTGCAGCTAATGATGTACAGGAAATGTCCAGACCGGATGGGCTCCCCTTTCCTTTCTCTAAATCCAAAGAAGAGATCGATAAGGTCTTGAAAGCTCATGTACAGCATCGTCTCCAGTATCACAGCCTGATGAAGAAGAAGGGGAAATGGTCACAGAACAACCCACATTGAAATTTCTCTTCTCTGCTACTTGGCTGGTTCCTGTTATCTGAGCCTTTTCCTTTTCCAATCTATCTTCTATCAGAAGTGGAATGGAACAGGTGGATGTGGAGCGTCTGTTTACGCTTTCCAAAAATACTAGGACAAGGGGGCATGCGATGAAGCTGCAGTGTGATAAATTGAAAATGAATCGGAGGAAATTTGTCTTCACTCAACGTGTAGTTAAACTCTGGATTTAAACGGACGGAAAAGGTGGTTAAGGCGGTTAGCGGAGTTCAAAAAAGGGTTGGACGTCTTCCTGGAGGAAGAAGCCATAGAATGTTATTGAATGGACGAGGGAATAATACAGTATTTCAAGGATGGGCGGGACAAATTGCTTGTTCTTTTGGCCGCTGTCGGTGACAGGGTGCTGGGCTCGATGGACCCTTGGTCTGTCCCAGCATGGCGATGCTTATGTACTTAAGTGAATTGATCTGGTCGGAGGCGTAGCTGGCACCGGTCCCTATTTTTCAAGCGATCTGTCTCGTTTAAAATACGTGCCAGCGCTGTCGGCAGTTCACTCTCTGCTCTGCCCCACGCCGTCTACCTGGCTAAGCTTCTGGATCCAGTAATCATTCCTAATCTTTTTCTTTCTTTCCCCCCCCCCTACCCCTGGGGGCAAACTTCCATCTGTCACCTCTTGTTACTGACGAATACTGAATCCCTCCCCAGATGGACTCTGCAAGTGTCAGTGGTGGCGAGGAGGAAAGCCCTGATGAGAGATGGGTAAAGAGAAGTGACCTCTAGAGGGTCCCCAAGCTCAACAGGAGGACCCCCCCAAATTTACAAGGCTGAGAAGATAACTTTGTACAGGATGTTTAGACAGCAAACCCCTAGGGGCCAATATTCAGACCGCAGGATTAGACCAGCTAACGCCCGCGGTCTGCGCTGAGCACTGATATCCAATGTCGGGTCATTTCTGGTGACCGGCTGGTTTATTTTTGGCTTGGTTTAAAGATACCCAGCTAGTGTGGGGGAACGGGCTCTTGAGAGAAAATATTGGCAACTAAGCGGGAGCGAAGCAGTGGAAAGTGCGTGAACAGCGTAGCAAGGCAGGGATCAACGTATGGACCTGAAACGTGGAAGAAGGTTGCGGCCTTGCCTGCGCTGGTCTATTTATCCCCAGAACAGACACATGCTATTCACGTTGTGAGTTGTGGCCGCTCTGTGTTCAAATTGCTACTGCTCTCGGGGTCGAGATGATCTGCCTGGATGCGGCCTGCGATTCATTGTCGGGTTGCTGTGCCGTGAATGATAAGCTATGGGTGCGGTATCGGCTGTTTTGGGAATGGGGAAAGTTTTGGTCACGTTTCGTCTTTTTACTGCTGAGAGATAAGTTGCTGATGTGGTGGCTAATATGGATATTTTCAATAAGTAAATAATGCAGAGATGCCAAGTTATCTGCTTGCCTGTCTGACGTTGCAGCCTGGATGTCTCAGCGCCATCTGAAACTAAACATGACCAAGACTGAGCTTCCTATCTTTCCCCCTAAACCAACCTCTCCTCTTCCCCCATTCTCTATTTCTGTGGATAACATTCTCATCCTTCCTGTCTCATCAGCTCGTAACCTTGGGGTCATCTTCGACTCCTCCCTCTCCTTCTCTGCACATATTCAGCAGACTGCTAAAACCTGTCGTTTCTTTCTCTATAATATCAGGAAAATTCGCCCTTTCCTTTCTGAGCACACTACCAGAACCCTCATCCACGCTCTTATCACCTCTCGCTTAGACTATTGCAACTTGCTTCTCACAGGTCTCCCACTTAGCCATCTCTCTCCTCTTCAATCTGTTCAAAATTCTGCTGCACGACTAATATTCCGCCAGTGTCGTTATGCTCATATTAGCCCTCTCCTCAAGTCACTTCACTGGCTTCTTATCCATTTCCGCATTCAGTTCAAACAACTCTTATTGACCTATAAGTGCATTCACTCTGCAGCTCCTCAGTACCTTTCCACTCTCATCTCTCCCTACATTCCTCCCCGGGAACTCCGCTCACTGGGTAATTCTCTCTTATCTGCATCCCCTCCCCTCTGGTCTCCAGCATCTATCCAACCTTCATCTTTCACCCAGTCTATCCCCTTCTCTTCCCCCCAGGTCTGCAGCATTTCCCCTTCCCTAACCCCCAATGGTCCAGCATCTCCCCTTCACTATCCAACAACCCCCTCCCCCGCCCCATGCCCAGCATGTCTCCTTCTCTTCCCCTCAGGTCTTCAGCACCTCCCTTTCCCTAACCCCCAACAGTCCAACATCTGCCCTTCCCTATTCTATCCCCCTCCCCTGTACCCAGCGTATCCCTTTCTCTTCTCCCTTGGTCTCCAGCATCTCCTTTTCTCTATCAGAGGAAAAGGCAGTGCTGCAGTGGGGCCTTTGAGCACCTTGTGTACTCATAGCTTGCTGGGTCTCTCCCTTTCCAACAGAAACTTCCTGTTGGAAGGGGTGGAACGTGGCAGGCCTGAGCACAAATGTGAGTTGCTCAACTTTTCCTTCTCAGATGGCTGATGACGTTTAATGTGAGCAAGTGCAAAGTGATGCATGTGGGAAAGAGGAACCCGAATTGGTCATGCAAGGTTCCACGTTAGGAGTTACGGACCAAGAAAAGGATCTAGGTGTCGTCGTTGATGATATGTTGAAACCTTCTGCTCAGTGTGCTGCTGCGGCTAAGAAAGCAAATAGAATGTTAGGTATTATTAGGAAAGGAATGGAAAACAAAAATGAGGATGTTATAATGCCTTTGTATCGCTCCATGGTGCGACCACACCTCGAATATTGTGTGTCCGTATCTCAAAAAAGATATAGTGGAATTAGAAAAGGTGCAGAGAAGGGCGACGAAAATGATAAAGGGGATGGGACGACTTCCCTATGAGGAAAGGCTAAAGCGGCTAGGGCTCTTCAGCTTGGAGAAAAGGCGGCTGAGGGGAGATATGATAGAGGTCTATAAAATAATGAGTGGAGTTGAACGGGTAGATGTGAAACGTCTGTTCACGCTTTCCAAAAATACTAGGACTAGGGGGCATGCGATGAAGCTACAATGTAGTAAATTTAAAACGAATCGGAGAAAATGTTTCTTCACTCAACGTGTAATTAAACTCTGGAATTCATTGCCAGAGAATGTGGTAAAGGCGGTTAGCTTAGTGGAGTTTAAAAAAGGTTTGGACGGCTTTCTAAAGGAAAAGTCCATAGACCGTTATTAAATGGACTTGGGGAAAATCCACTATTTCCGGGATAAGCAGAATAAAATGTTTTGTACTTTTTTGGGATCTTGCCAGGTATTTGTGACCTGGATTGGCCACTGTTGGAAACAGGATGCTGGGCTTGATGGACCCTTTGGTCTTTCCCAGTATGGCAATACTTATGTAAAGCTCTGCTGCTGTTAAATCACTGCTTTGCCATGCTGCCACCCCCTGAAGTCTACAGCACTTGGCAGACACCTGGTCCACCAAGTGGTAGGGCCAGCCTGCAGGAGACCCCAGCTGATAAACCAACTTTTCCTTCTCAGATGGTGATTCCATCTGACATGGGAAGAATTCAAAAGCAAAACAAAATGATGGTAACTCCAGTAACTGGGAAATAAGGCCAGTGCCGAGCAGACTTCTATGGTCTGTGTCCAGTATGGGCAATGCCGGGCAGACTTCTACGGTCTGCGCCCTGAAAGTGGCAAGGACAGATCAAGAATGTCTATGTTATATTACAACACATGCTATGCGTTCATCTTATTGGACAGACTGGACGGACCATGCAGGTCTTTATCTGCCGTCATCTACTTGTTACTACGTAGATCTCTCATTTCCCCTCATTTCTGCGGATAACATCCTAATGATAAGAGTGTCACCACTCATTCTAATCAAGTTCTTCCCCTCCGCTCGGCTCAATGCGAAATTGCAAAACTGTCCAGCAGACAGTGTAGGGGTTTTTTTCTCTCCTGTATTTATTCATTAATTTCTTTATCACAGAAGTTTGATGCTGCTTTTAACTCCTAACCCTTATTCACTTGTTCAGAACCCTTATTTTATCATCCTCACTTTAATATTCCCTTATCTCTTGTTTGTCCTGTTTGTCTGTCCTAATTAGATTGTAAGCTCTATCGAGCAGGGACTGTCTCTTCATGATCATGTGTACAGCGCTGCGTACGTCTAGTAGTGCTATAGAAATTACAAGTACTAGTAGTAGTACTCTTTGAGATTCCGGAATCTTGCTACTCTTTGGGATTCCAGAATCTTGGTACTCTTGGGGGTTCCGGAATCTTGCTACTCTTTGTCCTTATCCCTTATTTGTCCTGTTTGTTTGTCCTAATTAGATTGTAAGCTCTATCGAGCAGGGACTGTCTCTTCATGTTCAAGTGTACAGCGCTGCGTATAGAAATGATAAGTAGTAGTAGAAGTTCTATGGAGCTCAATACATTCTGGGTGGATGGAGACTCCTACTGTGGCTTGGTCTAGTGGCCACGAAGAAGGATCTGGATTAGATTCATGGCTCAGGTCTTCACCTGGGATAGCAGGAGGGAAGTTTCAGTCACTGAACTGTACACATGTTCATGTGTACAGCGCTGCGTACGTCTAGTAGTGCTATAGAAATTACAAGTACTAGTAGTAGTACTCTTTGAGATTCCGGAATCTTGCTACTCTTTGGGATTCCAGAATCTTGGTACTCTTTGGGGTTCCGGAATCTTGCTACTCTTTGTCCTTATCCCTTATTTGTCCTGTTTGTCTGTCCTAATTAGATTGTAAGCTCTATCGAGCAGGGACTGTCTCTTCATGTTCATGTGTACAGCGCTGCGTACGTCTAGTAGTGCTATAGAAATTACAAGTACTAGTAGTAGTACTCTTTGAGATTCCGGAATCTTGCTACTCTTTGGGATTCCAGAATCTTGGTACTCTTTGGGGTTCCGGAATCTTGCTACTCTTTGTCCTTATCCCTTATTTGTCCTGTTTGTTTGTCCTAATTAGATTGTAAGCTCTATCGAGCAGGGACCGTCTCTTCATGTTCATGTGTACAGCGCTGCGTACGTCTAGTAGTGCTATAGAAATTACTAGTAGTAGTACTCTTTGAGATTCCGGAATCTTGCTACTCTTTGGGATTCCAGAATCTTGGTACTCTTTGGGGTTCCGGAATCTTGCTACTCTTTGTCCTTATCCCTTATTTGTCCTGTTTGTTTGTCCTAATTAGATTGTAAGCTCTATCGAGCAGGGACTGTCTCTTCATGTTCATGTGTACAGCGCTGCGTACGTCTAGTAGTGCTATAGAAATTACAAGTACTAGTAGTAGTACTCTTTGAGATTCCGGAATCTTGCTACTCTTTGGGATTCCAGAATCTTGGTACTCTTTGGGGTTCCGGAATCTTGCTACTCTTTGTCCTTATCCCTTATTTGTCCTGTTTGTTTGTCCTAATTAGATTGTAAGCTCTATCGAGCAGGGACTGTCTCTTCATGTTCATGTGTACAGCGCTGCGTACGTCTAGTACTGCTATAGAAATTACAAGTACTAGTAGTAGTACTCTTTGAGATTCCGGAATCTTGCTACTCTTTGGGATTACAGAATCTTGCTACTCCTTGGGATTCTAGAATCTTGCTACTCTTTGTCCTTATCCCTTATTTGTCCTGTTTGTTTGTCCTAATTAGATTGTAAGCTCTATCGAGCAGGGACTGTCTCATCATGTTCAAGTGTACAGCGCTGCGTATAGAAATGATAAGTATTAGTAGAAGTTCTATGGAGCTCAATACATTCTGGGTGGATGGAGACTCCTACTGTGGCTTGGTCTAGTGGCCACGAAGAAGGATCTGGATTAGATTCATGGCTCAGGTCTTCACCTGGGATAGGAGGAGGGAAGTTTCAGTCACTGAACTGTGTCAACACATAGAGGTAAATTCTACAAAGGTCACTAAAGGTCAGGCACTACTAAGTCAGTAATTCTATAACAGCAGAGTTGTGCCAGATCAGCTCTAGAATATTAGTGTAATTCCGCAGTTATGCGCCAAACCTATTAGGCAATGCTCCTATTAGGCGTATGCCCCTCCCATTTAACGTCCCCTTTGCATTTGTCTGTGAGAGAGTTTAGGCACATTCTGCTCAGCATTCAAAAGTATTTAACTGGCCAGGAACATCACCTGGGGACTAGTCTTTCCAGAGTGCATCACCTTGCATTTGTCCACATTAAATTTCATTTGCCATTTGGATGCCCAGTCTTCCAATTTCCTAAGTTCTTCCTGCAATATTTGCAGTCCGCACGTGTTTTAACAACCTTGAATACTACTACTACTACTTATCATTTCTGTAGCGCTACTAGACGTACGCAGCGCTGTGCAAAACTGTCCAGCAGAAGGTTCAGAGATGCACAAAGAATAGCATCAGTGTTAAGGAGCTGTTAGGAACTGGTGAATCTATGGTAACCCCCCAGTCCCCCTCCCTGGTTTTTCCAGCTGGGTTATAGAAGACGTCGAAAGAAAGCCAGCTGCAGCATAAAAATATAGGAGATTTTCACAAACATCCACAAAAACGGCCTGTGGATTATGTTCAGAAATAAACATCTGTTTAACGGATTGCCATGTTGGTGCGGGTGAGCAGAGCCCTGCCTTGCCCCCAGGAAGTTACAGCCAAGGGAATGGTTCTGCCTGCCTCCTGCACAGCCTCTCCGCCTCCCTCCGCATCTCTTGGATCCCAGTTCCACACAAGCAAAAGGCTTCAGTCCCCCGGAGAAAAAAGGTCCAGGGCTGCCGACGACCTTAGCCAGATGTCCTCCAGCGATACCATGAATTGCCGCTCTATAGTCCCCAGGAATCATTTCAAATGATTGTCCCACGCATTGGGGTGACAGAATTAGTGGCATTTTAATGGTCAAAAAGAGAGTGTCCCAGAAAACAATGGCAGCCCTGTGATGGGACTCGTAGAATTCGAACTGGAATGTTTGCTATCATCCACTCTGACTCCCAGAGCTTTCTCTCATCCAGTACCTGATAATGTGCATTTTTGTTTATTAAATAACGGCAACGCTTTGGGTAATATTTTCAAATGTCACAGAGCATTTTCGGCGAGATGAAATCTGAGCTTTCACAAAAGAAAAAAGTATCCTTGATTTACCTTTGACTAAAAACATGTGGGAAGAGCTGGACTTTACTGCAACAAACTCAATTACTACTACTATTTAGCATTTCTATAGCGCTACAAGGCGTACGCAGCGCTGCGCAAACATAGAAGAAAGACAGTCCCTGCTCAAAGAGCTTACAATCTAATAGACAAAAAATAAAGTAAGCAAATCAAATCAATTAATGTGAACGGGAAGGAAGAGAGGAGGGTAGGTGGAGGCGAGTGGTTACAAGTCAAAAGCAATGTTAAAGAGGTGGGCTTTCAGTCTAGATTTAAAGGTGGCCAAGGATGGGGCAAGACGTAGGGGCTCAGGAAGTTTATTCCTGGCGTAGGGTGCAGCGAGACAGAAGGCGCGAAGTCTGGAGTTGGCAGTAGTGGAGAAGGGAACAGATAAGAAGGATTTATCCATGGAGCGGAGTGCACGGGAAGGGATGTAGGGAAGGACGAGTGTGGAGAGATACTGGGGAGCAGCAGAGTGAGTACATTTATAGGTTAGTGGAAGAAGTTTGAACAGGATGCGAAAACGGATAGGGAGCCAGTGAAGGGTCTTGAGGAGAGGGGTAGTATGAGTAAAGCAACCCTGGCGGAAGATGAGACGGGCAGCAGAGTTTTGAACCGACTGGAGAGGGGAGAGGTGACTAAGTGGGAGGCCAGCAAGAAGCAGATTGCAGAATGTTGCAGGCCTGTGGTACAGGTAATTCATGTGGCCCTCTGTGTATAAAGGTTGCCCACCCCTGCTGTAGGGAGTCTCAGTGATGACACCTACTGGCCAGACACCAGATCCACATTAGCCAGGTGATGGTGGGAGCCTCAGTTTGTGACCCATGTATGACAGCTGTCACTATGATGGCTGAGTTGAAAAGTAAGGATATAAACATGGTGGTGGGGGGGAGGGGGGGAGAACTCCAGGTAGTTGCTCATGGCAGGCACCATGGCCTAACAGAGGCAGGTTCTGATTAACCTTCAAGTCCAAAAGACACACACACACACTTCTTACATGGCAAAGGTTAGGGAATAAAAGCGTATCAGAGGCTTTCAACAATGCATTGGGTCATCAATAAAGAGAGAACATAAGAATAGTCATACTGGGTCAGACCAATGATCCATCTAGCCCAGAATCCTGTTTCCAAACAGTGGCCAAGCCAGCAGACACCCAATTAGTAGCAACATTCCATGCTACCAATCCTGGGGCAAGCAGACTATGGACTTTTCCTCCAGGAACTTGTCCAAACCTTTTTTAAACCCAGATACGCTAACCGCTGTTACCACATCCCCTGGCAAAGAGTTCCAGAGCTTAAGTATTCACTGAGTGAAGAAATATTTCCTCTTGAGTGTCCCCTAGTCTTTGTACTTTTGGAATTTGTAAAAAAAATCGATTTACTTCTACTCATTCTACACCGCTCAGGATTTTGTAGACCTCGATCATATCTCCCCTCATCCGTCTCTTTTCCAAACTGAAGAGACAATAAATAAGCCAAAAAGAGAAACATGTACAAAAGAAAACAGCAAACTGGTTAATGCCCTGGATCTCAGAAGTACGAAGGAGCCTGCTGGTTCCAGCATGCCAGGCACCTCTAAGCCAAGAGACCTCCCTCCCCACCCTCACCTCCACCCTGTCAAAAGTAGGCCAAACTCCAGGAGCAATCATAGCATCACTCCCCCTCCAGGGCCAGCCCAACCATTAGGCATAACTAGGCAGCTGCATAGGGGAGTAGATTCTTGGGGGCAGCAATGAGCAGCTACAGTCAGAGCAAAATAGATCCTGACAGCCCCCCCCCCCCCCAAACTCAAAGAATCATCGGCACATGCCTCAAACTGCATTTTATAGGATGTTTGTATGACGATCATAATTGTTGAGTATAATTTCTAGAATCTTAAGGGGGGGAGGGGCTGCATGTTAGCAGCCTGAAAGTTAACCGAGAGGGGGTGTAAAGCTCAAGGCTGGTCTAGGGTGACCCACTACCCTCACATTAGCTCTGATCCCCTCTGACATACTGCGTCCTTGAGGCAAAGCCTGAAGACACTATTTCCCCACGTTGGTGGCATTTGGAAAAGGGTGTGTGTGACTCTTTGGAGAGTATCAAGAAAGCAATTAAATTATGTGTTAGGAATAAAAAGGGACATTGGGAGCCAAATGGGAAACACCCTGGCATTGGCAGACAGAGAAATGGCAGAGAAAGCATCAAATCTCTCTCTCTCTCTCTCTCGCATCCAAATCAGAGGGTAATTAGCAGAATTATGGATAAATTACTATTTGCTATGACTTTTGCTGCCTGCAGCCCAGCAGATAAAATAAGTCCTGCTGGGTGTAGGGTTTTTTTTTTCTCCTGTATTAATTCATTCATTTCTTTATCACAGAAGTTTGATGCTGCTTTTAACTCCTAACCCTTATTTTATCATCCTCACTTTAATGTTCCCTTATCTCTTGTTTGTCCTGTTTGTCTGTCCTAATTAGATTGTAAGCTCTATCGAGCAGGGACTGTCTCTTCATGTTCATGTGTACAGCGCTGCGTACGTCTAGTAGTGCTATAGAAATTACAAGTACTAGTAGTAGTACTCTTTGAGATTCCGGAATCTTGCTACTCTTTGGGATTCCAGAATCTTGGTACTCTTTGAGATTCCGGAATCTTGCTACTCTTTGGGATTCCAGAATCTTGGTACTCTTTGGGGTTCCGGAATCTTGCTACTCTTTGTCCTTATCCCTTATTTGTCCTGTTTGTTTGTCCTAATTAGATTGTAAGCTCTATCGAGCAGGGACTGTCTCTTCATGTTCAAGTGTACAGCGCTGCGTATAGAAATGATAAGTACTAGTAGTAGTTCTATGGAGCTCAATACATTCTGGGTAGATGGAGACTCCTACTGTGGCTTGGTCTGGTGGCCACGAAGAAGGATCTGGATTAGATTCCTGGCTCAGGTCTTCACCTGGGATAGCAGGAGGGAAGTTTCAGTCACTGAACTGTGTCAACACATAGAGGTAAATTCTATAAAGGTCACTAAAGGTCAGGCACTAAGTCAGTAATTCTATAACAGCAGAGTTTTGCCAGATCTGCTCTAGAATATTAGTGTAATTCCGCAGTTATGAGCCAAACGTTAGACGCAATGCTCCCATTAGGCATATGCCCCTCCCATTTAATGTCCCCTTTGCATTTGTCTGTGAGAGAGGTTAGGCACAGTCTGCTCAGTATTCAAAAGTATTTAACTGGCCAGGAACACCACCTGGGGACTATTCTTTCCAGAGTACATCACCTTGCATTTGTCCGCATTAAATTTCATCTGCCATTTGGACGCCCAATGGCTTCCAATTTCCTAAGTTCTTCCTGCAATATTTCTAGTCCACATGTGTTTTAACAACCTTGAATACTACTACTACTATTACTTATCATTTCTATAGCACTACTAGACGTACGCAGCGCTGTACACTTGAACATGAAGAGACAGTCCTTGCTCGACAGAGCTTACAATCTAATTAGGACAGACAAACAGGACAAACAAGCGATAAGGGAATATTAAAGTGAGGATGATAAAATAAGGGTTCTGAACAAGTGAATAAGGGTTAGCAGTTAAAAGCAGCATCAAAAAGGTGGGCTTTTAGCTTAGATTTGAAGACGGCCAGAGATGGAGCTTGACGTACTGGCTCAGGAAGTCTATTCCAGGCATATGGTGCACGAAGATAAAAGGAACAGAGTCTGGAGTTAGCGGTGGAGGAGAAGGGTGCAGATAAGAGAGATTTACCCAGTGAACGGAGTTCCCGGGGAGGAATGTAGGGAGAGATGAGAGTGGAGAGGTACTGAGGAGCTGGTCAATAAGAGGAGTTTGAACTGTATGCGGAAATGGATAGGAAGCCAATGAAGTGACTTGAGGAGAGGGCTAATATGAGCATAACGACACTGGTGGAATATTAGTCCTGCAGCAGAATTTTGAACAGATTGACGAGGAGAGAGATGGCTAAGTGGGAGACCTGTGAGAAGCAAGTTGCAATAGTCTAAGCGAGAGGTGATAAGAGCGTGGATGCCCTAGGGTTCTGGTAGTGTGCTCAGAAAGGAAAGGGCAAATTTTTGGTGATATTATAGAGAAATAAACGACAGGTTTTAGCAGTCTGCTGAAATATGTGCAGAGAAGGAGAGGGAGGAGTCGAAGATGACCCCAAGGTTACGAGCTGATGAGACAGGAAGGATGAGAGTGTTATCTACAGAAATAGAGAATGGGGGAGGAGGAGAGGTTGGTTTAGGGGGAAAGATGAGAAGCTCAGTCTTGGTCATGTTCTGTGTCATCTGGCCTGGTCTGCTGTCATCAGAGAACGCCTGTTCCAGGTAAACGGTTTTGTTTGCCCGATGGTTAGGAGGCAGCAATGTTTTAAAACCCTTCGATGTGGATGAGTCGCCAACTCTTTTCTGCATCTATAAAGCAGCGGAATAAAACAGAATGGTGTTGTATAAAACGGGTTTGTGCAAGAGTCATTTAAGGTTATGCCAATGGAAGGTTGATGAATTGTTCATTTCAGTTTGTTGTAATATTTCATCCTTGTGAGACAGCGGGGCATTGATTTCCTGTTACCTTTGACCTAAAAATGATCTTTCCTTTCAAAGACAGTGAAAGGGATTTTTCCACCTGCAAAAATCGGAAAGAATGTTAACAGAGAAACGCAGAAAATGACAGCAGAAAACCCAGTTATTTTATTAGTGAAGTAGGATTTCCCCTTTCAACAAGGCAATGCAAAGAGTACTTGGAAACTGCTTAGTAAAGGTTTTCTTTTTTTATATCTTCTCATCTTGGTGTTGTACAAAATACGTTATCTTGAAGTCACAGGCGGTCTTTCCTGTAGTTTCAGCACTGATATCCAGTTAACATGAAAACTGTACTGGGTCAGAGCAATGGACCATCTAGCCCAGTATCATGTTTTCAACAGTGGCCAATCCAGATCACAAATACCTGGCAAGATCCCAAAAAAGTACAAAACATTTTATACTGCTTATCCCAGAAATAGTGCAGGACGTCAGACTCACAAAAACAGAAGCCTGCACGGCTGTGTTGCTGATCTGCAAGGGCAGGCTTCAACATGGAATGTTGCTAGTGCAGGAGTAGCCTGGTGGTTAGTGCAGTGGACTGTGATTCTGGGGAACTGAGTTCAATTCCCACTGCAGCTCCTTGTGACTCTGGGCAAGTCACTTAACCCTCCATTGCCCCTGGTACAAAATAAGTACCTGAATATATGTAAACCGCTTTGCAAAAACCTCAGAAAGGCAGTATATCAAGTCCCATTTCCCTTTCCCCCTCCCCTTTCCCTTATGATGTCACAATATGAGAAGTGAGCCAAGTATCGGGCAATCAAGCCATTGTGACATCACTGATGAGGTTGGCTCTTACTGGTGGAATGAGTGGAGGCGTAGCCTAGTGGTTAGTGCAGCGGACTTTGATCCTGGGGAACTGGGTTCCATTCCCACTGCAGCTCCTTGTGACTCTGGGCAAGTCACTTAACCCTCCATTGCCCCTGGTACAAAATAAGTACCTGAATATATGTAAACCGCTTTGCAAAAACCTCAGAAAGGCAGTATATCAAGTCCCATTTCCCTTTCCCCCTCCCCTTTCCCTTATGATGTCACAATATGAGAAGTGAGCCAAGTATCGGGCAATCAAGCCATTGTGACATCACTGATGAGGTTGGCTCTTACTGGTGGAATGAGTGGAGGCGTAGCCTAGTGGTTAGTGCAGCGGACTTTGATCCTGGGGAACTGGGTTCCATTCCCACTGCAGCTCCTTGTGACTCTGGGCAAGTCACTTAACCCTCCATTGCCCCTGGTACAAAATAAGTACCTGAATATATGTGAACCGCTTTGAATGTAGTTGCAAAAACCTCAGAAAGGTGGTATATCAAGTCCCAGTTCCCTTTCCCTTATGACATCACAATATCAGAAGAGAGCCAAGTATCAGGCAATCAAGCCATTGTGACATCACTGATGAGGTTGGCTCTTATTGGTGGAATGAGTGGAGGAGTAGCCTAGTGGTTAGTGCAGCGGACTTTGATCCTGGGGAACTGGGTTCCATTCCCACTGCAGCTCCTTGTGACTCTGGGCAAGTCACTTAACCCTCCATTGCCCCTGGTACAAAATAAGTACCTGAATATATGTGAACCGCTTTGAATGTAGTTGCAAAAACCTCAGAAAGGTGGTATATCAAGTCCCAGTTCCCTTTCCCTTGTGACATCACAATATCAGAAGTGAACCAAGTATCGGGCAATCAAGCCATTGTGACATCACTGATGAGGTTGGCTCTTATTGGTGGAATGAGTGGAGGAGTAGCCTAGTGGTTAGTGCAGTGGACTTTGATCCTGGGGAACTGGGTTCCATTCCCACTGCAGCTCCTTGTGACTCTGGGCAAGTCACTTAACCCTCCATTGCCCCTGGTACAAAATAAGTACCTGAATATATGTGAACCGCTTTGAATGTAGTTGCAAAAACCTCAGAAAGGTGGTATATCAAGTCCCAGTTCCCTTTCCCTTATGACATCACAATATCAGAAGAGAGCCAAGTATCAGGCAATCAAGCCATTGTGACATCACTGATGAGGTTGGCTCTTATTGGTGGAATGAGTGGAGGAGTAGCCTAGTGGTTAGTGCAGCGGACTTTGATCCTGGGGAACTGGGTTCCATTCCCACTGCAGCTCCTTGTGACTCTGGGCAAGTCACTTAACCCTCCATTGCCCCTGGTACAAAATAAGTACCTGAATATATGTGAACCGCTTTGAATGTAGTTGCAAAAACCTCAGAAAGGTGGTATATCAAGTCCCAGTTCCCTTTCCCTTGTGACATCACAATATCAGAAGTGAACCAAGTATCGGGCAATCAAGCCATTGTGACATCACTGATGAGGTTGGCTCTTATTGGTGGAATGAGTGGAGGAGTAGCCTAGTGGTTAGTGCAGTGGACTTTGATCCTGGGGAACTGGGTTCCATTCCCACTGCAGCTCCTTGTGACTCTGGGCAAGTCACTTAACCCTCCATTGCCCCTGGTACAAAATAAGTACCTGAATATATGTGAACCGCTTTGAATGTAGTTGCAAAAACCTCAGAAAAGTGGTATATCAAGTCCCAGTTCCCTTTCCCTTATGACATCACAATATCAGAAGTGAACCAAGTATCGGGCAATCAAGCCATTGTGACATCACTGATGAGGTTGGCTCTTATTGGTGGAATGAGTGGAGGAGTAGCCTAGTGGTTAGTGCAGTGGACTTTGATCCTGGGGAACTGGGTTCAATTCCCACTGCAGCTCCTTGTGACTCTGGGCAAGTCACTTAACCCTCCATTGCCCCTGGTACAAAATAAGTACCTGTATATATGTAAACCGCTTTGAATGTAGTTGCGAAAACCTCAGAAAAGGCAGTATATCAAGTCCCATTTCCCTTTCTGTATTTTTACAATGCATGCTAAAAGATCTGAATGCATTACAATTCTTTACTGTGCTAAAATACATTAGCATGCAACAAAAGAAAGGACATTTTGTTAGGTTTTTTTTTCTATCAGTTCAAATGGGAAATAATGCAGAATGTTTTCATGCCAGTCAAGCCCCCACCCCTGTGGGCCAACACTTTACAAGACCAGAACACTGCACCAGTGATTTCACAGTAAGAATCCTGAAAGGTAACTTTAAAACAATACAGGAATGTAAGACCTTTGAAATAAGAATGATTGAATATTTTGACACCCAACAAACAGGACTTAATAAGGATCTGGGTTTTCTAACCCATTATAAACCATAGCTGTATTTCTCTGTTTATTACCCTCCTCTCACCTACCAACACCCATTCTGTTAGAATATCAATGAAATGCTTTGATGTCCCCATGCGTACCCCCACCCTCCCACTCTGTCAGACTGTCAAAGTAATGCTTTGATGTTTCTCTCATATATACTATCTGCTACCACATTTGCTTATTTCCGATCTGACGAAGAAGGGCAACCTTCGAAAGCTAATCAAGAAATGTATTAAGTTATGTCCAATAAAAAAGGTATCATCTTATTTTCTTTTCCATGTGTTATTTTGTTTGATTTCTATAGATTCTACATGGAATGTTGCTATTCCACTAGCAACATTCCATGTAGAAGTCGGCCCTTGTAGATCACCAATGTGGCCGCGCAGGCTTCTGCTTCTGTGAGTCTGACGTCCTGCAGAAGCCTGCGCAGCCTTCTACATGGAATGTTGGACACTAGCAACATTCCATGTAGAATCTCCAATAGTACCAACATTCCATGTAGAATCTCCAATAGTATCTATTTTACTGTCATAGTAATGCTTGAATGTTTTCACTTATATACACTGTCAGCTAGCACATTTGCTTATTTCCGATCTGAGGAAGAAGGGCAACCTTCGAAAGCTAATCAAGAAATGTATTAAGTTATGTCCAATAAAAAAGGTCTCATCTTATTTTCTTTTCCATGTTTTATATTGTTTGATTTCTATTGATAACATGCCATTTTAAAATGACAGGACCTCTCTACCCCTCCCTGATTGTGTGCTGGTAAAGCCATACCGTGGGCTTTTTTTTTTATATCATTCGAGGCTTGCCATTTTCCTATCTTACTAAACCAAATTACAAGGCGATTGCTTACGCCGGGTGCCTGATTTTCCAAATTTTGAGCATCCCCATCAGATTTGGAGCTGACAAGCCAGTTGTCATCGGAATGAGGCTGCTTGCATAACATATTGCAAATATATGTTGTCAGAATGTTGTTGCTATGGTGACAGATTAGAACAATACATTTACTAGAATACCTGCCCTTTGATCATGCATTATTCAAAACACTGTGTCCATTTCAGGAAGGATCAGGTAAGGCACTGGGTGGATCATTATTACTATTCATTTCTCCCTCACCTCTTCCCTCCTCTGTCCACACAAAGCATTTTTTTTTTAATGGACTAGGTTTATTAGTTGAATGCCATGGAGAAAATGACTTGAATCTCCACTGCGGACTTTGGAAGTTGCGCTCTTCCTATGATGCCCAGCTCACTCGACCCAGCCAAAAGAGCGGTTTTTTCCCTTGTAAATAACAGAGTGGCACTTCCTGGACTCACTTGCTTCATGTTCAAATAGGTTCTAGAATCTTCCGTACTGAGTCACAGTCAACAGATTACTGCCTATCATATATATTGTGTTATATAGGACAATGCGGAAAGATATTGGAGCCAATATTCAGACCGTGGGAGGTAGCCGGCAAACTCCTGCGGTCACTTCTAAACCCATGTATTCAGTGATGGCCATTTTTGGTAACTGGCACTGAATATCCGGTTTATTTTTAGCCAGTTAGAAGACTAAGCTGGTTATCTTCTAACCGGTCAAAGATATCCCACACAGCCACACGTGGCCAAATATAGCCGTTAAAGTGGTGCCGAAAGTTGGCAAATAGACGGTTATATCAGCCGATATAACCAGCTAGCTGCTAACCAGTGGTATTCAGTGACAGATAGCCAGCTATCCCCTCTGAATATCGCCGGATAGCCAGTTATGGGGTCAATCCTGGCCGGTTAAATGCTTTAAAAAATTGGAGGGATTGTCTTCTAGGGTGCCAGGATGCCAGGGCTAGGCCAGTGGCTAGGCCAGTGGCTTGATGGCAGTGCTGTCCATTACCATGCACAGTTCTTTGAGAATTATTGTTTTATTTTATTTATTTTTATTATAAAATTTTTTTTATGCAAATGCCTTATATATAAATGTATATGTAGCATATGTTTGGTGATTTTATGATTTCACTTAATCAATTTTCTGATGCATTTTATTCATCCATTGTAATTTCTGTTGAATATTTACATACATGTTTGTCTCCACAAATTTTATAATTACATTTGTTTGTATATTTATATTTTCAAATACTTATGTCACGATTTTTAATTTTAAAATGTTTTCCTTTGAATAATTTTTTAGACTCCTGAGGCAGGCCTGTTGCCGAAACACAGACATTAACCTTCACCTTGAAGACCCAAACTCTATCAACGCACAAGAATGCAAGGACTTCTTTCATCTATGTGATCTTACATGGCCACACATGCAAACAACCCACATGAAGGGTCATACACTCAACCTCATCTCATATAAACTGTCCACTGATCAGAACCGAACCATAACACAAACTAGATGGACAGAAACACCATGGACCGACCATTATAAACTAAACCTATCCCTAAAATGGCGAAAAAGGGGTTCTCTCCACACACGAGAACCCACAACTCAAACCACAAGAGGCCAAACAGACCCGGTTACTTTCTGGCAGCAAATATACAACAACGATTGGACAACACAAACGGAATCCATACATTACCTCTCAGAATGGGATAAAAGATGCAGACATATACTAGACAAAATAGCACCATTACAAACAAGAACTTCACGTACACATAACTCGATACCGTGGTTCAATGAAGAATTGAAAAAACTAAAACACAATCTAGGAAACTGGAACACACATGGAAAAAAATAAAAGTACACAAGTAATGCCACACTGGGAAAAGACCAAAGGTCCATCGAGCCCAGCATCCTGTCCATGACAGCGGTCAATCCAGGCCAAGGGCACCTGGCGAGTTTCCCAAACTGGAGCACCTAACTACAGTACTGTTCTATAGACCGCCAGGCAACTGGCAAGACTCCCAAACACACTTCATGGACTATATTTCGAATACATGTGTCTCTACCTCAAATCTTATTATAGTAGGCGATATTAACCTACACCTTGAAGACCCCACCTCAACAAGCACCCAAGAATGTGAAGAACACACTCTCAACGCATGGAAACAACTACAAAGGAAATACAAATACGCAATAAGACAGACCAAAAGGTCATATTACAAAACTAAAATTGGGCCGGTCTACAAAAACACGCAAAAACTATACCACCTCGTTAACAAACTACTAGACACAATACCGGTCATCACAACCAACGCTGACATCCCTTCTGCAGATAACCTTGCTAAATATTTCAATGAAAAAATCGTAAACCTATGCAAAACTCTACCTCAGAACAAAATGGACATAGAAAACTTTATTAATGGTCTAGACCCCACCCCTGGTGAATACTCTGCTGACCATATATGGTCAAATTTCGCTCTCCTCAGGACCGACACAGTTACTCAGGCGATTAAAAAATACTCCAACAGCCACTGTCAACTTGACACCTGTCCCAGCTACCTAATACAATCTGCTCCCCACCACTTCATAACAGATCTCACATCCCACCTAAACTTCATGCTTCAACAGGGTATCTACCCTAAAGAAAAAGGCAACATCCTGCTCACCCCAATACCAAAAGACACCAAGAAAAAAACAAACGACATTACTAACTATCGCCCAGTAACATCTATCCCATTAGTAGTCAAACTAATGGAAGGACTGGTGACCAAACAACTCAATGACTACATAAACAAATTCACTATACTACATCAGTCACAATCAGGATTTCGACCCCTACACAGCACTACTTACTCTCCTAACCAAATTCAAGCAGGAAATAGCATTAGGCAAGAGTATTCTCCTCCTTCAATTCGACATATCAAGTGCGTTCAACATGGTTAACCATAACATACTGCTAAGACTCCTAGAATACTTCGGAATCAGTGGTGGCACTCTCAATTGGATCAAGGGTTTCCTAACCACAAGAACATATCAATTAAAATCAAAAACAAACATATCGTCACCATGGAAACCAGCCTGCGAAGTACCGCAAGGATTACCATTATCACCGATCCTTTTCAACCTCATGATGACTCCACTAGCCAAGACCTTATCTACCCAAGGCCTTAACCCATTTATCTACGCTGATGACGTTACATTATACATCCCCTACAAACATGATCTGGCAGAAATCTCCAACGAAATCACACTCAGCCTAAACATCATGAACTCATGGGCAAATGCATTCCAACTAAAACTCAATACAGAAAAAACACACTGTCTCATCATCTCTTCCCAATACAATACATACAAACCCACAAACATTAACTCCCCAGAACACACCCTCCCTATCCCAAACAGCCTGAAAATTCTCGGAGTAACAATCGATCGTAGCCTATCACTAGAGACCCAAGCGAAATCAACCATAAAGAAAATGTTTTTCTCAATGTGGAAACTCAAACGCCTGAAACCATTCTTCCCGAGGGAAATATTTTGTAACCTGATACAGTCAATGGTACTAAGCCACGCAGACTACTGCAAAGGAATCTATGCGGGATGCAAGGATCAAATCATAAAGAAACTTCAGACCGCCCAAAACAAAGCAGCCAGGCTTATATTTGGAAAAACGTGTTTTGACAGCGCCAAACCACTCTGAGAAAAACCACATTGGCTGCCAATCAAAGAATGGATCACTTTCAAAATCTGCACAACTGTTCATAAAATTATTTACGGCGAGGCACCAGGATACATGACAGACCTCATCGACCTACCAACCAGAAACACCACAAAATCTACACGATCATACTTAAACCTCCACTACCCAAGCAGTAAAGGACTCAAATACAAATCCACCTATGCATCCTGCTTTTCCTACTTAAGCGCACAACTACGGAACGCACTACCAAAAGCAGTAAAAACTACGCTCGACCACCTAAATTTCCGGAAAGCACTAAAGACAGACCTGTTCAGAAGAGCATACCCCACCGACCCAACATAAAATACCTGAACACTTGTGACGCAATATAACCAAAGACCGTAACGGACATTACCTGACTCTTGCTCTCCTCTCCCTCTCTAAGTTCCCCTAATTACCTACCATACATGTACCTCATTCTACCACAATATCACTTTGTATTCATTCATACCATGTATTTATTCAGACCGGAATCGGCTAATGCTGTTAACGGTAAAATGTAAGCCACATTCAGCCTGCAAAAAGGCGGGGAAATGTGGGATACAAATGTAACAAATAAATAAATAAAATGTATCACCTCCAAAGGGGGCTGAAATCTAGCCTTGCATGCATTTGGTTTTGAAGTGTTCTCACTTCCTTACTCCAGACTCCCACCACTCACTGTGTGACCTTGAGCAAGTCACCTTCACGTCCAGGGCTCAGACTTAAGATTGTAAAATCGTGGGCTAAGGAGGGGGGGGGGGGTCACAGCTGGGACGCTTCTCATTATGTAAATTACCTGTTACAATACCATTAGTAAATTGATGGTTATTTGTTTAAACTAACATTTTGAAGTAAAAGGGAGCTTACCCATAGGCCAATGATGGGGGTATTTAATCAGGTAAGAGGTAGCATCCTTGTGGTCAGGGAAACCAGGGTTAAGATCCCACTGACCCTTCTGGTCACCTCTGCAATGTTGCTTACTTTGCCTCCCCTCCCCCCTTAGACAGGAACCATTCTTACCGCAAGGACTAACTCTACCTAAATTTGAATAATACATGAGCCATTTTGATCATCATTTGGAAATGTGAGCTAAAAATTTAAAAATTATCATAAGTACATAAGCACTGCCACGCTGGGAAAAGACCAAAGGTCCATCAAGCCCAGCACTCTGTCTCCGACAGCGGCCAATCCAGGCCCCAAGAACCTGGCAAAAACCCAGAATTTAATAACGATCAATGATTTGGTTGGCTGATGCCTTGTAAAAGTATTTAATCTAATCATACAAACACCAAAACATCAAGAGCAATTTGGTCTACGATACCTAGAAACCAAAATTCATTGTATTAAGTAGAGCTGCAGTGAATAGCTTATTTTACCATTTGGCCAAATAATATTTTTCATTGTTCGTATTTGGCCGAATACAGATAATGGGCATATTAAAAGAAGCCATGTGAAATCATAAATCAAGTGTTTATTTCAGTCGGATTTAGCACGGTAGAGCCCCGGATTATTCATATTTGAATTTAAATCACCGGCCGAATACGAATAATGTCTTCGGGGCACTACGAGGAGCTGAATCGAATCGAAGATCAATATTTGATACAGCCCTAGTATTAAGTAGATGAATAGGTGCAAAGCCTCTGAGAAAAAGCCACAAAGTCCTCGTAGCTTTCCAGGAGCCTAACCTGAGCCTAATGTAAAAAGCTGTAATGTTATTTAACATTCATCCGGTGTTACACTTTCCCTCTTGCTAATTTGGAGACTCTGCGAGTTGAATTTGAAAATCACACAAGTGTGATCTTTCCTCTGGAACATCCACCATCAATCAAAGTCCCTATAACGAATCTGTTAATTCCATTCTCGTAGCTTAGCTGCATCCTCCCTTCCCTTCTCGTTATAAATCACTATAATTAAAGCATTTTGAAAGTGCAACCTATTTATACCTTTTGGGGAAGAAGAAGGTGCCAGACACCGCTTCCAGTCCCACTGCGATCATAATGACCCACCCCAACCTGCCGCCCGTGGAATCTTTCCAAACTTTTGACCTCAGTAAGTCTTTTGTTTGCTTTTCTCCATCAACTGTCAGCTCGACTAGTCCTGGAAAAAAAAATGTATTTTGAAGATTGTTTTTTTTTTTTTTTTTTGCAATTTTTGTGCTGAGTTAATGTCACTGAAAAATATGAGCAGTGATAGCACCTGATATGGAAGTTCTCAACGTAGCCACAGAGGAAGCATGAAGGGTTTTCTCACATAGCCATCCTGGCACGCCTCTCTCGCCAGCTACTGCTAAGGAAGGCGCTGTCACTCAATTATTTACCAAGCTGAGCTTTGGCTGCTCTGCTGAGACTCTTGTCAACGTTAGCTGCTTGATCTGAACTGCTAGGATGACAGTTTTTACGATGGTGTCCCCTGTGCATGGACCAAGTCCTTCCACATAGACATTTGGACATATTTACCTTTCCCCTCCTCTCTCCTGGTTTCCCTGCTCCTTCCGTCCCCTTCCTCGTCCTCCCCACTATTTCTTGTGTAGGTTTTCTGCTGTATTAGCTTTACTTTACTACATTGGCGTCTGCCTCTGTGATGCGTTGTAAGCCACATTGAGCCTGACGCTGTTGGGAAACTGTGGGGTACAAATGAGATAAATAAATAAACCACTGAGCACTTTTTTGATGGCAATACACCATCTCACAAGTTCAAAACAGCGCCCTACAAGTGAAAGGTAGCGGAGGCTACTATAGAAGTCACCTGGCAGCTCCAAATCAAAAAAAATTCAGACTTCCATGGCTCCATAGCAAATTCTCAAAATGTCAAGGTATTTGCATTCTCCCGCCCACCATTGCAAATATGACTAGTATTCAAATTCAGTTTTTTTATAGGTAATGCAGCAGAGGCGTAGTTGGTATTTTGGAGGGGCCCTTCCACACACGCGTGCCCCTCTCCCCTCCCCCCCCCCCCAAACCACACACCACAAATATCTTCCCGGAGATATTTCTTAAGAACATAAGAGGGGTTTTTTTCACCAACCCCACATCTTCTCCCTCTCCTCTGCGGCGTCCCAGCATCTGCGCTCCTGTCTCCGAACTGTGTCCCTCCCCGATGTCGGTACAGGCATCCTCGGCGCCTGCAGCGATTCATTCTAGTTGCTTGCGCCGGTCCCGCAGACTTCCATCAGCCATGTCCCGCCCTCTCTGACATCATTGCCTGTTTTCTGTCTGGTGGAACGCGGCAGAGAGAATGAATTGCTGCAGGTGCCAAGGACACCTGTACTGACACCAGGGAGGGAAGGGGTTCAGAAACCGGAGTGCAGATGCCGGGATGCCATGGAGGAGAAGGGGGAAGAGAGCAGCGTGGCGCTGCAGCTGGGTGGACCTCAGCCAAGATTGGGTGGGCAACCACCCGTAGCTATGTCACTGTAATGTGGGTAGAGGAGGTGCTGAATGCAGGAATGCAGCCGCCATCTCCTTGTGCAGAATCCAGGCAAAATGTGCCACGTAGTCAGGCCTGGATTTCCAATTAGGTAAAACCAGGGGCGTAGCCAGACAACAGATTTTGGGTGGGCCTAGGTAAGAAGTGGTTGGGCACCAAATGTTCTCCCCCCACCACCACCAAAAAAATATCTCAGCTGGCAGGAAAATGCTTCTTTCCACCTTGGCAGTCTGCAGCAGGCATGCGCTGAAAACTGAGCATGCGCAGGTGCCAGTATTGTGAAGAGAGGCTGAGAAGGCTAGGGCTTTTCAGCTTGGAGAAGAGACGGCTGAGGGGAGATATGATAGAAGTGTATAAAATGATGAGTGGAATGGATCGGGTGGATGTGAAGCGACTGTTCACGCTTTCCAAAAATACTAGGACTAGAGGGCATGAGTTGAAGCTACAGTGTGGTAAATTTAAAACGAATCGGAGAAAATTTTTCTTCACCCAACGTGTAATTAGACTCTGGAATTCGTTGCCGGAGAACGTGGTACGGGCGGTTAGCTTGACGGAGTTTAAAAAGGGGTTAGATAGATTCCTAAAGGACAAGTCCATAGACCGCTATTAAATGGACTTGGAAAAATTCCGCATTTTTAGGTATAACTTGTCTGGAATGTTTTTACGTTTGGGGAGCGTGCCAGGTGCCCTTGACCTGGATTGGCCACTGTCGGTGACAGGATGCTGGGCTAGATGGACCTTTGGTCTTTCCCAGTATGGCACTACTTATGTACTTATGTACTTATGAGTAGAATTTTGTTACTATCAGGGGAAAGTCTTCAATTGACAGAGCTTGGGATCTCCACCAGCTACCGCTAAACATGTGCTACTGTTGGGTGGGCCTGAGCCCTAAGTGGGTGGGCCCTGGCCCACCCAGGCCCACCTGTGGCTACGCCACTGACAAGCAGCTGCCTATGGACACGAATCTCACTGAAGCATTAAAATCCATCATCCAGAAGCGATGTGCTACCTTGTGTTTGAGATTTCTTTATATGTTTGATAAAATCCTGTCTCCTCTAGAATGTTCTTTCCTACTTTCTTTAACTTGTACAAGTGGGTTTTTTTTTTTTTTTTTTAAATCAGAAATGAAAAGTTGTGCAGTTTTTCTTTTCTCCAGCAAATGCTGTGGCTTTAGGCATATACAAATAGACTTGAAAATGCTTAGATAGGTAAGTGTGTGGGTGGGTGATTTCTCCTTTATTTCGGAAACCAGAGATGATCAGTGCCTTTCACTGTGAAATATGACATCACACAGGCAGGAAACGCAACTCTTTTCCTACAGACGCCTCCCGCACATGAGCGTACAAACGTTGCTCCTAGCAGGGCACCAGTCAACACCTTCACCTAGGGGTCCTTTTACCTGCGCTAGAAGGCGGGGGCCATTTTTCCCCCATGCGCCAGGCCCCTTTTTACTGCAGCGGGTAAAAGGCCCCCCAAACATGGCCATGCGGTAACAGATCTCTTACCACATGGCCATGCAGCAGGGAGCCCTTAACGCCACCAAGGTAGTGATAAGGACTCTGGCAGTAACCGGGCAGCACGCAGCCATGCCCAATTACCGCTGGGTTTCTGCCACACAAGCCATTTCTGGGGGGTTCTCTTTTCCCCCCCAGAAATGGCACACACTTGGGGCAGAACTAACATCAGCAGCCATATTGGGCCAGTAGTAGTCCTGATTTAGCATTCAGTAAGCCCGCATTGGGCTTACCAACGCTTTGTAAAGACCCCCTAGTTACCAAAAAGTGCTACTTCAGCGATTCCCTGCCAAAGGAGAACTCAGGGGCCCTTTTCCTAAACTTGGTGTAGCCTCATGGCCTGGGCTAATTGCCACATGGGATAAAATGCGATGCGCAGCACTTAGCATTTTGCCTTTAGCAGGGGCGTAGCCAGACTTCGGCGGAAGGGGGGTCCAGAGCCCAGGTGAGGGGGGCACATTTTAGCCCCCCCCCCCCCCCCGCCAACGACTCTCTCGATCCCCCCAATCCCCGCCAGCCGAGGCCCTCCTGCTTCCCGCGCAAGGCTTCGTTCTGTTTCTGACATCCTGCACTTGATCTGCAAGGCTTCATTCTGTTTCTGTGAGTCTGACGTCCTGCATGTACAATGTGCAGGACGTCAGAAATAGAATGAAGCCTTGCGCGGGAAGAAGAGGACCTCGGCTGGCGGAGGTTGGGGTCCCCCACCAGCAAAGGTAGCCCACAGGATAGGAGGTAGTGTTCTATTGTGGATTAAAAACTGGTTAAAAGATAGAAAACAGAGAGCAGGGTTAAATGGTCAATATTCTCAATGGAGAAGGGTAGTTACTGGGGTTCCTCAGGGGTCTGTACTGGGACCGCTGCTTTTTAACATATTTATAAATGACCTAGAGATGGGAGTAACTAGTGAGGTAATTAAATTTGCTGATGACACAAAGTTATTCAAAGTCATTAATTCACGGGAGGATTGTGAAAAATTACAAGAGGACCTTACGAGACTGGGAGACTGGGCGTCTAAATGGTTGATGACATTTAATGTCAGCAAGTGCAAAGTGATGCACGTGGGAAAGAGGAACCCGAATTATAGCTATGTCATGCAAGGTTCCACGTTAGGAGTCACGGACCAAGAAAGGGGATCTAGGTGTCGTCGTTGATGATACATTGAAACCTTCTGCTCGGTGTGCTGCTGCGGCTAAGAAAGCAAATAGAATGTTAGGTATTATTAAGAAAGGAATGGAAAACAAAAATGAGGATGTTACAATGCCTTTGTGTCGCTCCATGGTGCGACCACACCTCGAATATTGTGTTCAATTCTGGTCACCGCATCTCAAAAAAGATATAGTGAAATTAGAAAAGGTGCAGAGAAGGGCGACGAAAATTATAAAGGGGATGGGACGGCTTCCCTATGAGGAAAGGCTAAAGCGGCTAGGGCTCTTCAGCATGGAGAAAAGGTGGCTGAGGGGAGATATGATAGAGGTCTATAAAATAATGAGTGGAGTTGAACGGGTAGATGTGAAACATTTGTTCACGCTTTCCAAAAATACTAGGACTAGGGGGCATGCGACGAAGCTACAATGTAGTAAATTTAAAACGAATCAGAGAAAAGTTTTCTTCACTCAATGTGTAATTAAACTCTGGAATTTGTTGCCAGAGAATGTGGTAAAGGCGGTTAGCTTAGCGGAGTTTAAAAAAGGTTTGGACGGCTTCCTAAAGGAATAGTCCATAGACCGTTATTAAATGAACTTGGGGAAAATCCACTATTTCTGGGATAAGCAGTATAAAATGTTTTGTACATTTTTGGGATCTTGCCGGGTATTTGTGACCTGGATTGGCCACTGTTGGAAACAGGATGCTGGGCTCGATGGACTTTTGGTCTTTCCCAGTATGGCAATACTTATGTACTTATATGTACTCTAATGCACTATAATCAAAGAAATACATCAACGGACCACATCAACCAACTGGCATAAATGAAGAAGCCATGTCACTACGCTGCCTTCAAATATGTTTTTCAATTTTTGTAAGCTAATAGCTCTGGCATTCATAACCGTTTTCCCCCTCTCTGAAGTCAGAAAGGAGATGTGTGAGTCGGCTTTGTGTGCTAGGACTGTATTGTTTCCGTAGCACAGAAAGGATCCTCTATGTCCCCTCTCAGCCCTGCATTTCACCCTTTCACGAAAGCTGCTGAGATGTATGGAGCTCCTATTCCACTGCTCTTTGGACCGGGAGCCAAGAAATGCTTTGACGCATGTGATGGAGGCAGTAGGTGTTCAGGAATTTCTTGGCCTGCCTAAGGAGATTGTACAGTACATAAAGCACACTTCGCTGGTGAAGCTACACTGCGCAGTCCTTCACGGCAATAGCTTACTGCTGGAATTGGCCAAGAACTTTACAATACACTTTTTGCAAAGCTACTACTAGTAATCATTTCTATAGTGCTACTAGATGTATGCAGCGCTTTCCAAAAATACTAGGACTAGGGGGCATGCGATGAAGCTACAATGTAGTAAATTTAAAACGAATCGGAGAAAATGTTTCTTCACTCAATGTTTAATTAAACTCTGGAATTTGTTGCCAGAGAATGTGGTAAAGGCGGTTAGCTTAGCGGAGTTTAAAAAAGGTTTGGCCGGCTTCCTAAAGGAAAAGTTCATAGACCGTTATTAAATGGACTTGGGGAAAATCCACTATTTCTGGGATAAGCAGTATAAAATGTTTTGTACATTTTTGGGATCTTGCCAGGTAGTTGTGATCTGGATTGGCCACTGTTGGAAACAGGATGCTGGGCTTGATGGACCTTTGGTCTTTCCCAGTATGGCAATACTTATGTACAAATTATATGCAGGTACTTTCTCTGTCCCTAGAGGGCTCACAATCTAAGTTTTTGTACCTGGGGCAATAGAGGGTTAAGTGACTTGCCCAAGGTCACAGGAGGCTGCGGTGGGAATTGAACCCAGGTCTCTAGGGTCAAAGCCTGCTACACTAACCATTAGGCTATTCCTCCACACCACCAAAACAGAAAAGAAAATAAGATGATACATTTTTTTATTGGACTAACTTAATACATTTTTTTCTATTCGCTTTCGAAGGTGGCCCTTCTTCGTCAGTTCAGAAATAAGCAGGTGTTGATAGATGACAGTATAATGACACATCAGTGTGCGAAGGAAGAGCGGGACTTGGGGGTGATTGTGTCTGATGACCTTAAACCTTTCAAACAGGTAGAAAAAGCGACGGTCAAAGCCAGAAGGATGCTTGGGTGCATAAAGAGAGGCATGACCAGCAGGGAAAAGGAGGTGATAGTGCCGTTGTATAAGTCTCTAGTGAGGCCCCATTTGGAGTACTGCGTGCAGTTCTGGAGACCGCACCTACAGAAAGATATAAACAGGATGGAGTTGGTCCAGAGGGCGGCTACGAAATTTTGAATGCAAAAATTATAGGGACAAGCTTATGAACCTCAACATGTAGACGCTGGAAGAGAGGAGGGAGAGAGGAGACATGATAGAAACGTTTAAATATCTCAAGGGCATTTATGTACAGGAAGAGAGCCTTTTCCAAATGAAGGAGAGCTCTTATCACCATGCATATCTCCCTGTCCCTCATCCACTTGACCCTCCCTGTCTCTCACCTAACCCACCCCACCCTCACCCTGTTAGATTGTCACTGAAATGCTTTGATAGAAACATAGAAACATGACGGCCATATGACCCATCCAGTCTGCCCATCCTCTGTAACCCCCAATTCTACCTGTGATAAGAGGGTGACAAGGCAGTAGAATGTCTATGGTTTATAATGGTCTAGAAAACCTAGATCTTTGTTAAGTCCTGCCTGGTGGGTGTCAAAATATTTTATCATTCTGACTTCAAAGGTCTTACCTTCCTGTTGGACTAACATGGCTACCACATCTCTCTACTCCATTATTTCTGAAACCAGAGATAATCAGTCCCTTTCACAGAAGTAGGAAACACCAACTTTTACCGTAACACACGTCTACAGCACATGGTCATAAACACACACTACTAAGATTGCCCCAGTCACTAGGTTGATGCCCTCATCTAGTTAATAATTATGACCTCTGTCATGTTTATTAAAGACACAACATTTGCAGACAACAGCAGGCTTTAAAAAGTGACATCAGATCATTCCAGTGTCTTCTAATTTTATAACTTAGTGGTAAATTCTCAGAATCTGAGATTCAAGGTTGATGGTTCAAATCGCATGAAGAGTGGTCAGCTAAACTGAGAGTATGAAGAAAGGTGAGAAACCTGGACTAAGCAGGACATTTTTTTGCAATGGAAGAATGAGTGATGAGAGCACCAGATGGAGACCCAGAGTGATGCTCGAGTTCAAATCCTGCTTTTGCCACCGCTGAGCCTTGTTTTAGAGATGCTGACTGCCACACTAGTGGCTCCCACCCAAATTATGCCACCTTGGAGGGGGCAGGGAAGGAAAGAGGAAATGTTGGACACCTCAGAGGAGGGGTAGGATTAGGGAAGAAGGGGAGATGCTGGACTCTTGAGGGGTTAGGGAAGGGGAGATGCTGAACGTGAGGAGGAACGGCCTTGGGCTGACCCGTGGCAGGGAGGGCAGGAGCCACATGGCTGAAGTTTCACATAGGGCATCAGATACCCTTGGACTGGCCCTGAGAATAAAAGGGACTTTTTTACTTTGAGAATTATTCATGTCTTTCTTACGTAGATTTGAAGGGCATCGCTTATATCTCTAGAAAGTCCGTGAGTGTTTGTTAAGCCAAACTGGCACGGGCTGTGTACAATATGATATGTTATTCCCTCAGCATCCTCAGTCCCCGAAAACAAAGCAGCCAGTGAATAAAAACCATAATAATAGCAATAATAATAATACAGATTTTGTTCGCAAATGTCTTTTCTTCCCCTGCTGGGTTACAGGAGTTCAGAGTAAGGCACGCGTTGCCTGTTAGTCCGACACAAAGAGCACTTGAGTCCAGAATTTCGAGGCTCATAAAAACATTATTGTCTATATCCCTGGACATTTATTTACAAGTGTGGCAAAGGAACTGAAAAATGTAACCCTGGGAGCAGCTGGTTGCATTATTGGGACTTGCATGAATGGATAATGCCACCTCTGTTCCAGAATGAACATGTCTGCAAGGGTTTGCAAACGCTAGAAGATCTGTGAGGCTACTCATATCAGATGTAATAAGCTAATTATTATTACTGTTAAGTTTTTGCAGATAATCCATTTTTGAAGGTTAATTTGTGTGCAGAAAATAAAATTACAGCAGTGTGGAAAACTAATGGAAATTTATAGGAACAACGCCTCCCCCACTGAATAGGCTTCAGAGAGCCCGGGTACCCTCTCCAAGGCTCCACCCCCTCAACATCACTGCATGTAGATCTGTAGCCAATGAAAAACCATCAAATCATATCTAAGACTCCCACTGCTTAGCAATTTGAGCCACCCCTGCTTTTACTGGGAGCTTAAGGAGATGAACTTGAGATTCCTACCTGCACAGCTATGGTTTCCTGCTTCTCATCTGATCAGATATTCATTCATTCATTCATTCATTTCTAACGTTGAATTTTGTCAGCCTTTTACGTAATAGCTCAAGACCAGTTACATTCAGATATAGCTGGTGGTTGGGAGGCGGGGCTAGTGCTGGGCAGACTTATACGGTCTGTGCCGGGGCTGGTGGTTGGGAGGCAGGGATAGTGCTGGGCAGACTTATACGGTCTGTGCCAGAGCTGGTGGTGGGAGGCGGGACTGGTAGTTGGGAGGCGAGGATAGTGCTGGGCACACTTATAGGGTCTGTGCCAGAGCTGGTGGTGGGAGGCGGGGATAGGGCTGGCCAGACTTATACGATCTGTGCCCTGAAGAGGACAGTACAAATAAAAAAGTAGCACATATGAATTTATCTTCTTGGGCAGACTGGATGGACCGTGCAGGTCTTTTTCTGCCATCATCTACTATGTTTACTATGTTACAGCACAGCATCGAAGTTTAAAAAAAGTCTCTGCTTTGGGTGTGATTAGAACAACAGTCTATGATCCAGAATAGCTTTCTTGGAACTGCTTCGTGTTCCAGGTGCAGGATCCAAGAAACAGGCAGAGCTCTGGCCTCCCAATGAGACGATGGTGCAGGGAGGATGGATTTAGATTTGTTAGGAACTGGGCAACATTCTGGGGAAGGGTGGGGGGAGGCTATTCTGGAAAGATGGACTCTAGCTTATTCAGGGTGGAAACCAGGCTGCTGGCATCAACATTTAAAAAGGAAATAGGGCAGCCTTTAAACTAGAACCTAGAGGAAAGCTGACAGTTGCTCAGTAGTGCATGGTTCAGGACAAGGATCAAAACAGGGACGATACAGCATTCTGATAGAGAGATTACAATAAAGGCAAGGGTATACCAGGTGCCTTTAAATAAAAAAAGTAGACATGTGTGCGCTGGAAGAAAGGAAGGAGAGAGGAGACATGATACAGACGTTTAAATATCTCAAGGGCATTTATGTACAGGAAGTGAGCATTTTTCAACTGAAGGAAAGCTCTGGAACGAGGGGGCATGTGATGACGTTGAGAGGGAATAGGCTTAGGAGTAATCTAAGAAAGTATTATTTCACGAAAAGGGTGGTGGAGGCGTGGAATGGCCTCCCGGTGGAGGCTGTGGAGTCTAGGACTGTGTCAGAGTTTAAAAAGGCATGGGATAAGCATGTGGGATCGCTTAGGAACAGGAAGAATTAGGGATTACAGAGGATGGGTCATATGGCCTTTATCTGCCCTCATGCTTCTATGACTTGAAAGATTGCAAATCATCATAGTTGTTAGTAGGAATCCAAAAAGCTGTTGAAATTTAACGTGAGCAAGTGCAAAGTGATGTATATAGGGGAACAGCAACCCAAACCATAGCTACATGATGCAAGGTTCCATATCCTATATAATAATTCTCACCTCCAACAGGATGTGCCTGGGACCGTGCCTGCCGGAAGTGGTCTGCTAGGCAGGCAAGCACTGACCTCAGTGACAGAAAATTTGGCAAAGCAAAACAATCTGAGTGCTGGCCATTAGGACACAGGGTAGATAGGAGAGTTTTAAAAGACTGAAGGAACCAAAAGTGATCGGGGGGGGGGGGGGGTGGCAAGTTCTGAAGGAATGAAAGAAATGAAAATTTACGAGAGGAACACAATCTGAATGCCGGGCATTTGTACACAGGGTAGATAGGACACTTTTTTAAAAAAATTAACGACTTGAAAGTATTACATCTTGGGGGAGGGTTGAGGAGGAAAGCGGTGGGGTATCCGGATACTGGGCGTTAGGGCCACGGGGGTACATAGACGTTTGAAAGCCTTAAGGAACCCAAAGTGTGGGAAGGAGGAGGAAAAGGAGGGGAGGGAACGGGGTGAGGGGCATTAGGAACAGGGGAGGGGGCCCTGTCACACCCTCTCATTCTCACACACACACACTGTCACACACACCCGCATGTTCACTCTGGCTCTCTCACTCAAACATACACACTCCCAGGAAAACCTTGCTAGTGCCCGTTTCATTCGTTCCAGAAACGGGCCTTTTTTACTATTTTATATACAATGCAATCAATGACTACACCGTTAGCTCAAAGCGATCAAAATCATTTCACATACAATTCTAAGCAGATAGTAAATCTCCGAACACAATAATGCCTTACCTGATCTTCCTTCATGTTGTTTTCAATCTCAAATCAGTTACCACAGGTAAGTCTATTCATTAACATAAGCAGAATGGAACAAATTAAAGAAGTTATCGGCATCAACTAAGTACCCAAAAGCTTAAATTCCTTTCTAGCTATAACTGGAAGCCAAAGCAGTTGTTTCAATAAAGGAGTCAATCCATCAGAGTCACAATCCAGGAAAAGGATCTGGGTGTCATCATTGATGACATGTTGAAATCCTCTGCTCAGTGTGCAGTGGCAGCCGTGAAAGAAAACTGAATGTTAGGAATTATTAGCAAAAGAATGGAGAATAAAACAGAGATTATTATAATGACTTTGCATTGCTCCACGGTGCGACTGCACCTAAAATACATTCCAGCTTATGAGATGGCCAGCTTCACCCGATAATGGAGAAAAGAAAGCCGGCCCTGACGAGCATTTCGCCAGCTTCACTGGTCCTTTTTTTTTTCAGGACCAAGCTTCAAAAAGGTGCCCCCAACTGACCAAACGACCACTGGAGGGAATCGGGGATCACCTCCCCTTACTCCCCCAGTGGTCACCAACCCCCTCCCACCCAAAAAAAATATATATATTTTTTTGCCAACCTCTATGCTAGCCTCAAATGTCATACCCAGCTCCCTGACGGCAGTATGCAGGTCCCTGGAGCAGTATTTAGTGGGTGCAATGCACTTCAGGCAGGTGGACCCAGGCCCATCCCCCCCTCCACCTGTTACACTTGTGGTGGTAAATGTTAAGCCCTCCAAAAAACCCCAAAAGCCACTGTACCCACATATAGGTGTCCCCCTTCATCCCTAAGGGCTATGGTAGTGGTGTACAGTTGTGGGGAGTGGGGTTGGGGGGCTCAGCACCCAAGGTGCTATGCACCTGGGAGCAATTTGTGAAGTCCACTGCAGTGTCCCCTAGGGTGCCCAGTTGGTGTCCTGACATGTCAGGAGGACCAGTGCACTGCGAATGCTGGCTCCTCCCACGACCAAATGCCTTGGATTTGGCTGGGTTTGAGATCGCCGGCATTAGTTTCCATTATCGGCGAAAACTGATGCCGGCCATCTTTTTCGATAATAAGGTTCGGGACTGCTCTTTATGGCACCAGCCAAATAGATCGCCGGTGCCGTTCGATTATGCCCCTCTATGTGTAATTCTGGTCTCTGCATCACAAAAAAAAAAGGTACAGAAAAGAGTGACCACAATGATAAAGAGGATGGAACAACTCCCCTATGAGGGAAGGCTAAACAGCTTTTCTTCAGCTTGGCGAAGACACGGCTGAGAGGAGATAAATATAATACAGGTCGATAAAATCATGAGTGGAGTGGAACATGTAGATGTAAATCTCTTGTTTACTCTTTCCAAAAGTACAAGGCTTAGAGGACACGCAATGAAGTTATTAAGTACTTCATTTAGAACAAATTGGAGAAAATATTTCTTCATTCAACATATAATTAAGCTCTGAAATTAATTGCCAGAGAATGTGGTTAGCGCAGCCGGGTTTCAAAAAGGCTTCAACAAAAAAAGTCCATAAATCATTATTAGGTAGACTAGAGGAAAATCCACTGCATATTCCTGGGATAAGCAGCATAAATCTCTTTTACTCTTTTTGGATCACCAGGAACCTGTGACCTGGCTTGGCCACAGTTAGAAAATAGGATACTGGGCTTGAAGGACCTTCAGCCTGTCCCAATATGGCAACGTTTATGTTCCTATGTAGGTATTTCCCATCCCTGGCGAGCTTATGGAGTAGCCTAGTGCAGTGGACTTTGATCCTGGGGAACTGGGTTCAATTCCCACTGCAGCTCCTTGTGACCCTGGCAAGTCTCTTAACCCTCCATTGCCCCAGGTACAAATAAGTACCTGTATATACTATGTAAACCGCTTTGAATGTAGTTGCAAAACTACCACAGAAAGGCGATATATCAAGTCCCATTTCCCTTTCCTTATAATGTAAGCTTGTACCCAAGGCAATGGAGACTTAAATAACTTGAGGAGTTTAGCACAGTCTCTGCTTGTACAGCCATTAAAAGCGTATGCATCATTTTCAACTATTTGAGCTGTTCGAAAAATGCCACCTTGGACAGCAATAATTTAAGTCTCAAAACGTGAAGGTTGTATTTGGAAGCAGTAAGATTCTGCGTAATACAAATCTTTTCCGTCGCCCTTTCTTTTGATGGGGGCTCACCTTGAAGAGACATGCGCTTTCGTTCTTAGGATGGTGGGCTCTTGCGGTCATCCATCCCTCTTTCCTGCACCCCCCTCCCAGACCGGTCCCTGAGCAACTTAAGGAGAGCATTTCCAGGTAGTACAGAATCTATTTAGAGGCAGCTGTGTTTCTAAGAGCCGCTTACCAATTTTTTTAATATATTTTTTAAAAAATTAACAAATGGGTTTTGTGTAACGACAATGGTATTTTATAACTTAATTAGTGCAATTCAGCTGGAGACTCAGCAGTCAGTGGCCCCTGCCATAATCCTGCTGTGAATTCAGCTCACAATTAGAACTGGTTCCAAGATGAGCTAATTAAAAACAGAGAAAAAAAGATAAAAAGACATTAAAGTTTGAAAGTTATAAATTTTCAGAGATAATAGACTTGATTCTGGTTCAGTCTATTTTCTGTGCAGGTTGTGCTTTGCAGTCCCACTTTCTTCTTTCTTGAAGAAAAGTAAAGAGAGATGTGGTACTGTGTTTTTTTTTATTTATTTATTGTTACATTTGTACCCCGCGCTTTCCCACTCATGGCAGGCTCGATGTGGCAGGCAATGGAGGGTTAAGTGACCTGCCCAGAGTCACAAGGCGCTGCCTGTGCTGGGAATTGAACTTAGTTCCTCAGGACCAAAGTCCACCACCCTAACCACTAGGCCACTCCTCCACTGTTGCTACTATTTGAGATGCTACATGTAGAAGTCGGCCCTTGCAGATCACCAAATCACCAATGTGGTCGTGCAGGCTTCTGCTTCTATGAGTCTGACGTCCTGCACGTACATACGTCAGACTCACAGAAAAAGAAGCCTGTGCAGCCTTCTACATGGAATGTTGCTAGGGGAATAGCAACATTCCATGTAGAATCTCCAATAGTATCTATTTTATTTTTTACATTTGTACCCTGCACTTTCCCACTCATGGCAGGCTCAATGCGGCTTACATGGGGCAATGGAGGGTTAAGTGACTTGCCCAGAGTCACAAGGAGCTGCCTGTGCCTGAAGTGAGAATTGAACTCACTTTCTCAGTTCCCCAGGACCAGAGTCCACCACCCTAACCACTGGGCCACTCCTCCACTCCCTTAGCCCACTTTTAAAGGCAAATCAATAGAAATAAAAGAAAATAAGATGAAACCTTTTTTATTGGACTAACTTAATACATTTTCGATTAGCTTCCGAAAGTAACCCGATCTGATAAAGAAGGGCCACCTTCGAAAGCTAATCAAAAAATGTATTAAGTTAGTCCAATAAAAAAAGGTTTCATCTTATCTTGTTTTTTGTGTTTTATTTTCTTTTATTTCTATTGATTACCTTGGAGAAAAGTGGATTCTTCACACACTGTAAGTTATCTGGAGATGGCATCAATGCACCGATTCAATGGCTAATTATACACAGCTTGTTGAAGAGCCAGAATTAAACCTGGGTTTAGTCAGAGTTGGCAACACAGTGGAGTCAGCATTTAAAACTCATTGGGGAGAAGGGAAGGGAGGGAGTCTCAACCAGTGCACAATAGTAACACCTACTGACCAGACCTGGGATTGCGCATGGACCACATTATAAAGGGAATCCCCAGCCTGCAGCATCTAGCCAAAGACTGCCAGTTCAGTAGTTGGGCTAGGCAGTAGCAGGGAGAGATGAATAAAAGTGGGGGAAATCCTTCCTTATCAGCAGTGTCAGATTTCCTTTCTGTTTCATCTGGGGGAGGAGATAATGACAAGAGAGCTGCAATAGATGTAAATCTAGTCTTAAGGTTCATAGCATTGTAAACCCAAAACAGGTCAGTGACAATTAAGCTGGAAGCAAATAAGGAACAGGAGGAAAATGAGGCCCTGAAAAATATTAAAACTATAAATTAACTCTAGGTAACTTATTCTAATACCCAAGCAAATCTGTACTTATCAGTTTAAAAAAAGTAAAAGAAATTCCAATAAAAATACAGATTCTAAAAAACCTATAAAATTATCTAAATATGATGAAGCATATTAAGTGCCAGGTCCAACTTGAATGCTACACTAAACAAAGATTTGCTGTCAACCACATGCAGACTCCAGCGAGAAACTGTCAACCCGAAACCTAAAAATGCAACAAAGAGAAACCCTACCCTGCCTGACCGAGCGCCACCGATGCCAAGCCTAACTTATTAGCAGCGTATCCCTGCATTTGGAGGTTCTTTCCCTCTCCCACTCACTGAGTCCCATCTCTCACTCATTAGGAGTGTGTCACACTCATTAGAAGGCTCTCTCTCTCTCTCTCTCTCTCTCTCTCTCTCTTACTCTCCGAGCCCCTTCTCTCATTCGTTGGAAGATCTTCTCACTCTCTGAACCTCTGCTCTCACTATCACACACAGGAGCCAGCTCTGTGGGTGCTTGAGCACCCCCAATATAGACAGAATTCCTTGTATGTGTCCAGGGAGGGGTTATTTCCATTGGGCTTAGTACCCTCAATAATTCTGAAAAGTTGGGTCTTACGCTATCACACACTCTTTGAGCCCCTTCTCACTCACTGGAGTGTGTCACACTCATTTGAAGGCTCTCTCACTCTCACACTCATTTGAGCCCCAGCGCTACTGCAATGATCCAAATCCCTGCTTTCACGAGAAACAAGCCTAAGGGCCCTTTTTACTAAGCAGCATTATAGGCATGTTAACATTGTTAATGCGTGTTAACCATGTACGTGCCTACAATATCCCTAGAACAGGGGCGTAGCCAGACAAGCAGATTTTGGGTGGGCCTAGTCAAGAAGTGGGTGGGCACCAAGTGTCCTCCTCCTCCCCCCCCCCCCCCCCCAATGCAATGAGGCCAGTATCAGTGGAAAGCAGTGTTTTCAGCACCATCAGGGGGAGGGTCTTCAGCTGGCGAAGCTTGGGATCCCCACTAGCTAGCACTAAATATATGTGCTGCTGTTGGGTGGGCCTGAGCCCTAAGTGGATGGGCCCCGGCCCACCCAGGGCTACGCCACTGCCCTATAGGCACCTACATGGTTAGAGCGTGGGCTGTGTAGGCACGCTAAAAACACTAACGCACCTTAGTAAACAAGGCCCTAAGAGTTCAACCACAAGGAAGAGGTCCGAGTTCACCTTCCTGCCTTCTGCTTCCTCCTGCTTCACCCCTTCATGTACTTGTACTCCGAATCCTACACACATGGGCTTTGATCTAGGCAACCTGGGTTCGATTCCCACTGCACTTCCTTGCGACCTTGAGCAAGGTCACTTAACCCTCCATTGCCCCAGGTACAAAAACTTAGATTGCGAGCCCTCTAGAGACATTGAAAGTGCCTGCATCTAATCTGTACAGCGCTGTGTACGTTAGCAGTGCTATAGAAATGATTAGTAGTAGCAGTCGTAGTAGTTTTAAACCAGTGACTGGAGGGCAACTTTCAGCCCTGAAAATTTAACCGAATCACTTCCACTCTTGTATCCTTTCACAAGCTCCAAAGAAACGCAAAATATCATTTTATACTACTTTTATTTTGCAAAGCAATACTACACTTAAATCTTTCTAGTTTTACACTAGGGATTCACCATCTGTTCATACCCTGCATTGCATGACATTTGGCTGAAAGCTGCATATTAGAAGACTTTTTTTTGCATTAAATTAAATTTGAAAAATTTGGCTTTCAATCTCACCTTTTGGAGCTGTAAATCCAACTCTTTTGGGGGATGGTCCACCCTTGGCATCTGTGGAGTTCCTCTTTTTTTTTAAATAGAGAAATAAGGCGTGCTCACGTTTTTAGCGCGCGCTAAACGTTAGAAGACGCCCATAGAAATACATTGGCTTCTCTAATGTTTAGCGCGTCTTAAAAACGTGAGCGCACCTTAGTAAAAGGGGGTCTGAGTGTTCCCTAGAGATTCACACTGCCTCCTGTCCTGAAAACCTCACAGCCATGGCCGCTGAGAGGGGGGGGGGGGCAGGGGGGGCAAAATTCCCAAGGCCTCTCCCAGGGTCTCTCTCCTGCTCCTGATAGTACCTGGGTGATCGTGTGCCCAACAGGAGCAGGAGAAAGAAAACTCCGGCGCTGGGCTGAGGCTGGGGAGGACCTAGAGGAACAGACACAGCAGGCTGCTCTTCTCCACAGTCTGCCGCATTGCCTTCTCCTGCGGCTGTATGCGCGACCCGAGAGAAAAAGCAGCCGCAGGGGACGGCCACGCAGCAGAAGGAAGAAGAGCAGCGCTGGAGGACGACCTCTTCTGCTGGCGGGGCCTTGGGACCCTCGCCAGCCAAGGTACCTAGGGCGGGCGGCAACAGCAATCGGGGAGGGTGGGGCAGCGGATCCTGGGGGGGGGGGGAGGCCAGCAGCAGTGACGATCCTTGGCGGGGGGCGCCCAGAGGCGGTCTTGCCCCGGGCCCAGCTCAGTCTCTTGGCGGCCTTGCTCACATCCACTTGGGTTTTCAATATATTCACAAAGAGAGAAATTCACATGGTAGACTGAGCTTTATTAAGAATTACTGTGGATATCCTGCAAACAACTGGGGCAACAAATTTGGGGTGCCCTAGTTTGTTCTGGAAAGATTCAGCTAACAGAAACTACAAAAATGTTGAGCCATGCGCTAGAGTCAGACCTTAAGGTCATATTAAATGATAGCAGTAACCTCCTCGAAGAGTTAACGTTGGCAGGTCCAAATTTGATGCACGACCTTCTTCTTACACCCTCAAAAGTTCTGAAACCAAAACGCCAGTGTTGAGAAGGTGGCAGGTTTCTTCATCAGCCATGCATAACACTTGGCTCTGCTCCCATCCCTTGCAGCTCCTTCTAACTCCGCAGCCGCTGCTGGCTCTGCCCCAATCATCTCTGCAATCAGAGCTTTTCAATTAGCTTAATTAACTTGTAGCAAACTCGCAGGGACGCAGTTCAGTGATACTGATGAGGCAGCCAAAACAGACCTTTAGTACGCGTTCTAATGAAGACCCCGCTGGCTGCTGGAACTAATGACAGCCTGTAATATAAGGCAGCTTCCGCGCAAAGGTAAACGAGGAAGACCAGCGCTTCGGCGAACGATGATCCACAGTCGCTGACTTCCTACTCCTGGCTGAGGTTCTGCACAGCCAAGAAATGACCCAAGGGAAGCGTCTGCTTTAGCTAATGAATACCTGCCTGGCAGAGGCTGGAATCATTTAAGTCTGTAAAAATGTACCCAGCACAGCAGATGCAGCAGCTTGGTACAGTCAGACTTAATTCATCTATTGCAATCTGGAAATACATTCAGGCGGAGGTTAAAAAAAAAAAAAAAAAAACCCTGAAGTTTCCTCTGCAACTGAACTTTTTGGGGGAATAGAAAACTAGCTCAGGTTTCTTAGTTCTGTCACTTCAAATCTGGCCCTTACAGCTGAGTATCTATCCTTGCCAAGTCTTACTGGACCCCATCACTAGGATTAGCAGATGGCTCCATGTCAGGAGAGGCCAGCTGATCCAGTCCCGCTTTTACCCCACTGCATGCAGGGACCTGTAGTTCTAATTGTCATCAATTTCCCTAACAAAAATCAGAACTACAAGTCTAGCATGCAGTGGGGGCAAACTATTACCCCCCCTTCCCCTCCCCCACCCCCACACAGATCTGAGTCCAGGAATACCAAAGAACGTGATTTTGTTAAAAATTTGTTATTAAGGTAAACCGGCGGAAAGCCACTGCTTATCCCTGGGGGTCATTAACATGAATCATGCTACTTTCTGGGATTCTGCCAGGTACTTGGATTGGTTGGTCACTATTGGAAGCAGGATTCTGAGCTAGACAGACCCTTAGACTGACCCAATAGGGCAATTCTTACGTGCTTATATTATACACTAGTAAAAAAGGCCCGTTTCTGACACAAATGAAACGGACGCTAGCAAGGTTTTTCTCGGAATGTGTATGTTTGAGAGTGTGTGAGTGACTGTGTGAGAGAGTGAATGTGCGAGTGTGTGTGTGTGTGACAGAGAGTGCGACTGGGTGCGAGTGTGTGAGAATGAGAGTGTGTGCCAGGGCCCCCCCCCCTTCTGCGCCAAAAGTTGGTGCCTGGTATTTACGCCGGCTGAAACCTAGTGTAAATGCCAACGCCCGGCTCTGGGCATGTTGGTGCGGCAATAGGGATATTCTATAACCCCATGTGCATTTAGGAACGCCCCTGCTGCTCTCCTGGCACCATGTGATAGGAAATTTAGATGCACAGGGTTATAGAACAAGGGGTGAGATGTGCGAGCAAATATCACTTATTGTGAATTTGATGTTAACATCAATTAATTAGCTTGATCTGAGAGCAAATTTCAGCAGCATATATAGACTGTGGAGGGCAGTGTGGTACCTCACTTTAACTTAACCTTTCTGCATTATCCGTGGCCTTGACGCCAGGGGCGTAGCTAGGTGAGGCCACGGGGGCATGGGCCCCCACAGATTTAGCCCTGGCCCCCGCCCCCGCCACCCCTCCCCCCTCCACTTTCCATCCCCCCTTCCGCCACTGCCATCGCTGCTGCTGCCTGGTACCTTTGCTGGCGGGGGTCCCCAACCCCCGCCACCTGAAGTCTTCTTCAGCGCCGGTCTCCGGCACCTTCGCTGATCTGTTTCTGTGAGTCCTGACGTCCTGCGTGCACGTTTTGAACACTGAGAAGTTAACTTACTTGGTACATCTGGTAATGATTGTACTTTATTTGTTAATAGCACAGATCTCTAAAACCAGAGGAGTATCTGGACTTCGGCAGGAGGGAGGGCCAGAGCCAGAGTGAGGGGGCACATTTTAGCCCCCTCCCCGCCATTGCCGGACCCCTCCCCCCGCCGCCAACCCTCTCCACCCCCCTTCCCGCCGCCTACCTTTGCTGGCGGGGGACCGCAACGCCCACCAGCCGAGGTCCTCTCTTCCGTTGCAGCAAAGCTTTTTTCAGTTTCAAATTCTGAGTCTGACATCCTACACGTTGTACATGCAGGACGTCAGACTCAGAACAGGAAGCTTTGCTGCAGCGGAAGAGAGGACCTCAGCTGGCGGGGGTTGGGGTCCAGGTCCCCGTGGCCCCATGCAGATACGCCCCTGTCTAAAACTCATCACACACAAATATGAATCCCTGCTGCCTAGAGTGGCCACCTCTCTCCTAAGAAACAGGTTAATGCAGTCCTGGTTTTACCCTATTACATGCTTGGACTTGTCATTTTTATACCTGGCTTGGGAAACTCAACAAGACAATAAGAAATACAAGCCCTGGCCTACAGGAGGGTAAAACCATGAAAGACTTGGAGTCAGGTGGCGCCACCTAGCTGCCATTTAATGTCACATACACATATTAAATATAAACATAGTAAACATAGTAGATGACGGCAGAAAAAGACCTGCACGGTCCATCCAGTCTGCCCAAGAAGATAAATTCATATGTGCTACTTTTTTATTTGTACTGTCCTCTTCAGTGCACAGACCGTATAAGTCTGGCCAGCCCTATCCCTGCCTCCCAACCACTAACCCCGCCTCCCACCACCAGCTCTGGTACAGACCCTATGTCTGCCCAACACTATCCCCGCCTCCCAACACCAGCTCTGGCACAGACCTTATAAGTTTGCCCAGCACTATCCCCGCCGCCCAACCACCAGCCCCGGCACAGACCGTATAAGTCTGCCCAGCACCAGCCCCGCCTCCCAACCACCAGCTCTGCCACCCATTCTAGGCTAAGCTCCTGAGGATCCCTTCCTTCTGCACAGGATTCCTTTATGTTTATCCCACGCATGTTTGAATTCCGTTACCGTTTTCATCTCCACCAGCTCCCGCGGGAGGGCATTCCAAGCATACACCACCCTCTCCGTGAAAAAATACTTCCTGACATATTAGCTTAAGCTCTGCCCCAGACATTTCCAACCTATTATGTCATAAATATTTACCATCTAAAACAGCTCTGAGGAGGCCGATGTATGTATTTCAAGGGATTTGCAGAAAACACGCCTGACTTGCTTTGATTTCATGCCTAGCAGTTTGCAGTACCCCTTAGCCAGACTGTCGCTTTCAATGCTACCCATTACATACCAGGATGGAATAGCCCTGGCCTTTCCTGACTTACCGAGAAGTCTAGTTTAATGATTACAATACAGGCCTGGCGGGCAGCAGTGCACCTGTCCTGCTGGTCACCCCCCCCAATGACCTTTAGAAGTAGCTCACATGTGCCCTCTGGAGAAGAACATGCTAAGTTAAAATTATAATAATTCCCGTGTCCTTTTTCCCTTCTCACCTTCCAAACATCTCCTAAAGAAACGTCCAGGTACGTGTGACCCTGACTGGCCACTCTCAGAGACAAGATGCTGGACTTTACCGGCCTGGGCCCGATTCAGCGTAGATTTCCTTCTGTTCATCATTTTACTGCTTAGCCTGTAAAGGGCTGGTAAAATTACTGCTACCGGTACAGAAGGAACTCGTAACCCCTTTGGGAAAAAAAATTTCAAAATGCACAGGCATGTTTTGTAAACAAACTGATTCTGAAAACTGTATCTAAATTTACTATACCCTTATCTCTTTCAGACAACAAAGTTTAAGATGCACACTGGCCTGCTAACGTACATGAAAGCTTTAAGAACAAGACGGACGGCAGAAGAAAGAATGCTCATAATTAGGGCTTATAGTCTTAAACATTTACAAATTATAAATGTAGGTGTTTTATTTTTCAGCTCAGAGGTACAAAACACTCAGTGGTTTCACACCCCAGGTACTATTGCTCTGTACTTCTTCCAGAAATAAAACAGGCCAGGTAAGGGGTGAGAAAGTGCTTGCAGAAGTAGCTTTTAGCCTATAAAATCCGTTATAACTATTTTGCATTATCAGTATATCATTTAAAACCATAAAGCAGAAGCCCTAATTATAATTGTGGATCCCCTCAGCCCCCCCCCCCCCCCCCCCCCCCCAAGATCCAAGTGGAAAGCAGGGCAAGAATTAGATTTGCAGGGCACGCGAAATCTCTTCAGCCACTGCTTTTCAACTTGCGACCCTTGACGAAAGGTTGTGTGCCGTTCATTCGGAAACGGCACCCAGGGTCAACAGATGCCAGTACAGTTCCTTCAGCTTAGTTTCCACTCAGCTTGTTCTGCCCTAGAGTAAACCTTCTTAGCTCTCAAATCGCAAGAACTCAGATTAGAGATCAAGAGCCTAAACCTACCTGTGCCAGAAACTGACTTCACAAACTTGGACCTGTTTGGGTCCCAGCTGTGAGCAGAACGTGCCAACTAACAAGCCAAATCAGGCTTTGCAATAATTACACCGGCATGTAGGGACAGCAGGCCGCCTGCACCCACACTACAGCAGCTGAAATGCAGCCCAGATTTTAAGAGCAACTTAAAATCTCTACTTCAGGACGCAGGTGAAAGCTTGGCTCTTCAACCGGGCCTTTAAGAGAAGAAGTAACTAACTCGCTAGTCTCACTCACACACACAAGGATTGACACGGGCTGCACAGACTGCAGCGAGACATGTTTATCCACTCCTACCCTAGCTGAGATAATATTTAACCATCTCTCTGACCTCATGTGCAACTTTCTTTAAATTAGTCACCTTATTTTCTAACTCCTCTTACTCTCTTGCCTATCTATATGTTCCATCTTTGCTTATATCTTACACTGTCAATTACAATGTTTTATTACGTATTGTGTTGACATTGCAAGTAGTAACTATGCCATACTTTGTATTGTTATTTAAATATTTTTACTGCTGTAATTGTCTATTGCTCATGTTTGATTTATTCTTATTGTACACCGCCTTCAGTGAATTCTTTCAAAAAGGCGGTAAAGAAATCCAAATGAATAAACAATAAATAAAAAGGGGAAAAACAGCAAAGTGATCCTATACTTTCCATCCTGAAAGTCCTCTCTCGTTCGCACTTGGTCATCTTAATTCTCTCACTCTTTAAGCAGTGGCATTCCTGGGGGGGGACGGACGGTGGGTGCGGTCCGCCCCGGGTGCACGTCACTGGGGGGGGGGGGGCCACGCGCGCCTGTCCTCCGTTCGTTCCATGTTTCTTCTCTGCCCCAGGTTACTTCCTGTTCCGGGGCAGAGAAGAAGCATGGAACGAACGGAGGACAGGTGCGCGCGGCACCCGGGGGGGGGGGGGGGGTTCCGCGCTGCATCTGGGGGGGGCGGGGCGCATCGGTGATCCGCCCCGGCTGTCAGCCCCCCTAGGAATGCCACTGTCTTTTAAGGTCAAATGTATAGACACAAGATACCTTTTTGAGCGTGCAGGGGCAGAGGGGGCTGTGTCCGCAATATATAATTAGTTTCTTGTGCCACAAAGCTAAGACCCTGCACCTATTCCAAATCCTAAACCGCGTGCACAAGTCCAAGCTATGGCCGACCTTGATCATTATAAACTGAAACACACAGGACCCCTTTTACAAAGATGCATTAAAATTTGTAGCACAGACTAAAAATAAATGCTAGAGCCATCCATATATTCCTATGGGCATCTCTAGTGTTTAGCATATGCTGATTGGTGACCGCTAAAAATGAAAGCGCACCTTTGTTTAAAAAAAAAAAAAAAACAGTGACAATGCACTGTAAGAACACCATCAGAGCTTTGCATTCTATGTTCACTCTGCAGTACCAGGGCCTGTAAAGCAAACAGATTACACAGCTGGAAGATCAGAGCGGCCACCCAGGAATTCTCTCTCCGTACACACTGCCCTCCACCTTGTCCAGAGGCTGGCTGACACATTATCCAGCAATTCTGCTATGTTTTGCTTCAGGAGTGAGCTGCTCCAAGCGAGTATGAATTACACAAAACACTAACTTCCACACTATTCCTGCAATATTGTGCAAACAAGTGAAGAAGTTTGGATACCACACGGATGAAGCTTACCATGCTGGGAGTTGAGATCGATTGGGACAGGGTGGGAGAGAATGTATGGAAGAGAGTATGGGTTGTGGGGAGACAGACAGCCTGGAGAATCAACATTTTATTTACGCATAATGCTCAAGCATATCTGAACAGCAAGACTGGATATATCAGTCCCCCCTCCTCCCCAAGGCCCTGGGCATCGTCCACCTTCTCCAGCACTGGTCCTAGGCCTTCACACTGAAGCATTTTTGCACCTCCTTCAAAGACCGTGAAAATCATTGCTCTGGGGCCTTCCAGGTTAAACATTAATGTTAAGTCACCACGATACCTAAAATCACCCATAATAATTGAATCAAGGGCAGTAATAGTAAATGGAACAGGAATATCATAAACAAAAGATGAATTAATTCAAGGCTAAAGTAGCCTGTGCTCTTTAGGGAGAGCTATGCTTCATACACCAATGCTCGGAAGCACGTGCGGGCGCTAAAGGCCATCAGAGCTGGAATAGCGTCTGCAGTTGCCGAGAGCCGGCTCACAGGGCAATGAGTGTGCAAATGCATGCTAATCGGGTCTCTCCCTATTTTTCCCTAATGCTCAACGGGCAGCACGCCCAACAAGGGTGCTCTTGCCGCTGAAAACCTTACGCCAGCTCGGAGCTAGTGCTGGGGTTGTGCTGAGCCGTGGAGAGGAAAGGCGAGACTCGGTCTCTGAGAAGGGGCAGCTGAATTCTATTTTACATTCTAAACACAAGGAGTGGGAATGGAAGCCCCGGGACGAGACCGCAGCACTCTGCTACATAGACAGCTGAAGAGAGGATGGGGGCGAGGACAGGAAGGGATGGGGTTGTCCATTCATAGGTCAGCATATGATGGATGTACCAGTGGATATGATGAAGTTTGGGATATTACCTCTCCGGGCTTTGAATCACTTCCGTTTGTATCTTGAAATCATTTTCCCCCGACTCATGGGTTCATTCTCCTTTAAATTCACCTCCCCCTCTACAGGCACCTACTACTACTACTTATCATTTCTATAGCGCTACAAGACGTACGCAGCGCTGTACACTTGAACATGAACAGACAGTCCCTGCTCGGCAGAGCTTACAATCTAATTAGGACAGACAAACAGGACAAATAAGGGATAAGGACAAAGAGTAGCAAGATTCCGGAATCCCAAAGTAGCAAAATTCTGTGCAGAATCCCAAAGAGTAGCAAGATTCCAGAATCCCAAAGACTACTACTACTCATCATTTCTATAGCGCTACTAGACGTAGGCAGCGCTGTACACTTGAACATGAAGAGACAGTCCCTGCTCGACAGAGCTTACAATCTAATTAGGCCAGACAAACAGGACAAACAAGAGATAAGGGAATATTAAAGTGAGGATGATAAAATAAGGGTTCTGAACAAGTGAATAAGGGTTAGGAGTTAAAAGCAGCATCACAAAGATGGGCTTTTAACATAGATTTGAAGAAGGCCAGAGATGGAGCTTGACCACCTCTTCTTCCTCCTTCCTTCCTCCCCCCCCCCCCCCCCCCTCGCGCTCTGGGATTACACACAACTCTTGAGTGCATGCGCCAGGCACCATCCTCCGCCTAACTTCTAAACAACTCCCTAACGCTGAACTCTATGAGCCCGCCATTAACGTCGAGCATTAGGGAGTAGTTCAGAAACGCTGATCTGGCAGTATTTTTCCGGCACTGTTAGGAACAGCACCAGCGTTTTGACCATCGGACTCTCAATGAGAACATGCTCTTTGCAAAGTGAATCTCTACCCCACTTGTGATGCGTTACTGCCATCTGCTGGTCACCTAACATTTAGCTCCAACCTACAAATCATCTCCATATTGTCCCGCTCATAATTAAGAGAGAGAGAAGTTTGCAGGTTTGACAGAACGAATGTGGGATTTTAAAACTGCAAAGAACTACTTAACATTTCACCTCTTCAATGCTGCGTTCGGCACCTAACCTCTCATGAGATATAGTATTACCTACCAGACGGACTCTATACCTGTCTTTTTAGATTGTAAGCTCCTTGAGCAGGGACTGTCCTTCCATGTTAAATTGTACAGCACTGCGTAACCCTAGTAGCGCTCTAGAAATGTTAAGTAGTAGTAGTAGTATTACATATAGCAGTGATTTAACCAGAGCTGAGATTGTGATGTCATAATGCCTCATTCCACCAATGCCTAAGAGCCAACCTCATCAGTGATGTCACAATGGCTTGATTGTCCTATATTTGTCTCACTCTTATCTATTAGATTGTAAGCTCCTTGAGCAGGGACTGTCCTTCCATGTTAAATTGTACAGCACTGCGTAACCCTAGTAGCGCTTTAGAAATGTTAAGTAGTAGTAAAGAAGAGCTGGATCCACGGGCACAGTAACAGTATAAAAACTACAGCTGCAGTCCAGGAAAAAAAAACAAAACACTTAAGGCTGCCTTAGATGGGGTCGTTTTACTAAGCTGCAGTAAACGCTTGGACACACTCAGCACAGTTTGAACGGGCTCACTGTGGAATGCGTCCAGGTATCCTGCAGTAATTCCTGAATCTGTGCACTACCCACATACTAAAAATTATTTGTCATCTTTTGCTTGGGGGAGAGGGGCAGGCATTTCTGTGCAGGATGAGCACATGAACCTTTGCTGCCTATGAAACAGGTAGCAGCATGTGCTCATGTGGTAATTTTTAATGGTCGTGCCCTAATGACATTAGCACATGAGCATTAATACAAAAAAAAAACCCCAGAAAATCTGGCATTTTACTGCTGGGGCAAAAATGACTTTATGGGAAAGACCTGCATAATGGCGGGCTAAAGGCTACTTTAAGGTCAGTTAGTAAAAAGACCTTCCACTGTTAATAAAAGGTCCAAAATTAAATTAGGGGCAAATTTAAAAATATAAACTCAAAATATACTGATCTGATATTACGTGGAAATTACTTCTTTTTGGCAGGTTTATTAGGTCTATGGAGGTTAGAATCAAGCCAGTGAATTACAAAGCAAAGCATTGTTTCAATCTCCTAACACAAAAAAAATAAAAAAAGACAGACAGAGTATCCCAGTTCACCTTAAAAACAGTAAAAACAACGACTAGAACAGTAAATTCAAGCGATAACGACACATTTTGTAACACGGTACGGATTTCTTTACTCCAGCGCGCTTCGCCTATCCACCCCATCCATATCCCGAGCCAACCTGGACTGTACGTGCTACAGTGGCTCTTTCTACACGGCACCAATTCTGGAACGCTCTGCCGCTTTCTCTCTGTGCCAATGCTTCATTTAAAAAAAGGTGGCCCTTAAAACCCATATAATTTTGGCCATTTGTATCTAAGCGTAAATACAGAATGCGGACAGTGCGGTGAAACAGGTCTCTACGTCTAATTTTCTGTCTCTCCTCCCAACCTTCACCCCCTTCTGGTCTCATCCCGAGCCTCCTGTGCTCTTTTGCTTCTATCAAGAGCTACGGCGTTCTTTCACTGTTCTGATTTAGCACAGAAATTGCTTTGCTGCATTTCTGCAAAGGGCAATGAAGTAAATATAAAATTTAGGGGCCCTTTTACTAAGCCGTGTAAGCGTCTACGCATGCCCAATGCGTGCCAAAATGGAGTTACTGCCCAGCTACTGTATGGCTCTTGCAGTAATTTCAGTTTCGGCGTGCGTCCAATACGCGCGTCCGAAAAATAATTTTTATTTTCGGACGCGCGTTATCAGATGCGCGCCAAGTGGCATTTAACGCACGTAGGTCATTACCGCCCGGTTACTGCGCGAGACTTTACCGCTAGGTCAATGGCTGGTGGTAAGGTCTCGGACCCAAAAATGGACATGTGCCAATTTTGATTTTTGCCGCGTGTCCATTTTTCGTAAAAAGTTTTAAAAAGGCATTTTTTTTTGCAGGCGCACTGAAAAATGGATCTGCGTGTGCCCAAAACACGCGCCTACACTACTGCAGGCCATTTTTCAGCGCACCTTCGTAAAAAGGACCCTTAAATCTGTGGCCACCAGTAAATCTGGTTTTCAAGATACGTCATTAATATTCATAAGAAAAACTAGGAATGATAACAGTTTATTTTTAAGAAACAGTTGAAAACGCATTTCTTTTTACATGCGTTTTGCTCTTGATCAAAATTGCTGTAACATTATGGTACGATGTATTATTTCTAACTAATATTGGATAAGTATGTTTCAAATGAAATTTGACTATACACCATATTGGGCTTGAAGAAGCCAACCAGATCAATGTGGAATAATGAATTAGATGAGTAATATCTGGGGATAAACAGGTTAATAGCACGGGGGGGGGGGGGGGGTTCTGTTTACTGTTTAATTGATCTCCTTGTCTTGTTTCACTCCCCCTATTTTGTGGTCTAAGGAAGAGAATAGAATTACCTGAATAATTCCTATATATTACCTTCTCTGTATTTCTGGCAAGTTGTTTTATCGCTTGTAAAAATTTAAATGGTTATAAATAAAAAAAATAAAAAAAAATTTTAAACCAAAACATTATGGTACGAGATGGAGCTGATTTTCGGTTGTTCTTGTTATTTTACTTGTGTGTGGTTTACATGTAAACCCACCTAGTGTCCAATGTTCCCATCAATCTGTTCCCCTATGGCTTATTACGGGAACATTGGACACTAAAGGGTTAAGGGCGAGATGGAAACGTACAAATACATTTGCCTACTATGGTTCAGGTTTGTGGCCGATATCCAAGAACTGGGACGTCCTCTGGAATAATGGATGCTATCAGCCCCCAACAGTAAGGGATGCTTAAAAACACATATTAATGCAGTCATCCACAGGGAACATTTCACACTAGAAACTGGCAGAATTCATCTCGTTTAATACTTAAAAAACACAGTTTCTACAACGAGCAGCCATATGTCGAACGCTGACAAATGTGAATCCATACCACAGAGCTTCAGAGCAGGAGTCATTGAAATCTTAGGATCCATCACGCCAGATCCAGTTTTAACCACAAGTTCTGGACCCCGGTGCACTGGTCATCGTTTTCGTCTAAACTCAAATTTATAAATAGCCGGGGTATCCACCGTTTCTTTCTTCACTTTCACTTTATGGGTCTTATCCTGAAAATAGAGAGGGAATTTTTTTTTTCTATTTTTGGATAATCATTTTTCTCAACTTTTATAAAAACACCAATTTACCTATAGCAAATATAAACAGATTACAGAGCAATACCAGCTGATCAGAAGCTCTCTCTTCACTATGTCATGTCTGAATTATTGCTAAGAGCCTTCAAAAACAGAACAAATATTTAATTCACAACGTGGATCGGAGTCTGGTACATCAATAACCCGACACGGGCCGTGTTTCGGCATACAACGCCTGCATCAGAGGTCGTGGGACAATATTAGTCCAGTATTCCAGCTGAAGTCAATGCGGGCTTATCACTCGCTAAACTGGAAGTACCGTCAGGCTACCGCAGCAGCCCAGCGGAATTTCCCCTCCCCCCCCCCAGCGCGCGCTATTTCTGGTACTGCAAAAATATTTCAATTTTTGTAGCGCCGGCGTGTAACCAGCGGTAATAGGGCAGTGATGTGTGCTGCTCGGTTACCGCCACCTCACTTGCCGCATGGCCATTTCTTGGGAAAAAAAAACCCCCAAAGAACTGCCTTTTACCCGCTGCGGTAAAAGGGGGTCTCGGCGTACGACGCCAGCACAGGCCCCCCTTCTGCTGTGGCTTCGTAATACCCAGTGTATACCTGAACGTAACTCACCTTGAGCTACTACTGAAAAAGGTATGGGCAAAATCCAAATAAATAAAACCACCCCTAGGTTACTTACATTTTGCCTTCAGCTGGAATGCTGCTGGGCATGTTTAAACTGAACTAATATTGTCACACGACCCCCTGGAAGCAGGCTCTGTGCGCTGAAACATGGCCCGTGTCGGGTCACCGATGTACAAGACTCTGATCCACGCTGTGAATTAAAAGATCTGTTCCGTTTTTGAAGGCTCTTGGTGCTTTTGTCTTGCTGGACTGTGTTCTGTGCTTTGAATCCTTTTGTTTACATAGTAACATAGTAGATGACGGCAGAAAAAGACCTACACGTTCCATCCAGTCTGCCCAAGATAAACTCATATGTGTATACCTTACCTTGATTTGTACCTGTCTTTTTCAGGGCACAGACCGTATAAGTCTGCCCAGCAGTATTTCCCGCCTCCCAACCACCAGTCCCGCCTCCCATCACCGGCTCTGGTACAGACCGTATAAGTCTGCCCTCCCCTATCCTCGCCTCCCAACCACCACCCCCTCTTCCCCCCAACTGCTCCGCCAACCAATTTCAGCTAAGGTTCTGAGGATCCATTCCTTCTGCACAGGATTCCTTTATGCCTATCCCACGCATGTTTGAATTCCGTTATCGTTTTCATCTCCACCACCTCCCGCGGGAGGGCATTCCAAGCATCCACCACCCTCTCCGTGAAAAAATACTTCCTGACATCTTTCCTGAGTCTACCCCCCTTCAATCTCATTCTCATTATAGCTCCTGATGGGACCTGGGTGATTGTGACCTGACAGGAAGAGAGAGAAAACTCCCCTTAGAGGCTGGGAAGGAGCAGACACAGGGCTTCAGGGCCTCTTTTTTGGCTGGTGGGGGGCCCCAAGCCCCACCAGCAGAATCCTTCCTCAAGTGCTGTTCTTCGACGCCTTGCCCACCCTCGCGGCTGCTTTTCCCCTCACGCATGCTCAAGCACACTTTGGGCTCTGCCCCCTCCCTCATTTTTGTGGTCCTTTTGTTTGCTTCGTGAATTATTGCTAATGTGTGTGATCTTAGGCCCAAGTCTGTATACCCAGCAGCTGACGCCAGAAACCCAGTGATCAGTGGCACCCCTGGGAAAACATATGGGCGGCAGGGTTTGTTGTTTTTAATCACTATATGCTGTAGTGATTCAAGCATCTCTGTACAGGGTGTCTGCACTGAAAAGGGTGGTGGATGCATGAACAGCCTTCTCGGTGGACGCAGGGGAGGTAAAGCCAAGCGAATTTAAGAAGGCATGAGATTAAGGTTCCCAAATGATCTGCAAGGGGGAGGGGGGGGAAGGGATGTTCATTCACCTGTTCTCATGCACTGTTTCTTGTGAACAGTATGAAAGCTAAAAAGAGCTTGTAAGCAGGAGCTGAATAGTGAAGGACACGTGGGTTCTGCTGACAACAAAAAATGGCATGTCTGAGCCTATGCCAGTCATCCAGCCATTACATGCCCAATATATCAGAGCCCATCATCTAATTAACACTTTCATTAATCAAACTTCCACCTGGTTTCAGAGCACGAGAACGAGGAGGGAGCAGGAAAGCTGAAAGCGGGGTGCCAGTCTGAGTTCAGGTGTAACATCTGGAGGAGGGAGGCCAAGGGTGAGCCAAATCTTGACTCCTCACCATCAAATCTTTCCGTGTTTGCAGCTTCTGAGTCATTACAAACATTTTCTTCTCTCGCTCGATACGTTGATCCAGCAAGGAATACTGCTGTTTTCTCTGTCTGGACAGTTTCTGAAACAGAAATGAGACATTCATGTATTCAGCACTATCCCTGCTTGGCCAAAAATAGAAAAAGATGCAACTTCTCAGATACTGAAATTCAAACAACGGACAATATTTGGCGTTAAAAGTAAAACCCAGTAACTAGTTTTCTTTAAAGAGAAACCCCTTTGACCTTTTTTAAGATGATTAAGGACCTCTACACATGCTGATTTTGGAATAGTATCCATTTTTTTAAAATAATTTTTTAATGCTTTTAAGATTTTCCCTGGTTAACTACAGAATTTACCCAGATAAAAGCAGGGACTGAAAAATTGCCCGACCCTTCCTTCCTGCTCTATGGGGGAAGGAATCCAGCTGTGCTGAAAAGCCCAGGGTCTGGGGGTAGGGTGACGATACAAGCCACCACCAGCCTGTGAGGATTGATTCTGAAACCACCGCACGTGGCTTCAATGGCAGGGACTACCTCTGCTGGAAAGCAAATACAAAGATCACAAGTAGTTATAGGCCCACAGCGCGGCTGACCCTAAATCGTCAAATGGAAGCTCTGTGGGGAGTTTCATTACATTGGACAGAGTTTTATATCCCACAATCGGACAAAACAGTTCTATGTGGCTTCCAGTAAGAAGCCAGGACAGTTTTCTGGGAAAAAAAATACAATATCGTAAGAAATATTATACAACACTCATCAGATCAATGTCTCAACATGCTCATCAGCTTGTACCTAGCTACTTTTTAAAAGAAAAATGCTTTCAAAACCTTCCCGCATGCTAGATAGATCTGTATAATTCTGATCTGCAGAGGGAGAGAATTCCACACAGTAGAAGCTTGGTAAGCAAAACTCAAAAAAAACAAAATTACTCTTTTATAATGTAGACTTGCAGAGGGGCATTTTCGATATGACATCCAAGTCCAATTGTAGGCATTTTGGTGAAAACGTCTAAACGTTATAGCAATTTTTGAATTGGAAAAACATCTATTTTTTTTTGTTTCGAAAAACTCAATTTCCAGACGTGTTTGTGTTCAGTATGTATTTCTTTAGGGTCCAAGAAAGCAAAAGGGCAGACGGTCTGCAAACTCCAAGACGGAAAATCAACAAAGCAGATCGTTATGAACAAATGTACTGTATATAATTTTTAATATCTATTAATAAATCACATTTTTTCATAACGATCTGATTTGTTGATTTTCTGTATTTCTTTAGGTACCATTAAAAAAAAAAAAAAAAAGTCCTAGAGAAAAACGCACAAAAACAAGCCATAGTGGGTGGTTGTGTGGCACCAGGGGTTTGGCAACCGAAGGCCAGATGCACTAAACTTAACGAGCCAGCATCGTGGTTTTTAAACTGGTTCTAGCCAGTTTAGCACGCAAGTAGTAAACCGGGACATGCACAAAAGTGTTCTCCGAGCCATTTTCCTGTCACAGTAGCAGCTAACAAAAACAGAATGCAAATGAGCTAATTACTATTATAATGTGAATGTGATGCGATGCACTATCGTTTCCGACCCCATGCACCGTGGAAAACCTAACGGGAGGTCTGCACCTCTCGCTGGGGCTGCTGTGAGCGGGACCCATGCAGAGCAGGACGCCCATCACAAAAATCGGAAGAAAGAAAAACGTCCAAGTGCTCGTCAGGGACGTCCTTTCAATTGCTAACACTTGGACGTCCTTCACTCAAAAAAAAAAAAAAAAAGGACTTTTTTTTCTTCAGATTTTGTGATGGGCGTCTTTTTGGACGTGTTTTTCTTACGTGCTCGAAATGATCATCGCCGGAGAGAATTAGGGATTGGGACGTGCGAGGACGTTCAAATCAAAACTATTTGGACGTCCCTTTCGATTATGCCCCTCCAGGTCTCTCTCAGCCAATCACAGCGCGTTTAGCTGACACCACAAAGCAGATATAGCTGAAACCGCTGGGTGAACCTGGACACTGCAGCTTTAAAACAACCCAGGAACATTAAATGCCAAAATGGGAAATTAAATTAATACACTGTAACACCCGCCTGACAGGGTTTAACATGGATCTGGGTTTCCTATCAAATTATAAACCATAACATTACACTGCTTTGTCACCTTCTGATGATTTACCATCCACCTCTCCCTGTTTCTCAATCCTCCCCCTTCCCACACAAACGCACACCTTTCCCTCCAGATGGTCACTGGACTGCTTTTCAGGTTTCATCATATACATTTTGATATTGTCATCTTTTGCTCATACCGACCTTCAAAGGTTTGTCAGAAAATGCATTAAGTTAGTCCAATAAAAAAAGGAATCACTGTACTATCCATTCTTTCAACTGCTTGCTAATCATTTCTATAGCGTTACTAGACGTACGCAACGCTGTACACATTATATGCAGGTACTTTCTCTGTCCCTAGAGGGCTCTCAATCTAAGTTTTTGTACCTGGGGCAACAGAGGGTTAAGTGACTTGCCCAGAGTCACAAAAGAGCTGCAGTGGGAATGGAGCCCAGTTCCCCAGGATCAAAGTCCGCTGCAATAACCACTAGGCTACTCCTCCACCCAATTTTCTATTTATTACACTTGACTGCAACTGGGCCAGGTGCCCAGCTTACCAGAGTCTGGATTTATTTGCTCACCGCTTCAGAACTCTACCAACAGGCAGGTCTGGGAACGACACCAAGACACCATCCAATTCATAGCAGAGAGATGCTATGATGGTGGTCCTGCAGGGCCTAGCACAAGATTTAAGCATGAAGCACATATATCCCTCCACTGAAAATGCAGTTTTGTGCTGACCCAGCAACTCAAGACATTCCCAGGAGCTAACGCTGTCAATGTCTACACTAAACTGACAGCACTGTTTTGAAATATCGTGGGGAGAGGGAGGAACAGAGCGAGAGGCAGACAGATAAGACTGTGAACTTGCAGTATACAACACTCAAAAGGTGTGGTGTAGTTTCTCTTCTAACACCACACCCACGGTGACTGTGCCCTAAGGCCAACCCTCAAGCAGGACGATGTCAGGCGTGCCACACCCCCAACACATGCTTTATGGCTTAATTAGACCTCAATTATCAACACCATAAATCTTCTAGACATACTGCTACCTAATCACACCTTTTCTCAATCTCCAGGACGCGGATGCTTTAAACTGCGGCGCAGTCCTGAACGGTGCTGGAGAAACAGTACCAGAACAACTCCCTAATGCTCAACGCTAATGAGATCATGGGCGTAGCCAGACCTCGTGGTGGGAGGGGGCCAGAGCCCGAGGTGTGTGTGGCTGGGGGGCACATTTTCGTGTGCAGCCTCACCCCCCCCCCCCCCCCGCCACAGCAAATACCTTGTCTGGCGGGGTTCCCCAACCCCCGCCAGCTGAAGCATGCATCCAGCGCCGGTCTCCGGTGCCTCCGCGTTGCCTGCCCTGCTCTCTCTTCCCCTCACGTCCTGCACACTCCTTTTAGTGAAATTGAGCATGCTCAGTATCACTAAAAGGAGTGTGCTGGACATGAGGCGAAGAGAGAGCAAGGCATGCAACGCGGCAGCGCCGGAGACCGGCGCTGAACGAAGGCTTCAGCTGGTGGGGGTTGGGGACCCCCCCAGCAAAACCAGGGGCCCAGAAGAAATTTGGGGGCAGGGCCCAGGCTCCCGTGGCCCCACCTAGTTACGCCACTGAATAAAATATTCCTATGCTCCATTTACCTGGTATGATTGAGCAACATTTATGGGTATGGTACTGTTGGAATGTGAGCCTCCGTCTCTTTCCTATCATTCAATATGGAGTTCCCTTTCTAGTTCATATTAAACCACCTCAATTTGTGCCCAAAGTAGGCGGTGTTTTAAAACAATAAACGATATAGGCGCACTCATACCTTTGAGCATTAGGGAGTTTAGCGGAAGGATAGCGTATGGCGCACGAGCTGTGAACATCAAAATTCTGTAAATCAAAAATGTAAAGTGTTTCAGCAACCCCCCCCCCCCCCCCCCCCCCACCACCCAAAAGGGTCATTTTTATTCTTCCTGGCTTACCCCTGTCACCAGCTCTGAACTGGCGCAGGGTTTACAAAAGGGAAGAGCGCCCTTGTTTGGCTGAGCATTGGGGAGGAATAGGGAGTGACCTCATCAGCATGCATTTGCATGCTCATTGCGCTGTGAGCTGGCGACCTCGTTGTTTCATGTGATTGTCGGCGGGTGCTAGTCCAGCGCTAATGGCTTCTGGTGCCCGTATTTGACACCCACCAGACAGGACTTAAAGATCTGGGTTTTCTAGCCCATTAAAAACCATTAAATTTCACTGCTTTGTCACCCTCTGATCACCATGCATATCTCCCTGTCCCCCATCCTCTCAGCCCTCTCTGTTTCTCACTTAGCCCACCCCCCCCTCATCGCTTCAGACTGTCACTGAAATACTTTGATGTTTCACTTATAAATGCTTTTACTTATCAAAATTTGCTTATTTCTGATCTGACGAAGGACTACCTTCGAAAGCTAATCGAAAAATGTATTAAGTTATTTTGACACCCACCAGACAGGACTTAAAGATCTGGGTTTTCTAGCCGGTTATAAACCATGAAATTCCACTGCTTTGCCACCCTCTGATCACCATGCATATCTCCCTGTCCCTCATCCTCTCAGCCCTCTCTGTTTCTCACTTAGCCCACCCCCCCCCCCCTCATCGCTTCAGACTGTCACTGAAATACTTTGATGTTTCACTTATATATGCTGTTACTTATCAAAATTTGCTTATTTCTGATCTGACGAAGAAGGACCACCTTCGAAAGCTAATCGAAAAATGTGTTAAGTTAGTCCAATAAAAAAGGTTATCGTTTTGGTTTTTTTCTATGTTTTATTTTATTCTATTTTTATTATATGTGTAAAACTGCTTTGAATTGTTTGACAAAAAAGGCAGTATAACAGGTCAAAGAACGTATTACGTTCAAAATCCGCACTCTAGTTCATAAAATCATTTACGGAGCGACCCAGGCCTACATGTCAGACCTCATAGACTTACCACCCAGGAACACTAAAAGATCAGCACGCACATTCCTGAATCTCCACTATCCCTGCTGCAAAGGACTAAAATACAAATTAACATATGCATCCAGCTTCTCCTACTTAAGCACACAACTATGGAATGCACTACCACACGCCATGAAAAAAATGCGCGACATAACTTCCGGAGATTACTGAAGACCAGCCTCTTCAACAAGGCATACCACAACGATCCAACCTAAATACCAGACAATGAAACTCAAGCCTGAACGGGATAAAACCCAACTCTCTTGTTAACAAAGCTTGAATGTTACTGTTTTCTTTTCCTTTATTTTTGTATTCTGAAGGAGAATTGTTCTATACGACTTTGTAATTTCTGAAGCATTAATAAAAAATGTTTACAAATTAAAAAAAAAAAACCCTCTATACTCGACTACCAAGGTCGAGATTACTGAAGACCAGCCTCTTCAACAAGGCATACCACAACGATCCAACCTAAATACCAGACAACGAAACTCAAGCCTGAACGGGATAAAACCCAACTCCCTATACTCGACTACCAAGGTCCACTCTACCACAAATGAACTTCAACGCAATAACATTTGATCTCTTATTCCGCATATGAACTCTTTTATACTTGACTGCTTAATCTACTATCCAGCTTATAATCGAACGAGAAAAACGCCCAAGTTCCGACCTAAATCGGGAGATGGACGTTTATCTCACAAAAACGAATAAAGCGGTATAATCGAAAGCCGATTTTTGGGCGTTTTCAACTGCACTCCGTCGCGGATGCGGACAAAGTTGATGGGGGCGTGTCAGAGGTGTGGCGAAGGCGGAACTGGGGCGTGGTTATCTGCCGAACAGAGATGGGCGCATTTCACAGATAATGGGACAAAAGTATGCGTTTTTAGCTAGAATTTAGGGCACTTTTCCTGGACCCTGTTTTTTCACGAATAAGGCCCCAAAAAGTGCCCTAAATGACCAGATGACCACTGGAGGGAATCGGGGATGACCTCCCCTGACTCCCCCAGTGGTCATAAACCCCCTCCCACCTCAAAAAATGATGTTTCACAACTTTTTATTTTGACCCTCAAATGTCATACCCACCTCCCTGGCAGCAGTATGCAGGTCCCTGGAGCAGTTGTTAGGGGGTGCAGTGGACTTCAGGCAGGTGGACCCAGGCCCATCCCCCCCCTACCTGTTACAATTGTGCTGCTTAATGCTTAGTCGTCCAACCCCCCCCCCCGAACCCACTGTACCCACATGTAGGTGCCCCCCTTCACTCCTTAGGGCTATAGTAATGGTGTAGACTTGTGGGCAGTGGGTTTTGAGGGGGATTTGGGGGGCTCTACACACAAGGGAAGGGTGCTATGCACCTGGGAGCTCTTTTACCTTTTGTTCTGTTTTTGTAAAAGTGCCCCCTAGGGTGCCTGGTTGGTGTCCTGGCATGTTAGGGGGACCAGTGCACTACGACTCCTGGCCCCTCCCACGAACAAATGCCTTGGATTTATTCGTTTTTGAGCTGGGCGATTTCATTGTCCATTATCGCTGAAAAGCAAAAACGCCCAGCTCATAACTTGGCGAATAAAACATGGACGTCTAATTTTTTCGAAAATACGCTTGGGTCCGCCCCTTCACGGACCCGTTCTCGGAGATAAACGCCCATGGAGATAGGCGTTTCTGTTCGATTATGCCCCTCTATGTCAATCACAATCCCTAATGTAATACCACTTGTATCTCTCACTCCGGAAATGGCGATCGCCATGACGGAACAACGTAAGCCACATTGAGCCTGCAAATGGGTGGGAAAATGTGGGATACAAATGCAACAAATAAATAAAAATAAACAGCGAGTTTGTGGCAGCAGCGAGACTGCAGTTGGAAGTCATCAGGTTCGACAGTTCTGTGGTCGAACTCCTGGGCTTACGCCACCCGACCTGTACTCGCATTTAAAAGGATGCCTGGCATGCGAGTGACACCATCAGCAGTTCACTCCCAAGAACTGGGAATCTCTGGCTAAGCGTGGCACATTCTCTCTCTGTTGATCGTACCTCTAAGCCACAGTCATCAGTGGTGCCCTTCACACTCTCCTTCTGTAACGTCTGAATAGTGGGTCGGTTATAAATTCTCTTTACTAGCTCCGGAGTGGTCTGCAGATGAGTTGCAAGATCAAAGTTCTCAACTAGAAGAAAAGACAAAACAAGATAGATCAAGAAACGAGTTAAGATCAGGAAACACCGTTTCTACGTATCTGGGGACGCCTTACTGCTGTCAGTATTTCAGGTGAACTGCCTTCTTTTCTGTGTAGTCTTCGCAACCCCCAACCCCTACACCTCACGAAAGGTGTAAAGCAGGACATTATGTAACTACCACACCGACAACTGAAGGGCACTTTTGCAAAACTCACTTTTTTCTTTGTCAGTTTTGAGCAACGTGATTAATCTTGCCTTGATGAACAACATTAATTGCATAGCTTAAAACAGACATAAAAAATGGACAGTGAGTTTTGGAAAAGTGCCCTTCAAATTATATTGATGCCACTGGTAAGTCGAAACATGCATATCTGACTCCGAAATTTTGGGTTGTTTTTTTTTTTTTTTTTTAATTAAAGCGTTCTACAGACAGCAGCTCCATCTGTTACAGAATTCAGCTGGCATTTAAGAATCAGACTTCCCTTTTTCTCTTTCTTGGATTTATTATTTGTTACATTTGTATCCTGCATTTTGCCACCTTTTGCAGGCTCAATGTGGCTTACGTATACCCGTTAACGGTGTTAGCCGATTACGGTCTGAACAAATACATGGTATGAATGAATACTTAGTGATATTGTAGTAGAATGAGGTAGATTTAAGGTGGTTACATGTATGGTCGGTGCGTTGGGGGAAGTTAGAGAGGGAAAGGGGGAAGAAGAGTCAGATAATGTCCGTTATGGTCTCTGGTTACATTGTGTCGCATGTGACCAGGTAAAGGGTTTCTACACTTGCCTTCTTATATAGACACGTCAAACATTACGAAGTCAAATAAATCAGGGCTGCTGCTTTAATGCTGAACCCCCATGCACGAGACCTATTAATAAGAACAGTGGTCAACTCAGGGAAAGGAACTGTCGAGAGAGAACAGGACAACCCACCAAAATAGGTGGCCCATAGGAAACGGCAGGTCAGCATCCCTATCAGAATACGAATATGTACATTTAAGCTTCTTGCAGTATTAATGCCATGTGCAAGTTAAACTATTTGACTGTAGCGATACGTTATGGTGTCACCCATGCGATCTGTTCTTTGTGCTCTTAGGGACCCTTTTACCAAGTCACAGTAGGGCTACCATGGGCTTGGCGCTCAGTGATTTGGCTCTACCGCGAGCCTGGCGCTACAGCGGACTCCCACTGCCAAAAAAAATTAATGTTTTAGCGTTGGGGACTTACTCGATGGTAATCGGGAAGCGGTTACCGCTGCATTAGCATGGCAGTCCTTACCACCTCCACCATTTCCAGGGGTTTTTTTTAAAGTCCTTTTCAGGGCTGCCGAGAGGGGGGCGGGGGGCAAAATTCCCCGGGCCTCCAAGGGGGGCCCGGCGCCGGGGTCAGGCCGCCGGCGCTGCAGTCCGCGGTCTCACCTGCCTGCCTCCACGGCTCCGGGCCCCCTTCATTCAAAGCGGCAGTCGCAGATCGCCTCTCTTCTGGCCTTCCCTCCCTGTGTCCCGCCCTCGCGGAAACCGGAAGTTACATCAGACAAGGGCGGGATACAGGGAGGGAAGGCCAGAAGAGAGGCGATCTGCGACTGCCGCTTTGAATGAAGGGGGCCCGGAGCCGTGGAGGCAGGCAGGTGAGACCGCGGACTGCAGTGGCGGGGGGGAGCGGAGGCAGGGCAGCCTTGCCCCGGGCCCAGCCTAGTCTCTCGGCGGCCCTGGTCCTTTTACTGGCGGTGGCAAACCCGTGCTCCGATGTCACCGCAGGGGTCCTTTTACTGCCACTTGGTAAAAGGACCCCTTAATAAAAGAGGTACATGAAAGAAGGGCTTGTAATAATTTTTTTAAAAGATCACTTTTTAGGACAAGAAAAAGAAAGGAGATTTTTGGAATAAAACAAAAAAAGAGAAGTGAAGAGAGCAAATGGAACAAAACAAAAAAAATCTATTCAGTAGCATAAAAGTCAGAAATATATAATATCTACTAACTGAAAGACAGCCCATACCCTCTTTTTTCGTATCAAAGAAAAAAGTGTGTTTATTAGGCTGCGTTCCTTCTGCTTCCAGGAGATGGAGCTCAGACTTCAATCTTTCAATTTTCTGAAAAAACAAAAATTATAAAAGATTAAAATAACCGTAATATGTTTTATCTGGTTCTCTTGCTCGAGGATCAATAAAATTCCTCACTATGTTCTGCTATGGTATGAACAATGAACCACTAACTAGAAAAATAAGTGAGCGACAAGCTGTAGGCGAATTTTGGGGGGCGTTTTCAGAACAAGGAGAGAGACTAATCCTGGAACAGCAAAGAGGGTTTTACTAGGCCCTCCGAGTCATACGTGATGGGAGTTGGGGCCTTAATACAGGGGACATTTTACAAAGGCACGCTGAAAAATGGCTTGTGGTACTGTAGGCGCGGGTTTTGGGTGCGCACCGATCCATTTTTTAGCGCACCTGTAAAAAAGGCCTTTTTTTTTTTTTTAACAAAAACGGACATGCAGCAAAATCAAAACTGCCACACCGAAAATAAAAAATATTTTTCAGACGTGGGTATTGGACGCACGCCAAAAATGAAATTACCGCAAGAGCCACGTGGTAGTCGAGCGGTAACTCCATTTTGGCGCACGTAGATGCTTATGTGGCTTAGTAAAGCGGCCCCACAGTTCTTAGTCTAAGCTTTCGGTGCTGTTAATTTTAAAGCCATGTAATTCATAATTCTGTGTAAGAAAATTCAGTACCGTCTTTGGCTCAGAACTCCAACCCAGTGAGGTGGAGAGTTCTGAAGTTTTCTGACGCACATATTAACCTATTTAAAGTACTGAAAAACTATAAAAAGTGCACTAGCTCTGCTGGTATAAATTGAATAATTCTGGCTATCCAACTTTGTTTTTTTTTTTTTTTTTAATTTGTAAAAGTTTTTATTAACATATCAGAATAACAACATCTGGAGATAAATACTCCTTGAAAATTTCAAAAACAGCAACATTCAAGCAATATCACATTCAAATTCCCCCCCCCCCCCTCCCACCCTCCCTGGGCTCTCCATCCCCCTCCCTCCATCTTCCCTTCTCCCCCTCCCCCCCACCCTTCCTCATCCGCATCTTATACCCCAGGTTTGTTGCCCCCTTAATCATCTTTCCAAATCTCTGCTAAGTGTAGCCACTCTTCCGCGTTCGGATTATAGTGACCCCTACGTCTGTCCGTCAATTTTTCCAGTCCCATCATTAGCTGAAGTTTACCCTTCCAATCTTGCCCTGTTGGGCCCAGCTTCTGCTTCCATTTCAATGCTATGGTTGTTTTTGCTGCCGCCAGGCCCATTCGTGTAATTCTACTTTGCCATTTCTTCCCACCCTTTTTTCCCAAACCTAGTAAAAGCCATTTGGGTTCACAAGAAAATTGAATTCCTACCGCTAGTGATATGTAACCGGTAACTAACTCCCAGTATGTCTGTATCTTCGGGCATTCCCACCATATATGAAAATATGTTCCTTTCCCCTCCTCACACCTCCAACAGGTGTCCGAGGCATTAGGATACATAGCTTTTATTCGGTCTGGAGTATAGTACCAACGACTCAGGACCTTATAGGCATTTTCTTTAATTAGGACACACACTGATGCCTTCTGCCTATCCAACTTTGTTAGTTTTAGTGGCTTCAATTTTTAAATACAAGTTTTTCCTCTTGTTTCTTTAAAAAAAAGTGACAGACTTTAGTGGGTTTACCTTCATCTCCGCCACCCTCTTCATCTCCACATACTTTATATCCTGGGTTCTCATCACCTTCAGCTGCTCCACCGTTACCTCCTCCTGTGGCTGTTTAATAACGTGCACCCCATCCTGAAAAGTACAATCAAAAATAAATTCATCCACAGGTCTGGGGCACGATAGCACTCTGAAGGTCCTGTCTCTCTTCCACACAGGCTGATTGTAGGTTACATCCCTGATAGGGCCCACAGACCCCCCCCCCCCCCCACCCCCCATGTGGAGCCTGGTGCCTCTGAAGCCTCTACAGAACACACAACCAGAGGAAAAAACAACTGAAATCAAATATTTGTATAGTAGATTAATTACTACATGTGAAAAGAAAAAAATCTTCTTGGGTAGATGGCATGGAAGTTCTTATCACATGCTTGTGCTGGAAGACATAAGTACATAACTACATAAGGGAAAGGGAACTGGGACTTGATATACTGCCTTTCTGAGGTTTTTGCAACTACATTCAAAGCGGTTTACATATATTCAGGTAGTTATTTTGTACCAGGGGCAATGGAGGGTTAAGTGACTTGCCCAGAGTCACAAGGAGCTGCAGTGGGAATCAAACTCAGTTCCCCAGGACCAAAGTCCACTGCACTAACCACTAGGCTCCACATAAGTGTTGCCATACCGGGACAGACCAAAGGTCCATCAAGCCCAGCATCCCAACAGTGGCCAATCCAGGTCCCAGAAATAAACAGTGGATTTTTCCCCAAGTCATTTTAATAATGGTCTATAGACTTTTCCTTTAGTAAGCCGGCCAAACCTTTTTTAAACCCTGCTAAGCTAACTGCTTTTGCTACATTCTCTGGCAATGAATTCCAGAGTATAATTACACACTGCGTGAAGAAAACTTTTCTCCGATTCATTTCACATTTACTACTTTGTAGCTTCATCGCATGCCCCCTAGTCCTAGTATTTTTGGAAAGAGTAAACAAACGATTCACGTCTACCAGTACCGGCAGGAATACATTAAGGCACATTTAAAATAATCATTTACTCTTACAGACACACTGAAATTTTGTTCAGTGCAGTATGTGCATACTCTCTCCCAACAGTGGGGAAAAGAAAACACTTCCAAGCGAAACTATATCTGTGGTACAAGGCTGGTTTCACTGTGCAGAGCTGAAAACCCATCTAACCTTGAGCTGAGTCCGCGTCATCTTCAAGAAGAACTCATCAGGATTCTTCTCCAGGGCTTTCTTGCGCAGAGCATGGAGTGTGTTCCTTTTCCGATGGTAGTCTCTGAAAAAACAGAAAGGCCACATTTAAAAGCTCTCCCACCCTCTCACAGCTATGTTTCCATCTTTCTACTAAATCAAACAACTCATGCCATTAAAAAAAAAAATCCAATATCTAAAGATAAATTGCCTTGTGGCATTTTTTTAAACTCATGCTGCAGAATCACAGTAACATTTTCTTTAACTTTTACAAAAAAACTGACCTGAAAACAATCGACGACATAACTAACTTTCGTAAATCTCTGAAAACACATCTCTTCAGCAAGGCCTACAAAGAGAACCCATAACTTAACTATGACACCTCGCTAACACCACCCCAAACATGAAGGTCATCTTTCTATACCTATCTGCTCAGATCTTCCTTCCCACCCCTAATCTTCTTGTATCACCAATTGTATCTGTTATCCTGGAATGGCGATGCCATAACAGGTCTCTGTAAGCCACATTGAGCCTGCAAATAGGTGGGAAAATGTGGGATACAAATGCAACAAATAAAAAAATAAATAAAAAACAAAACACACATAAATAAAACCTAAAAACATGCTTCTTCTGCACAAACCAGGAAAGAGAGGCATCCTCACCACCAGACAGGGCAAAGAAAAGGAAAACCCTGAATAGGAATGTCATGTTAAGATTTTCCTTACACAACAGATGTGAATATGGTCTATTTCCCAGTAGTTCTCCTTTCAGAGGACCGTAAATAATCAAAACTTATATTTCCCTTTGACAGGGTAATGGTTTAAACAGCAGTGGGTATTCTGGTCTGGTATCTAACGCTAACAAGAACAAGTATGCCAGAAAAATAACCCACTACCAAGGGCAGCCTCACCTTTCTCTCTCTGAACGCTGCTCTGTCAAATTCAACTGAATGCTCAGTCAATGCACACTGGAGCTCAAATCTGCTAGGTCAAATGACCTCACTGAACGGCAGTAACGGCCCTAATAGTCTGCTGCCCCTCACTATCTTTCTACCCTCATCTCCCCTTACGTTCCCGCCCGTAACCTCCGTTCACAGGATAAATCCCTCCTCTCAGTACCCTTCTCCACCACCGCCAACTGCAGGCTCCGCTCATTCTGCCTCGCCTCACCCTATGCTTGGAACAACCTTCCTGAGCCCTTACGCCAAGCCCCCTCCCTGCCCGTCTTCAAGTCTTTGCTTAAAGCCCACCTCTTCAATGCTGCGTTCGGCACCTAACCCTTACCGTTCAGTGAATCCAGACTGCCCCAATTTGACCGCCCCTATCGGACCGACCGTTCACTTGTCTATTAGATTATAAGCTCTTTGAGCAGGGACTGTCTCTCTTTGTTAAATTGTACAGCGCTGCGTAACCCTAGTAGCGCTCTAGAAATGTTAAGTAGTAGTAGTAGTATTACATATAGCAGTGATTTAACCAGAGCTGAGATTGTGATGTCATAATGCCTCATTCCACCAATGCCTAAGAGCCAACCTCATCAGTGATGTCACAATGGCTCGACTGTCCTATACTTGGCCCACTTCCCCCCTTAGTGTGAAGAGTTTCAGTCTCTGGTATCCAGAGCTGAGATTGTGATGTCATAATGCCTCATTCCACCAATGCCTAAGAGCCAACCTCATCAGTGATGTCACAATGGCTTGATTGTCCTATATTTGTCTTACTCTTATCTATTAGATTGTAAGCTCTTTGAGCAGGGACTGTCTCTCTTTGTTAAATTGTACAGCGCTGCGTAACCCTAGTAGCGCTCTAGAAATGTTAAGTAGTAGTAGTAGTAGTAATAGGTTTACCCCGATTCTACCTAAGAACTTAAATTTCTCTGGACGAGATAATGCGGGCTCTTTTTACCAAGCTGCTGTAAGCACTAGCATGCGATTACAACAGCTTAAAAAGGATTACAGTGGGATGCACTAAAGGCATCCTGTGGTAAGTTCCGAATGTGCGTGTGTAAACCACACGCTAAAATGTTTTAATTTTTTTCGAAGGGGGGGTGTCTGCACGCCATACGCTAACTGTTTAGCACAGGAGCCCTTACTGCCTACAAAAACAGGTGGCAGTATAGGCTCACGTGATAAATTCTGGTAATGGCAATATTATTTTATTAGTTGCATTTGTATCCCCCATTTTCTCACCTTTTCGCAGGCTCAATGTGGCTTACATTATGCCGTAATGGCGATCGCCATTTCCGGAATGAGAAATACAAAAGTGGTATTTGCATTAAAGTTCATGAACGATAGAGTGAGTTATAGATTAAGTTAGGTAATCAGATCATTTCCAGCGTGAGAAATAAGGTGGTAGTGCGTTAACGTTCATTGGCGACAGAATAACTGAGCAGTCGGTGTAGAGAGTTCTGGTAGAGTTTCGTCGTCTGGTATTTAGGATGGGTCATTGTGGTATGACTTTCTTTTTTTGTTTTGTTTGTTACATTTGTACCCCGCGCTTTCCCACTCGTGGCAGGCTCAATGCGGCTTACATGGGGCAATGGAGGGTTAAGTGACTTGCCCAGAGTCACAAGGAGCTGCCTGTGCCTGAAGTGGGAATCAAACTCAGTTCCTCAGTCCAAAGTCCACCACCCTAACCACTAGGCCACTCCTCCACTGTTGCTACTATTTGAGATTCTACATGGAATGTTGCTATTCCACTAGCAACATTCCATGTAGAAGTCGGCCATTGCAGATCACCAATGTGGCCGTGCAGGCTTCTGCTTCTGTGAGTCTGACGTCCTGTACATACGTGCAGGACGTCAGACTCACAGAAACAGAAGCCTGCGCAGCCTTCTACATGGAATGTTGCTAGTGGAATAGCAACATTTCATGTAGAATCTCCAATAGTAGGAACATTCCATGTAGAATCTCCAATAGTATCTATTTTATTTTTGTTACATTTGTACCCCGCGCTTTCCCACTCATGGCAGGCTCAATGCGGCTTACATGTGGCAATGGAGGGTTAAGTGACTTGCCCAGAGTCACAAGGAGCTGCCTGTGCCGGGAATCGAACTCAGCTCCTCAGTTCCCCAGGACCAAAGTCCACCACCCTAACCACTAGGCCACTCCTCCACTCCACTTTTTGGACAGGATAGAAACCCGCTCGGTTTTTGAATGAACTCTGCGTTCTGGAAGGAAAAAGGCCTCAAAGAGCTCTCGGATAAGCAATCTCTAAAAGAGCTAACCAGATCAAGTCGATCCTCTCTTCATCATCGGCCAGAAAAAACCTTCCAAGTCCTCAAGCATTATTTTTTTTTTAGAAAATGTGTTACTTATTAGTGCTGTATTGCTTATTAAGTACTGTGTTTAACTCCACAAACTTTTATGCAGGAAACTCACATGTAGGTTCATCTATCTACAACTAAGAGCACTGGTAATATGCATAGAACACTTATCTTTTCTGTGCCCGTATTCTCGGTCGGCGGCACTCGACTGCGGTGCCGTTGTCTGTATCACTTTAGAACTTAAGAACTCCTGTGCTGCAGCTCGTCCTCTTCACCCTTTCGCCTCCAAGCCGACGGTGGACAGCGTTCTGCGCTGCTGCTTCAGGGTTCTTGGCGGCAGGGTTGATATTGGGACAGCCACAGGATCTCCACACGTGTGGAGCGTCCTGCAGCGAGATCCTGTGGTTTTTTCCTGGCCGATGATGAAGCGAGGATCGAATTGACCTGGTTAGCTCTTTTAGAGATTGCATATCCGAGAGCTCTTTTGAGGCCTTTTTCCTTCCAGAACGGAGAGTTCGTTCAAAACCCGAGCGGGTTTCCATCCTGTAAGTGGGATTAGTTTCTATAGCGCTGCGTACGCCTTGTAGCGCTATAGAAATGCTAAATAGTAGTAGTAGTAGTTTGACGTTCTGTAATCTGGCGATTTATTCTCCCACTCCCTACCTCTAAGTGCGTTTCGTGGATTCTAAATATTAGCACACAGCCATTAATTTGGAAAAATGGCCACTTTCTACTGCAGCTTTGTAACAGGACCCAATACTCTCTGTATCAGGAAATATGGTTTACGACAACACCTTAAAAAAGGAGCATATGCACAGGCCTACCAGCCTTTTCACTTACTCAGCCCGAAGCTTGTAATCTTTCTTTTTCTCCAGAAGGCCCAACTTTTTCCGAGAGCTAGGCTGGAAAAACAAATAAAATACAGAATTTATGCTTTTTATATGGAATAGCTAGCTGAAGACAAAAAAAATCTCTCTGAACAATTTAGTAATCATGCACAGCTACAAAAAAAAAATGCTCCTTGTCTCTGTCCCTTCGAATCTGGAAGGGTATTGCATCTTGCAAAGCGGAACACTTCTAGAACTGCAGTTATAACTGATCGACAGGCTTTAACAGAAAATAACTGCCTAACTCCCGCAGCAATGCCGACACTGTGTCGGCATTAGCACACAGCTTACTAAACAGAAGGGGTAAGATAACTGTTAATGTCCCCTCACTGTCCACAACCCTTTGTCAATCTAGTGAGAGAAAAACCTTGTGAGCCTGGGCATCAAAATGGGAGATGAAATTCAGTGTGGACATATGAGGCAGGCATGGTTTATAATAGCTACTTCATGAGTGGATGGAGGGGGGATCACAGAAACATGGCTTTACCTTCCTCCTTCTGAGTTTCCACTGTGACCTATACTCAGTAGTGGCATCAGTACGGAGCCTGAGAATTAGTGAATATTCACAGGCCTTGCAGTGTTGCCAGGTGGGCGGTTTTCCGCGACCCGCCGCGGGAAATTTTTGCCCGCGGCGGGTTGCGGATTTTTGGGCTTGTTTTGTGTCTTTTGGGCCGCGGGGGCGGGGTTAGTGACGTTTTGGGCGGGGTTAGTGACATTTTGGGCGGGGCCGATGACGGCGGGGTTGATGACAGTGGGGGCGGGGTGTCAGGGGCGGGGTTTGAGTTTGGGCGGGTTTTGGTGGGAAAAAAATTTTCCACCTGGCAACCCTGAGGCCTTGCTCCCTCCTCCTGTCTGGCTTCCTATTAGATTGGAAATCCATGCACTGTATACTGGGGTCTGTAAGCGTATACTGACACCATTTCTACGCTGATTGTTTCTATGGTTTACAACTGATGCTACTACTGCTACCTTCATGCTTTGGATAAGTGGAGTGAGGAGGAAGTGGATGAAGGTGACAAAGGAGGAAGGGACATGCTATTCTGTTTTCCTCATCATCTACGACAGGCTTATCCAAACTTTTTCTATTGGGGAGGCACATTTTATATTTTGTAACATTCGGAGGCCCAAAACATGTGTACACCCACACAAGCACTCATGCTCTCTTTCTGAGAATCACCCAGTCTCTCTCTCTTTCTCGTGCCCCCACTCAAGTACGAGCCATTTTGCACCACATGCAACCCTTTTCTGCACATAAGTCAGTATTTAATGTGCAAAAAAATGCTTATAAAATTAATCCCAGAGAGCCTAAGACCCATTTCTGAGGGATTTGCGGCATATGGTTAAAAACCTGGAAGACCAACTCAAACGTCCGGCACTGCACAGCTCAAGTTTGCAGATAGGCTGAGCCCTCGGCTGGGGAAGCAGGAATCCCGCTGAGCTTCTGAAGGCCGAGTAAATGAACTCAGTGGGCCGGGTTGAGGGAAGCCTGATCTAGGCTCATGCGAATTTTTAAACATCAAAATGGGATCATATTGGAACAAAAAATTGGGAAGAACCGATTTAGGGAAAGAATGGCCCTGATTATAGTGCTTTTGGATATAAGCACTATGCTTTATTTTGGTATAAAGGTTTCAGGTAGGTTTTCTTTTATTTAATAGCATGTATTTTGTAAGATCCTTCAATCCATGCAATCAGCTGAAGCAGTACAAAATGCCATATTAAATCAAAATAAAAATGATACACATAAGAAAAAAAAGCTGAGTTTCACACAGAAGATACCACTCAGGAAAAGGATCTTGGAGTCACTATGAGGCATATTTTCAAAGCACTTTCAAAGTTCCCCTGGCGGTAATATCGGATTTCAGCTAAGGTCCCAACTGGGACCCGTTTTGCAAGCGGTTTCTTCTGGAGAGAACTGACACGCTGTTCGCTGATAGCAAGGATTCTCACTGCTTGAAGATCAAATCCTCCCCGTATTGGATCACAAGCCGAGATGTCGGTAGTGCCGTGAAGTTTCCAGGCAGAACAAACGACACCGCTACACGCCATAAGTGTGTTTTTCAGTTTGATACACTATGTTTGTTTTGTTGACGCTACTGAAGGGATTTGAATTTTGAACTAGATTTTTGCAAAGCATTTTTGATGTTATTAAAGTCTGGAGGTTTTTCAGACGACGATTACTTCTTGATCTGGCTACACTTCGTATTTATGCCTTAGTATTATCTGTAAGGATCTTTGATGAGGTCTTTTCCTCCATATTGTTTGGACTTGGTTTTGTGAGGTGAACTTCTTGTTTTTCCTTTAACTCACCATCATTGGATTTATACCACCCTAGCTAACCCGACAGGTGAGGCATCAAAACTTATTCCAACGTCCTAGCTATTTCTGCCTATACTGATTAATTTTGTTTGTATACCTTGAAGTAGACAGGTTCTGATAAAAGTGATTTGAATGTTTTATTACATCTATGAAGACAACAGTTCATCTGAATCTTTCTGACATCTAGAACAGGTGCAGCAGTGATGAGTCAATGGGTGCGTTTTCAGTCATTCAAATTATTACAGGGAGTTGGGAGGCACGGGGGGGGGGGGGGTCTGGGAGGAGGTGCGGGGGGATCAGCTTCCACTGGACCACCAGGGGTCTTTTGTGCTGGGGGTGCAGGGCTTCCCCGTTAACCTGGCAGTAACCTCTTACAGAAATATTTTTTTCGATATTTCCGCTAGCACGGAAATGGCACGCACTGGGGTGGAACTACCGCCGGAACCCGCATTGGGCCTTTAGTAAAAGGGCCCCTACAGTTTTTAGTTGGTGAAATTTGCCAAATCACCCAAACTGACTCACAGAACTGGGCGGTTTACAAACAATAAAAACGTAAGAAATCTGCTGAAATTCTTTGCTCAAAGTACAGAAGGTCAAAAAAGCAAATCAGACGTTTAAGTGCTGTTAGGAAAGGAATGAAAAATAAAAGAAAAAATATATTATTAAAATGCCTCTGTATTGCCCCATGTTGCTACTGAACATTTGAGTTTTAGCTGCAGTTCTGGTTGAGATGGTGGAATTATTAAAGATACAGCGAAGAACGGCCAAAATGATTAAGGTGATGGAATGACTCCTATGAGGAAAGACTAAGGGCCCCCTTTTACCAAGTTGTGGCAAAAGGGGGCCTGCACTGGCGTCAGCGCGTGTTTTGAAGCGTGCCAAGGCCCCCTTTTACCACAGCGGGTAAAAGGTAAATCTTTTTTTTTTTTTTTGAGGAAAGGGCCATTTCGAGGGGGGGGGGGAGAGGGGAAGCCCTTACCGCCACTCATTGAGGTGGCGGTAAGGGCTCCCGTGCTAACCCAGCAGTAATCAGGCAGCGTGCGGCACTGCCCGATTACCGCCGGGTACGCACCATATGACGGCGTGCTAGGGATGGGAACTACTTCCGGGCTGCTACGGTGGCCGGTAGCGCGGCGATACTTTCTTTTTCGGATGGGGCCCTAAAGAGGTTTGAGCTCTTTAGCCTGGAAGAGAGACAGCTGAATAATGAAAAAAAGTGGGAGAATGACCATGGATTCCAAAGGCTGAGAAGATGTATAATAATTAAAGAATTTTATTAAGGTACTAGTAGAAAAAGGCCCGTTTCTGGAGCCAATGAAACGGGCGCTAGCAAGGCTTTCCTGTGGCTCCCCCCCCCCCACCCGTCGTCGATGTGGGTGAATTGCTCCGCCTCCGCCCTCAACGTCATAACGTTTGACGCGAGGGCGGGGCCCAGAGTGTGATTTTCGAGGCTTCAGAGCTTCGAACATACGGACCTTGGCTTCAGTGACGTCAGCAGCCAATAGAATGTTGAGGGTGAGTTTTATATATATAGATAAGGACTCGACACAACGTTGTGTTTCGGCCCTTAGGCCTGCATCAGGAGTCTTGTTGTCAAATACCTTGGGAGCTACTGAACTTTTGAGCGTCGAGTCCTTATACTTTAATAAAATTCTTTAATTATTATACATCTTTTCAACCTTTGGAATCCTTGGTCAACCTCCCACTTTTTTTTTCATTGTGTTGCTGTCCGTGGGGTGTCTTGAGTTCTCCGTCTTTTGACGGATCTCTTTCCTAGAGAGGCAGCTGTGACAGGAATAATAAGTATGGGTAGATTGTGGAAAAAAAACTTAACAACAGTTGGTAGAACGAGACACTCCATATCCATTTGTCTTTTCTGGCCTTCACATCTCACTGATACAGTAGAAAGCAAAAGCCTGTGTCTCTGCTGAAACACAGCCTGGACTTTGTAAGCCACAGTAACTGTGCAGTAAGCTACTGACGTTCCCACTACCACGTGCCCTCTTCTTACCTGCGACCGCTCCTTGTGGTTCTTCTGATGGGACTTTAACGCTTTCCTGAATGCCGTCGACATCTTGATGCAGTGTTTGGTCTTCAGGAAGGAAAAGAAGAGAACCGAGAACCTCAAAGGTCCCACGGCAGCGGCCTCCACACGATTCCCACCCACCGCCGCGTGTCAAGCCTCACTCTCAATCGCAGGCACCGCACCGCCGGTCTTCTGAATCACTTAGCCAATTAGCAAACACTTCCTTGATAACAGACGAGGGCCAAAGCGAGGCTTGGAATTGGAACGCACAGCCGGGAGGGTGCGTCATCATTGGTTGCTACGTCATCAGAACACTCTGGATTCCACTGCTTTGTTGCGCTCTTCACTGCGTTGCTTTGACGTTTAAGTTGAAATCGAGTCCGCCTTTATGGCTTTGAGTAATTTTAGTGCTCCTGAGCCAAAGTATGAGGTTGAGCTTGTAGTTCTCTAAAGTGAAGGTGCCCAAACCCCCAGTGCGTGTGTGCAATCTGTGCATTTGTAGATCTGACTTTATGGTAGGACAATGCTCAGAAATGCCGCTGTAAACCAACAGTGCAGAAACCAAGGGGCCTTTTTACAGAGCGGTGGTAAGCTCAACGTGGGTTGTCCTGCCCTGAGCATGCGCCATTTCCCAGGGGGGGGGGGGAGAGAGAAGAAAAACCCCGGAAATGGCTTGTGCAGCGATAACCAGGAGGTAATGGAGCCAGGGGCGTAGCCAGACCTCGCGGTGGGAGGGGGCCAGAGCCCAAGGTGGGGATGAACATTTGCCACCACCCCCCCCCCCCCATGATGCCTCGCTGCCTCACCGCCGCAAATACCTTGGCTGGCGGGGGTCCCTAACCCCTGCCAGCTGAAACCTTCATCCAACGCTGCTTTCACCATTGCTGTGTTACCTGCGCTGCTTGCTCTTCCCCTCACATTCTGCACCCTACTTTTAGTGAAATTGAGCATGCTCAGTTTCACTCAAAGGAGAGTGCTGGACATGAGGGGCAGGGCAGGCAACGCGGTGGCTCCGAGACCGGCACTGGATGAAGGCTTCAGCTGGCAGGGGTCAGGGACCCCGCCAGCAAAACCAGGAGCCCAGAAGAAATTTTTTTTTGGGGGGCCCAGGCCCCTATGACCCCATGTAGCTACGCCACTGAATTGAGCAGCACTGCGTGCTGCTCAGTTACCAATGGGTTAGCGAGGGAGCCCTTATCACCACTTCAGTGGGTGACAGGGCACCCCGCCGCATGGCCACGTGGTAAAAGCTCTTTTACCGCATGGCCATGTGTGTCTGGGGGCTTTTTTACCTGTTGCGATAAAAAAAGGCCCCAGTGCATGGAAAAAAAACAGCCCCCTCCGCTTGTGCAGGGCCCTTTTTCCTGCAGCTTGGTAGAAGGACCCCCTACCACGCCAAAGGAAATTACATTCGCCTTTTACCAAGCTTCGGGAAAGAGGGTCTTGCACTAGCAGTAGGAGCCCTTTTATTGCAACGGGTAAAAAGCCCCCAAACATGGTCATGCGGCAGAGAACCCTTACCGCCACCCACTGAGGTGAGCATCGGCGGTTTTGTTTTGTACGCTGTTCTCTGAGCGTTGGAAGGGAATAGGAAATTATCTCATTAACATCCATTTGACTGCATTAGATCTTTGACGTGCTCACACTAGAGCCTCTAAGCATTCTGCGCTGACTAATGCGGGCGCTAGTCTGGGACTAACGGCCTCTAGCACCCGTGCTTGGTTCTGAGCATCGGCACATTAGGGAACTCTGAAAAACATCTGAACTGCATGGTATGGAGCCAGGTGGGAAATGTACTTGTTGGCTCAGTAACGTATCAGTAACTGCAAATTTCACCGCAGCTTAGCAAAAGGGCCCCTTACTTAGATTGTAAGCCTGACACGGCCACATTTTAGCTCACACCTGCATCAGGGGCAAACACTAATATCCACATTTTGAATGGTCATAGAAAATAAAGAAGAAATGCACTTTTCACAGTCAATAAGGAAATGCTAAACGATCAGCCTGCAAACTCCTTAATCTGCACTTCCCCAATTGCAAAGGATTGAAATACAAGATATCACATGCGACTAGCTTCTCCTACATGAGCACGCAACTATGGAATGCACTACCAACTGACTTGAAGAGGATTAACGAAATAACTAACTTTCATAAATCACTGAAAACCTACCTCTTCAACAAGGCCTACAATGGGAATCCATAACTTATTATAACACTTCAGCACTTGACGACTTCATCCTATTCTGATAGTCCATCTTTCGATAACTTTGTTCAGCTCTTTTTCTCCTCATCCATGATCCTGTTGTAACACCAATTGTATCTGTCTCCTGGAATGGCGATGCCATAACAGGTTTCTGTAAGCCACATTGAGCCTGCAAATAGGTGGGAAAATGTGGGATACAAATGCAATAAATAAATAATTGAATGTGTATCATTCCAAGAAGACAACTCGTATAGTTATGTCTCACTGTCTGTCAGCGGTTTGTGTGTTGGATTTTGTCTTTACTTTTGAATGAAATGCCCAGGGAAGCCGTGCAATTGTTATTGTCATTGCAGTGGTGTCATGGAACTCAGTGTCGTGTGCTTGTATGAAGCCCAAAGATCGTGGACAACACACACACACACTATTAGAGGAAAAGGTCCCTGGCCATCAGCATTATCCCACCCGGGGTACTGCAAAGTTCCATGACACCCCCACAACCTTCTATGCATCAGAAAGTTTTCAGTGGAAAACTAAAATATCTCTTATCTATTTAATTTCTTGTATACCACCTCCAAGCCCAAAAGCTATGAAAGTGGTGCTCATTCAGTTGCCGCAGGTACCCCCTTTCCCCCTCTGCCCGCTGACTCACTCATCTGAGGGCAAGCAAAACTCCCAGGTATATTTATAGATAACAGGAAATAGAAGGACAGTGCAAATATATGTTATCCTGTTCTATTGTTCTGGAGATTTGCCAGTTATTTTGCAGCATAGATGGACAACGTGGAAAAGACAGTGTTTGATTGAGAGGAGACGTTTCAGGAGGAATTTAAATGGCACTCCTTAACCGGGTCCTGAAATTAAACTAGGCAAAAAAAAAAAAAAAGTCTGTTATTACTACTACTTAACATTTCTAAAGCGCTACTAGGGTTACGCAGCGCTGTACAATTTTAACATGGAAGGACAGTCTCTGCTCAAGGAGCTTACAATCTAAAAGACAGGTGTAAATCTAGAGACAAGTGTACAATCTAAAAGACAAGTGTAGAGTCCGTCTGATAGGGCATACTATATTTCTCGAAAGGTTAGGTGCCGAAAGCAGCATTGAAGAGGTGAGTTTTAAGCAGAGATTTGAAGATGGGTAGCAAAATCTAAATAAATAAATATTTGTAAATCTGTCCCATGTATATTCAATATAGAGATCCTGAAAACCAGACTAGTAAGGTGTGCCTCTATGAAAACACTGCTTTAGAGGTCCATTTTACAGGAAACCCTCATTCAAGCAGAACACAGAGTATTACATTCACCTGCTTCAGCTATAAGGCTAGCACTGGCTGCATCTCAGTGCAAATGCGGACAACACAGCTACAGCCCAGGGTGCTTACTAAGCAATAAAACAGATCAACAAGTGAAATTTTGTAAATGTTCCTATTTATTTATTGCATTTGTATCCCACATTTTCCCACCTTTTTGCGGGTTCAGTGTGGCTTACAATATGAGTTAAATGTTGGAAATACAATTTGTAACAGATTGGTTGTGGATTACATTGTGCAGTTATGCGAAACAATTGAGGTGTCGTTAAGGAATGTAACAATGGAACACAAACATTGAAACTTTGGAAGGAAACAATGGGAGCTTAGAGGGCGATAAAAAGGCATGAAGACATATGGTATATATCTTTCTGTGAGTAAAGGTATGAATGATGTGATAGTACGGGAATGAGAGTTCAGAGGTGAATGTATGATGCATTAGTGAACAGTAAGAGTGGACTTTATGTATTTTGGTTCTTTCCGTAAATTTTTTCAAAGAGATGGGTCTTCAGTAATCTGCGGAAGGAAGCTTGATCGTTGATTGTTCTTAAGTTGCGTGGCAGTGTGTTCCAATACTGCGTGCTCATGTGAGAAAAGGTTGACGCGTGTAGCGCTTTGTATTTCAAGCCCTTGCAATTGGGGACGTGGAGGTTAAGGAAGGTTCGGGATGATCTTTTGGCGTTTCTGGGTGGTAAGTCTATTAACTCAGACATGTATGCTGGGGCTTCGCCGTGAAAGATTTTGTGGACTAATGTGCATACTTTAAAAGTGACGCGTTCCTTGAGTGGAAGCCAGTGTAGTTTCTTTCGTAATGGTTTTGCACTTTCATATTTTGGCTTTCCAAAGATGAGTCTGATTGCCGTATTCTGGGCTGTTTGAAGTTTCCTCAGTGTTTGCTCTTTGCAACCTGCGTATAGTGAGTTGCAGTAATCCAGGTGGCTGAGTACGAGGGATTGCACTAGGGAAGTAAGGTCTTATCCTTTTCAGTTTCCACATGCTGTAAAACATCTTTTTAGTTGTGTTGTTAGCGTGAGTTTCAAGCGTTAGGTGGCGGTCGATAGTGATTCCAAGGATTTTTATTGATGACACCTGCATGTTCTTTTCTTATACTGAAGCAAGGTAGCTGTTTTGCAGTGACACTAAGAATGACTGGTGTTGGGATAGGCAGCCTAACAATTTTCATGACTTATTTTCTGTTTTTTTGTTTGTTTAGAACTAATGTCGTCAAGAATGCGCACTACGTATAAAGAGGGTGCACTCATTAAGAAGAGACTGCATTATTATCAGCGAACGACATTTCATCACCATAGGCAGCCAGTCCCTACTTGTCACATTCCCTTAGATAATCCTGTAATAATTGGTAAAAGTTATCACAGTGCTACAGCTGGGGCACATCCACAACAAGTCAAATGTCACCATCTACACGTTGGAAAAAGTTGTACAGAAGCTGTGCTTTCAGGATAGAAGGGCCTAGCTGCTTCCTCCTGTTTGTTTCAGACTTCCAGCTCAATCAGAATTGGGATTTGACACGAGTTTTCATTAGAAAGTACTTCCCCAAGGGGCCCTTTTACTAAGGTGTGACAAAAAATGGCCTGCGCTGGGGTAGGTGTGTGTTTAGGGCACGCGCAAGTCCATTTTTCAGCGTGCCCGGAAAAAAAAAGACCTCCTTTTGTTGCCAAAAATGGACGTGCGGCAAAATCAAAACCAGTGTGCATCCATTTTTGGCCTGAGACCTTACCACCACTCATTGAATTAGGTGGTAAGGTCTCAGACGCTAACCGGGCGATAATCCTAAGCGTGCATAAACTGCCGATTACTGGCGGGTGGACGCTGCACGGTAGATAATAGAAAATATTTTCTACCGTGTGTTTTGGATGCGCGTCCGAAATGGAATCACCGCCTGGGGCGTGCGATAGCCGGGCAGTAGCTCCAATTTGGCATGCGTTGGGCACACATAGGCGCCTACGCACCTGAGTAAAAGGGCCCCGGAGTCACTTTAATCCATTCATTGCCAAAAGAGTATCTAAACCCTGTAATCATAAATTAAGCCCAGCCACTAGGTGTCAATATTGCACAATAATTACGATTTATTTATTTTATTTGTAGCATTTGTATCCCACATTTTCCCACCAATTTGCAGGCTCAATGTGGCTTACATTTGCCCTAATGGCGGTTGCCATTTCCGGGTAGCAGCATTACAAATGGTATTACGTTAAGGTGCATAAATACTTAGTAACATACATGGAAAATAACATATATGGACCAGATCATGGTATATATATATATATATATATATATATATATATATATATATATATATATATATATACTATAATAAAACTCACCCTCAACGTTCTGAGGAAACTGACGTCAGTGAAGCCAAGCCACTGACTTCAGGTTCGAAGGTTCGTGGTTGTGACGCCACCGGGCCCCGCCCTCATGTCAAACGTCATGACATTGAGGGCGGAGCAAACGTTGAGGGTGAGTTTTATTACTGTACCTGTGCTCCACCCTCGCATCAAAACGCGATGACGTCGAGGGTGGCCCAGGAAAATCGCCACCCACACAGAGCTATGACAACGCTAACAACAGCGGTGGCGCACGAACCAGCTACAACGGCGACAAGCCACGGGGCGGCCCAGGAAAATCGCCACTGTTCTCGTATGTGAGTCACCCCCCCAATAAAAAAAAACTAGCGCCTGTTTCATTGCTCTGAGAAACGGGCCTTCTTTCCTAGTATATATATATATATATATATATATATATATATATATATATATATCATGTGTATACTTACATGGTAGAGAAGAATACATTATGGTATTGCATGAAGGTTCCTGAGTAATAAATTGGTTTATAACATACATTAGGTCCTTGACTATAGAGAGACCCTGTTTGACATAAGGTTTAATAAGGATAAATTCCCCCACCTCCCAAGGACTCCACAAAAGTCCACATGCTGCTGTCTGCAGCATCCCCAAGGCTGACCCAACACAGGAAATAGAAGACCTGATCTGGGAATCACACTCAGGTCACCTCCGCATGGCGGTGCAAAGTTCTACCACTGAGCAATGAACCAGACCATATCCCTGCTTACTTTCTTTTTTTGTAACCCAGAATAAGAAAGGGGCCTGGTGAGAGAGCGCCAGGGAATACCACGCAGGTCATTTAAACTATATTTAAATTTTACTCTTCGGTATTCCGCCCATATGAACAGAGTACTGTGCTCTGATCGTACGGGCAGAATAATGTCTTAACCCTACGCCAGCTCGGAGCTGGTGTTAGGGTTAAGGCTCTCTTCCTCCTCCTCCATCCGTGCCAGGCAGCCCAGGCTGTCACTGTCAGTTCTGGCCTAGTGCCACCCCAAGCCCCCACCCTCCTGGACACCAATATTTTTTACCCCTCATCCAATAGAAGAGAGGGATGGAGGTCACCAGACCATCCAGCCCACACCTGGTGGTCTAGCATGCCCCCCCCAGTGGTCTAGTGGCCCCAGATCCCCCCACCGCTGGTACCTTCAGATGCTGAAGGGAGTAGCACCTCCAAAAAGGTGGCGCCCTGCCCTGTCTAGTGCATCCTTATATAATATGGAAGCCGCCAGCATTTTGGAAGCGGCACTGGAAGGAGAAGGGTTGGGGGGTGTTTGGAGCCATTAGACCACCGGGAAGGCATGTTAGGGGGTGTTAGGGGTCAGGACTGGACCTCCAGCCCCCTCCCCGTGTCCGAGGGGTGTGGGGTCTTGGGGGGGCACAAGCCACCAGGGCCTTGCCCATGAGGGGGGCCAGGGGTCCACCGGACCCTTGGAATGTTTGACAGGTCCAGGCTTTTCTTTTGACAGCCCGGACCTGTGAAACAAGTACAGGACGATTGTGCCTGAGTGTATGCCCTGGCACAGTCCTCCTGCGCTTTCCCCCGATGATCAGCGCTAATTATGTGCCTAAATTGCATGTTATTAGCATAGATCATTAGGGAGTTAATTCCCGGCACTGTTCTGGAACTATTTTTACGGTGCTGTTTCAGAACAGTGCGGGGAATTGATCATCGGGTCATAAGTGCGCATTAGCGCTTAGCACAGTCTTTTAGTTGCTTGGTACGATTCCTTCTTCACGCAGTCGGTAGCATTTAACATCTGAGGCAGATTTTCCACAGACGCTAGCCGAGCCGTGGAAAATTCCACAGATACAAGAAAGCCATTTCTCACATTCTTCTGCAAACCACAGCTGAGGATTTCAAACGCTGGCACAGGGTACTACTCCACAGCTAGCTGACAGGTACCTTTCATCCAGGACAGGAAGGCTTAAGAAAAGATTCTGATTAAAAAATAAAGCAAAGGTTATTTTTCTGACGGATCTGAATACAACATAGATTTTATTGGCTTATTCTACTGGCAGAAAACATTGCTGAGGAATGATGGAAGGGCTGATTTGGAACAGAAGTATTGGCTGGATTCTTTTTGAGGTCAACTTCTTGGCTTTGTCATTTCCTGTATGGCTATACTTCTAGGTGCACATCTGATATTTCAATAACTATTTCTTCTGAAGCTCTTCTGGGGTAATTTGGCCCAGAATGCCTTCAGTGTGCCTGGTGGGCATCTCAAAGTCCTTCTGGAGATATGTAAATAAACCATTGTCAGGAAGAGCAGAGCTGGTGGGCACATTCTAAATGTATCACACAGGTCTCGTTTTTTTGTCTGCATGTGTATTCTTAATCTATTTTGGAAGAATGATGTGCCCTCTTTTGGGGGATCCTTTTACTAAGCAGCTAATATAGGGTTTACTGTGCGGGATACAGTAATTCATAAGCACATAAGCACCGCCATACTGGGAAAAGACCAAGGGTCCATCAAGCCCAGCATCCTGTCTCCGACAGCGGCCAATCCAGGCTTCAAGAACCCGGCAACCCCCCTCCCCCCCAAAAAAAAAAACTTTTCTCCTATTTGTTTTAAATCTACCATATTCTAACTTCATCTTGTGTCCCCTGGTTTTGTTGTTGTTTGAAAGTGTAAACAAATGCTTCACATCTATCCGCTCTAATCCGCTCATTATCTTGTAGACTTCTATCATATCACCCCTCAGCCGCCTTTTCTCCAAGCTGAAGAGCCCTAACCTTCTCAGCCTTTCCTCATAGAGAAGTCGTTCCATTCCCTTTATCATTTTCGTCACCCTTCTCTGCACCTTCTCCAATTCTTTTATATCTTTTTTGAGATGCGGCGACCAGAATTGGACACAATATTCGAGGTGCGGTGGCACCATGGAGCGATACAACGGCATTAGAACATCCTCGTGTTTGTTTTCCATCCCTTTCCTTCAAGCCCATGGAGTGGGCGGGATCAGGATGTGTGGATGAGCAGGTAGAGCTGAGGTCATTTGTGATAGCCAGTGTGCGGGTCAATAACACACACGAGCTGTCATGAATGCCGTTAACACAGCCAAGCTTACCGGCAGTCGTAGCACAGCTGCTAGAATTAACGTAGTGACGCTCATAAGGAAGTCGTCTCATCCCCTTTATCATTTTTGCCGCCCTTCCCTGTTCCTTTTCACGGTAGTTCTATTATTAGGTTCCAATCTACTTTTTTTTCAAGTTTACCTCATTTATTGCATTTATGTTTATTCTTGGTCAGGGCCGTGCCTAGGGTCTCCGGTGCCCCCCTGCAGTTGGCCTCTCCAGCGCCCCCCCCCCCCCGAAAACGAGCGCTACATTACCTGCGCTCTTCTCCCCAGATCCTTTTTTTTGTTTGTTTAAATTTACCTCTCCGGCGCGTGGCAGCGTAGGCAGCGTTAGTGAGAAGGAGGCGGCGCTCCCCCGCCCCGACGTATCTTCCCTTCGCTGTGTCCCGCCTTCTTCTGACATCAGAAATTACGTCAGAAGAAGGCGGAACCAAGCGAAGGGAAGACACGTCGGGGCGGCCGGGGGAGCGCCGCCTCCTTCTCACTAACGCTGCCTACGCTGCTGCGCGCCGGAGAGGTAAATTTAAACAAACAAAAAAAAGGATCTGGGGAGAAGAGGGCAAGGTAAGCATGGTGCGGCGGGGCGCCCCCCAGAGGATGGCGCCCTCCTGCCATGCTTACCTCGCTTACCGCGTCGGTATGGCCCTGTTCTTGGTTATTTTACTATTGTAACTTTTATGTTGAACTGTACCTGCTATACACCGCTTTGGGCAAATCTCTTCATAAAGGTGGTTAATAAATCCCAATAAACAAATAAAAATAAATAAATAAATAAATAGTGCAAACGACATGGAAAACGAAACAAAAACTCAAAATTTGGGGGCTGCCCATGGGGAAAAGTGTGTCCACAGGAGGGAAGAAACAAGAAGAAGGGAACTATGTTTGCCTAGTAGAATATTTGTACTAATTTTAGTGTGAAGAGTTTCAGTCTCTGGTATCCAGAGCTGAGATTGTGATGTCATAATGCCTCATTCCACCAATGCCTAAGAGCCAACCTCATCAGTGATGTCACAATGGCTCGACTGTCTCCTATACTTGGCCCACTTCCCCCCTTAGTGTGAAGAGTTTCAGTCTCTGGTAACCTGAGCTGATATTGTGATGTCATAATGCCTCATTCCACCAATGCCTAAGAGCCAACCTCATCAGTGATGTCACAATGGATTGTCCTATATTTGTCTCACTCTTATCTATTAGATTGTAAGCTCCTTGAGCAGGGACTGTCCCTCTATGTTAAATTGTACAGCGCTGCGTAACCCTAGTAGCGCTTTAGAAATGTTAAGTAGTAGTAGTAGTACTAATTGTTACTTTATTGCCTATGTCTGGGATATAGTTGCAGTACAAGCATTAGGTAAATTCTTTCAAAAGGGCATTAAATAAATATTAACAATAAGTAACATTTCCCAGCAAAAAAAAAAAAAAATGCAAACGAGTAACAGGGAAATCCAGAGCTGTAAGAATGTGGTGGGAGGAGGACGGAGCTCGAGGGCGCACGCTGCTTTGCGCCTGCGCCATAATGTGGGCGCCCCGAGCGGTCAGGTACAGCACGGCGGCAGCTTTCCATCGCCCCGCCCCCTGCGTTTACCACGCCCATCTCGCGGGGCGTGGTTTATGCAAACGCGGCGGGCGGGGCTTTGTGACTGTCTCGTGCTCGCCTTGGCCGGGTCATCGCACATTTGTGTCTGCACAGTTGTCCACGGTGCTGTGCCGCCCAGTGCGGACGGCAGGCGGAACTGAGGGGGGGTGGGGAGACTCTACGGCCAGGAGGGACCCGCTCAGCAAGGAGGAAGAGGCCAGGTAAGCGGGGGGGAAACGGAGATCGGTTAATCAAAAGTGCAGTGACCAGGGGCAGCAGAGGCGCCTGCGGATGGGCTGCATCTGAAGCAGAATTTGAGGGGGGGGGGGGGGGGGGGGAAGTAGAGTTTAAGGGATCGCATTTTGCCTTTTGACTTAAACTCGTGCCTGCCTGGTGCTGCTGCTGCATGTCATGCATGCTTTCATTCACACTTTTCCCCGGTGCTGAACTCTGCTGCTGGTTTATTTGTCCTGCCCGATCCGAAAAGATCTGCCGGATCCTGAGGGAGCCGCAAGTTTTGGTCCCAGTACACGGATAGTTGAACAAAGAGATTGAAGAAGGTGTTTTGAGTTGGTTTGTTGTCCGCTATTAGGCAAATATTGCTGAGAATCAATCTAAACGGTTACCAAAGAGAAAATCTTTGTTTATGGGGGGTTTAACGTATAACGCCTTGCGCGTTGCTACTGCAAGAATTAAGGCGCGTTAAAAGCGCTTAATAATGGTGCAGACTCTGTTGGCGGCATCTGGGCCCCAGCTGTGGTTCTTAGTATTCAGGACGGCGGTTCCGAGTAGGTCTCCCCCTTCCTAACTGCAGTACGAACAATGGATGTGGCAACGAAGGAGCCGCCTGCAAGAGAGCATGGTTGGCCGGTCGCTGCCTACCAGCCTCTGACGGGGCTTCCAGTGCTTTGCCAGCTCATCATTTGGTCATACGATTCCTATCCACGTCCACACTGGGCTGTTTTGCAGAGCTTGCGCTGGTGCTTATGCAAAAGGTAGACTAAGGAGGAAGCATATGTTAGAAAACTGGTCATTTACTTTGAAACAGAAGAAATGATTCCAGAAAAAGATAGCAAAAGGTTCACGCGCAAACCTTTTTGCAGACATGTTATGGGGGGGGGGGGGGGGGGGATGTAAATAAGTTTTTGCAACGCTCTTCTCAATGGTATATGTGTCTCCTTCATTTGCATGTCATTCAAAATGCCTGTTAGCATGCATGATAAACCCTGTATTTCTATGCATTCATAGCCCAGTCTTAACAACCCTTCTGGCGAGGTAGCCTATGGAAAGAAACTTTGCTCTTCAAAACTAGGTCAATCAAACCGGGATCATTTTTGCTATGCATCTTGATAATAGTAAATGGGAAAGAACTTTGGGTGTTTTAAGGTTCGCAAGTTGCATTATTAAAACTAACCAGAATGTAATAAGGTTAAGGTTGTTTACAGTAAGACCAATCTGGAAATCACTAGTGAAATACCAGGCACAGTCATGGGTTTTTGCTTCCGCCCTTGTTTATAAACAAATACTCATATTTTAACCTCTGTGGATAGTAGCAGAAAGGTTTTTTTTTTTTTTTAACTTGGAACTTTACCAAATTAGATTTTTTTTTTTTTTAAAGAACCCAGTTTAAATCTGGCATTTTCCTTCTAGAAATTGCGTAGGCTTACTGGCAACCTTCAGTTATCCATTAAAGAGCGTTTCCTCTGGTTGAGTTAATGTGTAAAGGAGAACAGTGTTCTTATATTTGTGAATCTTGGTGATAATTCACATTTTATTGCAAGGAAATAGATCTGCAGCATTTTGTAGTGAGTGGACTTGATAGACTAAGGGGATCATTTTCAAAGCACTTAACAGGTTACTATGGAACTTTGTAAGTCTAAGTGCTTTGAAAATACGCCTCCACGTCTACATTGGATCACCAAAGCACTTTTAAAACTCTTTTCTTTTTTACATTATTTAAGATACAGATTTAAATAGATCTCCAAATACTGATCAGTGCGTTTAGGAAAGATTTTGAGAAAGCTGGAATTAGCAGTTTGGTTGTTGATGGGGTTCAGGCTTCTAAGAGAAGAGGGCTGACAGCAGAGGGCGTAAGACAAAATACCAAATCAACTAATGCCTTTATTTCCCATGGGCATTGTTTCTGACATGCCTAAACACATTAATTTTAACAGTATAACTTCACTACAATGTGGGCATTGTGCACCCGTCCCCCGACACTGCGATGTGCTGTTGGGCTTGTAAAGAAATTCCTATAGTTTGATCTGCATAAATATTTCAGAATGTTCGTAAGGACCGTGTGGTTTATTGCTCCTGGTCTGGTATGTACAGTTTGAACTGTTCGTTCTGACTCGCTCCAAAGAAAAGCGATTGTACTAGAGCTGAGGTTGGGCAGCGTTAGCATGGCTCATCTATCAACGATTAGACACCTGACTGAAGACCGAACACAGTTCCACAATTCAGAGGGTCAATGTGAGTCGAAACCGGGGGTCCTCAACCCAGTCCTTGGGGTACGCCAAGACAGTCAAGGTTTTGGGATACCCGCAATGAATTTGCATAAGATTAGATTTTCCTACAGCGGAGGCAGTGTATCTCATGCATATTCATTGTGGATATATTGAAAACCAGATTAGCTTGGTGTGTCTCGTGAACTGGGTAGAGACCCCTTGGTCTAAACCAACTCTGTGGCACTTAGCAAGAACAACAGCGTCTATTGGCTGCTTTCTTATGGGCATCTAGGGGGTCCTTTTACAGTCCATCGTATTATGTCACTTGGATTACTGCAATGGAGTCTATGCAGGATATAAAGAGGCATATTTTCAAAGCACTTAGCCTTCCAAAGTTCCATAGAAACCTATGCGTAGACTCCATTGCAGTAATCCAAGTGACATAATATGATGGACTTTGGAAGGCTAAGTGCTTTGAAAATATGCCTCAAAGTACAACTTATTAAGAAACTCCAGACCACCCAAAACACAGCGGCCAGATTAATCTACGGTAAATCCAAATTTGAAAGTGTTACACCACTTTGAGAGAAATTGCATTGGCTTCCTGTCAAGGATCGAATCTTCTTTAAAATTTGCTCCCTAGTTCGCAAAATTCTTTACGGTGATGGTCCAGGCTACATGATTAATCCAATCACCCTACCACCCAGGAGTGCAATAAGACTATTCCGTTCTTACTTAAACCTTCATTACCCAAGCTGTAACGGTCTTAAGTATAAATCCACATATGCTTCATCCTTCTCCTTCATCAGCTCACAGCTCTGGAAATGCCTTACCAAAAGCATTAAAATCCACCCAAAACCATCTAAATTTCAGGAAATCTCTCAAAAACTTATTTGGAAGAGCCTACCACAAGGACTCAACCTGTGTCTCCACTTCCAGACACGCATCAATCTAATGACAGTTCTGGGCTCAGCCATTGTAGTGGCAGACGTGAGGCTGAAAGGTAGACTGATTTGCTCTAGAACCTGGCACACAGTAAACGGTTCTCCCCACCCCTGGGATTCCTTCCTCACAGGTGGGCTGTAGCTAGCCTGATTTGCTCTAGAACCTGGCACACAGTAAATGGTTCTCCCCAGCCCTGGGATTCTTTCCTCACAGGTGGGCTAGACCGATTTGCTCTAGAACCTGGCACACAGTAAATGGTTCTCCCCACCACTGGGATTCCTTCCTCACAGGTGGGCTGTAGCTAGACTGATTTGCTCTAGAACCTGGCACACAGTAAATGGTTCTCCCCACCCCTGCGATACCCTCCTCACAGGTGGGCTGTAGCTAGACTGATTTGCTCTAGAACCTGGCACACAGTAAACGGTTCTCCCCACCCCTGCGATTCCCTCCTCACAGGTGGGCTGTAGCTAGACTGATTTGCTCTAGAACCTGGCACACAGTAAACGGTTCTCCCCACCCCTGGGATTCCTTCCTCACAGGTGGGCTGTAGCTAGACTGATTTGCTCTAGAACCTGGCACACAGTAAACAGTTCTCCCCACCCCTGGGATTCCTTCCTCACAGGTGGGCTGTAGGTGCCCTGTAAGAGTGTGGGGTCTGTGTACCAAAACGTACACGGGCAAGGCTAGAACAAGATGCATTTACATGCCACTTGGAGTGTGGAAATAATATTAGCACTTTTGCTAATAAATATATGCTTATTTTTAGTTTATTATTTATCCAAGGTGAGGTACAAAATCATGTACATAAGCATAATCACAGCTCTTAACTGTACTGTCCATCAGTAGGTTCAAGGTGGTATGTAAACCGAGCGAAACAAATATTTTAAGAGGTTAAACTTCTTAAAAGAATCTGTGTCCCGCTGCCGTTTGAACTCTAAAAGTAGTATGTTTCACTCATGTGGGCCAGCAATAGAAAAAAAAAAAAACAGTCCTAGTTCACTCCAGTCGCAGCTGTCGCTGATCAGTTTCGATGACCTTACATTCATTCTGAGAGCACAGGATTCAGGGATGAAACTGAAAAAGACGAGCCATGGTACAGCCCCAAATGTACAAGCCAAACAGAGAGGGTAACCAGTATACCTAAAAAGTACATAAACAAAAAAAGCAACACTGGGCCTTCAAGACTGAGACAACGGGAGCATTTATTAATGAACTGACCCGGCATGGGCCGTGTTTCGGCGTTAATACCTGCCTCAGGGGTCAGGGTTTGCAAAAGAAAAGGCTGAGACAGGAGCTTTTTCTCCTACATCGCGGCTGCCCTTTGCGACCGGCTAGCTTGGTCTCAGAGATTTTCTACGTCCAATCTCGGAGGCATTGGATATATACACATTTCACACAATTTACCTCCAAACCCTGACCCCTGAGGCAGGCGTTGTTTAACGCCGGAACACGGCCCGTGTCCGGTCATTTCATTAATAAATACTCCTGTTGTCTCAGTCTTGAAGGCCCAGTGTTGCTTTTTTTGTTTATTTACAGTCCAAAATGTTCCATCAAAAGCAGCTTGAGCTTTATACGAAATTCTACTGCTAAGATGAGGGGTCATATGCTCAAATTTGGAAAGCCCTAACAATGTGGTGCCAGGGAGATTAAGCACTAGTTTGTAAGGGTGGGTATAAGTAGCATAGCTTGTAAATATAAGGGGGCATTTTCATGGGCGGGGCATTCACATGGGCGGAGCTACCGCTTACACACCTTAACAAAATGCTGTCAGTTACATGCACCTCTGCCTCATTTATGCGACTGCAGCTGCATCACGTCTGTGGCTGTTGTAACCGTGGTCGCATGCACAAAGCTGTGCCGGTGATTTTATGAGAATCTGTGGGCCCAGATGCCATTTATAACATTAGACACTCATCGCACAACATCAAAGTACCTAAAGGAGCCGCCCGTTTCTGGAACTGCACCCATCCGGGTGAAGTAGCTCAAGGTCACGTGGCAGGGGTTGAAGGTTAGACCAGGGATTTCATAGCAAGGTCTCCAAACATACAGATCAGTGGTGACATTGGCAACCCAGGTCAAGGTCAGATTCCTGTGTATCCTGTACATAAGTGTTGCCATACTGGGAAAGGCCAAAGGTCCATCGAGCCCAGCATCCTGTTTCCAACAGTGGCCAATCCAGGTCACAAATACCCGGCAAGATCCCAAAAATGTAAAAAAAACATTTTATACTGCTTATCCCAGAAATAGTGGATTTTCCCCAAGTCCATTTAATAACGGTACCATAGTCTCTGGCAACGAATTCCAGAGTTTGCTTGACATTTCAATGAAAGCACACTAAAGTATTACTGTAAGCTAATTCTGCAGTGAAAAACACACGTTAATGCATGCAACAGTAGCACATTTTAGTGAATCTAGCCCTAAGATTGCCTCTGCTCTGTTTTATTATTTATTTTCACAGGATTTTTATCATCATTTTAAATCTTACAGCCAAGTAAATACTTGTACAGAAAAAGAACACTTATCAACTAAGCTTAATATAATAGGAAAACCTTATAAAACACCACCCTCAAGTCCGCATAATTATTTATTTTATTTGCTTACAAGCGCAGTACTTACATAAGTACATAAGTAATGCCACACTGGGAAAAGACCAAGGGTCCATCGAGCCCAGCATCCTGTCCACGACAGCGGCCAATCCAGGCCAAGGGCACCTGGCAAGCTTCCCAAACGTACAAACATTCTATACATGTTATTCCTGGAATTGTGGATTTTTCCCAAGTCCATTTAGTAGCAGTTTATGGACTTGTCCTTTAGGAAATCGTGCAACCCCTTTTTAAACTCTGCTAAGCTAACCGCCTTCACCACTTTCTCCGGCAACGAATTCCAGAGTTTAATTATACGTTAGGTGAAGAAAAATTTTCTCCGATTTGTTTTAAATTTACTACACTGTAGTTTCATCGCATGCCCCCTAGTCCTAGTATTTTTGGAAAGCGTGAACAGACGCTTCACATCCACCTGTTCTACTCCACTCATTATTTTATATACCTCTATCATGTCTCCCCTCAGCCGTCTCTTTTCCAAGCTGAAAAGCCCTAGCCTCCTTAGTCTTTCTTCATAGGGAAGTCGTCCCATCCCCACTATCATTTTAGTCACCCTTCGCTGCACCTTTTCCAACTCTACTATATCTTTCTTGGGGGTTGATAGAACCAGACATTAAAACAAAGTGAAAACCAGAAGATATTTCTAGACTAAACGTTGACCAGGCACGTAGGACAAACCAAGCTTGACACTGACATAAAAGGCTTGTTTTAAGACTGTTTGGA